>NC_072733.1:137449435-138195580 GCF_026930045.1 Uloborus diversus | reverse complement strand
CCCAATTTTTTCGCTTTCGTTGAAGGTCTCTGAGTGATGTTTTCGACATCGTTTCCTAACTCGCTGCTAAACGTGCAAATGCTTTAATCTTCTTATTAAATATGATTGCAAAAACTTACTTATTCCACCACATATAGCTAATAAGAATTTTACTTAGTTCGTCCTAACACATTGTCATGACATTGAGAAGTTATTAATTAAATATGATTGTACAATCTTAGTTATTGCTTCACTCTTAGATAATCAAAATTTATTTGATTAGTCCTAACACTCGAATGACATTGAGCCGCAATTACTCCAATCTTCTTATTAAATGTGATTGGGAAAATCGTAGCTATACTACCACTTTTAGATAATCAAAATTTATTCAGTTAGTGCTAATCACTGTTATGACATTGAGCTGCAAGTACTCCAATCTTCTTATTAAATGTGACTGCACAATCCTAGTGATTCCACCACTCTTGGCTAATAAAATTATACTTAGATAGTCCTAACACACTGAAATGACACTGAGAAGCAATTCTGTAATGGTTGCTCAATCTTTATTATTCCACCACTTTTAGCAACTTAAAATGTATTTGTTTAGTCCTAACGCTGTACTGACATTATGCTGCATTTACTTCAATCTTATTAAATGCAATTGCACAATCGTAGTTACTTCACCACTTTTAGTTAATAAAAATGTATTTGTTTAGTCCTAACACCTAAATGACATTGAAAAGCAATTACTTCAAGCTTCTTATTAAACTGGGATTGGACTTCTTATTAAACAAGGATTGTGCAATAAATCCTTGTGATTTCACCACTCGTCCCAAACATCACTTGATAGTTTCTTCTGAAAGAAAGCTTGCACTAATGCGCTGCAGTAAAGCTTGCTGTCGGGAACAAATGCTTTGCTGCGGAATTTGTAATTGATGCACAATACGCGGGATTCCTGAATGCACTCCAAATGATTACAGAAATGTTATATGGGCAGCCGCAAATTGCAATGAGCAAATATGGCCTCGCTACAGCATTCTCGAGTTATCACTTGTAAGAACTTCACTTTCCAAGTGTTGGATCATGATGGCGAAAAGTATGTTAGTATTTCTACTCTCGTTGTTTGCTGTCTTTACATTAATTATGAGTCAAGTGTGGGTCTAAATTTTATTTCCATTGAACCTTTAAATTGCCTTATGTTTTCAAATGCTCTTATTATACTCTTTTGCATAAACAAGCAACTATTTGAGAGCGCTTGCTGGCATGCAATGCGGGTATTCAATAGCTGCTGATTTGCATTGATGAAGAGCTTCGTTAATAGTCTAAAAGAATATTATTTTATAACAACCTTGAGTCGACATTCAACATCAAGGTCAGTTTCTACTATATTTGCATATGATTTACTTCTTGTATGGAATTAATTTGTATAGCCGTACAAATTGGCAGTCAATTATTTTTTGAACTTGACCTTGTATGATAAATTTACTAATTGACGCTTTTAAAACTGGATTGATTTCCATGATAATGATGGGTGGCGTCATATTATGATTGGTTTTAGAACCGCAGTTCTGCTACACGAAACTAATGACATTTATATTATTTGTACCTTCTGGGCTGTGTAATGAATCAATACATAAAATTTGAAGCTCATAGTAATAATTCAGATTCAAAAGTACCAGATGATTAAGCTGCTCATAAAAACCTTTTCAAAGAAGGGTAGAGCATTGCATTCAGCAATACTTAAAATCTCAATTTAATTTGATAATCGATGGTATTTTGACTCAAAGTCTCCAGTAAGCAAAATAACGTAAGTGCCAAAATTAAAAACTGGGAAAAAATCAGTACAAATAGTAGGAAAACCTCTCCTCTGTTTTAGGGCAAGAGATAGTACTGGTAGCTTTGGTGGGTTTTGCTATACAGCGTGATTTAGAAAAAAAAAAACAAAAAAAACAATGAAAACTTACTTAGGATCTGAACTTCAAACGCATTTTGTTCGAAGTTTTAAAAAGTCCACTTACATCCCTTTGCTTCTTCCTGCCTTATTTGTCCTTGTTCTTGCATGCCACTTAGCGAGGAGGTACCTAAACTGCTTAATAAGAATCCAATTTCTTCTCTTTGATTTTGATCAGATGTCCACACTAAAAATAAATCAGAGAAGTGTCTAACTTTATCTTTTCCGGTTCTTATTAAAATCTCGAAATACGAAAAATTGTTCGAGGGCCATTCATAAGGTGAACAACAGTGGTTGATTTTCTGAAAGTGACAGCTTTACGAAAAGGTGTCTGGCTGTTTCTCTGACGAGAAGTGTATTAGCATCAGGCGCGGATCCACGGGAGGGGAACTGGGGGAACGTTCCCCCTCCAAAATCCCAAGTGTACCTAAAATTTTTCAGAATAGAATACAGGAAAATTCCTCCGTTTTTTAAAACTTGAACTAGAAGAAAGACACCAGGAAAAGCGAGGAGAGAACTGTAAAAGTGGATCCAAAGAGGGGATAACTGCAAGAAGTTCTCCCCCCTCCCTCAAAAAAAAAAAAAAAAAAAACCAAGAGTACCTAAAACTGTTCAGAAAACAGAGTACAGGAAAAACTTTCCGTTTTTTAGAACATGAACTAAAAGGAACCAGGAAAAGCAATTAGACAACAGCAGAAGCGGATCCATGGAGGGGAACAGGAGGAATGCTCCCCCCCCCCCCCCCGAAATCTCAGAGATACCTAAAAAATTTCATAACAGAGTGCAGGAGAATTTTTCTGTTTTATAGAACTTGAACTTGAAGAAAGGTTTCAGGAAAAGCGATTAGAAAATAGCAGAAGCGGGTCCACGGAGGGAAACTGGAAGAATGTTCCCCTCCCCTCAAAATCTCATGTGTACCTAAAAATTTTCAAAACAGAGTACAGCAAAGTTCTTCTGTTTTTTAGAACTTGAACTTGAAGAAAGGCACAAGGAAAAGTGAAGAGAGAATTGCAAAAGCGGATCGGGGAACTGGGGAATGTTCCCCTTTTCCCTCAAAAAAATCCCAAATGATCCTAAGACTGTTCAGAAAACAGAGTACTGGAATTTTTTTTGTTTTTTAGAACTTGACGAAAGGCTTCAGGAAAAGCGATTAGACAATAGCGGAAACGGATCCACGGAGAGGAACTGGGGAAATGTTCCCTTTCCCCAAAAAATTCCACACGTGTACATAAAAAAATTTAAAACAGAGTGCAGGAAAATTTTTCATCTGTTTTCCAGTACTAATCTTTTAATCTTTTAAAATAAGTCATTTTGAACACAAACCTGTTTAAACTGTCTTTTGTATTTATTTGGTGTAGAGTATTATTATATGGGTAAAACCTAAAGCTTCCATAATTTAGTGGCACAACTAGAAGGGGGGGGGGGGGGTACCGCCCCAGAAGGCAGATTAGAATGTTTTTGAAAACATTTATTGTAATTAAAGAGAAGAATAGAACGTACCTGGGGGAAAACGAAGTTATTTTAATAAGAGGGGGAAAATGTCGCGAAAATAATATAAATTTCTATTGTAAAGAACTTTAAAAATTTTCAATCGTGGTAGATTATTGATCAGTTAATTACATCCCTCACCTCCTATTTCTTTTATCCTCCTTCCTTTTTTTCCCCTTTTTCCTATTCGGTTTGAAAATAAGAAAGTCTTCATGATGCTACGCTTTGGAAATATCCTTTCCCCTGCCAAAACATTTCAAGAGCTCCTCAAATTTCGTTTTCAGGCCTTCAATTTCAAAAATTTCCAGGGGACTACCTAACACCTCGCATTCTCAAAACATCGAGAATCGTTTAATATTGCTTTTTTGGAGTTTCAAATTTGAAAAATAGCCGAACCCCTAACGTTACCGAATATCGTCTACAGTCACCTTTTTAAGACGACAATTACGAAAATTTCTGGACAAGGGCCCGAATGCTCTCGTAGGAAATCTAAAAATGAAAAAAATTATAATTTCAAAAAATCTAAGGGGGAGGAGAACGTTTAAATCCTTTGTCACTAAAATCGCTTTAGAACTTCATTTTCTAAGACTTCAGTTTCGAAATATTTTTGGGAAGAGTCCCAGAACTCCACTGTTCGTAACATCATCAAAGTTTGTCTGTAACTGCCTTTTTGAACTTCAGTTTCGAAATATCGGGCAGAGGGGTGATCGATTTCGATCTCTTCTATACAGGAAAAAAAAAAAAAAAACATCGGGGGTAAACCCCAAAAAGTCCCATTTCTTACCTTACTGTTAATAACAATCGCTTTTTAAAACTTCAATTTCTAAAAATTTCCACCAAAGACCTCCCCTCCCCGAACCTTTCCTCCCCGTATAACCTCATCAGAGACAGTCTAAAACTGTTCTTAGGATTACAATTTCAAAATTTTCTCGGGGGAGAACCCCTGGACCCCCTAAAAGTTGGTGAACATTTTAAGATTAAAATATAAAAACGACAATACAAATACAGCAATGAGCAAAACGGTTTTTAAAATTATTTTTTGAGAACTGTACTTGCAGAATTTGTAATGCACAAATTTTTTTTATGCGAAGCGTTAAGACGCAGAGGATAAAATGTATATCTCAATTTTTATGGTTATTTTTTTAATAAGTAATATCATATACCCTCCCCACCCCCATAAACATAAATGGCTGAAAAAGTTCCCCTCCCAAATCCATAGTCTGGATCCGCCACTGATTAGCATAAAGACAGTGCAACTGGGCCAGATCCGTAGCTTTTTTCAGAGCCATTCTCTCTTCTTAGGCCACGGCCTGCAGCGACATCTGTTCGGACAACTTTTAATAGCGGATGGAAAACGTTTCCCCTTTCCCCTCCTTTTGTCTCGTGTTTCTGATTTAGCCCTCAGGCGCTATAGCTTAGTCGACCCTTTGTTTTCCTCCAGAAGACTTGTATGAGGGGGGAAAAAGCAACGTCGGATTTTCAACCCTTTCATTGCGCAAGAAAGCGCATAAGGGTTTTGGATCTTCGATGTTGTGGGATCTCGTTCAAAAATCGTCTCTACAGAACCATGGTATTTGTTTCTTTGGAAGAAGGCCGAAGCTGTATTTTGATTTAATAACAAACTAATATGGAGTTTATATGCGCGGTTTTTTTTTTTTTTCTTATGTAAAATAACCGTGCTGTTTTTGGAATCACGTTGATATTTGCTTCGTATGATTTATAATGGAAAAGGCCTTCTTTTTTAAACACTGGTGACATTTCAAAGAAACAAAAGCATAATTCTTATTGCTGTTTGAAAAGGTAATCCACTTTCTTTATTCGTAGATTTTAGTATATTTTTGTTCGAAATTAAAAGAGAGTGCATTAAACGTGATATCACTATTTCTCTCTTGTAGTTTTTAAAATAGTGAAACGGAATGACATGTTTGATATGCAGAGAGGATGCTTTCCGTCAGATGACACAAAACTTTCTGACGGTATATTAAAAATAGTAATATTAATAAATTAATACTGTATTGGACTTTCAAAGTGCATGTATACACTTAAAATTGCTAACGTCTCACTGTTAAAAAAACTATCCAGAAATTTTACGGTAAAAGTTACTTTTCCGTAAAATCCTACGTTACTGCAAAAGTTTACGGTAGAATAAACGAGAGTTAAAAAACGCAACATGAGAGGTCTGCATGCTAGGTCTAGGGCACGTGGTGTATCAATTGAAGCTGCAATCCATTATTTTTTCCGGTACAATTTATTGTAATTTTTTTCTGGACTGTAAACGCTCCATTTTACCGTAATATTTTCGATAAAAGTTTCCTGAATTTTTAACAGTGTACCAAAGTATATATATTTTTAATTGCTTCAAAGTGTACTTCAATTCTTTACCTTTTAAACGGACTTGAGAGGTTATTGATATTCAGATTATTTCTCTAGTTACAAGGATTTTTCTTGCGTTCTTTCTAACTAAAATTCTCTGTTCCTAAAACTTCTTCTCTCAATCTGTTTCGGGTTTAAGCAATGTGGTGCTCTGTAGTTTTGTTCAAAACACAATCATTTTTGTACTATTATAATCTATATAGCGCAGTAGTCTTTTTTCTGTTTAAATCAGGGTTATTGATTTTAAGGAATATATTTTATGTATCTTTTAAAAACTGACATTTAAGAAATATCTTATTTTTTATCCATCCGTAATGAGTTTATGATTAATTATCAAAAACTCCTTTCTAGAATCTTAATTTAGACAAAAAAAAATATGATGAATGATATCAGGAGTAATTTCCAACTATAATTGTATGTCTGAGAAAAATGGAGTTTAAGATATCATGTATCAAAAATGATGACATCTTAATTAGAGAATAAATAATTAGCTTAGTATAATTTTTTATCTCTAAAATTTCTTTAAACACACAAAAAAAAGTTATTTTATTCTCCATTTTCGTTATTTGCTCTACGTTTCATAGCAAAGAATTTGGTGTCTTGAAGCTTTCACTTTTATAAAAATGCATTAGAAGTTATTTACATGGTGCTGCACTGCTCATAGTATTAAATTTTACTCATAGTTGTTAAACTTAAAAAAAAAAAGAAAAAAAATCACTTTTGAATTATTCCCCGCTTTCTTGGATTTTAACAAGGATTAATATTCTTGTATTGGCAAACCCTTATTGTTATGTTCATTATAGTAGTTCGCTTCCATTGGTACAGCCTCCATTTTTCCGAACCATACATTGTCTCCTATTTGAAAAGGAAAACTTACTGAATGCGTACCAAATGGCTGTTCACGCAGACTAAAATGCGACATTACTGCTATCTTTTTAAGCGGAGAACTGTGTGAAAGAATGCTGAAGATTTCCCTCACTCTCTGGAAGAAAAGGAATCGGTACTGAATCTTCACTCCACTATTTTTCATCTCACCCTTTTGACCTCTTCGTCACGTGTGGCAGGGGGCCCTCTGCGTGGGAAAGAGTTTCTTCCCCCGTCCATCACGTAATGAACCAACTCCCCCACTATGCATTCCTTCCGAGCGGGCCCCGTTAATCGTTGTTCTGAGCGCGCTGTGTTTGTGCTGCTAAGCACAAGAGAGTGTTTCGATCTCAAAGGTTTCCAACAGAAAACTTCGTACTGAGATGGCCATAGAGGAATTAATGACCACACAGTCGGAACTGAAGCGGTAGCTGGAATACTATTTTACTTAAGTAAGTGGAATCTTCTTGATACTAATTTTCAGTGGTGCTTCAGTTTTACAAACGCCACACAATTCATTTACTTGTTTACATTTTCTTCAGTGTTGACTGTTTTCGCCACTAGCTAATTCCAACGCAAATGTTGTCGATTGCCGGTGTTCATTCATATTTTCTTCCGGGAGTTACACAAATTGCGATTTTCTGTTTACTTATTGTAACTGGATCAAGAAGTGTTTTGTTTTGAGATATAATTAGCTTATCTGAATTTAACATTGACAATTAACATGTTTGTCTCTTCGTGGAAAGCATAAAAAAGTACAGACATCATTTTAGGAGATTCAAATTTTCATCAGTGTTTCGCACCTCGCAAGAAGAAATATCTAGAAATGTAGAGCTATTGAAGGGGGGGGGGGATCAACTGCCAAAATGAAAATTTATCGCTTTACTGTCAATCACACTAACTAGAAAATCAAGAAAACGACACAACTGCTTTTGATCGACACATTTTGTAGATGTATCTTAAAACTAATGAATAAATGTTTGCGCGGTTAATTTATACTTGTCTTGAATCTCAATTTCACTTGTCGAATATTAAAATGCACTTACCTCCTGAAGTAATTAAGAGCAGGGCCGATTTAGGAATTTTAGGACAGTAAGCCAGATGCATCTGTTGAGGATTCTTGAATAATACAAACGAAGAAAGTGCTGTGAAACTGCAACCGCACAATATTTATATGATTCATATGCTATTGGCAATCGTACAGAGGGTAAAATAATGGTTATTTGGTGTTAAGGGCTACACTGCTATATCCCGTGTACATTTCTCTTGATTTTAAACGTCATAGTAAATAAAACCGTATTTTTTACAAGTTTTGATACGGTATATAGTTTTTGCCTCCCGGCGAAGGGATCCCTAGAACGGGCCTCGTGGACCAAATGGTAAATCAGACTCTGATTATATTATGAAAAACGCAGTAATTTTGTAGATAGAGCTGCACATAGAGGCGATAACTATCATTCCTATGTTAAACAAAATTTTACCATCATCTGAGAATTCATATTAAAATCTATTACGCTTTCGTCTTGATGTGCTACTTTAGAAACAAATGTTTTATGTGTAGCAGTAGTTTTTTTCCTTGTTAAACTTATCTGTGTCAAGTATGGAAATTTTATGGTTTTTGTCTGTAAGTTTCCCTTAAAAAAATATAATTATTTCTCCTTGCCTAATATAATGTATTAAATGCGACTCAGATTTAGTGCAAATTTACATAAGAGTTTTGTGCGATTCACCGCCTATCGGATTACAATTCCAATCTTTCGAAAATATCATAAAAGAAGAATGATCGGAGACAGTTTAATGCACGCATTTTGTTTAGAATATCGATTAATGTGTCGTCATTAGGAGACAAAATAATCCCACAATCTCTTGATAAATGAACGGGATTTTTGTTTCTGAGGCGCTTAAAAAATCCCCTCCTATTTAAAATTTGCTTCCTTCGTCCCGCCGTGCCATCTTCAGGATCATTCGAGGATAAAATTATTCATTAAAAAGCTACATTTTGAGATATTACCGACTGAAGGCAAGATAACTGATGTCTATCCGCAACAAAAATATTTCGAATGCGTAAAAGATCCTCGCTCGATATTGATTAATATTGATTCAACAACCAACACTCGCTCTCGCCGGGCTCTCTCCACCTGAACTTAAATCATCAGTTTTGCGCAACCGAGAAACTAAGTTGTGGAATGCGAAAAAGTAAGTCAAGGGTGTGCCTGGGGAGATGAATATTTATTGATAACTACCTGAATAAATTAAAGAGTTTATTGTCATCTCCGTCATTAGGAGCCGCTCGCATTGCCTTTACCCTGTTATAGTTAAAAAGAAGATATTTTTCTTTTCCATGTAGGAGTTGATTTAACTTTCCAGGTGGGATTCTTTCTATAGTTACTTGAATTGATTTGATGTCGGCCCAATATTTTTTTTTATTGCTTCGTTGCTGTCAGGAGAAGGACTATTAATGATGTCTGCTCCATCATAACAATTTCTCCGAGAAGAAATGAATACAGTAGGCTCTATTTGACGTCATTTCAGACGGTACCAATATTTATATATATGTATGGACCATTCCACGAAAAGGTCAACCGTTGTATCACACATGACGGTTCATATATTTCATTGAAAAGTAATAATTTTAAAGGGTAATGACGAAATTTTTTGCTTGAGATATCACACATAAGTTTGTAATTTGTTAAGCAGAAAATAGTTGCTCAATTTTTAAAGCATTACTTTTAATGACATTTATGAGATGTCACGTGCGGGGGACAGGGCCGATCCTAGGGTGTCGGCCGCCCGTGTGCAAAGACCTAATGTGACGCCTCTGAAGAGCAATTTGCATGTTTTGACTAATACTAAACGACCATATAAATCTTTCTTCAAATTTCTGTATCAAGTTCTAATTATAAAAAAAAAAAAAAAAACAGAAGGATGAATTATGTAAAAAGTTAAACCCCTTATGTACAATTTATATCTTTGAAGAAAGTAATAGGTACCGAAATTTACTAGTCGTAAAAAAGCATTTTATAGTCTGTCTTTGGTGACATCAGAGAAAGGGGGGGGGGGATAGCCCCCAGAAAATGTACGAAATTGGCGTATGAAAAATAGCTGTAATTAATCTTTGGTCGTGTTTGGTTGCAAGGACAAAAGAGTGGGGAACATTCAAGGTCCATGGAGAAATTTTCAATATTGACGTCAAAAATTGCAATTTTAGGAAATTTTTCGAGACTTGAGGGGAAAGTAATGTTGGAGTTCTTTCCTGAAATTCTTTCAAAATTGATGTCAAATCGCAGCTATTTTTTGTGGCCTTAATTTAGGAAGGATCGGCGCTCTTCCCGAAAATTTTCTGAAACAGTAGTTTTAACGCAATTTCGGGTATCTTTGTTGAAATTGCTGGAGAGAGGAAGATTCGGTCGTCTCCTATCGAAAGTTTTCGAAAAGTTCAAAACTCAAATTTAGGCTGTCTTTGGTGACGCTAGGGGGCCTGCCATCTTTCCTCTGATAATTTATCGGCACTATTGTTTCCAAAACACATTTTTGGCTAGCTTTGGACACGATAGGGGAAACGGGGAAATATTTCGAACTGAAATATTTTTCGGAATTAAAATCAGTTTTAGGTTATTTTTGTGAAGGAAGGATTTTGGGGCTCTAAAAGCACAATTTTGTGCAATCTTTAGTGACGTTAAGGAAACCGGGAAGCTTCAGCGGATCTTTCTGAATATTTTTCGATATTAATATCAGAAAAATACAACTAAAGACTTTTCTCCACCTCACTTCGGCGATTGATGAGGGATGCCGGATGCCCTAGCGCCGTGAAAATTTACATAAGTCATCCGGAATTTTTTAGAAATGGAAGTCCCAAAATCATATTTTAGGCATTGTTTGACAACGTGGGACGAAGAACGGGCGGGGATTCAGTGTGCCCTCAAGAATTGTGTTTTGCAACTGATGTCAATTTCAGGCTAGTTTAGGCAAGAAGGATTTGGTGGCTCCACGGAACCGTCTAAAAACGAAATTTTGAGCTATAGTTGGAGAAAAAGGGGATCCGGGGTATTTCCCCCTAAGTTCTTCGAAACTGATTATTGAAAAACGCAATTTTAATTTGTTTTTGGATACGTTAAGTGAGAGGGGGTGGGATTGGGGACCTATCTAGAGACGCTATTTCAGACTATCTTGGATAGTAATGTTAGGGAATGGATTTCAGGGCCCTCTACCGCAAACATTTCGAAAAAGAAATTTGAAAAATGCCATTGAGCAATTTTTTGATGATGTTAGGGAGAGCTGTCTCCAGAAAAGACATTTTGGAGCCATCATTTTTAGGCTATGTTTGATTACATTAAGGAAGAAAGGGTGAATAAGAGACTTAATTGATTCCTTAAAATCGGTGGTTCAACCAGCGAAATTTTCCGAAATTAAAGTCCTAAAAACGCAGTTTGAAGCCTTCTTTAGTCTCGTCAAGGCATCCTTTTGGATCTTCATTTCAGAGCCACACTTAAAATTTGTAACCCGGGGCAAAGGCCTTGTCCTCCTTACCTGATCTGAAACCAGGCAGTTTATTCGTTCTCTCCACTCTCCAAGCATTCCACGACTACTGAACACAGAATTTGTTGTTTGAAATACTTGCGAGAGTATCCTATCAGCATAGTTTTTTTTACACAAAATATATCTTCATTGTTTAGGGTCAATATTTGGGAGGCTGGGTGAAGCGTTAGTGGCCTTTAGAAGGACCCTTTCATGCTTCGGGGGAGGAGGGGGAATTTTCGTCATTAGCCCTCCCCTGTATCCGTGCCTGATTATCAGTTCTGTCACAAATTTTGCAACCAAATGAAGCATGTGTGTAAAAAGTTGATATTAATGGATAATGGAGCAACACAATGTGCTCTACATTCCATTTTTCTTAATATGCTATGCTGTTGGAAAATTGGCACTTATTTTAATGATTGAACATTTAAAATTCAACACATTTATTTAACTTATTATGTTATATTGTGAGAAATTCTTGAGGAATTTTGCTTGATTAAAAGAACTATATAATGCGGCCTGCGGCCGCCCCTTGCTTTGGCCGCCCGTGTGCGGTGCACACTCTGCACACCTGCTAGGATCGGCCCTGGCGGGGGAAAACGACCATTTTCCGTGGAATGGCTCATATTGAAAAGTTAAAGATATAACGATGCCAGCTATCACCAACCCTCTTAGAATACTTCATATTCGCATGCTTATGTCTTCAAATAGGTATTTAATGCAGCATTATGCGCATTTTTGATGTGATGCGATGCAACTGAGTTTAGGTCGCTGCTTTAACTCGGCGTCCACTTCGCTATACAATGCACATAATTATGGTATGGTTGCTGTATAATGTTACAATAATTGTTACTGAACAGTCAAAAATTTTCGATCTGAACTAGGGTTTTCTGAAGAATGGCTAAAGACTGAAACCGTAAAGGGTATATTTTTTGAATTCTAATTAAAGGTTTTATTTATGTAGAGTTAGTGCAAAATCCATTAAAATGCGAACGTACCAGCAAATTTATCTCCATTTCAAAAATGTTGGATTTCTCTAGTAAGGAATTACAGTTTTATTGTAAAAGCAGTGACTGCCAGTAATTATACATTGCGCAAATATTTATTTTAGCATATGGCAGGAAGAAGTGATCAACATTTACTGAACTTTTATCGCACTAATTGAAATTATACATACGTGAGACGTTGTTAAGTTTTAAGTCGCAATCCTTGCTGTAGTTTAAACGTTTAGAAGATGATTTTAAGTTATGGAATATACTTATATTTTGTAAGGACTTTTGAATATAACGTATATATTTTTGAACACTAATGAGTCTTTATTTTGATTTATTTATCTGGAAGTCAAAAATGAAATATTTATTGATATTTTACAATTTTTATATATGTCTGGATCCATTATTCCAGCATATGCTATCTGCTAAAACCGACTTTAAAAATAAGGAAATTCCTCGTGACCATTAAGCTTGTAATTGATTATAAATGTCCACATTTAAAAGCATTGCGGCCATTTTCAAAACAAACAAATAAAAGGGGTTAGAAGAAAACAGTTACCCTCTTTTGCTGTAATCGATGGAACTTTGTGTTAGCCTTTTAATGAAATGGAACCAAAAGAAAAGATAGTTCTAAAGCTTAAAAAGAAGTAAAATTTTGCGAGATGTGCTTTGGTCCACTTCTAGATAAAATACTTCCTAATCTGCCCCCTGAGTAGACATCACAACACGCCCCAATTCTGGATGCTCCAGAGCTCTGGACTGGAGTTCTGTGCTTGAGAAACATTTCTCTCAATGACGTAGCACTCTCAAAGTTCACTGTTATCTATTTTAAGGTGTATCCTCTCTATCCTTTTAGTGCTTTCCGTTGTATTTTCTTGTGGTAGGGGAGTGGAATCGTTTCTTTTTTTGTCTAAAGCAATTCTTAATGTGTGGAAGATTTACTCTCGTCTACTATTTTTCGATGGTCTGACCTCATGTATTTCCGTTCCGCTCAGTTTTAGCGAGAGTCTGGAGATTCATTCATTTTGCTCGTGGCATTTCCTAGTTTATTTTTAGCTTTATGCATTTTCAATTGAAATGGCATAATTTAGCATGTTTTATTTAGCTCCCCCCCCCTTTTTTTTTTTTTTTTTTTGCTGTCTATTCAAAATTTCAAATAATGTAATACAGTTAAATCCTGTTAAAACGAACTTCAAAGAGCCACAAATTTTGTTCGTTATAAATAGAATTTCGTTGTAATAGAATTCAAACATCGTATTGGAAATTAAATCGGGTCTAAACATTTATATCGTTGAAATGGATAGTTCGTTGTATTGATATTCGTTGTAACGAAAATTTCACTGTAGTACTCATTAGCGTATTTAAATTTATTTTTGATAAATATTATGTGGCAAATAAGTATCGTTCTCTTTTAAGCACATTTTTATTATTTTATATATATCATAGTATGAGCGATGTTATGAATATTTTTTTTAAAAAAAATGAGCGATAGCGTAAAGTATCTATCTACTTTAGCCGTGTCTCTAAAAGTAAACATTGACGATGACAATTTTCTAAGTCCTTCAATTGCTATTTTTCAATCCTAGCAAATAATATTTCCTTTTTTTTCCTCCCAGTTATGGAGTCTATTAGGTTTATAACTTTATAATAAGTCTTAAGAAACTTTTTTTCATCGCACCAATCCTTAGAGAGAGAGAGAGATTATTTAACGAAAAGAAATAGAGGTGTGCCATTTTTGCTAGGAATGCAGCAGTATAGTACAGTAGTCTTTACTTGAGAGAAATTCCATGTTGGAGATTGCCAAACATGTGAAGTTGTAAAATTATTGCAAGTTTTCCAAGTTATTGCTTAAGTTTTTCCTGTACTACATACTGAAAAAATGAATTAATGGATCTCAAGTCATTTTTCCTCAATAAAAAAAAGGCTTTGAACAGTCTCAATTTGTATTAAAAATCTAAAAACTAGGTGATTCTAATATTTTCGTATACAATGTGAAAAGTACTTGTTTTAGTTGAACGTTTTAACCTGTATATCGGTCATTACAACAGCTTACTGAATCCTCCATTGTAACGAAACAATGCACCATTTAGAACTTAATCGAGATTAGAAAAAATGCACTAGGGCTCTTCAAAACGTTTAAGATCGTTTTCTATCTCGAAAACTTTTTTACGGTTTCCTAGATAGCACCTGGAAGCTGGCCCTTTTCCCTCTTTAGGCTCCATCCAACTTCGACCAGCCATTCAGTTGCAGGGTCACACAATGTGAAATTGTGCAGGTAGAGTAAACGGACGGACATTAGTGGGCAAACTTCATCCGAGTTGGCTGCTAGTCGTGGGAATATCCGTTGGCATACAAAAGGACTGGGAGAAAATAAGTAATTTTCGACGTTTGTTATGTTCCTTTTTATCCTTTGCAGCCAACGACGCATATAAACGAACTCGCTCAGCTCCACCCACGGACAAAATGAAAGTGCTTCGCAAAGATACTTAAATACGAAAGGTTAGGTTAACTGCCCTGACTGGCTTTTCCCTCAACTTGAAATTTTCTTCCTGTTCCTGAAGAGGTTAATTTAACCCTCCCCCTTCGCTTATCCGTTTCCCAACTTCAAACTATTCTTACAATGATATTTTTGGCCTTTTTTTTTTTTTTTCATTTTTTTTTTTTTAATTAAGTCGTGGGCTAGGTTATTTTCATCGAATCAAACTTTTTAATTGTTACTTTATTAATTGCAACAACCTGAGATAGGTTGTAACGTCTTTGCAAGCGTTTTTCATGCATTTAAATAAAAAACGCGTTTCAAAATTTGTCAATCGTATTTTTGCTCTTAGTATGTTAATTAAAAATATAGCATCATGGAAAAGAGAATGAATCGTTTTATTTTTAAAGTACAAAATGCCAAACAGTCTGAATGTTAAAAATCAAAAGGTAATACATATATGTCATCTTTCCATTCCCTCTTCATTAACTTCCAATTTGTCAAGTTCTCTGCCATTTAATATAAATAAATAAATCTTCATTAACTCTTAGAAAGATAGTTGTTTATACAATTCATCTCTGCCATGGTCTTTACTGTTTTCTTACATTTCAGTATTCCGAAATGAATTTCACTCCTAAAAACATCGAGTATTTTCAAGCCTTTAAAAAATCTATAGCAATGTCTTTCGACGACTAACGATGATCTAGAAAATGAAAGATACTCGAACAAAAATACATTTTAGAGACTTCCTTTTTTAAAGCAATAACTTCTTTAGTATCACTCGTTTAATTTTTCATATTGAGTATTAGGCTACTTTCAAAATTGAGTGCAACTCAACTTAAGTTAGATGTGGATTACTCGAATGGTTGCTCGATCGCTCGTCATGAGCAGCAGTAATATTTTGACTTCGTAACGTAAAAATCAACTTGCTTATTCTCAATTCAGAATTTAGTCTCATATATCAATAACACATCGTCGCATCAGAGCAACCGTAAGACAACTAATCCCAGAAACAGCAGTAAGATATCCAACTGGTTATTCTGAGGCAACGATATTTACGAAATTCACGAAAGAGACTTTAGTAAATTATATGTACATTGTTAAAACTGCGGGTCCACATGGCACTTTTTAGGGTGAAACGTTGTAGTTGCGGCATCTCTTTAAGGGTACGATCTTGGTTCCCTATAGCACTTCGTGGGTCAAAAATAGTATCTTATGGGTGCTATAGGGAAATTAAATGGCAATCTTAAAAGATGTCGCTAATGTTGCTATCTTTCACCGTAAAAAGTGACATGTGCAACCTGCAGGTTAACAGTGAATGAATAAACGAAGGATTCGGTGCAGAAGCAATATTACCAAAAATTCAACTTCTTTGTGTTTCTGTAATCTGCATTTAAGGAATATATATTATTTATTCATATGGTTGAACTAAAAATTCGATCCGTCAAACTTAATGTCTGTTACATGGAGTGAAATATTTGAAAATAGTGAAGACCAAAAACTAACTTTCTAAATACGAAATGGAAGAAGTGGATGAGTGTGGTGGAAAAGAAATGCGTCCTTACTATTTGAACATTTAGAAGCATTTGCAGGTAACTGAGCAAGAAGTCTGGCAAGAGCATTTAACGTCCTCCCCCTTTCACCAGACAGATAATATAAGATGGCATCTAGCATCGTCTGTACATATAACGAGTTCATGTTATATGGTTTTTGAGAAGAATATTTGTTTCTCTTAGAATTTCGGTTTACATCTTAGCACATAATTTTATAGATTTATTTTGATGAAATCAAACCATTATTAAACAAAAATCAGATAAGCTTTGTCTTTTGTGAAAATAAATGAACAAAAGATTGTTGATCACGTTCAACAAATAGTCACTTTTAGAAATTAAAAATAAATCCTGAAAATAAATTTCATTGTTTTTTCTTTTGTAGATTTTATTTATGGAAATTGGAAAACTTTAATGCTTTTCCATTGCTACTTTCTGTGATCTCGATTGTTGATAGCGGGCTTGCATTATTTTCGAGTGTCATTCCATAGAAATGTCAACCTCAACCTCAGAAATTTTTTTTCCACAAAGCCTTAATTGTGACCCATCATTTCATTCAGCATGCTTTCTATTACATAAATTCAGTATCAGTTTGCTAAAATTTCATTCGGTGTTTTTCTTCTGACTCTAAACGTGCGAGGTTGTGGAAAAGGCTTAACATAAGCAAAAAACATGCGTCTACGTTTTCTTGTCTAATGTAAAAATTTTTGCAAATTTTTAAAAGAACTTTGTTTATTCTAAATGATTAGATGCTGGCCTAATAAAATTGACTCTTCTTTTTGCATACTTTATAAGATAAGTATTTTAACTAGTTTGGTTATTTCACTGAAAATATTTACGTTACGTTAGTCACGAAAATGTACTATTTTCTGCTTAAAAACTAAACCAGATGATTGAACCAAACAGTACTTTTTATTTTCTTACATCTGTGTCATATCTACTTAAAAAGTGCAAAATATTTATTTCAGTATCAGTAGATATAAAATAATTAGTGAGACTAACGTAACATTTGAGCTGTGACTAACGTAACAGTTTGCATGTGACTAACGAAACACTTTAAAAATGACTACTAATATTTAAAACTTATTTAATTTAATGTACATTTTTATGAACAATTTTGAAATGTAGACATTCTACATTGGTTAAAAATCTTAAGGGTGAAAAATACCAGTAAAATTACATTGTATTGACCTTCTGTTTACTTAGAAAAATACTTTTTTAAAGGTTTTGTAAAGATACTTCCAATTTAAAAAATTAGTAAAAAAGAAAAGAGGTGAGTAAAGCAAAATGAGTACTCTGCTGAATGTGCATTCAACACAAGAATCCAAGCTTAAGAATTAAGATAATAGAAATACAGTCTTAACAAAGGAGAACGTCTCTATTTTTTAGAAAATACATCTCCACCTATTATTGAAATGAAGTAATTGCTGCTCGTTGGAAAACACTAGAAGATGTTACATGATACAGTGACAATAAGCGCTGCTGACATATATTTCAGAAAATGCAAGAATGACATTTAGAAATTCAAACATTTGCGGTGATATCTGGAATCAAAATGAATTCTGCAAAAACGTTCGAATATTTTTTTTTTTTTTTCAATATTACATTTTAATTCAAAAGCATGCACAACACTATTCGTTCGATGAATCAGTAAACCTTAAAAAATAATATGCCATTGAAAAGTACTACGGAGTTTCTTAGGACGATAACTAGTATATCGGCAGAATACTAGAATTTGGTGAAATTATCAATTTGCATAAAGTTAATTTTTAAAAGAGATACATTTAGGATTTAATTAGCCCAAGAATGATGTTACGTATTCAGTTTGTAAAAGCAGTTTTTTTTATTTGTTTATTTTTTTTCGCACATTCAAATTGAGTTAATTGAACTGAATCCTTCCATTCAATTTCTTACACTAATATAGAAAAAAAGTAAAGAAAGAACCATAGGTGCAACACAAAGAAGGTTCCTAAAAATTGTAAAAGTAATATAAGAGCAAGAATTTAATTATAAAAAGTTTTTTATACGCATTCATTGCTTGTTATCCGATGGTTACGTTAGTCACGTTACGTTAGTCACACACAGTTTTTCGTAAAAGTACCATTAAGGGCCAAAAAAGATTCATTTTTAACAAATCTGTCGTACATTTTTAAAAATAGATTGTTTACCTCTTACAAATATATCGGCCAATTTTAAATGCCTGCGTAAGTTTCAGAAAAATTTGCCTCGTAACATATGCATTGTTTCTAAGGGTTGCAAAAATGTTACGTTAGTCACGATGCCTTTTTTGGTGAAAAAACACCTGCCAGCGCTTATTTTGCTTCAAGTTCTTGGTACACTGCAAAAAATAATTGTTGTTTTTATAGTAATATACTACTTTTTCCTACAGTTTAATACTGCTCTGCCAAATAACAGAGAAAAACTGTAAAAATATTTTAGATTGCGCAAAAGGTGTTTCTTTCATACGGGAACCGAAACTAATGAATTCAAGATATTGGCAGCCATGTTTTTTGATGATTCGGGTGTGCTGGGGCAGGACTGTTCAACTGTAATCCAAGTTTAAGGTAAGAGCTGGTTATATTATTCATTCCCTTTTCCTCAAAATATAGTTTTCTTTATCATCGAGAATGTATGTAAAATAACAGTTTATTTTGAAATCGCAATTCGTATCCCAATATTCGTTGATGCTGACTTGGCAATTTCTTATAGTTGCTAAGTTGCAGCGATTGCTTTCTAGCAAAAATCTGAGTAGTTGTTGTGATTCTGAATATTTTATTGCACGTGCGATAGTTTTTAAACATTTTCTGAAACTCAAATTTTATTTAAAAATAAATCAATTCCTTTCTTGATCGTATTTAAAGTTATTAGAACATTAAACTTTGTGTACGATTATATTTTGTGTTATATACTATGTCAGTACTTAAAATTTAAATTTTTATTTTCTCTAGAGAATTTTGAACATATCGCGATTGGCTTCTTTCTTCTGTTTTTTTTTTCTTTCTTATGTTCAGTTTTAAATTCTTTAACATTTTGCATTTAACCATTTTATTGAAAAACTTTACGTTATAGCATCAGTAGCTTTTATACATAATTCGATGAATAAAATGAAAATAAATAAAATAACAACGTGACAGAGAGACATGCAAACAGTATACAATTTACTGATATTTTTTGTTGAAGAATTTGACACTGTGGAAATACAATACTCTGATGTCTGAACGACTCAAAATTCTCTGAAATCTGGAGCCAGCTTTCATACTTAACGTTCGAAAGTAAAATAATAATAATTAAAAAAATCATCAATAAAGAACTCAAAAAAAAAAAAAAAAAAAACTCAAAAAATAAGCATCTTAAAATACAAACACGAAACCCTTGTGTTTTAAAAGTTTTATATTTGCGTCAGTAGGAAATTAAAGTTTTACTTCAGGAAAATTGCACTAGTACCATTGAAACTTGGAAACGTAAAAATAATTTTAGAAACTATATTCAAAGGCACTCGATTGGAGGTCACGGGAAGTCTCTATGACCTCCCCAAAAATGCCATACTGGGAAAATTTTGTCTGGCTATTCGGCAAATTTGGGGACATAATTGTAATGTTGCAGTTTTTAAATTCTCGAATGTGCAAATTTCATTAGATATTGTACTTAATTGTGCGTACTTAATGTGTGCATTTACCAGTATTTTATTAATCGGCAAATATTTAAGTTTCATTTGGCAAATTGAGATTATACGCCTTCCCAACATATTTAAGTTCAGGCCGTGCCTGGCTATATTTTAAAATTTTCAGCTTTTCATTTCTGATCTGGCAGTGTTTCGTTCTCATCAAAATTACAGCTTTTAAATTTAAAGTAGAATATTTACATTATTATGCATTGTTTGTCATATTTTATTCGCTTTGAAAGGCATGCTCATTTAGAAAAGTAGATGCTCGAGAACTACAGTAGAATTTGAAACTCTTACAACCTTGAAACTCATCAGTTTCCTTACATTTTAACTTTTAGAACACTTTGAGTCTTAAATTTTGGCATCAACATGTTCAGGATGAAGACAAAAAGTATATTATAAATAATGAAAAGTGTGATTCTGTACTTCACTGTCTTTCACTGCTTATCAAAAATAAAAATGTCAGATTGTTATCCGTGTAAAATGAAAAAATCGGAGAATTTCGTTTAAACCTGTAACGGAGATTCAAGCCAACATCCGGGAAGATCTTTTGCATTTGAATACGATGGGTTCCTTAGCAGTTGAGTTTTTTAAAGTGGGGGGGGGGGCGATTATTTTCACAATAATAGACAATCTTTCAAGAAACTCTCCAGTTTATTTCTTTTTTCAGAAGAAAAGTGAGGTTTAAGAACATTTTGTCAGGTTTCAAAAGATATGAGAGATTTGTGGCAAAGCTCCGATAACGGAAAGGAATTTCTGAACTCCCGGTTTGAAATTTACCTTAGCGACTAAAGCATAAGAATCGAAAAAACCAACAAATCCTCTAGTTAACAAAGTAGCGTCATAGAACACTATAAGTCAACATTAATTGAATGGAAACTTTGAAATGAATTGGGTTTGCCTCAGTAGTTTTGAGCCGAAGCAGCTATGTACTTCCACTGCTTACGGACTAGAGCGGCTTTAAAAGGAAAAACCAAACCCTTTTGTGAGCTTTTTGGGGGAAGAAAGCCATCTATTAAACAAAACCTATTTTGAGCTATTTGGGGTAAGAAAGCCATCTATTAAACACTCCCGGGGTTTTTTGGATGCATTTCGTATATTGGACTTCCAAAACAGAAAATAAACAAATTGGATATGAGAACTCAACAAGGAGTCATGGTAGGATATGCGTTTCATACGAAAGGTTACAGAATTTGGGATCTCAAAAATCGCGAAGTGATAGAAACGCTGAATGTTAAATTCGATGAAAATAAATTCTGGACGAACCCCCCCCCCCCCCGGAACGAGAAACAGAGGGACACAGTTTTATTTCACTACTGAGTAAATCTGAAGTAGAAGAAGAATATCCTGAAAATCATAAAATAGCATGTTGAGAATTAAATGGGTTAAAGCAAGTCCAAGGCAAAATAAAGAATACAGGGATAAGTATTATTCTATTGACACGACTGTTCTAAAGTCCGAATCGTGAAGCCGAGGTTTATTGTTCTGAAAATAACATTGAATATGACACAAAATATTTTAATTTCACTTGTGATGATAATTCAAGAAAAGTATAGGATTTTTATGAAGATAGGGGGGATAATTCAAGTATGCTAGAAGCTAACATTTCCGAGATTTAAAATTGGCAAAACGGAATGGCTCAAGAAATTCAGGTGATATGAGAAAGAAACGTTTACGTATTGGTTCCACTGAATGAAAGTTTTAGAAAGAAAAAAGGGTACAGATGTTTTTTTTTTGTATAAAAACAAATGAGCAGACTGAAATAATGCGCTTCAAGACCAGACTGGTAATTTTAAATGCCCACCATGTGGGGGGGGGAGGTTACTTTTCGAAAGTGTTCTCTCCAGTAATTTCCTTTCCTTTGATTGAGGCTTTCTTTTCAATTTTTGTGTTTAAGCTACATTGAGTCCATTTCCATGTAGATGTTTGCAATGCGTATCTATATGCGGATGTAAGAGAGGAGATTTGTGAGACAACCTGAAAGGTTTGTCCGTCCCTGAAATCTAAATTTTGTCTGTAAATTGAATAAATCATTGTCATTCTGATACAGATTAAGCCTCGAATCACGACGACCGGATTTCAATGGGGGGGGGGTGAGGGGACTTGTAGTGTTTTTGGATAGGGTACGAATAATATGGTGGTACATTCAAACAAAAATGCGTACAACTGTCAACGATGGAAGCGGAGTACATTTCAATTAGTGAATAATCTAAGGATGTGGGTTAAAGGAATTTTAAATCAATTGGCTACGAAAAGAGTTCAGAATTTTAGATTGTCACAGTACAGAGTACTATTAATCAATCTAGTTGCAATCGATTTTTCTAGTTCTGAAATAGAAAATTGCAGAACTAAGCAGATTGATGTGGGGTACTATTTCCTAAGGAATTTGATTGATAAAAATGAATTTGGAATACAATTTATTGAAACTAAAAATAATGTAGCTGATTGTTTTACAAAACCATTCTCTAGGGAAAATTTACATAAAGCTTGAATTGCAATGACATATTTTTCTAGGGGTTTTTTTTTCTTTTTTTGAAATGTTTCAATTATTCCATTATGTTTAAGTTATAATTTGTGCACACAAACGGATGGCCTGTAATATATTTCTATTTTTTTTATTCATGTCTTAAAGTATTTCATTCCAGCCGCCTGAATTTCCTTCATTTAAATTTATTCACTAATGCAATATTATTTCTATGAGTTTAGTGGTATGCAAATGTAAAGAACTACGTAACTTGTGACCAGAATTGAATGGGGGGTCTCATTTTATCAAGATGGCAGTTAGTGGTTGTGTTCCGCTTGGAATTTCAAAGAAGCCTCTAGTTTGAACGATGTTGCGATGATTCACTTAGTGACATGAATGCCGGTAATGGAAGTTTATAAGTACCTTTTTCATTTATATTTTTATGTTTTAGGAAGTAATTTGTAATCACAAATGCTTTTGAGCTTTAGAGCGTTCTTAGTCACTAAACCCTATCCTACGGTCTGTGTGCCATATTGGGCCCCTGAAGCTGATTTTTGTGTGCCCGTTGTCAGGTTTTATGTTACAATCAAGAACTATGTATTGGAACAAGATAAACTAAATTTTGTTTTGATTTAAATGTGATGGATCATACAATTCATTTACGTCTGGGTTTTTTAAACTTGTAATTCAATATTGGTTGTTATGGGTAGTTGAATAATATCATTTCAAGAATCACCGGAATATAGAAATTTCTGTTAGTGCTAAATTAAACGTAATTTATTTCATTATTTATTTATTTTTTTATTTTTATTTTCCAGTAAATTTTGGAGCACTGATTCTTTGTTTTTACATGTTAGTAAAATTGAAGGAACCAAATCAGAATGTTAAGTGCTTTATTATTTATTGTACGTATGTTTGTAAAAATTTAAATTAGCAAAGTTTAAAGTCAACTTTATAATGAGAGCAACAATAAAGATTAGAGTTTAAAGTACGATGTATTACAGCGTATGAAACTTTCTTCGTATATTCAGACTTGTGACTTATCAAACAAAATTATAGATTATTTTTATTGTAATGTAAATAAAAAGCAGTTATTTTGCAAATGTGAGCATATTTAAATTTACAGTCAAAAGAGGTGCGATCTTCTGGCAAGCATTTCCAAGAAGGGTAGCATTGTTTACAAATGTGGACTTACCATTTCTTAATGATTAGAACTGGCAGTATCAGATTTAATCTATTTCTTGACATGTTTGTCGATTTATTCTTTTGTTAAAAACTTTCAACTTTTCTGATCGATTTTCACTTTTTACTGAATTGACTTTAACTAAGTCATCTTGATTTTGGGAATATAAAATTGTTTCTTCCGAGTTTCAGGTAAATTCTGAAAAACTTAAAGATAAATTGTCTAAATCCTATCAAAAAAAAGTAGCACTTAAAAAAAAAAGCCGCTGGCGAATTAAATGGGGATATCGATAGCTGTTCAAAACGGGGGAGGGGGGGCGTCCACATTTTAAAAGACATAAAATATAAATGAAACATCTTAAATTATGCTTAAATATTAAGACAGATATAAGATAGAATGCTCTTACGGTATTATTTTATTTCAACTGAAATGATTTTTTTATGCAGTTCCTTAGTACTTAGAAAAAAAGCTCCAAAAAATTAAATTTAAACAATATAATAACACAATTGTGGAATAAAATATATGAAAAAAAAATATTTAAAAAAATTACAAGTAAAATATTTTATATTAAGTACAGAAATCTAAATTATTTTACATCACACATTGTTTCATATTCAGATTTCTAATAATGGGCAGCTGTCGAAGAAAAAGAATATGAAGCTGGTATCATTTGAACATAGCTCGAGCTGTTAGCAAGTGTTGGAATGGAATATGAGTTAAAGAAAAAGAAAGAAAAAACATCTACGGTTTTCAGTGCTACTATAGCAACTCGGGGAGGGGGGGGGGCTAAAAGAGGCTAAATGCAGTATTCATTATTTTAAATGAATACCTCAATATTTCCCAATTGGTTGTCCTAAACGTCGACCTTGCTCCATTTTCTAAAAAAATAATTCTCTACCGCATCCTAATTATTGCTTTGAAGTAAACATATTGCAATCCAATAATCTGGAGCCTATTATAAGAAGAAACTAGTTTCAAGTTTTATTATCCTTAAGATATATATTCTCCCGATCACCGATCACTTCAGTTATCCGATCGAAAAAAATAAATATTACTCTTAATCAACGGTCTCCTATGTATTACAAAATCCTTCAAAACTACCGAAAGTTAGAAGGATTTTTTTAAATTGTATTTCAAAAACCAGTATAAGTGCATTTCTTGACATGGAAGATAAAATGTAAGATTATGTTCTTTCTTTTTTCTTTTTTGAGTTCTTATGTAAAGTATTCAGATTAGGTCTATTTTAATTAGACACTAATAAACCACCGTTTCAATTGCGTAGTTTCCAAATTGCTGCACAGCAGTTTTTTTTTTTCTCCTTAAAACAACATATTTAGCGCTTAACTGGTTCCTGAAATAAACGATTCAATTACAATTTAGGTATATGTTAAGCGGTTTCAAAATAAAAGCAACTCCCAAGGCAATCTTAATTTCAGATCATTCAGAGTCATAATTTTAATCATTTTAGGGCGTATTTTTATACCTACGTAATTTGATTTTTCCATGAATGTTTTTTGGTGTTCACAAGTTTTATGAGATTCTAACAATTTTTATTTTGACAGATGCTTTCATGATATGAGGCCTAATGATGGCACCTAAGTCGGCAAAGATGTCACAAAGAAGAATCAAGTTTGTAATGTAAAAATATTGGCCTTGAAAAAATCAGCATTCGGTTTTAAATGAATTTCTGCAATTTCACTGTAAAAACTACTAATCGATATTTATAGGTGATGTATACGAAATAAAATAATTTCGCAATTTTTAATGGTGTGAATGTTTCATTTTTTCTCATGAAAACAGTATAACATAATATAAAGTTATATAATTTCTCGAGTAGTAAAACCAATTTTTAACTTTAATACTAGTACTCATAAACCTGCAGATTTTATTATACCGAGGGAAAAATTGTTTCTGTTTAGTAGCTCTGGAATTTTAAACCGTCACATATTTATAGTTTTCATCTATGTAAATTTTAAAAGGTTAATAGGATAAAGTATTATCTAATCTATAATAATCAGTTTAGAATAAAAACCATTCTGTGCAATCTAAATGCTGTATACTGCACATATGGTGTGAAATAAAATTAGTTTGTTACTAGTATTTCTCAAATAAAGTAGATCCAAATGCAACTTATAACATTAAAAAAAGAAGAAAACCATGAAAATATTCTGTTTTACCATAAAAGAAAAATAAATGCATATAATTGCATGCATCAAGTTAAAATTAACTTAAAGGTTTAATGGATTGCATATTGCAAAACATTTCTCACGTTATGCTGCACATTTTAGCATTACAATAATGCTGGAAGTGAAAAAAGTAGTTTTAGTGAAGATACGATGTAGTATTTTCAGTTATATATAAAAACCCTTTCTCATTTTTACTACCTCCATGGATCAAAAAGTTTTGTATTATGAAAAAGCTATAACTGTTCTTAAAATAAAGCTTCAGACCATATTTTGCAATTTCCTTCAATTTGTAAATTTTTAAGTCTGCAATAAAGCTAAAAGTTTTTTGTAGAAATGAAAATGCACCACTTTTTCTTCTTTAACATGTGTTTATAAAATATTGAGATGGGGCATTGATTTATTTTGTGTACAAGGAAATTAATATCAATAAAACATATATTTAGCAGCAGTTAACTATTTTTATGTAAAAGTGTTTTATATTTCTTTATTTGTCGCTTTTCATAGCCTAAAACATTTTTGTTGTTGAAAAACTTAAGAAAAGGAACAGATTTCGTATGTAGGCTGATTTATATAACGTACATACTGACTCAATTGCTTTACTTTTCGATATTGTTCTTCAGCTGTAAAAGCAGTGATTTCGGCTATGAAAAGAAACGATAGGGTGAAAAAACCCTTTTGCATAAAAATTGATAACTTCATTTTATGGTTTACTGCTGTTAATTTTACTGTACAAATCATTTATAAAACCGTATACTACTACTGCTTTTATGGCACAATTCAGTTGATCCCGCAGCATAATACTGCTAACTTTACAGTTTGATACTGTTAATTTTGCAGGGCAATTCCGTTACAAAACAGTATATAACTGTTAATTTTACATATTATCTCTGTTAAATTTACAGGTCAAGTCATTCCTAAAACAGTATATTACTGCTGATTTTACAGTTTGATACTGTAAGTTTTACAGGGCAGTTTTATTAAAAAGCAGTATATTACTGCTAATTTTACAGTTTGATACTGTAAGTTTTACAGGGCAGTTCTATTAAAAAGCAGTATATTACTGCTAATTTTACAGTTTATCGCTGTAAATTTCACAGTAAAAGTCTGTTATAAAACAGTATATTACTGCAAATTTTACAGTTTAGAATTGTAGTTTTTGCAGTTTTTCTTTGGAATGCGAGCTGCCAGTATTTTACTGTAAAAACAACAGCTTTTTTTTTTTGCAGTGTAGAAATGAAAAATAGTCACCTTGTACATCTTAAATCTGCATATTAAACCAAAACACACTTATTTTTACTCCCGGTGTAAATAAAAAGAGTTTGAAAATCAGCTGCGAATGTTACGTTAGTCACTATGGAATGACCCTCGATTTTAAAGCAGGATTTAATTTTCTCCTGAATGCCTAAGTTTGAAGATCGATGCCTTTAATTTTGGAGGTATTAATATCCCTAATCCTCAGTCACTAGAAAAGCTTGAAATAAGCTTTTCTTTTCAACCCTTTCAGCGTTACCTTTTGTTTTCAGCTTCAAACCAATGCTCCTATTATTCAACTAGACGCTGTACACTCTCTCAAGCGCGACGTCATATACTTGACTTTTTTTTATCCTTTTTTAATAAGATTCGTGAAAGGATGTACATGGAGACCCAGAGTAATATTCTTATTAGCCTTATCAGTACGCTTTCTCACGCATGTTTGAGTCCAAAGATGTCCGTAGCGGTGAACAAAAGAGTTGGGAACACTTTTTTCTGCTGCCCGTTTTATCGCTTGGTTGTGCGTGACTCTGCTAAGGATGATTACTTGCGGGACGCCCTTTGCTTTGTTTGTTTATTCTAAATTTATACTAATTCACGTACTATTCTAATAATTGCAAGTAAAACGTGAATGTATTTTAAAGTCTAGTGTTCATTCAAATGATGACTATTATTTTATGCAAAACCGTAAGAAAGTCATTCTTCATGAATCCATTAAACTTGATTCCTTTTTGTTACTTAACCTTGGTACAAAATTGGTAATTTTATGTTTACGCCAAAGAAGACACTCCCCCTCCCCCCCTCCCCAACACTGAGAATAATTGTTTTCTGCTTCGGTAAAATTTATATAATTAAGCTAAACATTTAAATTTTTATAAAACCGTTATAAATGTTTAGCCTCGGTATGCCGGCAGCTATCCGAGGCTCTAAGATGTAAACTGGATTTTTAAAAAAACTTTTAAATGAATTATTTTCGGAATTCTAGTGATAACCAATGATGTGATTAATCAACGGTTTTAAACTAGTATTTTATTTTGTCTTGCTGTAATCCTTTTATTGCTATTTCTAGTATTTAAAATATGCGAAAGTTATTTTCAAAGGATTTTTTTTTTAAATGATGTAAGTGATTTGAAAAGATAAGTTCAGTTTAAAAACCTCAGAGATTATCAGTGAATGAGTTTAATCCTCATGCCATAAATTGCCTGCTTAATATGTTTTAGTACTGCCTTTAAAAAAGAAATAAAAATGAAAGAAAACGCTTTTTGCGTGCATTTCTTCGGAATCTCGCAACTATATATCAATTCTGACGAAGAAAATTATAAAATGGGGGTGGAGAGAGTTTGCTTTTACTGTATTACCGTAGGTTTGTTGAAAATTAGTTTCTGGTTTTAAAATCTCTCCCCAAAGACCTAACCCCTCGCTTTTCTGGCTCCTAAAATGTTGTTCCTCTGGTCCCAGTAACGACCCCCAGGAGAATTACTGCATTGGATAACCGGAAACCATTATAGTGGCCGATCAACTGCATTTGGAGAGACATTAATGACTAGATGCAGTAGCAGTTGGACTCCTGGAAGTATGGCAGACGCACAGCAGAATGCCTTGAACCCTCAAAGATTCATCAGACTGTTTTGATGAATGACTAACGCACCAATCTCGCCCGGAACAAAACAACTCTTGTCGATGATGGATGACCGTTATGTTCGACAGGAGACGATTCAGTTCTCTTGGGGGCGGTTTTCTTTTGCTTAGAAGTGCTAGTGATTCTTTATATCAGTATGTAGTTCTGGCGGATTTTCCTGGGCTATGTTTTAGTTTTTATAGTCATGCATACTGTGGAAAATTTCTAAATAGGCTAGCTAAGGTATAGCCTTCGGCGGGTACTTTTTGAATGCAGAAATTTGTTCGGCGGTTACTAGAAACGGAGTATCAATTTTGCCAAATCTCTTACTTTTGCAAGCAATGTAGCGCAGAAGGCAATGTTTTTCGGCCTACAGACGGTATACTTGTGAATCCACATCTGAATTCATTTTTCATTTAATAGGTCTCCTGTTATCCAAACAGAAATATTTGTTGACAAAAGAACCTATACAATGTAAAAAAAAATCTCAAAGCATGATTTTTCGCGAAAAACGTTGAGTGCCTGGAGCCAATCTGTTGCTTGAAGATTTGTCAGCTACTTTAATGAATCTCTTTTTCTATTTTTATTTTGTATAAGTAATGTACCCTTTCTGGATTGAATTTTTGTTTGATAGAAAAAGTTGTTAGTATTTGTACCTATTGTTAATTTTGAATCCAAAACGCGTTTCTTCAAGCATATTGAAAATTATTTCTGCAGATACTGCTGTTTACCTACCCACGAAAGTAGTGGTAGGTTCTGCTTTGCGGCGTGATTTAGAAGAATAAAATCAGTGAAAACTTATCTAGAATCTGAACTTAAATACGTTTTACTCAAAACTTTAAAAAGCTTTTTGTTTTATAAACAACCTTTATTTAATGGAATCAGGGCCACCGGTTGAGCCAGATTGTGACCAGACATGGCTTACATCATCATATTTCTATAAAATACTTGGTCTTGGTAGTTAATTATATTCAGTTAATATTACAGATATTTTGAATGTACAGTGCGTATTTTCTTCTATCAGAGGTATGTTTTTTTTGTTTCTTTTCAATGGCGGTTAGAAGATCCCTTACCCATTTCAATTGTAACGAATTTTAAGTTCTTTTCTTTTTATGTTTGTGATATGACGATGAATTTAAAACTTATTCTTCTTTGAAAATGTGCACAAGGAAAAAAAAGAGGATTGGTTAATGTAAAAGTCAGAAATCTGTGTGTGGAGTAGCCGCTGAATATCAACATTCACATACCAAATCATCAGCGAATATTCCAAGATTGAAAGTCGACATCCTGCAATGTCGGTCTATCACGGTAGCATTCAATATTCTTCACTGTTCATTTTCTGTGCGTGCTGGTGCTGAATCAAATTAAAAGAAAAACACGATTTTTTCTATTCCTATTTCAATCTTATTTTGAGCAGCTTCTAATTACTGAAAGAAATTTCCTTTTCCTAATTGAATTGAATGATGGTTTCATTCTCCTATTTATTTCAATATATCATACAACAAAAGATCTTATTTTTTTCTAAACGGATTTAAATTATTCGAACCCGTGAAGCTACTATAATTGCTGTGTTCTCTAATCAGTTGCGTGAGTGGAGAAGCTTTCGTTCATGATCTTGTATAGAATGGGAACAAAAGTTTCTTTTACGTTTGAAAGGGAACTCTGTTAGCTTTGAATTACAATGGATGGTAGATGACTATAAAGTCTCGAGCGAGGCACTATGTATCTAAAGTAATTTAAGGTTCCCTGTAATTACAGATGACTCAAAAAGGTTATTCAGTTTCGGAAGAAGTGAGGCCGGGATTTTATTGTCTCTTCGTGATTCTCTAAACGTGATAGCGCAAGAAACAATATTTGTATTGCTGGGGAAGCGTTAATTCGGATGGCACGTCTTCCTCATCATTTCGAAATTGGTCCAAAATGGTGCATTTTAAGATGAATATTTTATAGATTTGAATTATTTGCCAATGAAATGTGGAAGATATTTTGTTTTGTGTCGCTGATAGACAACACTATGTCTAATGTGACCTCAAGTGGATGGGAATAGTATTGTTTACAAAAATTTGAGAATGATTCTGCCTTTTAAAATTGACTCTTGAAAACTTAATGACTATTGTCTGCATAAAATTTAGTTGTACGAAAAGGAAGGGGTGCTTTTTAGTTAATGTTCTGTTAGTCTTCCTGATCCGACATGTCTTTTAAAATTGAGTTGTAACACATTGTTTTTAGTAAGATTGATTAAGATAAGTATTTTATAGGTTTGAGTTATTTGCGAATGAAATGTGAAAGTTATTCAGTTTTGTGAGAAGCAGTGTCGCTGTTGGACAACACTCTATCTAACGTTTCCTCAAGTGGATGGAAATTGTGTTACTTAAAATTGACGATGATCCATCTTTTTGAAACTGAATATTAAATTAAATGACTACTATATTACCTGCTTAGAATTTAATTTTACGAAAAGGAAGGCGTGCTTTTTAATTTATGTTCTGCTAATCTTCCAGAATATGTCGTCTTTTAAAATTGAATTGTTGTGCGTTGTTTTTCGTCAAATTAATAATTTATCATTTGAAAACCATTTTCTGAGAGTTACTTCATGCTTAGATGTGGCAAAGAGAAATTATTTTCTAAAATTCAAACAAAATATTTCAGTCTCATCTATGATACGCTGTCGATATATTTTTAATAAGAGATGACAGTGCTTTCAGTTAAGTTCTTCACAGAATCACTTTTAATTAGCTATTTGAGATGAGAAGCGGAATTGAACTTATTGTTAACACTGTTAAATCTAATTATCTTTTTGATTGCTTTACTAGTATTCATTGCTTCTAACAGTTAACATAAGCAATATGGAACGAATTAGAATATTTCGTAAGTCCTCAAGAGTTGTAAAAATACTTACATGCATACCTGCACACATTTTCAGATTTGTGATTCTTTTTCGTCATTTTTAATATCTGAAGCTAATATAGTTAATTATGTCTTACTCGGATATTCATAATACCCGATGCTAATGTGATAAATAATAAATGGCTTTTTATGCAGTAGTCTATTCAAAATAGTGATGGGCATAATCGAATCACTCGATCGAATCTCGTGATCGAATCACTCGATTATTCAAGATCACTCGAGAACTCAATTATCACGAGCTCTCTATTATCATATCTCAAGTTTTCGATTATCGTTTTTCGAGTTCTCGATTTCAAAAGATCTCGATTATACATCGCTCGAGTTCTCGATTTGGAAAGATCTCGATTATCAAACTCTCGATTATCAGATCTGCTCAATTCCCGAGATATCGATTATCAAAAATTCTCGATTATGTCCATCACTAATCCAAAACATTACCGGAAAATTGCGTTTGCGAAATTTGAGCAGTTTTTCTTAAACAAAAAGTCTTTGAAGAAAGGATTTCATTCATATTCTGTATTAAATGCATGTGTTTAATTTTTAAGCCCATTAGAACTTCTCTCGGTGTCGTAACTAGAATAGTTCGTCATAAAGAGCCTCGGTTCAGAAGTTAATTCACAAAGGTATCCATTTCGTTTAATGGCTACTTTCGAATGTCGTCGTTGCCGTATCGAGCCACCATTCGCTGCAAAATCAACCGGTTGTCAAAAGTGTTGTCGGAGTGGTTATTTACTGTTCTCTCGAATCCAGTTAATTTCGAAGATCGAGCCCAGAAACGGGCGGCAGTTTAAAGGGGAAACGCGCATTAAAGGGAGGCGATCGCATTCTCATTATGTCTCGATTTGTGTCGCTGTACGTCATTGCCCAATTCTGAAAGGGCATTTCTAGAAGACGATTGCCACTGCCTTCCATTCAGCGAGAGCGGGCATTCTGATCGGCGAGCCGTTCCATAAATGCTTGACAGACATCGAAGTTGAAATGTCTCGAAATTTAATTACGCCGGACAGAGGACGCTCGGCGTAAATTGTCATTTCGCGGCTGTCTTGACATGGAATAGAGCCCTTAGGCGCCCCGATTTGTTTGACTGAGTCGTTCCCTTTCCCAGCCTAGATCGTGAGAGACCCCCTTTCTTCCTTCGTAGTTTGCACATTTCCAGTCGTTTTATTTAGGCATATATTTCCTTTCGATTTATTTATTTATTACATTTCTTTGTATCATTAATTTGGAGGTTTTAAAAATATCATGCGCATGCGAACCATTGATGATTAATTTTGCATATTAGAGGAAACAGAGGTGTTCCGTTCATTCCCTATTCAGCAGTAAATTGCACATGCATTCCGATTTGTAACAGAATTTGGTTTTTCTTGAAGAGCGTAAATAGCTGCGTTTTTTTACTCTATCTCTCTCTTAGCTTACCTTCCCGTGAAAGAAAAAAAAAACGGTTTATGCACTACATTATTTCCTTTACACTTGCTGACATGCATTTTTTAATTACTAAATGGTTTCCGTTGCAATCTGAAAACCGAAATCGTTTGTTTAGGTTTTCCGATTTCAACAGAATATCTATTGAACAGAAAAAAAAACTAAATCTCAAAATTTCTGCACGCAGTACGTACAATAATAATTTAATGAAAAGGTATCGTTATGTTTCTGTCACCACTAATCTTTGAATAGTGCGAAATATTCACTTAACTACAGAGATAAACTGAGCGATATCTTGGGAAAATATCATGTTACAAAAAATAACTTCAAATCAACATTGCTTGGCCTTAACAGATGAGTAAAGGTCTTCTTTAGGCCTTCCGCTTTAAACGGAAAAATGTACTATACACTCGATAGTTCTTTCTAAGGATTTTCAACTGTCTGGGAATAATCGTTTTTGAGCTACTCAAGATTAACTTAGCTACTCAAGATGGCCTTAACAGATGAGTAAAGGTCTTCTTTAGGCCTTCCGCTTTAAACGGAAAAATGTACTATACACTCGATAGTTCTTTCTAAGAATTTTCAACTGTCTGGGAATAATCGTTTTTGAGCTACTCAAGATTGTATATTTAATGAACTATAACATGGTTTCCTAATGTTAGTGCTAGAATTCTATTTCAGTAGTACATCGAAAATTTGCAGGTTGCGATTAAGAATGATGCAGTTATTGGAGAGTGAGGCCTTGGATGGAATAGCTGCGATTGAGAGCCTTAATAAAAAGCACTTGAAATAAGAATAACTTTTCTAGATTGTTAGTGATTAGTAATATTAATCTTTGATTTGATAAATGAAATGTTTTTCATTCAACAACTATAAGGTTGTCATAATCAAAAAACCCTTTTCTCAATAATAATCATAAAAACCATGACCATTTTAATTTTACTGATATGTTGCCTTTGAGTTATCATATCCTAAAACCGTATTGATAAGTTGTTCACCTTATTCCATGCTTGACAGCAGGGGTGCCCACCCCCCCTCAATTTTAATGACATCCCCCCCCCCCACCATTTAAAAAAATCTCAACCCTCTTTCCCTTTTTATTTATTTTTTTGCTGTCTTATTTTATTTTATTTATTTTTAAAATATTTTTTATTTATTTATTTTTAATTAGTATTAGTATTTTATTAGAAAAATTCTGTGCTACGCCAATGACATACACACACAAACTAAATAGATAAATAAATGAAATAAAATATAAACAGTCTAAAATGAAATAAAAGAAAATAAAAAATTTAAATTAAAAAAAAATCCCCCTCCCCCAAAAATGATGGCGTAACGTGCGCCATAATCCCTCCCTGTGGGCACCCCTGCATGAGTCTAAAACTAGAAGCCTTGATTGTAGACACGATCTCTTATATCGACGTGGAGGAATGTTTTTAAAAGACTCTAGAACAGTTTAAAGTTCAACTACTCGACTAGGTAGGTCCAGAAGATATCGGGTATCAATTTCTGGCTACTGAAAGCAGCAACAAGGAGCAAAAAAAGAAAAAGCTTTTTCCTACAGCTTCTCTTCGAAGCAATCGCACCATTACCGACAAGCTGGCCTCATCAAAAACGACTCTGAATAGTTATGCTGCCCCTTATCAGAGAAGAAACATTCTCCTGAGACTTTATCTTTATTCCCAACGTTCCACCATATAACTGTCTGTTATATGGGATGCCGTCTTCATTGGACCTGGGAGGCATACCACTAAATAATGTATAGTGGAATAGACCGTTGAAAAATCGATGTTTCTTTTTTCACGAGTATTAGTAGAAAGCTCCAAATTATTTATTCTTCTCATAAATTTTGGAAAAGCTTTTAGTGAGATTTCGCAGATATACCTTATTTAATGCCAATTAATTTGGAACTTTAATTTTCTAGAAGTTTAAAACAATCACATAATTGTTATATGAGGTCTCGTCTTCATTGAAGTTGTGAGGCATCATACCGTTAAGTAATAAACCGTTGTAATCACGCTATTGACAGATATTAGGAAAGCGTTCCGAATTATTTTTTTCTTCACATTATTTTTTTAAGAAAAGCTTTTAGTTGGATTTAGTAAATGTACATTGTTAGTTCTCGAACAATGGTTTTCTAGAAGTTTCTCACAAAATGATATCTTTATGATTGTCGACTCTTTTTCGGGTAGATCCATGCGCAATTTCTTGAATTCAGAGAATTTCTTCTATGAATAGCTCTATTCTAGGCTCTATGCGCGTCACAGGCATACATTTCATCCAAACTTTCTGCTTTATTATTCGTAGAGAAGAATTGGCCGCTGATTGAGAATGAAACCCAGTGAGTGTAGTTTAGTTTAGAAATTTGAAGGAGAAATTATTTAATTTATCGGAATTTGAAATGAATAAATGTGTATTTCCCTCTCCTGCCGAACTAGTAAAATGGAAAGATTAAAAACTACTCAAGAAGAGCCAAAGTTGCTACTTATTCTTGGAGCAACAGTTAGACGCTTTATTAAGGTAATAAACAGAATAGAACAGCAATATCCCGAAACATATTCTAAGCATGAAAACACAAAATAGTTAATTTTGAATGCACAGATTTCTGTGCTAGAAATGTTACCTTTGAAATTCATGTAATGTATTTCTAAATAAACTAGTACAAAAGTATGAACATTTTTCCTAGCAGAATTAGTTAATTGAAAAAAAAAATCATAAAATCAATGCGTATGGTACACTGTATTACTTATTATACGCATAAGTAAGATATATTTTTGAAAACATTAGGTTAAGTGCTTTAAACCTAACAGTTCCCGTAGCCAACATCTTTAAGTAAAATAAATATTTAAATCATTACCAATTTTCTAAAATTATTTAGAAATAGTTTTTGCTTCCCTATGAAAAAGAAAAACTCATTCTAAATTATTTTAGAAAATTGGTTATGCTTTAAATATTTGTTGTTTTTAAAAATGTCAGCTTTAGGAACTGGTTTTTTGGGAGGTCAGCTCTGGAGAACTTAACCTTAAAATACATGTCCCCGCATTTTGTGTCCTTTTTACTTATTTTATATTTTATACCAATGTTGTCCTATCTTCGTTTAGTTTTGACAGATTGGTTACTTGCTGAACCATAATGTCCCTGCCTGTTCTTTAACTCAACTTTTCCTATTCAAGTTCGCCAAAAGTAGCAAGCTAGTTCCGACAGCATGGTCGGATTCGTTTCTTTTTTAGCTCAAACTTTTGAATATTTCAGTAGCTATAAAATCGCGAAACCAGTCGTGAAGCCCAATTTGTTTCCCCTTCTTGTTATATATGGCCTCATTATTTTGCCCTGTTTCGCACTGTTTACGAGACATCGGTTTTTATTGAACATATTGTCCGATTATCTATGCAGTAATACTGTTTGCTAGGAGCGCTTCACTGAATTTTGCCTCTAGCTGACGTCATAAATTCCAGCACCCATTTCAAACAACATTTTAACGCAGGTATTAGAATTGTTAAACGCTTCAGCACTGTAGGTAACTGAAAGCCGCCCAACACTTGTTATTGATAAAATTCAATGGCTGAATTTCCCATTATGGATGCTTCATTGCATCGAGCTGTAAATTACAAAGCTATTTCTGCCATATTTTATCTGTTACGCTCTCGGCGTTGTGAAGCAGAATGTTAATTTGATGCATATTCGATGCATTAGAAAGTTAAGTTTTGAGCTTATTATGCTTCATAAATGCGTTAGCACTTCATATTTTGATTTCCGAAAACTCAGTCTCATGCTAATGTTTTACTTGTAATCATTAATTTAATATATTTTTAATTGTTTCTAAAAGTGTAGATGGTTTTGATTTTATGGTGAAACCTAAGAGGTATAGACATCTAATATCCTTCTTCAGTTATGTACTGTCACACTTTACATCAATTAAATCTAGGTTAAAAATGCTCTTTTGTTCCAAATTTTTCTTTTTTCTTTTTTGGTTGTAAATCATACGTTACACGTTTCTTTCTTTCTTTCTATGTAAAGTTGAAAGTTTTTGATGTATATTTAATGCATCAGAAAGTTTAGTTTTGGTCTTATTAAATTTCATAAATGCTTTGCCACTCCATATCATCATTATTGAAAACTCTGTTTCGTGCTGTTTTACTTGCAAGCGTGCATTAGTTTAATACCTTTTTAATTGTTTCTAAAAAATAGACTTTTAATTTTCTGGTAAAACGTAACAGAAACAGACATCTAATAATTTTCTTGTTCACTAACTGTGACACTTTGCATCTGGATGTACAAACTATCCTTTGCGCCTAACTCTTCTCCTTTTTTGTTGTGAATCCCTACATGATTTTTCTTTCTCTTTGACCTGAAAGCTCAAAATCTTGACCTATGTTTTGCATTGTTTCTTCAAATCGCGTCTTTCGTCTTAAAACAATTTAAGTCTTCAGCTTGTTATGTTTCATTAATGCGTAGCACTTCATTTCTTGATTTCTGATAGCATAGTTTCTTTCGAATGTTTTACTTCACGATCATTAATTTAATGCCTTTTTAATTGTTTTAAAAACCCAGCTGGTTTAATTTTTTGTATGGAAACCTAAAAGAAATATACATCTAATACCTTTCCTGTGCCACTAACTCACACTTTGCATTGTCTTTAGATAAACAAACTCTCTTTTGGGCCAAACGTTTTTTCTTCTCTTTTTCTTTTTTTTATTTTGGTGAATCCTAATACGTTTTTTTCTTTCTTTCTGATCTTAAAGCTCAAGCTCTTGACCTATATTTTGTATTGTTTCTTCAAGTCGCATCTTTCTTCTTAAAGCGATTACGATGGATATTTCCGAAACACTTTTAGAACAGATGTTAGCAGCTGCTGATAAATTCCTTTTTTATTACATTCGGGTCTCTTTTGTGAGTTAAGGAAACATTTTTTTTTTAATCCGATTTAATACATATATCTTCAAAGATTATTTGTCAGTTTGAGATGAATGAAAGATATAAAATATCGTATTCTGCTGCGATTTTCGAATGTTCTGTATCCTGTGACCAAACTTTTCATTTTCCCTCGTTTCCAAAAATATATTTTTATGAGGAGAAGCATGGACACTGTCCAGTCGTGTCTAGATTAAAATATATAACTTGAATTTAAAGAGAAAAAAAATGTAGTGTACTGGTAAAGAAATTCTTGAAACTGTTGCGCATGGAAAAGTTTTGGGTAGTTTCTTTAAACCAAATGTATAATTGTTCAGCTGTTTTAATTTCTCGTGAGGTTTTTTAAATACCTTTTAAAACTGTTTTAATATCGCAGCATATTCAATGCTCAATTTACTGTGCCTTCTAGGCGAATGAGTTTTTTTTTTTTTTTTGGTTCTTTAGCAAATACTGAAAGAGAAAGGAAGGGGAAGAAAAAAAAGAATCCAAAGAATAATACTTCCAAGGATGATGTAATTATAGTTCCGAAATGCCAAATTATTATTACTTAAAGAATTAATTATTGCATCAGTTTCGAGGGGAAGCAGCATACCAGCATGCTTCTAGTTTTATTCACTATTTTATGACCTTAAAATGTGAGTTGCCAATGTGTATTAAAGTATTTCGAATATAAATATAGTCTGATACTTAAGAAATGGAAGTCTAAAGTTTTAGCATGTTTCATTGAAACATAAAACACTAAAAGTTCACCAGCTAAAATAATGTTTTTCTTTTTCTTTAGGCCTCTGCGTTATTTGTGCGTCGAGCTAAGGCAACGTCAAGATGCAGGTTCGTCGTCGCATCAAGTCATCAATATCTCCTTTGCTTCTTCTGTTCCTTTTTGTTCCACCAACAGTTCTTTCACAACAAGACCTGGAAGATGAAAATTTCGAGGTTTTCGAAGATCAAATGACAGAAAAATTCAACCATCTGACAGTTCACGATTACACTGAAAAAGTGTACATCGGTGCAGTAAATCGCATTTACCAATTATCACGTGATCTCAAAGTGGAGGCTATTGCAGTGATGGGACCCCAAGAGGACAGTCCAAAATGTCCCGTCACCAGAATTTGTCCCAACGAAGCTAAACGGCCAACTGAGTATTATAATAAAGCTCTGGTCATTGATTACCCTCAGAGTCGGTTGATTGCTTGTGGGAGTCTCTTTCAAGGTATTTGTACAGTACACAATCTTAACGATGTAACGAATTTCGTAACTCCAGCTAACGAATCTGTTGTGGCCAATAACTCAACAGCTTCCACAGTGGCCTTCATTGCCCAAGGACCGAAGAGCTTACCTCGCATGCATGTGCTGTACGTAGGAGTGTCATATACAGGAAATGGGCCATACCGTTCTGATGTACCAGCAGTTAGCAGTCGAAGTCTTGATCCGAATAATATGTTTGCCATTGCTCATACCGGTGTGACTACGGGCACAAAAGTCATGGTTAACAGTATGTCTCGAGAAATATATCCTATTACCTATGTTTATGGTTTCAGTTCAAAAGGATTTTCTTATTTTGTGACGGTACAAAAAAAGTTTACGGATCCTCCAAAACCTTTCATATCCAAATTGGTTCGAATATGTCATGAAGACGTTCATTATTATTCATACACTGAAGTTCCATTGGTGTGTCGAGCACCTGATGGTACAGATTATAATTTAGCGCAAGCTGCTTATGTTGGAAGACCGGGATCAGAGCTCGCAGTCTCTTTAGGCATTGCTGCTCAAGATGATGTCTTATTTGCTGTATTTGCTAAATCAAAGGATGAATCGGACATATACAACAAGCCCAGCCCAAATTCTGCACTCTGCGTATATGCTCTCTCGGCTGTTCACAGAAAATTTACGCAGAATATACAGCATTGTTTCAATGGATTTGGAGATAGAGGCTTAGATTTTATCAACCCAAGTCAAAACTGCATGGTTACGGTAAGTGTATTTATTGAATTTTCTAAATTTATTATTTTAAATGATATTTAAATTATATACATATGACTGCTTTGAAATCCGTATATGCTATACGAAATGAGTTTTATCAGGGATTGGGAGGATTGTTTTGTTTTTAACCCTTTTCGACTCGGAATTTTATTTTAGCAGTAGTTCCCCCCCCCCCTCTATTTATTTTACTTTTAGTCATAATAGCCAACAATATGCATAAGATATATCTTACGTCATCTTTTTTTTTTTTTCAAAACATTTTCTTATGTATAAATATGCATATTTGACAGATTGATCCATAGAAGAATGTATTTAAGTAAGTACATCTTTCGTCAATGTGAAAATTTTGTTAGAATGGCAAATTAAAATCAAACGGTCATTTGAAGTCGCTTTTGCCCTTTCGGATCAAAGCAATAAGTAATCTCAGTATTAAAAGTTTAGTGACGTAGCAAATAACCTGATCTAAAAATAGGGCTGAATTCTTCAAAAAAAAAAAAAAAAGCGTTCATGAAATTTTCCAGTAATATGTTCAAACAAATTTTTCCATCTAGGCATGATTCGTAATTTCAATGAAATGCGAAATTATAAGAATATGCGAATAAAACTAATTATTCCGTTTCGAAAAGGTCACTTTTCCTGCAGACCATTGCAAATGTGTTTTTATTCAATTTCATGAAGATAAAGTAAAAAACGCATCCATTTTTTTTTACCCTTTCTTCTTCTTGTAGTCGTGGATTTTGTAAAAAAAAATATTTTTATTGCTTGGATATGAATTTTTTTCGAAAACGCTTCAACCACTCTGCAATGCTTTCCAATTCACTGAATTTAAAAAAAAAAAAAAAAAAAAATCCCGCACGTTTACATATATCTAGATTCTTGGGGTAAAATTTAATTGATCGACATTGAAGCCTTAAACTTCATGTAATCTTTTTTACCCGAGGTAAGCGGTTTATAAAAGAAAATAAATCTCCAGCAAAATAATAACATTGCAATATGTTTTGAGAAGTACCAGGTAAAATTTTGCTGAATATCAAAATGTTTATTCACTTATGACAAAGCTTTACTAAAAACTGAGCTATACATTTATTTTTTTTATTTTTGTCTTCAAAATGTGTTTACTAGCCGCCAAATCGCAGTTTGCGCCAGAAAAGGTTTATAAATGGTGTAGTCTACCAGGAAAGTTTTTCCCCCTCTTTCCTGATTTTTATTTAATCAATTGGTTACTATTGAGACGAGAAAAAATGGCTTTTGCCAGATGGACTTCGAAAAAATTTATTTTCCCTAAACCACCTTTGAATCGCTCTGAGTTTCACCTCGTTTTAAAATACGCAGTATAAAAATATTTTCTACCGAATTCATTGCATTATTAAATCATGCCGGAAGAAAACTGGAATGCTTACCGAAAATTTCCTTTTTTCAACAGTTTTTGAAAAGTTCTGCAAAAGATTATTGTGATCGTTAGCTTTTGGAAGAAGTATGCGCTGTTAAAGTTTGGGAGAGAGTTTTTTAATAGCTAACTAAAGATGAGCAAAATAAATGTCATGTGATGATAAAGCAGGAAGATAGTTTTTAGGAATGATACCGTGCGTTATAAATAAATACAGGTATATTATAGAACTCAATTATGTAAGGAAAATACGTTGGTGTTGTATTATTAGTTTAGCATGTTATATTTTGCACAAAACTCGTAGCATCTATACTGTTAAAATCCAACGGTATCTTATTTGTATCTATGTCTGTAGTATAGTCACTTCTCATTCTCTATTTCGTAGATCTCTTTGATATATGATACATCAAAGCAGTCACGTGACAGTGGTGGCGTCAGCAGCATGTGAGGTGCCTTAGGTTTCTAGTTCCTGAATTTTGCTGTTACAGGATGCACAATATCTTTTGGTATTCAGAAATTTTTAATTAAACGAAAAAAAAAACTGAAAACTACCTTGTGCTTCTTTTTATTAAAACTAATTGTCCAATTTGAAATATTCAAATGAGAAATAATTAAAAACTTATCGCAGTTATAATTTTCTGAGTTCAGAAACCTAGCCAGTAATAATAAGAGCTCAAGCTCATGTTTTGAATGTGTCGATCTGTCTCTCTCCCACTTAATCAATGGATACTCTGCCGTTCAAAAAACAAAGTACAAGGTTTCAAAATAGAAAGGGAAAAAAAAAACGTGTTTTCGCACTGTGAAAGGTTTTTACCTGATGGTTTAGATAAAGACCGCATTTTGATCACAAAAGAAAATTTTAATTTTGAATACTCGAAAGATAAATCTAATTTATAACTTTTATTTCGTCGGTATTGCCATTGAATAAAAACTCGAAATAGAACAATAGAAATTGACAGAGAATATAAAAAAAATAGAATTTATTTAGCATTAGTTCGAAAGAAATGAGCGAGAGAAAAAAAATCCCTTCAAAAATGAATTCTTATACATTCGATGTAGTGACGAGGTTAAAAGAATTTAGGCGGTCTTCATTAAAGAGCTGAGTATACAGAAGAAAGTCGGATTTATTAAGAACGTGCGGAAGTTAATATTTCCGAATAAATGTTTGCATTTCATTCAACATCTTTTGCTTATCTTGTAACCTAATTATCTTGTTAATGTAATTTTCTTGTTTCCACCTAATTTCTCGGACGTCTGATTATAATTAATTTTGGGAGCCATTCAGGCTCCGAATTACGAGGAAATATTTAAAGGCATTATAACAAACGTTCTTTGGAAATTTCATAGGTGATAGAATTCCTTTCGGGGAATAAAAATTTAATTTCGATTCAATGTGGCATTTCTAAGTTTTGAATGACTTCGAACTGTTTTTTTTTTTCGTTTCCTTAAATGTTCGGAATAGGCGGCTCTATTCAGTTTACTATTTTTATGCTAAAATGCTGGCAATAATTACTTTCCTTTAAATACTGTGTATTCACCGCTCTGAGTTCATTATAAATGTACGGCATGGGGGGGGGGCAATAGATTTTCCATTCATTTAAATTAAAGTCATTAATTCATTATAACTTTTGTGATAGTAAGCATGCGTTTTTATTTCAAGCTTTTGAAACGTTTTAAAAAATGCCGTACGAATGTTTCATTTCGTTTGTGGTTAACCTCATTTTGAAGAGTAATATAAAATGTTTCTTTGTTAGCCAATGGCTTTCTTTTTACTACGTCCTTGCATCAATATTTTTTTATTTAGTGTTTATCACCAAGTACCCCCTCTATCAGCTTCGAAAACTTAACAATCATACTATACACATTTTACGAATTGGGAAGTGAACTTCTATCCTTGTCCTTTTCCCTTTTGACCATTAAGTCTTATATTCAAATGCTTCATCATATAATATTATAACGAAATGCCTTTGGTTCAAAGAAACCACGTGTATATTAGATTTTTCAATTTCAAAAATTACATCTGTACCCATCAGATATTTTGTAAATATCATTATTATGTAAGCAAGGTCTCTGTTTTCATTGTTGGTCAAAATAGATTCCTATAACATTTTCCCGAACTTTATCACGGAGATTAAACAAGAGTTTTAAGAGTAAGATCATTATGGGAGTGTAAAATATTAGCAAAGTCTTCTCGTAGATCTTATTTTTTAAAAAACTTTCCAGAATTTTGAAGATAGCTTTCACATTTAGTTAATGGTCCGACTCCTATTTCTTTTCCCTACAAGACTTACATTTGCTGTCTTGGTTCTTATTTTCATCTAATAGACCCGAACGCGATTTTAATTTTTTGGTCTGTTTTGCATAAAATGGTTTTTGTCAGTAATATAGTTCTTCGTTTTTCCGTTTTTCAACTTGAAAATTTGTTTTGCTGAAATCTTTTTCAGTGCACTGTAAACGTTAAACAAGCAGTAACTTATTATTGCTTCTAGATTCTATCACAGAACCAACATTTCAATTATAGTGATTGGTGTGATTTTTTTTTTTTCAAAATGTATTTTATGAATAAATACAGTGGTACCTCCTTATATCGAAGTAGCAAATTGCCGGAAAAAATTCGATATATAGAAATTTCGATATATAGAAACGATCTTATTTTATCATAAAAATCTCCTAAAACATTAAAATTAAAGCTAATTTTCGTGCATGAAACCCAGTTTCTAATTTATACGAGCATCGGATTAAACGAAAGTTAATAACTGAAAAATTAACAGAAATTACATTTTTGTGCCTTCATACATCTTCATTTTTCAGCAGTTCAACTTGATTCGCAACATGAGGGGATTTTCGTTTTGACAATGTAATCGGGAGAAAAGTAAAAAAATCAATCTACTTAACTTGAATGATTTTTACTGAAGCTAAAAAAAATAGGAATGATAATCAACAGACAAAAAGGATAACTTGAAACTGATTTTACATTGTTACTGGTTACAACTAAGATTTGAAATAAACTTGAGGGAATTTAAAATCTCTAGAACGGAACAACAACCTGTCTACACACCCCTCAAACCCAGATTTCTTATGATTTTCTTAGCAACCTTTAGTAAACATAATTTTCTCCCCTAACCTTCATTTTTCATGAGACAAACAGTCTAGAATGGAAAAAAAAAATCTACGAATGTCACGAAATTTTTTTCGATATATAGAGATTTTTTCGATATATAGAAACAATTTTTCTATGAAATGAACATTGAAATTTGCTAGGATTTCGATATATAGAAAATTTTGATATGTTGAAGTTCGATATATGGAGGCTCGACTGTATATCTTTTACGAAAAAGAACATTTTACTGAAATGTTGGCGCTTTGAATAAGCAATCACTTAGGGAACTCCTGTCTAAGTTCCGTTGAACTCAAGGATTCCAGGTTGAAGAGCTCTGGTTTAGGCTAGTATATCTATTTCATTCATATTTAAGAGCATCCAGTGTTTTATTCTTTAAAAAAAAAAAAAAAAATAACGGCTGATAGGGAATGAAATTCAAAGTGTTCAGTTTGGTGCAGAAATTTGAAAGAGAAATTATTTTATTTGTTTATTTCTTTCAAACTCCTGTATTTTTCTCTCTTTCTATCGAACTGGTAAAATGGAAAGAGGAAGAACTGCTCAAGAAGAGCCGAAGTTACTTGTCCTCAGAGCTTTTTGAGGCACTATCGAGGATTTACCTAATCCGACTCTTTTGTAGAGCTATGAACAGTTCCACTCTTTTTGAAATGCCTCACACAAAGAAAGTAGTAGTTTCGAAGGATTTGTGTACCTTCTTTTTTTTTTTTGCCGAGTTCTTGACTTTTATTAGCTTGAAACATTTACTTTCAATTTTCGCCCATTCGCTCTAAATGTCTTTCTTTCAGAATTACGACAAAATTGAAAGTTTTTGGAGTTCATATGATCCTAAATTTCTTTCAAATTGTTTCACAACAGTTTTTAATGTTGTCTGTACCGTAAAATCACACTCGCAATACTTAAAACCATTTTGTTTACACAAGTTTTTTTAAGAAAATGAATATTTTGTATTATGATCTATAATAGTTGCCTTTTGCTTATGTTCAAATACATAAAAATTAAAATCCATAGTGTAAAGTTCCTAGGATAAGGTGCAAATATATAGATAAAAATGCCTCATCTTTGCAAATGGATTGAGCAATTAGTACAATAACCGGTGTATTCGTTAATTTTTCAGTGCCAGAACACAAGTAAAAAATAACATTAGTCCTGATCGGGAGTTGGTTAATTTCTTTCTAGAACCCTTGGTTTTAAATGATATTGCTAATCCTAGCTCAATAATATTTATACATGTAAGGATTCTTTTTGTCTCCCACCCCTCCACATCCAGGAGAAATCTGGTTGCGCCACTGAGTCTTCTTGTCAACGACAGTGGATTTGGTTTCAGTTTCTGGCGGTCAGACCAATAAACTTTCTTCAGCTAGTTCTTGGGTACTAAACTGTTGAACAAAACGATGTTTTTAGCAGAAGATGAGGACATGTATAGCAAAAATACAATCAATCATTAGTGTCAAAATGAAACAGTGTAAAATTAAACTAAAACATATTTTATGTGAAAAAGAAATATTTTCTGAGAAAACACTGTCCTGCCATAACGGTGTCCCAGTGCGTTTTTCTTAAAACGAAACATATAGCAATTTTGAGGAACTACACGTAATACTAACAAAAATCACATTTTTTTACAGCTTGTTTGTTAAATAAAAGAGCAGAAAAGAATTAGTATTACAAAAAGAATAATTGACGTAATATTACCTTTTTTGATGGGAAATTTTTTTGAGTACATTTGGTGTTAATTTTAAATAAGAATGATATTCGTGCTAGGGTTTCATACTTTTCATATTCTTACAATGAACGTTGCCTTAAGAACTTGAATTTGTAACTGCGCAAATTCACAGCTCAAACAAAAATCCATTTTCCCCCGATGCATTAGGAAGCGTCAAATACATTCCGTAATTACGCGAAAGTTTTCATGAATTTGTATGAAAATGCCTAAAAATTCCTTCCGACGACTTTCGGTTGAAGCATTCTTAGTGCTCCATTCTGTCACTTCCGAAAACTGAACATTTCAACTGGTGCCAATTCACTTCTGTTATATACAAAGGCATGGCATGAAAAAAAAATCGGAGGGGATAGGGATTAGTTTTAGTCCTTTTCTATGATCAAAGTAGGAAAAATTCTGGGTTTCAGAGAGATACATGTCCCCAAATCCCTTGTGGGAAAAAATGTGCAAATTCAACGTAGATCCGGTGGTTCAGTGATAGGTTCAAATTATCACGACTCGAAGTGAACTTAGCATCTTTATTGAAGACTATGTACATTATTTACATTGATGATTAAAACCAAATCATTTATTCTAAACAGCGAAATACTCGCTTCCACGGAGCTTGCGCTTCGTGTTTCGAGTTCTATCCATCTCTTCCACCGTCAGAATTGCCACTAAATTTTTCCATAATCAACTTACTTAATTCAATAAGCGCTTGCAGCGCTCTCTATTGGAATAATGGTTGGGAAGAAGCATAGAGCTTAGGTTTCTCTACACACTCCCCACCTAAACTCCTCGAGTTTACATTTTCTTTGTAATCAAAATATATTGAAATATAACAATAACAATTTTACACAACAAAAATAAGTATAGCAATATAAAAAAGTATTTAGAGAAACAAATAATACCATATTCAAATTATTATGCTTTTCAATAAGTAATGAATATCAAAATGAAACATAATTAGACAAATTCAAAAATCAAAATAAAGAAATTAAAAGTTCTAAACTATCAAATTGTTTGACTAATATATGAGAAAAGTATAAAATGAAAATTCCAAAAGTTTTTTTTTTTTTTTTTCACGGTCCATTGATCATTTCCAAAGGATACACTAGTTGTATCGGCCTCCTGTATTGTCCGTCCTTTGTCTTAACTGTGCAGGCACGAACAAGTCCATCACGTCCTTTAAAGAGTTCTGTAATAATACCTAAAGGCCACAAGAACTTATTTTTGTTACTTCCTTCGAGAAGTACCACGTCCCCTATCTTGAGAGATTTTCCTTCTTTACTGCAATCCAAGCGATGTCCAGTTCTTAAATCTAGAAGATATTGGGTTTTCCATTTCAGCCAAATGTTCTTTAACAGTTTTGTCTGATACTCCTTTCTTCTTCTCAATTGGTCAGGAGAAGTTTTGGCGATGAGATCAGAGAAGTGAACTGGATAGCTGTGGTCATTCTTTGCATAATTTAAAAAATGTAAGGGAGTTAATGCTTCAGGTTCATCTATCTCGTTGTAGGTGTAAGATAGTGGGCGCGAGTTCAAAACTGTTTCCACTTCTGTTAGAAGCGTTGTCATTTCCTCGAACGTCAGAAGGGCTCTTCCTATTACTTTTCGCAAACATTCCTTAACCGATTTAACAAGGCGTTCATAGAATCCTCCCCACCATGCGGCTCTTTCGATGATGTATTTCCATTGTATTCTTTCCTTAGCTATGAAATTTTTGAATGTATCATCTTCCAATATTTTAGAAAACTTTCTCATTTCTTCTTCAGCTTTCTTAAACGTCTTAGCATTATCGGAATAAATGATTTTGTAATTCCCTCTTCTACTTAAGAATCTTCTGAATGCAAGTAAAAAGGCTTGTGTCGACATGTTTGACACAAGTTCAAGATGTACGGCACGAGTTACTGCGCAGGTAAACAAAACAATATACGACTTTTGCATATTTTTGTAGTTCTTTACATATACAGGTCCCGCAAAATCAATTCCGCAAATGGAAAATGGTGGTGACTCTTGGATTCTATCTTTCGGTAAAGGCGCTGTCATTTGATCTGCTGGTTTGGTTAAATATTTCTGGCAAATCAAGCATTTTTTGATGATCTTTTTAATTAACTGGCGCCCCTTCGGGATCCAGAAGCGAGATCTAATTTTGGCTAGAGTAGCAGATGTACCTCCGTGCATTATTTTTTCATGCTCTTTAAGTACTATCAGTCTTGTTAGCGCGGAGTTTGTAGGCAAGATGACTGGATGTTTATTAACCAAAGAAAACTCTGAGAACTCCAATCTTCCTCCTAATCTCATGACTTGCTTTTCATCGATGTAGGGGGGCGAAATTGTACAACGGGGAATTCTTCTCAACCGAATTACCCTCATTTAAAGATTTAAATTCTTCTCCAAAGTGTCTCTTCTGTTCACATCGTATCAATAAATTTTCTGCTTCTTGTAGCTCTTCTGTAATTAGAGCTCCTTGTATGTTACTAGATTTTCTCAATTTCGCGATAAAGCGTTTTGTCCATGCTGTAACCCTCAACAACTTTTCTAAGTCACTATATTTGGACAAATCAACTGGGTCTTCTCTATTTTCGACTATACATTCAAGTTCATGTGTCTCCAGGGATTTTTTTTCTATATTCTAGCTGAGATTCTTCTACTATTTTCTCATGGATCAATTTTGGCCAATGGTCAGGCGAAAGTCTCAACCAAGGTGGACCTTGTGTCCAAAGGGGTTCATTAATCAACTTTGAGATCTTTGCTCCTCGGCTGACCAAGTCCGCTGGATTATCACAACTTCTGCAATGTCCCCAATTATTTGGTGACGTCAACTTCTGAATATCCTGAACACGATTCTTAACAAAGGGTTTAAATGCATCGGGCTGTTTCTTGATCCAAAAATACGTTATGCTTGAATCGGTCCAAAAATAACAAGGAATATTTAAATTCAAAATTCTAACTATATTATTTCCCAATTTGGCAGATAGTAATGCCCCCATTAGTTCTAATCTGGGTAAGGTGAGTATTTTCAATGGCGCTACCCTATTTTTGGAAGCAATGAACGTCGTTCGAATTTCTTTATCATTCGTCTTGAAACGTAAGTACGCAACTGTACCATATGCCACAGTGCTGGCGTCTGAGAAGCAATGTAATTCGAGATTTCTAATGTCTGAGCACAAACTTTCAAAAAAATAATGTCGAGGGATTTTGAATTTACTTATTTGATGCAACTCTTCGCACCATTTTCTCCATAGGGAGATCAAATCTTCGGGAAGTGGATCGTCCCAATCTATATGTGATGCCCAAATCTTTTGAATTAAGAGTTTGATTCTTACAGTGAAGGGTCCCAAAATTCCTATTGGGTCGAAAATTCGTCCTAACACTTGTAGAATAAACCTTTTTGTCTCAATTGGCTTCGATAAAAATGACAATAGGCTTCGAATATCAAAATACAGTAAATCCCTCGAATTATCCCACGCCATGCCCAGAACTTTTAAGGCGGTGTTTTCAACATCAGAAATTTAAAAATTTGCATTTGAAATTATGCCTTCTTTTTCCCAAAGTTCATGTAATTCTCTCGAATTAGTATGCCATTTGTGCAGTTGCATGCTCGCTTCCTTGAATATCTGGATTGTTTCCAAAGAAGTAGTCAAGGCTTCTCTGACTGTGTCTCGACTTAAAATTACATCATCTACATAAACACTATTTTCTAAAATACTAACTGTTTCAGGGTAGAGTTGTTTATACTTTTTAAAGTGATGTTTGAGAGTTGCTGATAGTAAAAATGATGAGCTATTCAGTCCGAAAAGAATTGTTGAAAAACGATAAACAAGAGGCGGGATATTGTCATTGGTGGGGGAGTCAGTGAAGAAAAACCTGGTTACGTCTCGATCTTCTTTATCTAAGAGAATCTGTAAGAACGCTTGCTTTATATCTGCAGTAAATGCTACTGGATAATATCTAAATCTTAACAGAATTTCGAATATCTCCGGATACAAATTTGGGCCAACGTGGAGACAGTCATTTAAAGATGCGGAGTTTGAGTCATGTGATGACGCATCAAAAACAATTCGCAATTTGCTTGTGGTTCTATCTTCACGTATTACTTCCCTATGAGGCAAATAAAACACGATATTTTCTCTATCCGTTTCGTCTGTGACCGGCTCAATTATATTCTGTTTCAAGTAATCTTGTATTATGTTTTGGTATTCAGAAAATAGTTGCGGATTTTTTTTGAATCGATTTCTAAGTCGGTTGAACCTTTGTTCCGTGATTTCTCTATTATCATCCAATCTTGATGTGTCACTTTTCCATGGTAATTTAACTTTATACCGACAATCTTCGTATACTACATCAGATTCGAACTGTTTGAGGATTTCATTTTCGGTTGAATTATAATTTTGATTTTCGCATATGAGTCCGGAATTTTCCAAATCCCAAAATTTTTCTATTTGTTTCGAGATTAAATCTTCCTCTACTATCACATTAAATGATAAAGTAAAGTTATCTTCTCCTTCTCGTCCTTGTAGGCTCCAGCCAAAAATAGTTTCTACAGCGACAAGATTTTTGTTCAAACGTTTAATGTGACCCGTTACTATATTGTAGTAATAATCTGCTCCGATTAAAATGCCAACAGGTTGTTGACTGTCAAGAGAATCCGCTAATATCAAATTTCGTAGCAGTTTATTTTGTCTAATTTCTTTTGATTTTGGTGGAGGAATGTCCGAACCTGATATGTGATCGGTTACCAATAATTCAACTTCTATTCTAGAGTCAGGGGAACTTCTATGTTCAAGTACTAATCTAATGACGTCGTAAGTCTTTTGAATTGGCGCAGTAATTCCAAAAGTGTAAACCGATAATTTTTCTTTTCTAATTACTTCAAGATCTAATTTATTAGCTAATTCTTGCGTAATGAAAGACTTCATGCTTCCATTGTCCAAAAGAAGACGCGGATAGCTTATGCCTTGTTTTGTTTTGATTTTTACCGAGCAAGTTTGCAAAAGCATCGAATTGGATTTAGAATGTGATACGGCAGAAATAATTTCCTTATTTTTTTCAACTTGACTACCATCATTTCTCGAAAGTGAACTTGCTTCTTTTTTGTCGGTGTCATTATATTTTAACTTTGAATAGGATTTATAACAAATCGCCTCGGAATGAGCTCCTTTGCAAATTTTGCAACGCTTAGTTGCCTTAAAGTGGCAAGCAGATATTCTGTGATTTTTTCTAAGGCATAAATAACACCTGCCATCCCCCCGCAATACATTCCTTTTTTCATCCACGTTGAGATTTACGCATTTTTCCGACTCGTGATCTTCTGAGCAAAATAGACACTTGTCAAGATTTATTGACGTTTTAGCAATTAGCTCATGTGTTGAAGGACATCTGTTTTCTGTCAAGTGCTGTGATCTGGAAGGGATCTTTCTGAACTGCTTATTATTCAAAGTACTTGTTTTAATCTGTTCACTGCTATTCGAAGGCGGAAGTTTTATACTAGCGATTTTTTCCCGAGATTCTATCTCCGAACGGAGAAAGTTTAGAAATGCATTCAAATCTATATTGGTTGAATTCTCTCTATTGCGGTGAAATTCTAGAGCGATATCAGCAGGAATTACTTTCATCAAAACAGGAATTAACATATTTGCGTAACTCTCGGGTTGGACATTGAGTGAAAAAAGGCTTCTTATTTGTACGTTAATTTTATCATACAATTTTCTTAATTTCGTAACTTCATTTGAGCTTTGTACCGGGGTCAAACTCAAAAGATTGGAAATGTGCGTGTTAATTATCAAGTCGTTTTGACCAAATCTATTTTTGAGAATGTCTATCGCAGAATCATAGTTTGTTTCCGAAATCGAAAAACCTTCTATAGCACTAGCAGCATTTCCGCTCAAATAACTTTTCAAATAGTTGAATTTTTCGACTTTTGAAAGTGTTGTGTTCTTGTGAATAGTTACTTCGAAAGAATTCCAAAAATTTATCCAATCACCGTAATCACCGTTGAATTTTTGGATGGAAGTTTTTGGTAACCGTACGTTACTTTGTGTTTGGTTTCGAATTTCATCGATAAGAGAGGAATTATTTGATACGTTATTAATGAACGTTTTATTTTCATTTCGCTGCTCTAATTTCTTAAAATAACGATTTATCCAACATTTCGTCAAAGTTATTTTATCTTTATAATTCATGGAAGTTTCTATATCGGAATCTAGTTTCTTCTCGTCTTCTATCAAAATTTGTATTTTTTCATCTAAGTTATCAAGTTCTATCTCCTTGCTATTTAACAGTTCTAAACAATTTTCTAGTTCTTCATTTTGCTCTTCTTCTATGTATTTATCAACATTTTTTACGATTACCGTAGTAGAAGAGCGAAGAACAGTTCTTTTTTGTATAAATGATTTTGGTTCCATTTTCAATGATTTTCAACAATGTAAATGATTCAAAAGTTCCTACCTTTTGCAGCCTTCGCATAAAAATGCTATCCAAATGAGATTCACTTACTAAAAGTTATAGTTCATCTTCCCGATGCCGATGCACCATGTGGGAAAAAATGTGCAAATTCAACGTAGATCCGGTGGTTCAGTGATAGGTTCAAATTATCACGACTCGAAGTGAACTTAGCATCTTTATTGAAGACTATGTACATTATTTACATTGATGATTAAAACCAAATCATTTATTCTAAACAGCGAAATACTCGCTTCCACGGAGCTTGCGCTTCGTGTTTCGAGTTCTATCCATCTCTTCCACCGTCAGAGTTGCCACTAAATTTTTCCATAATCAACTTACTTAATTCAATAAGCGCTTGCAGCGCTCTCTATTGGAATAATGGTTGGGAAGAAGCATAGAGCTTAGGTTTCTCTACATCCCTTCCCCTTGAGAAGCCACTACATAAGTACATATGTGGGGGCCGTGCCACTGACAATTACGCACCGTCAGGATGAATATCATTGATGACACAATTAATAATTCACCAATTACTAACACTCAATTGAACAGAACACTTAACGTATATTTACAAAAATGATTACAATGTAGGAATGCAATCACCTGCTACCCCATCTTACATTACTCCTGTTGTTCGTCTAACAATAATATATTTTACCGTCTTTGGCTGTGTGAATTCGATGTTTTTCGATGTGTTGAATGCTGGGTAGGTTATACCTCCTTTCTGAGTTATCTTTGATGATGTTCACGGGGTATACCATGGAAACGGATGAGGTGAAGAAGCAGTGGAGGAGGCACTACACTTATATATATATATATATATATATATATATATATATATATATATATATATATATATATATATATATATATATATATATATATATATATATATATATATATATATATATATATATATATATATTAGGGTGTCCCAAGATATAATGGCGAAAAAAAAATTTGTGAAATCGAATAAGCATACCCTCCAAATTTTTTTCATTTTACCTCAGAAACATGAGAAAAAAGTTTCATTGCAATAAAATAACGGGAACCCGTGCCGACTTGAGATCAAAGTTGGACCTGAAATCCTGTACGGCGACTACAGTGGAAAGATTGCTAACTGCATGATTAATTACTACACGCGAAATCAATTTATTTAAAGCAGATATTTACAACAATATTAGACTAAAAGAAACATTACTGCACATATTTTTAATTCACTGTTTGCTTTTTGCAGTCAGGATAGAGCTTCCGCTGCTCTTGAACGCAACGTAACACAGATTGTTTTTGTTCCTCATTAGCTGTTGGCAAACCATGAAAGTCCTGCATCATTTTTACAGCTCTTTCAGCTGCATCGTTTACTGCTCTAAGCATTGAGACAGTCTTTTTCACATCAAGGAATGACATATTATTGACCATACCATAAAAGCTGGATGAATTTTTGTAGAGCAGCTTTTGAGATAATTGGGTCCACATTTTCGTACACTTTTATCAAAAAGCACAAATCTTCGTTGGATGCTTTGACTGCCAAAATGCATTGAAGTCATGGTTTCACGTATATTGTCACTACAAACAAGCAGACATCAAACAATGTTTCGTTTTCCTTCGTATCTAATTTTAGTTGTGAACTAAATAAAATAGTAATAGTTTTAGGGAGTAAATCGCTCGAGCCATCCATCGAGCTTTGTGCATGGCTCCCGGAGGTCTTATTTTAAATTCATTTTCTGTATCTCCACCTAAAAATATGGTAGACAATTTTATCAACTCTTGATAGTCATATTACTAAGTTTAGCACGGTAAAAGTCAAGTAAATTTTCCAAGTTAGGGTACAGTTCGGAACAACTCCGCAGCTCCTCCATAGCACTGTATTTTAGTGGGATAGATCAGTTCATATATATGACGGCGGCAAGCAAAGGAAAGCATTTCTCTATCAAATTTTTGCTCAAGAATAGCGCAAGAACCACTTAAAGGACCTGTTCTGGAAGCTATAGTATCACAACAGAGAGTTTTAACTTTGTCTTCGAGATTCCAATCTAAAACTGCCTTTCAAACAGCCTCGTTTGTTCTTTTCCTGTGGAATTATCCAGTTTAGACTCAGCAATGATTTGTTCCGTCACATCCATATAAAATAACTATAGATAAGCGATCTTCTTTTGATTTTTGAGCACTCAAAACATGCAACAGTTTCATATCCCAAGGTAAATTCACAACAGAAGGTACCTCGTACTGAAAACCAATTTTTCTTCTTTCCTCGTGCTCCTTCCGCTTTTCGGATCGAATTGTTTGAATTGAAGATTTACCTATGGGACATTCATCAATGTTACACCCAAGTGCGTCAATAGTAGCTTCAAGAATAAACACATAATCTCGTATACTTGGACACCTGTCCAATGCAGCAACTGACTTTGGAGTAATAAAATCGCTCCTCATTACATATTTACTTGTTCCAAGTTCTGATACTTGTTCCAGGTTCTGGAATACTTGTTCCAGGTTCTGATATATTTGTTCCAGATTCTTATATACTTGTTCCAGGTTATGATAAACTTGTTCCAGGTACTGATTTATATGTTTCAGGGAAATTTTCTGAATTAATATTTTCACTAGAGCTCGAAAAGGAATCTTCTTGTACATGCTCATACAATTCCGCGGATGTTGAAGTGGAATCGTATTTAATGCGCCTGTTTTCTTCTTTGACAGCTCAAAGTCGAGACCTTTCCTTGGCAATTCCACTGCCATGTTTCGTTCCTTATGGAAGGACTATACTGCGCTCGCTGATCGGAATGTATTCGTACTGACATGTTTGACGGTTTGCAAATTACTAGGGATAAGTCCCCCCCCTCCCCCAACATATGTTTTTCTGTTTTCATTTGTTTTCTGTACACTATTTACAGTTGTTTTGAGCTTCGCAAAGTATCGTGTCGCCAGCGTTCGCTTGCTTATGAAAATACACGTGCTATTTACACGTTTAGACCTTTAGGCGTAAGTCGGCACGGGTTACTCTGCTTCAAATTGCATGAAACTTTTTTTACAACGGTTTTGATATAAAAGGAAAAAAATAAGAGGGTATGCGTTTAAAAAAAAACGACTTTCATTTTTTTTGGGACACCCTAATATATATATATATATATATATATACACATACACAGGGGTCTGTCCAAGATTTTTCACAGGGTTCTACTTTAGTGAATTTTAAAAAATGTTTTGTGAAAAATCGAATCTTTTTGTGAAATTTCATAGTGCAAAGCAAATGTTTTGTATGAATAGGTATTCGATTTCCTATTTGCGTACTGCTTTATTACTATATAAGTTCGTGCAAGGTTCAATTTGTTCAATCGGGATTTTGTGGAAGGTCCGTTTTTATTAATCAGAGTTTTGTGAAGGGTCATTTTTAACTAGTTGGTATTTTGTGTAGTGTTTTTAAACGAATCCAAATTTCCCTTCGCCACACCATTTATATATATATATATATATATATATATATATATATATATATATATATATATATATATATATATATATATATATATATATATATATATATATGTATGTACTGAGAGTGAAAGAGAGATCGTATAGGAGATTTTATTTTACTTTTGTAATGCGTACAATTTATCTCACATATTTTATAACAGTGGCACGCAACCTTTTATTACCCGCCACGGGCCAGAATATATATGAAATTTTAAAAGTTTCAGATAACATGGAAAATAAAATAACGTGATTTTCATTTTGTAAAGTTGAGCAAACCATAAGGACCACATGGGTCAGCTTCGCGGGTCAAAAGCTAGGCACCACTGGTTTATAAAATCATCGGTGATTAAAGAACTAGCGGGATTGTATGGTGTCTCGAGGAACACTCCTTTTACACCAGCTCAAATTCCTTTAACCTTCAACAGACATCGATTTAAAGCAGATAACAGTAGCTTATTAACCGGCTTCGCCATGTCTCCAACGGAAACTGACCTTAGCACTACACTTCCGGCCTTTGTCGAGCCAGTAAGCTTTCCGCGGGTGGTATCGCGTGAGAAAGTTGGTGCACATTTCTCCACGAAGAGCGTCTTCTGTGCTTCCGATATCCACTCCCTCCCGAATACTCCCCCCCCCTGAATAAATGAGTCTGCATTTGGATATGAGTGCGTTTGCATATTATAAAGCTTCTGTATCTTTCATGTGGAATGATATCAGATATGCATCAATGCATAATTTCTGGAAAGATCAATGAAAACTGGGCAATTTATTTTTTTTATGAAGCTTAAATTCGATCAAATACTTCAAGAAACAGTTTTGCAAGTAGCTAGTTCATTAATATAAACTGGAAATTGCTTTCTAACCTACCCAAGGAAAACAGTTGTGTGATTTTTGAACGTTTTCGAAAGGGAAAAAAATCAACATTCATAATTAGGGAACTAGGTTTATAAAATCCGTTTTATCACATAAATAACAAAACACATTCACAAAAAGTCGAACCTCTGCAAATGCATCAATAAATCTTAACTACAGTTAGTTGCCTTGCGAGTGGTTACGGGAGGAAAAAAACTTTTGCAGTGGTTGAACTTTTTTTTCCTCAATCTACTTGTTTATTTTCTTAAAATTCATGAATTTCACTGTGTGTGTGTACACGATGGTTTAGTAAGAAATTAATACAAACAGACCCGATATTTCATTCAGAATATTTTTCACTTTTGTCTTGTTTTGAATTTCGTTTATTTACACCATCGCAAAATGTTGCAGTGCATTATATTTAGGTGAACCTTGTCTCTTCCTCGCAACTATATATTCGCCGTATTCTTCCGTATTCATAAATAATACTTCGGTACTTTCTAACTTTAGGTTAGCAGTTGAGGCAGGTGGAGAGTAGTTGAGGAGACAGGAATTCGAAAGTTTCAATTTCCCATTGGTTGATTTAAAAAAAAAGTTTGTTACTTTTCTTTAAATTTAAGCCGCAGGAGTAGTAGCAAACTATCATTATCGCCCTAAAACTAAAAATTTTTCATATCCTCACCCCTAAAGCTCCAGAAGAAATTTTCCCTTTCAGACTCGCAAAAGAAAACCCGAAGCAGAAACCATTACTGAAGTTCTCGCGCCCATCATTCTCGTGTAACCATCATTTCTTTTTTCTTTCAAACTACTTTAACAGCTTTTTCCGAACTTGGACTCTATATCTAGTTCAGTTTTTTCCCACTTTTTCTTTATTTTTTTATTTCTCCCTCCATTCACGAAGAAAATTAGATCCATTCCTGCTTTCGCACACTGTATATCTATATTCATAACTGAAATTCACATCAAAACTCGACGACAGTGATGCTTTTAATGTGTATCGGCAAGCTCGTACTCTTCATTTAGAAATCATCACCATCAGCAGCAGATTCAAAATATTCCTGGAGCTATTTACTTTAAATAAATAACACTAAAGGGGCTATTACCTTTATGCGGGCTCTGGCAAATCACTCGTTCGTTCTTAATACTCGGTCATTTGTGGTCTTTCTGTTTGAGCACCAGGTGGCGTTGCCCCCCTGATTCCTCTAATAAGATAGAGGAATGTGTGCTTAAAAAAAAAAAATCTAAAATACCAAGAATCGCTTTCTTCTGCGGAGTTTCACGTAAGATGTGATCAAAGGAAATTGCTTTTACTTTTTCTCGAAGTTACTAGATTAAAGAAGAAAATGGGAAGACGGAATCGATAATATTCGCTGTTTTTCTTCAAGACGGAAAAGAGCTCTGCAAGTATGTTTAATTCCACGAAATATTGCGTTTTCCCCTTAAGAGTCATTATTTTGCCGTGCTTGCATACACATTTCAAGTAGTTATCAATGTGCGAATATCATGACACCGATTTTCTTGTTACGTTTGGTGTTCATTGAATTTCTGTTCAAAACACCCAATTTAGTTTTCAGATTCGATTTAATTTTTTTCTTGTTTGAATAGTGATGTGGATCGGGTAAATACCCAGTGGATAGGTAAATATTTTTTGGGTATTTACCCGGGTATTTACCCAAGGCCTGGGTAAATACCCAAAAACTGGGTATTTTACAAAAAAATGCAAAAAGTGAGCCTGAATTTTTTTTTTTAAATCTAAATATGAAATAATTGGTAAAACTGATTCATACATATGTATTACACAGTGTATAATATTTTTTATTGGAAGATTTGATGAAATTATGAAAGAAACATATCGTGAACCAAAGAATCTTTTTTTTCAATGTCATAATTGGACAAGTATAAGCAATTGAATGATGAACTTCAGGATTTCAAAATCACAATCTAGGTTAGTCATATCCAAAATGAAAAAAAAAGGAAGCATGAGGGATGCTTGGAAGAATTTACTGAGAAGTTATTAAGACTATGATGTTATTTATTTATTTATTTTATTGCTGTTTAAGTGATAACGTGGCAAATATAGAAACAGTTTTCACATTAATAAGCAAAAAAACAAAAAACAAAATATTGTTTTTTGTTGCCTTGCTCATTTGCATTTGCTCCCCGGTACTTCATGATGAAAATGTATTCAGACTAGATTTTATCCAAAGGCAGGGTAAATCCCTTAGTAATTGCGAATTTTGCCAAAAAAAAACTTTAGGTAATATCAAAAGGTGATGATTTTCTTTTTAAAACATAAACTGTAAAATGAAAATTTAAAAATATAAAAATTTGTATATTATAATTTCTTTAATTAGAGGCGTAACGAAATCTTATCAAAAAAACTGTCAGAATTTAGAATGAACTCTTCTAAAACTTAAATAGGATGGCAGGATAATTTAATTTTTTATAGGGTAAAGCAAAGGGATTTAAGTTTAATTTTGTCACATAGATGGCGGTAGCACAACTTTTCATCTTTGATTTTTCATAATATCATGCTACTAGTTAGTTTTGGCTTTGAGTTGTAATCAGTTTGTCCAAAGCCTCCTAAATACTAAATGCCTATCACATTTGTTTAAAAGTGATCCTCCGCCGGTACACGAACAACGCTACTACCTGACGGCAATACAAAGATGGTCAGGGGTCTGGCCAGAGGATATTTGGGTCCGTTAACGGACCCTTTACAAAAATCCGATCAACCAAAACGGACCTTTCACAAAATCCCGATCAAACAAAACGGACCTTTCACAAAATCCCGATCAAACAAAACGGACCTTTCACAAAATCCCGATCAAACAAAACGGACCTTTCACAAAATCCCGATCAGACAAAACGGACCCTTCACAAAATTCTGATAAACAAGATCGGATCTGTCACAAATTGTTTATTGAAAGAGCAAATCTGAAAGCAAAATAACGCATATTTCTGTGTATAAACCGATAATTTTTGGAACCTTTTTTTAAGTCACACACACACAGTTTATACAAAATCGGCTAATTTTGAAAAAAAAAAAAAAAAAAAAATCGGCACTCTTGCGATGCTCCTGCAAGCGATAAATAATTGCTACTGCCAAATAAATATAATGGTTGTTTGTTTTATCACAGCTAATTAGCGGCGGTGTTGTAAACTTTTCTGAAAAGGCATTGGTAAGCACTTTTCTCCGCTCAAGATTTAATAAACAATAATAATACATATCTGCGAAATGAACTTAGAACTGCAAAGGAATAGTAAGGATGAGGAAAAAATATGATCGCTTCAGATAGGGTTACCAACTTCAAAATTATCACCACTTAGCGTCTGGCGTTGAACCTTTAATAATGACTTGATTAGAAAATATTCTCATCATTTTGCCAGCTTGTCAATATTTGCGTTTTTACGGTGCAGTGCGATGTTTAATTATTATTTTGGGAGAAAATTATATGGGTTTTGATTTTTCGATGCTAACAAGGATGATTAACTTTAAATCAACTCTTTTAATTACCGTTTTTTTTTTTCTTTAGATGTCTACATTTTGAAAAATGCAATCTTTTAACATCCGATATGAGAATCATATTTTGTTCTTTTTTCAAACTTACTTCGCTTTATTAGGATTCAAATAAATGAAAAGTCTCTTTATTTCTGTTAGAACTCTCATTTCAAGTTTTTAAAGCAAAATTCCATTTTCTGTTATGAGTCAAAAATTAAAATGCTGAATAAATGGTTTATTTTATTTTATTTTTTGGGTCAACTGTGTCCACAGATATTAATGATATGTTTATCATAGGACTCTAAAATGCAATTTTAATATAATTTTATCAAAAACATTTCTTTTACAAGCCGTTTTTATACTTTTGATGCCTTCACTTTGAGAATTGCGATCTCTTTGCATCCGCTATGGGAATCCGATTTTACAAAATTTTGATGATTATTACGCTTTGTTAAGAGGTAAACAATTGAAATATCTTTTAATTTTTGTTAAAATCACGGAATTTATAAGTTTTAAACGAAATTCTGTGCTTTTTAAGAGTGTCTTGGGTCAAAAAGTTGAATGCTGAACCCTATTCTCAGGGTTCGTACGGGTCATGGAAATCCTGGAAAGTCATGGAAAAAAAATAACAGAATTTCAGACCTGGAAAAGTCATGGAAAATCGAAGTTTTTATTTAAAGTCATGGAAATTTATTTCAAGTCATGGAAAAATGTCCTGGACAAAGAGAAAAGAACAGTAGTTAAATGAGCATTAGAAATTTTGAGTGATTTAACAGTATATACATAAAAGCTATTAAAAATGGAAAATTGAACGATCCAAAAATCAAATCTGAATTTCGAAATCTCATTGCATCCACTTCTGTTGCAGCCGCTTGCCATTTTTTGCAATGTGATTTTACTGCCTGGACATCACTTATTTTTAATTTTCTGTTATTTTCCACACTTCTTATGTTTCATATTCTATAGTAGCAAAATTTCACGTTCTTAGTTTTGCCACGCCCACTCAAAATAAATAAATAAATAAATAAATAAATAAATACAGCAATTCAATTGCATGCGAGTTCGATTCCATCACTTGTAAGGACTTTATTATTAAATTTATCAGAGTTTATCTTAATTTGTTGGATGTTTTAGAAAATAAAGATCTAAAGTCAGGCAATAGAATACAGAAAAAGAGGAATTCTAATGCTCTAAAGCAGTAGTACCCAACATACGGCACGCAAAACTAATCCATTCTACCCACTGCTACGTTCAACGTCGGGAATTAAACGTGTTCTGGAATTTCTGAACCTATTAATTTATATGCATTTGAAAATATGCAAATTTGTAAGCAAAACAAATATACTTTTGAATCAGAAGATTGATTCATTGCTGAATGGTTTTTTCTGAAAAGATCTGGTTTACAAACATGAAGAACTAAACTATGTGGCTTTACTTTAAAGAACCAAAATACTGTCAAGTTACGTGGATGATTAAAAGCACTGTTGACACTAAAAGGTAACTTTTGAAGCAAATTTATTGAAACTTAGTGATAATTCATTCAACCTTTGTCAATTTCTATATCATTCTGCCTGTTTAAAAAAAAAAAAAAAAAAAAAAAACAGACATTTAAGCATCATCATATTCGCTTCACCACATTTTTACTTTACTTAAATTTAATATGATGAAGACAAATAAGAATAGTTTAGTTTTTTTAAGTGGTGCACTTATATTTTTTCCATTACGAGTAAGTGCTTCAATGAGGCTGTGGCATTCATATAGACGTTTTGCTAATGCTCATTTCCAAATATTACCAAGTTTGAGATTAAATAATGCTATTCTCTTCGTGTAATGAGGTCATGAAAATTTTCATTGAAGTCATGAAAAAGTCTTGGAAAAGTCATGGAATTTTTTCATCCAAATAGAGTATGAACCCTGTATTCTGAATTTTATTTTATTTATTCATGTTTTTGTTACAATTATTTTAAGTACTGTACAGAAATATATCTAGTATAATTTAACATAATGTAGAATGGCAGATAAATATTGATACTTGAAACAGCGATGCCCCCCCCCCCCCGCCAAATATCAGAAAAAAAAATCCGGAATGATTTTCTCGACGTAGAAGAGGAAAACACTCAACTTTAAGTTTAATTGATACCGTTTGTGCCATCTCTAAATTCTAAAATTTTCTTTTGACAAAAAAAAAATTTTTTTTTTTTTTTTTTGCGAAATTTTTTGATTTTTCACAAAATTAATTCATTTTTCACAAAATTATTTGATTTTTCACAAAAGACGGACCCTGTGAAAAATCCTGGACAGACCCCTGATGGTGTTACTATGACGATGGATCCAAACAATTCAAATCAAATTGTTAATTGGTTAATTTCAAAATTTAAATTTAGAAGTTAACCAATTGTTTTCTCTGCTTTTAATTTCTAATGCTTTCGACCTTCGATTGTTGGCAGTAGCCAGAAGACCGAAAATATGCTTACTGGGATCATTTTGCTCTATGTTAAAAGGGAGAACGCGATAGGCATTTAGTATTTAGGAGGCGTTAGTTTGCCACTCACTTTGTATTTGTACTGGTAAAACTTTAAATTTTGCTTTGAAAAGTGAAAAACAAAAAAGAAAGATGGGGACATATCCAACACATTTAATGTGAATATCATATTAGATTGCTAAGTTGTTTCACACAATAATTCTTTAAATATGTGATCAAAATACAATTTTTGGGCAAAAATTGATTGTTTTGTATATGGTTGGTTATATATATACACAGTCAAATCGATAGAAAAGTATTTTAGTTGAATATAAATTTTTGAAATAAATACCCGGGTATTTATTTCAAAAATTTATATATAATTTATTTATATATCCGGGTAAATACCCATTTTGGGTATTTACCCCTAAAAATAAATACCCAGGTATTTTACATCACTATGTTTGAACAATGTTACCTTTAAATAAATTGTAAACTTCATTTTTTTTTTTTTTTTTTTTGTTTGGTTGTTGATATTTTCAGTTCCAATCAGTTCAGTTGAGTTTCAAATGATAGTTTTTACTAACTACACTTGAATATTAATGTTGATAAGTGTTATAAGAGTTCAGCACAATCTACAATAAATCAATGAGTTTTGAAGTTTGGGAAGGGATACGCTTTTAATTCACGAAAAATGCTTTAATACTCCCCTGTCGGAAAATTATTGCTCATTTTTTTAAAGACATATTGAAAAATAGATGCTTCGAAGTTTTAATATAGGCTTAGAGATTGATACTTTTTTCATCAAATGCAGATAGAAAGGTATAAAAAATGTATGTATGACAAGAGTGCCCACCCCCTTTAAGAGCAAGGGCGCCCCCCCTAAATATCGCGAAGATTCCCTCCAAGACCAAGATCCCTCAGTGAAAAAAAATGCCCCTCAAAACAACCCCCGTAAAAATTTCAATGGCACAGTCCTGCGCCTTGACCCCTCGCCCCCCCCCCCAGGTGGGTACCCCCATGTATGATTTGCTGCTAGAGATGGGCAATGTCTTACTTTTTAATGATGAATCTTTGTTTTTACTCGTTCGTTAAAACGATTTCGTACATTTAAAAATGTTGCATGTTCTCTGCAAAAAATACTCACGTTGGTGGAAAAACAAATAAAGTTACCTAAAAGTAACATAATATGCTAAAAAAAAATATTTAAAAAATATTTTATTTAGGTTAAGGATTTGATCTTTTAGACCCGATCGATCATGAACGACACAACCCTAATTGCTACTGTCAGTAAGAATTCAAAAACATTTATTTCCTGAAAACAAGTATAACATTACCCTATAAAGGGACACCTCATTAAACTGATGAATGACATTTTATGCTATCATGGAATCATTTAATCTGAGAAAAGATTGTTTCAATTTTTGATAGGCTGCACAACTGTATGCCTATGAATTAAAAATATTCACTGTTAAGGGTTTTTCAACTCGTGTGAGCTTTTAAACTGCAACTTCTCACTGTAATGTGTTATAGTGTGTCATTATATCATGTGTGGTTTGTGTGTGTGTACGGTGTTAGTTTATTAGTTTGTTTAACTCTAAGCGATGGTTGCAAAAAATGAGTCGCAATCTAAAAATCTAGTTGAAATCGGCATAACTAAACTGCTTACGTTTTCTTGTGAACTTGCTGAATAAAAATTAGTCTGATTTTGCCTAAGTGTTTGTGTAGTAGAAATTAACTCTTCGTGTGTCATTCAAAATTGAGGGTAAAATGGTAATTTCTCACGTCATAAATAAGCAATAGCGCCAGGGACAAGGACTTGAAAGAGGTCACCAGAACTTCCTTTAAGATGGGACAAAATATATTCCTTCCCTTTATATATTATTCATCTCGTTTTGAGCATTCCATGCTTCAAAATTAATTGAAGGAACTCAGAATCATCTTTCCTAAGTCTTGTCTGCCGAAAAGGTCTCCTTTTGGACTTCTAGCCGAAAGCTCCTGAATTCTCACTCATTCATTAAACATGATTTTCATTTAAATTTTGAACGCCAAATCTTATTTTGAATTTGACATTAAAAGTGAGGAATGAAATTCCTTTTTGATGTCAAAAGAAATGAAGAGAGAAATATATAAAAGCCTTTCAAGCCTGATCTTAGAAAACGCTTTCCTAAATTGAAAAATAATTGCACTTTCAGCATTTCTAAATCTTTCCATCTTTATTTTCAGCATTTCTAAATATTTGAGAACGTAATTTGAATCAAGACGTCAATCTGTTAAAAAATAAAAAATGATACATTAAATAAAAACATATTTATGTAAACATCTTGCTGTTACGTTAGCAAAGAGTTTTCGCAGCGTTTAAAATGTTGTTGACTACATTAAATTAAAAGATTTTTTTTTTCGCCGTTTATCTGTTTATTCAGTCGCTTTTTGTTGCCAGACGACGTCTTCTTTATCTGTCAGTTTTATTCCAAGTCGAAAGGGGGAAGAAAGAAAAAATATTCAACTCGTGGTGGCGAAATTTAAAAGTATTAAAACAGCATTACTTCATCAATAAAACAAATTTAATCAAGTGATTGTTTTGTAAAAATATGCTTTTGTTCTCTTCCTATAATTTCGATTTTTTTTTAGTTCTTGTTTGAACACTTGTTGTTACATATCGTCGCTTCACAGCAACAGTAAGATAACTTACTGTTGTTTTCAGGGTTAGATGTCTTACTGTTGCTCGGAGGCGACGATATGTGCATTGATAGATGCTAAAGGGCCATTCATTAATTACGTAAGGTCCCGAGGGGGAGGGGGGTTTGAAAAATCTCTACATACCCTTACTTGGTGAGGGGAGGGGGTTTCCAAACCTATTCTTACGTAATTTATTTCAAGTCGATATTTTACATCAGAAATCGCGCGGTCAAGTGGTTTGGCAGGGATCATATTTCATTTGCGTCTGGAAGATAAAAAAAAAACTCTTTAGGATGAACTGTTTATTTGTTTTACAAAGAATGAATGATGTCAAATAAAATAAAAAAAATCGCACTATGTATGGCATGTTTTATTTCTAATTAGTATCGTATTATATATAAAAAAAAAAATCGAAAACACATTTAGTCTAGATTCCAACTTTTTTAGTAAATATTTTTTGATACAATAAGGTTTAAGTTAATAATAGTGAATTTAACAGCGATTCCAGTGCGACAAGATTCGTGGATTCGTTATTTTATTATTTTGTAAAACGAAATGGAATCTTACGTAAGAATAGCACGGAATGGGGGGGGGGGGGGTGAAAAATCTTATGTACCCTTACATGGGGGAGGGGCTCAAAAATTGCCAAAATCATCCTTACGTAATTAATGAATGGCCCCTAATGTGAGTATGACGCTATCGCTATTACGTACATATCGTCGCTAAAAAGACGAATGGGCGTATCTCACTTTTAAGCATTTTGCAGAAAACCGATTTAAAGATTTCCAGTTTACTGTATCGCTTGAGAACCACCACCAGTGTGAGGGACTGACTTTTTTACTATTTATTGTAGAGATACGCCCATTGGTCATATTATAAAATCGACTTTGGACATTTCTGTGGTGGTCATAACTTATTTTTCGATTTTTTTTTTTTTTTTTGAGATACGCCCATTCGTCTTTTTAGCGACGATATTAAGAGTATGAATATGATTTTGTTGAGAAAATAACTTGTGCTTGAATTTAAGTCTATGTTATCCGTCTATGGGCCATTCCACGAAAAGGTCAACAATCGCACGTGACGATTCATTTATTTCATTAAAAAGTAATAATTTTAAAGGATGATGACGAAATTTTTTGCTTAAAAAAATCATATAAGTTCTTAATTTGCTAAGCAGAAAAAAATTTTCATTAATATTTTAAAGTATCATTTTTAAATGAAATATATGAAGCGTTACGTGTGGGAAGAAATAACCGTTTTCCGTGGAATGGCCCCTATTGATCATATTATTTAGATATTCCTTATTGGCTTGCAGGGTTACTTACTTAATTAACCCTGTACTTAAATTTTTTGGAGAACAGAAATTCTCAATTTGCCGAATGAAACTCCAAAATTTTGCCAAAAAATGATAATTTTGCCGAATAGAATTCCAACTTTCGCAGAGTGATGATAATTTTGCTGAATCGCCAGACGAAAATTGCCGAATAAGGAAATTTTTGGGTGGCGCAGTGACCTCCCATCTGTGCGCCCCTGTTGGCCTGGGGAAATATTGTGTGATTGGCAAGCAACGCAATTCCCAATTGCTCTCAAAAATTCACTGTCGAAAAGAATAAAAAACGTTACTTTATCATACATAATTGCAACAGAAATGAAACAGAAACGGGGAGGAAAAAAAATGTGTGACGTCCAATCGCATAACGAAAAAAACAAAGAACGAAAAAAAGATGTTTGCAGCCTTATTTCGTTCTCAGTAAGCATCCTTCGACTAACTTATTCAAATTGTCATTTTTAAAGTTCTTATTTCAAGGGGGGTAGCAATTCCCTCGGTTTTGACAAAGTTCATGTTGCATCTTCTCAACAGCAACCAGAAAAACAATGTTCGAGTAATATTACTTTTGTTGTCAGAAAAAAAAAAAGAATTTGCGTTCGAGAACGTTTTCCAGATTTCCTTTTTAATTCTCCCTGCGATGCGAATGTACAACGGAGCTTTTTCCTTTTCCCTCTCTTTTATCGCCAAAAAGATTCCCTCCCAAGTGTACACGTTAGGGAGGAAAGAAAAATGTCAGATATTCGATCGCAAAATTTTGGAGAGAATGCCAAAATTTGGTTTCACGTTGTATAGATTTTACATCCTCTTGGGAAGTCTGCGAATCGCGGTGTGGGTTGAACGAAGTGACATTTTCCCTTACGGCGCTGCGACATTTTATACCAAGAAGCCATTACACCTCGCTTGTCCCAGCGTCTTTTCTTAGGAAAAGTTTTTTTTTTTTTCATTTTTCCGTGTTTTTTATCTATTATCTATACATATAATAAAATAAGATGTTTGTGTGTGTGTGTGTGGCGCGCTTCCCGGGAAAACGGTAAGGCGTAGAAAGATGAAATTTGGTATACAGTTGCAGTTTTTGCCGAAGATGTGCACCTCGGGCTTCGATTTTTGAAATTTTAATTAGAAAAAAAGTTATTTAATGTTTTATGTGTTTTTTTGCACTTTTTAGTACGTTTTACCTCGCAGACCCCGATCCAATCGTACCACACAACTATTTTTTGTACTATAGTGTAGGAAATTTAGTTTTAAATATGATGAATGAAAAAATTTTGAAGATAGAGCAGTTTTTGATTTTTTAATGAATTTTTGAAAAAACCTTTAATTTGCATTTTTTCCTGGGTTTTATTTTTTCTAATATCATCCTGCGAGAAGTATCAAAGCATCATTTCTAAAATTTAAGTTGGTAATAGTAAAAACATTTCTCCCTCTTCAGAAGAAAAAATTTCTTAAAAATACACAATAGTTTTTTTTTTACAATTTTTTTAATGCTGAACACATCATGTCTTTCCACGCATCGGTCGAAAAAAAGCGTTCTTCAATCTTTGTCTCTGACGTCACTATTTGGATTTCGATTCGATTTTTAGGATGGAATCTTAATCGCTAACAAATGTTAATCTTTTTTTTTTTACCTATATAGCTTACTTCTACATTTTATGAAGTGATGACCACGTGTTTTTCCGACAGCGCTTGCTTTTTTTCTTTCCTTTTTCTTTTGTTTTATTTAGGGATTGCATTTATTTCTTTTCCATTCCCCCTCCCCCCCCCGCCCAAGCTGGACGTTTTGCTGTTACTATATTAGGATATATTTCATAGTTGTGCGTTTCAAAAAAACAGCGAGATTTGTTTTTCTTTGTTAAACGCTACTTTTTGCACACAACGGGGAATTTTGGAGATAACTTTTTTTTTTGCTCTACTTAAATAAAAAAAAGCGATTTTTTGAGTGATCTTTGTTTTTATTAGGAAATGGGCGGGGAGATTAAAACAAAAAGAGATGGAAAATTAAGAGATAGATCATAAGGGTAGATAACCGCCGAAGGTGGCAATCTTGGCTTTAAAATGTGAATAGCACAAAAAAAAGATAGAGATGGATTGATTAATACTGCTGTCAAATTTATTTAAACAGCCGCCGAAGGCGGCAAACTTGAAGTAAAAAGGTAAATGACATGTTAGCCAAACAGTCGCCGTAGGTGACCGCTTGCATAGAAAGGCGAATGGCGTAAGAAGGCGAACCAGCTGGTCGCCGCAGGCGGCTAGTATATATATATATATATATATATATATATATATATATATATATATATATATATATATATATGAGGTTATTAAGTGATGTCCTAACAGGAGTAAGATACAGATTCCGATCTTTAAGGTGTAGTGAAAAACTCTGCCTTGTTTCTTTACTTCTTGAGTTTCGTCTTGTCATCATATTACTTTTCTTACTCTTTGATTCACAGTCTCTTGAGAATGATTTTGAATATGTTTCCTCCTCCAAAGGCTTGTAGTTAGATTTTACCGCGTCATTATGAGCTTCTAGGACTAGCTTCAAATTGGGTGTGCTGGTAATACTGTCGTAATTACTTCGTACATGGTATTCTTTCTCCTGATTTTTCGGTACTTACCAAGTGAAGCTTTTTTTTTTCTTTAATTTTAAAGAAGATAGTTCTTAGTGAAATCTACCTCTTAGTTTGGTTATAGAAGGTTTATTGTGTGAATAATCTGTTGGAGATGGAAAATTTTCCTATTTGTAGCTCATTCAAGCTTCTATTATTTTTTTTCCTCTTTTGTTTTTAATTTTGAAAATCAAAAATCATTTTAATTGTTTCAGAACCAAAAAAAAAAAAAGAGAGAGAGAATCTGAGTCCTTGGAAGTTTTAAATAGAAATCCAGACAAGAAGTTGATAATGTGAAAGAGGAAATCCTATGAGACCCTTGCTGTGGGTGTAGCGTGTCTATTTTCGCAGGAGCTATATAGTTCATAGAATTAAGTTCATGAACATAAATAGCCTGAATTATGTCTTCACATTAAAAAAAAAAAAAAAAAAAAAAAAAACGTAAAAGTTAAAATACAGTGAAGCACCCACCGCTTATACGTTTTTAAAGGGACTGTATGAAAAAAGCGTATAAGTGATAAAACGGATAATAGGTATAAATGAATGTGTATTAGACTCCGCAGGGACCAATTTAAAAACGTATACATGATAAACACGTATAAAAGAGAAACGTATAAACGGTACTTCACTGTAAGTGTAGAAGCTGATCTCCTATCTAAATTAAGTTCTGATTTTACTTCTACTGCTAAAAGGTAATGAGATTTCTCTGAAAAACTAATAAAGTGGTTTTGTAATTTAAGATTTTTATTTTAAAATTAGTATATTTTTGCATGATGTGGGAGTAGCTAAATTTAAGAAACTGTATCAAATTACCATGTTGGGGATTAAAAAAAAAGTGTCAAAACTGGTGACAACAGCTGACTGTACACATAAGACAACACTAAGACAGTGGTGCTATTTTATTCTCTTATTTTTTGTCACATTTTGTCAAGTTAAAGATACCATTGTTTCAGAAACTGAGCGAAGTGGAAATTTCGACTTGTCTTTTAGATAGGGTACTCAGTCTTGATGCATTTGATCTTTATGGGTACTTGTTAAATCTACTTCCCAGCTCGGGTGATCTTTCAAGTTGGCTTGGGAGAGCTTTACGCGTAGAAAAGAAAGTCATTTCTCTCGTAAAGATATTTTTCTTGAAAATGGCTACTGTGTCTGTTGAAATGTTCCTCGAAAAAAAGATTAAAAAGTATTTTCAAGCATAAAATTTTCACATTTCAGTTAACTGTTTTTTCTTGTATGAAAAAAAATAGCGTAGTTAGTTTCTTATTGCATTAAAAGTCTTGAACACTTTCGCTTCAACAAAAATTGAACAGTATAAACGTTGTATCTTCAAAAAAAAAAACACATTTAGCCGCGTCAGTTGTTCATCTTTTTCGTCGAAATTTTTGCCATTCGATTAATGCATAAACATAAGATAGAAATTAGATTTTGAAGTCGCTTTCAGAAGTTCTATATGTATTACGTTTAATTTTTAATTTCTTATTCTGTAATTAAAATCTCAATTGTAATTAATTGTTTTTTTTTTTTTTTTGTAAGTGTAAACACGGTCAGAATTTATTTCTGTTAGTACCACTGAATTTTCATATGCTTTATGTGTGAAATATTTTCAACTTTTATTTTATGTTACCAGAGAACCAAAAGCGGAGAATTTAGGTCCATAAATCGTAATTGTTAAGAATTTTGCTTCGAGGAAGGATCATTTACGACCTAGACTTATACAGTCTGCGATGAAGTGAAATGCTTTCTTTGTTTTATCAATTCTTTATCTGACGCTTGTCCAATTAATAAGCGATTCTTTGATTTAAAAATAAATAAATAGATAAAACGTGTTTTAAGGCACAACTTTATTTGTGAAATTGCCGTATAGCGTAGCTTTGATAAGTTGGAGCCATAACATTAACAGTAATTACCTCTTTTTGGGGTAATAGTAAAAGGTAATTTGTGCTGAGTTGAGTTTGGTTGCTTTCGTAGTGGTTTTTCAGAAGTATTTCAACTCAAATCTGTGCCAATAACACGAACCTCTTTCACTGAAATCCCTAAAAAAAATCAACAGTGTCATAGCTCAACATTTCAGAGCCAACACTATAACATCGCATGTGTTCAGAGAAATGTCCTGAAATATGTAAGCAAGTATCTTCATCGCTCTTTAACATTTAAAACGTGCACGTCATGTTTTCATTGTAAGTACTATGGCATGTGGTTTTAAAAAATATACCTCCCCCTCCCACCATCCTTTTACATAAAAATGTGACTTCTTAAAATGAAATTTCCCGCTTTAGTACACACTGATGGTTTCATTTCATTGCATTTTGTTGTCGCATAATTGTTCCGTTTGGCATTCTTTGGAATACAGTTACTGTTTCCCGTATCACAATTTATTTCTAAAACATATATGAACCAGAGACTAAAAGCAATTCTCTTCATTTAATTTACCTTAGAAAAGCGGGTAGGACTTATTATGCGTATAAGAGCGAAATGCGAACCCGAAACAATAAACGCGTATTCCGAGAGTTCGTTCGAAAGTGAAGTGAAAACTTCAAAGTAGAGAATATAATTGCTTCTATAAAATGTTAATAGGGAAACGTTTAGAAAGCCCGCTTTCCACACAAAGTAGCTTGTCATGCAAAATTTACACATCAAACAAGATTATGAAATAGTTTGAGTAAATTCTTACTCTAAAAATCGAAATAAGAATCGAGTTTTTATTACTGCTGATGTTTATTAATGTACAGTAAAAAATACATTGAATTTCTGTAAAGATTCGCTAGTTTTCCGTCCAGAAACTATAGAAATAGTTCCGCTATAACTAATTCGTGGTTTCTTCGATTGGGCTTTGAGTTTCTACAAACGCAATTTACGTTGGAAAAATGTGGAACTGTAGCACGGGTGTGATAACACAGTCTGGAGGAAGTTTTGAACGGCAAGCAACTTTTCTCGCTGAAATTTCCTGTTTCGCGTTAAAAGTTTCGTGCCTTTCACTATTCTCCAGAGGTTAATCTAAGCATTAGCGGTTGCAGCCACTCCGCTGAGGCCCTTCTTCGTTTCATTTGCATATCAGTCGGTCGAGTCGGATGCTTAGACACGCTCAGCGTATACACTTCGTGTAATCTACGAGTCGGATTTAATTTCTTAAAGTCTTCAAAGAAGTTTGAGGAAGTGAAGATTCTGGAAGTGGTTGTGCAAAGGGATTTCTGCTCACTCGCAATCCATCGGCTTTCCCCCCTTTTGGTCGGTAAAGGGGATGGATTTCCATTTGAGGGAGTACGTACTTCCGGAATTGTGAACCAAATTTTCCTGGTTAAGTATTGATCTGTGGTCCTTTACTAATCTGCAATCGATGACTAAGTTGAGGCGCTCAATAGCGTTGCCCGATTCGTTAAGTGGATCAGGAGGTGTTGCAATGCGATTCGCGCTATCTAAAATTAGTTGAGTATAAGATGCTCTTACTTTTCAGTTAAAAATTGCTTATTAAACGTTATTCATTGCATTTGAGTGCACTCATTTTTACTGAATATACTTTGAATTTAATAACTTCTATCGATAGCAGCTGTTACAAGTTTGAAATTATTGTAATCCGATAACACTTTGAATTAACTTCTTTTTCTTCTTTAGTTTTAATTTTACTCTTTCATTCTAATGTCTTGTGGGTGACTTAGAAGTACATTTTATTTGACGAATGGTTCGACTGGCAGTCATTTTCTACTAGATTAAATGCATGATACTGCTCAGGAGTAAGATAAAAACTGAAATGAATCAAGAGCTAAAGAAAGGTAGCTAGCAGTTTCGCCTGTCATCTTTCTTTATTCTACCTGCTTAATTCTTTCTGTTTTTATTCATGTCTTTCTTCTTTCTTCATTTTTTTTCCTACAGCTTACTGACTTAGCCAACTTAAGAAAAAACCCTGGTTAATAAATAGCTATTATTCAGCTTTTATCTCCGACTGTCGGTAACATTAGCAACCGGTTTGGACTTTTTTGCGTCGCTAGGATTGCTCTGAACTCTATGGATCATTCCTTTGGACGTGCTGAAGCTTTAAATCTTGAAATCACTCGCCCTGTTACTGTGAGCCAGCAAACTCGACATATTGCCCAAAATAGTTTTCTTTTTTTCCTAAATTTGATTCATATTTCAAGCTATGTCAGTAGAAAAACGAGTAACTTCAAACATTGCCTACAAATAGAGAAGTTCGTGGTATTAAAACACACTGATACACAACGTGCTGTAAATCTGACATGTTTTTAATGCCTCCTGAAAAGTTACCTTTCATGGAGTTAGCTGTTTAACAGTCAAAACCTGTGCTATGTATGTTTTATACACAGTTCATTGAAAGGAAGTTCATTTCTTTCAAAGCATAAGAATGCTGTGTAAAAAGTGATTGGCTGAATGAAGTCGATTGGAGGTATGTTTGTAGTATGTTGCTTGGAGTTTTCGAAGCTAGTTTTTCTTTTTACAAAATAATTACATAAAGTCGGTTTATTTTGTTGCACACGGATATATTCCTTGTTGATAAAAATCTTCATTTTAATAAGTTTATCTATGAATTAGAGAAAAATTGCATTGGTAATATAGTGTTTATTTATCATTTGTATGCGTAATTTAATTAAATATACTCTTAAAATCAACCAGTGTCAGAAATATTTCAGTGTGCTTTTTAACGTGAGTATATTTTACGGAGAGTATTGATAAAACTCACTGTAGTGATTTTAGTACTTTCATACTAATTATGCAGGAAAGTAGGAAGTAGTAGTAGTTATATTGGGGGTGGTAAGAAGGGTAGCATTTACATTACATTAAAAAACAGCAGCGCCAATGGCTGATATGACCAATGCCTGCTGTTGTTAAATATAAAACATAGAAAGAATTTAGTAGAAGAAAAAATTGTCAAGGAAACGATGGAACTTTCCTTTTAGTGAAACCTATGTAAGTTGACCACTTGCGGTGCGCTACTTTAGTGGTCAACTTAAGCAGGTGGTCAACTTATAGAGGTTGAATTATATGATAAGATCTAATTCTGTGCCTCAAAATAGCGGTTTACAACGGTGGTCAACTTTACAGGTTGTACTGTATGCTGAATTATCTGACATATTACAAAAAAAAATATGAAATCGTGCAGAAACACTATGAATAAGTACCTGAAGGCCTCAAAATATCGAAACCAGACTTAAGCAGTGCCCTTCTCATAGTTTATTTGCTCCGAAGAATCATACAGTCGAAGTAAAGAGGTGTTTCCGTTCTGCCCCTTCTTTCTCTACATGCATGCTTTTCAATTAAAAAAAATCTTGTTAGTTTATTGGGTCGATAGTGAAGTGATACATTGGTAGGTCTCCTGTTTAACAGCTAAGTTTACTTCTTCTGCTGATAGATGGCGCTTCAAAGGAGCGGGAAAAAACATACCTCTTCAAAGCGTATACAATATAACTCGACTCGGAGAAATATGTCTGCGGGTGAATTATTGTCATGAAAGATTCTACCGTGTAAAGAAAAAAAAACGGATGGATTTAGTTTAATAATAGATTTATTTTCGGAATATGCAATCATGCTAATATTTGAAGTAAATTAGAAACACCTGTTATTAAACCTATTTGAATATTATTTTTCAATACTGTGATGAAATAAGTATACATATGATATAGTCGGTGTTATGAGAACCGGAAGAGGAAGGGTTTCATATTATGATTTTTTTTGGATTTCAGGTTTTCAATTTGAATGAACATGAGAATTGGTAGCTACTTGCTCAAAGTTCATATTTATTGGTAGGATTGGTAGTAAAAAAACTATTGTAGCCTATAAATCACAAGATCGTTCGAAATGATTGGTCGTAAATAGAGTTTACATATTATGTATATGCATAGGAATAGTCCTCGATGCGTTCGTAAACGGGGTAAGAGTGTGAGATGGATACTTCTTGCAATGCAACGTTCTCGCAATCCAGAAATGAAACCTACGCCTCTTTGTGGAGGGTGCCATGATGTAGAAAATGTATTCTCAGAGGACATCTGTGCCTGGTATGTCCGATTCTCCAAAGGAGTTCAATAAAGTGTCGCTTAAAGGCCACCAGTCTGCCTGTCTACCTTGGGATTCGTTCATACGAAAGGATTGGATCGTTTCCAATGAAGGCCAAGGAAATTATTCGATCTTAGAATACTACATATTAACGATTTGAACAACCAGCTCCTTGGCGACAAATGTCATCTGGCAGGTCGGCAAGAGCTTGTGACAAATGTAATATAAATGCTAATCCCGCTCCATCTTTCCAAAATGAGTGTGTCTCTGCCGAAGAAATTCTTTTTATTCTGCCGATGAGATCGATAATGGGAAAGAGTTCTCTTTTAAATCCTTAAGGGCTTTCGGGACCGACGCTTTGTTTTAGAAACCGAATCGGCAGTTGCTTTAACGTCATTGAAAAATTGCAGTCAGTTTGCTTACGAACTTTATCGAATACGTCATAGAGAATTTGTTATAAATAAAATTCATTCTCTCCCTCTCCTATAAGGCAAAATCGTACAAATGGTGTTTCAGATTCATTTGCATCTTCACACGTTATATTTGAGACTGTCCCCAAAATGCGTCACACGACTTTAGTAGTCGAGGTATTTATTATTGTTGTTAATGTAATAAAGATCTTCTTTTTCCATTTTATTTATTTATGTAGTAGAAGTAGAGTCTTGAAAATCCGAGGGGTAATTGGGGCTCATGTCACCTCGGATTATCCGGAAAATTCTTCCAGATTAAAATTTTACTCTTTTCAGATGGCGTAAAAAGAAGCACCTTTTACGTCATTGCACGAAGAAAAGGAAGTATTGTCTTTACGAAAAATTTATCCCTGAAATTTCAGCAAAAGTTTTGCTTTTTAATTACCTCTAAACGAATTTTGATTTTTTTTTTTTTTCACGATGTCTGTATATATTCATGTGTGCCAATTTGTAGGCAACTAAACATGCATTTTGATGGCAGAATTACATTTGTTGAGTGCTAAAAAGCACGAAACTGCAGTCCTCTGATGGAATAACTCAGCTGGCTGGTGTATTTTATGTAAGATTAAAAAATATTTTAAGAAAATGTCTGTGGGAGTGCCCTCTATAATATAATATGATATGAAGCATTATAAACACATTTGTTAAATCAGCGATGTGCAATAGAGTTAAAAAAAACATCAAACATTTTTAAATAAAAAATCTGTGACCTACTACTTCCCCCAATTAATTCTAATTTGAATTCCGAAACTTTGAATTCAAATTATGTTTTTCGCAATCACGAGTTGCGACAAGACCCTACTGATTAGAGTTATTGTTTCTAGAAACGGCTCCCCCCCCCAAGCATGTCCCTCCTCCTGGATGGTTACGTGTGTATAGTTGTGTGTGTAGGCTTACGTGTGTGCACGTAGGCGTGTGTATGTGTGTAAAGGCGTGCGCACGTGGGGGAGTGTTATATGAGTATGCGTGTGTAGGACATGGACGCCACCGCCCAGCAAAAGTGGATTCCGGTGGACAGTGCTCAGGACCAGCCGCGCCGCCGCCGGTGGACGGTGGTGCTGCAGCCCTGGTTCAAGCTGAAAAAGGAACCGTAACGTCAAGGACAGTCAAATGAAAGCAATAAGCAATTGTGATTGCTCAATAATAATTTGGCCACTACTTTTTTTTTTTTTAAATATTGTTAAAAACAGTCTGTGTTTTTTCCCTGTCACTCTAAAAGTGTCTGTGATTAGTTTGCAGTAGGGAAAAGAGTTTCTTCCTCTCCCAGAAAGTTCAATTAAAACGATTGAAACGTTAAAGCAGCTATGTGCTAGTGCTAAAAAATAATGAAACATTATTCAAATTATTTATTTAGTCCTCCACTACTGTATATATAATATTTTTTTTTAGTATTGTTTGAAAATAGCTTATTACTTTTCTCTCTCTTCTTCTTAAGCTCCAAATATCTGTGATTAGTGAGCATTAGTGAAAGTAGTCTTTCACTCTCCCAGAAAGTTCTCGTTTAGCGGATTATTGGAAAGTAGGCGAACGCTGAGGTATAAGTGAAACAATGCATCTTTTAAGTAGTAATGTGTGAGAGAGAAGAGGCATGCTAAATTGAGTCTTCGGCTCCCGAAAATCCGCTGGAGCCGGCACTGTCCTAAACACTGTTCTTTATTCCTTTTGTTCGACGATAATTCGTTCGGAGATTAACTTCGAAATATTGTACACTTATTGTTGTTCTTCAGTTGCTGCTACTTAGGTTGTAACATAAATATCATTTTCATAAGTTAGTTGTGAGCATAATTGTCTGGAAAATATTGATGCGTTTTTGCTCAACTTTTCCTGAAATGGCCATTGGTTTCGTAAAAAGCAATGATGAAATAAATATACGGTGAAGCACCATTTATACGTTTTTCAAGGGAATGTATGAAAAAGCGTATCAATGGAAAAAAACGTATTATAGGTATTCGTTAATATTTGTTGGACTCTGCAGGGACCAATTTAAAATACGTGTAAATGATATAAACGTTTAAAAGAGGAACGTATAAACAGGTTTTCACTGCATTTTTATATAGTGCATTGTGTGTGCGTGTGATTTTAATAGACTATTCGCAAAGCATTCGATCGTTTATCTTGAAACCTATGGGTTTCTTAAATGTTCAACTCGAAGTTAATAAATATTGTATATCGCCTACGTTTTCGTGATGTTAGATATTAGGTTTCAATAGTTAAAAATATTTCTAAGCTTTTTCAACAAATAAATAGATAAATGAAAATTACTGCTACTCTGTAACATCATAGCAAAAAGAAACATAATAATAATAATGATGAAAACACTTGATTTAATATAGAAAAACTGAATTGATTTTCTAAATTCTACATTTTGAATCTTACTTTTCTTTCTTTCTTTTTTTTATGTCTCAAAATAAGACCTTATGGTTAATTTTATGCTTATTGTTCAAAAGTACAATGTTGTTTTAACAGCATTTCTTCCAACTTCATCAATTATTTGTATCCAAATGATGTTTGTAAGCATTGACAAAATAAAATAATATTAATAAACGTAGATTATATAAAGTAAAAACATGGTGTAAAACTTTATAAAAGTTATTTACACATACACACACCATATTTATATATTTCATAGGAAATATGTGTAGGATTTTGTGCTTCTTGTTTTATGTGTATGCATCTCGTAAACAATATTCCCAAAACTTTACTTAGAATATATATGATATTTTAGTAAAATGTATTGTTATGATTTTCAAATAAAAGACATTTTTAGCTGTCACGAGTTACAATAAGTTAACGAAAGCAGTCAGCAGCATCAATAAGTATAAATTTGAGCATTTTAACTATGAATTCATATTAACGTAAAGATTATTAAAGAAATATGGCTGGTGTACATTCTTCCCCAGTTAAACAATTAACTAGTTAATTATAAATATAATAATTGTGAGCGATCAAACGTACGGTTTCAACTTCAGCACTCCCTCCTCCTAGAAGAAATTAATTTAGGATAGTTGACTAAAAATAAATAGAAATAACTATCAATCAGCATTAAGATCTTTCAAATAGTATAGTATGATTAGTTCAATTTGGAGCTCACTTCGAAACATTTGTTCAGAAACTAATCTCTTACGAACCCAGCAGTCACTTTTGCGATCTCTTTCACTCCTTCCTAATGTGTTTTTGTTTCTATAAACAAATCCAGCAATCTATATTGATCCTTCCTTTGTTATTCAGATTGAGGACATTACTGTTCTCCTCACGTTCTCGACTTCAAGCACAACTTCAAAGAAATACAATTTCCGCCTTCTCTATTTTAGTGTTAGATGCACAAGCCAAGCTTGAAATATTGGTCACCGTGAAAGTTACGCAAAGATGGGCTGTAACCAGGGTCGACCTCCCTTTTGCAGTTATAACTGATGCATGTGACCAAAGTTTACTCAGCAATATCATCAGCCGTTCAACCATTTATGGCATTCGACCATAGTGTGCACGGCTGGTCAAACTGAGGTAATTATGGCAAATGTAGGAAGAGAGACATGATTAAAAGAACTCATTTTGCGTGACTCCATACTCGAAACTATCGTGCGGGTTAATTTTTTCAAGAACTCAAGCGCTTAGTGTGTTTGATGTTAAGCTGAAATCTTACCTTTCGGATCCTAACATTTGAAAAAAAAAAGGATATGAATTTGCATCCTGAATAGGTTTTGGTAACTTGATTCTTGACTTTGGGCGATCTCATTATGTTTGGGTTCGTAAAGGAAAAATTCTTAGATTTACACAATGCCAATAATGGTTATCAGTACTTGAAACGGTTTTTCTCACTCATATTTTAACAAATGGAATGGAATTGTTTAACCTTCAGCATATAGGAAGTCAGTGCTAGACTATATTTATCAAAATCTGATATACAGTATAACTTCGATTTAACGATACCTGATTTAACTATTTCCTCAGTTTAATGATATATTTCACTGCTCCGAATTTTACTTCATTGAATGTATATGCTCCTTGATTTAACGATAACTTTTTCCAGTCCCTTGACAATCGTTAAATCGGAGTTATACTCTCCAATGAATTTTAGCTGGAAGCAAAGCAGCCTCTGTCGTGTGATTAGTCTCATCATGGCCCTCTTTGCAAAATTTCTCATATGCAATTACAAATTGCATCGTTGCTTTTAATTTTTGAAGCGTAGCTATCGTTACCCATTTAATCCTTACCTTCCTCCACCAGAGCTCATCCTACTTTGTAGCAACCTATTCCTCTTCTAGTATATTCTAACGTTTATTCAATTAATGCATGGCCTCGCCCGTTCTCATAACTAACTCACTCAGTTCAGCCATCTCTTGAGCTGTGTACGCTTGAAATAGTTTTTGGAAATTCGAACACAATTAGGATTTAGCTTCAGGCTACTCGGGGTGAAGATGACGATTAATCAAGTGCCTGATAATCGAAATTCTACTGCACTTAACTCTCGACCTGATACGAGTGTGCAAAGATGCTCCAGGCTTGTGGGATAAAGATAGGTGCTCGCAAAAGAGTGACTACTAGTTCGCAGAAATGAACAGTCGTGACTAATCTGTGACGGTTCTAATAGATTTCGCAGCCATGCTAACGAAACAGTAGAAGCTCCTGTATACCTTTAGTTAGCGCTATATAAAGATCTATCCTAGTAATATCGTTCTTTGCAATCTACTGCTGGAATCTCTGTATCCTTTTGCACAATTTGCACAAGTACCATTGATTATGAAATATTCCTCGTAGGTCTCATCGAGAAATAAATAAATACGATACCGAGTCACAAATCGTGTCCGAAAACTATTGTACTTTATTTATCAGTTTAAGTCATTTCCGCCTACCAATCATACATTTTTTTTAAATTCTCCATTCATTTGTATAGTAAATTATGTATATCTTGTATATTAGTAATTTATGAAGCTTTTTTAAATATTTTGAACATTTAGAGCAATAGAGTGGACAAATAAGCCTTTAAAAAATCATTCTAATAAACAAGAAAAGTTACAATTACAGAGCAAGCATATAATAAAATAAAGGTTCCAAAACTGTAATTATGTCTGTAATTTCAAGAAAACCGTTCAAATTATCTGTCAGAAAAAAAAAAAAGAATGTGACTCACCTTGTTTGCTGACTGTAGAATTCAAAGGTACTAAGTTCGAAGTTATGATATAATAAAAAATATTGGAACATCAATAAGTCTTTTTTCCCCATAGAAAACGTTTTTTTACCCTTAAGTTCTGCTGTAACTATATTTTTATGTAAAAGATATAAAATAACTGATAATTTATATTGTTGTTGCCTTTTAACACGATCTAAAATTAAATTTTAACTCCTAATTATTTGATGCGGAGACACGTATTATTTTCCTTGTGTCAAAGAATATTTTTAAACCTTTTTTACATTTCACACGTGTGAACAGTTAATGTTTAATTGAACTCAAAGAAATGGAGAATCAATTAAAAAAATGATCAATTGATATTAATTATTAAAAGTGATTAAAAACTTCTAAGCCTCCCAAGGACATGATTTACCATTTTCGCTAAAATGACCCTACCTCAGAAAGATTTTATTAATTTACAAAATGTGGTAGTTTTTTCAAGGACGGATTCTAAAACTGTAAAAAGGTCGCGGAATTCCTACACAGTTGAAAACATATTAACAAACTTTCAAGAAACAGTTTCAAACGGCTAATGTACTTTCATTTCGTCCAAGGAATTAGAATGTATTTTGTTACGTAGAAGACAAATATTGATTGGTTACAGCATACGCTCTCTCATACATCAGCTACTAAAACTTAAAACTCTATGGTCTACTGTTTTCAGAAATGAATATTTTGTGCATAACCTGTGTATAACGATAAATTGTCTATAATTTTTTTTTTGTTTTTCCCCAGCAAAATTCAAGCACGAATAATCAAACTGTCTTTTAAGATAACCTGTCTATTACGATCCCTTTTTTTAGGTCACAACAGTATCGTAGTAGAGAGATTTTACTGTAATATGATTAAAATGCAAAATAGTGATGACTATTAAATAAATCCAAATTTCCTCTCACAACGACTAGTTTGAATAATTAGGTGCAGGATAAGCGCTCAGAAAAGTTAAAGACTGAAACAAGCTTCCTCTCAACACTTATAACATGAATTTCAAAACACTCACACTTTTAAAAGCGAATTCTGTTGTCATTAATAATTTATAATTATTAAAAATTCCAACTTTTAATCTCGCTAGCGCGAATTTACATCAGAGCTTCAGTTAAGCAGATTATGAATTTCATTTGAAATTAAGTAAATAGTACGAGTTAATGAAGCATGTGAAGCATTTATTATGTATACGTTTAGGCTGAGAGTAGTCAACAGCTCTACAGCATTTCTGAAATTATAAGAATTGAACGACAAACCGCATCTTGTAACTTTCTAGCGAGGTAATGAGACTTTTTCCGGTGTTCTTACGTTTAATCACTGAGCTAATTATATATTAAAAACACATTAATGCAAAATCTTAATTGTTTTGTTTAAGTTTTTTAGCAGATTCTTTATTTCCCCTTCAGGTAAAATAAACTTTTACCAAAAATCAGTGTGTTGAAATCGCTTTTACGATGCTTTCCATTCTTATTGAATATACAGTGCTGGTAAAAAAAATTGCATCACCCTCGTGTTTTCACAACAATGGGATTATGTGAGAAGTTTTGGTCGACCGAGTAACGATGAATGTATGTGAAATTCTGCAAAACTTATGAAATAAACATTTAACTGCAGGAATCCGATAATTGTTTACGTAGATCGGGCTCGGGACTGTTTCCTGGCCAAGGCAAACTGCTGACCCCATGCTCGTTTTTCCATTTCTGAGCCTGCGTGTGAGTTTAGGAAAAAAAATTACTTAACCCCACATCAATTTAAGTCTAATGGCAGGATAAAGGTCTTTAAATTGTTACTTACCAGTTTTGCCCCATGGCACGGAGCAGAATCATCCTGGAGAATAACGTTTGGAACTGAAGTAAAGTGATCCCGGATAGTAGGAAGCAATTTCTCCTTCAAAATGCCAATATACACCTGAGCGTGTACTGTTCCTTGCACAAAGCGAAGCCTACCAACTCCTTGATTAGAAATACATCCCCAAATCATCTAGGATACGGGATGCTTGACTGTGTGTTGAATGCAGTCGGGATGATATTTCTGTCTTATGCGGCGCGGGTGATGCATTTTTTTCCCCCACCACTGTTTTGCTTTTGGTGAATATTCGTAGATCTGTTATTTCGTAGTTGAAAAGATAATTTACCACTAAAACATTTCCCGAAGTAATTGATTTAAAATGAAAAATGCCTATATCAGATTGATTTATCATTCATTTGCAATTCCTGGTGCATCTTATGAAGTAGTTTCGTAGATATGCGATGAATTCGTTTTCTGCGATCAGTTTAAGAAGTCATAAGTCACTTTAGGTCTGTGTTTCGTTTCACGGTATTGTTTGCTTAACCGGTGAAATCGTTATTTGTCCACCAAAAAAGTAGAAGAAGAAAAGAAAGAAAAAGATCCTTGTGATTTGCACCTTATTCTGATTTTGATTTACCAGATAGAATTACCCCTAAACATTTATTATGGGAATTTCAAAGGTTTTGGTTGTTTGGGAAACTGGTTGCAATGACAAAATTAGACACTGTTTTGTTTGCTGGATTCTTTATATGTATCATACTAATAATTATTTATCGTTTTGTATTCCGAACTGTTGAGCAGATGGATGGCTTGTACTCAGTTTCGATTTTGATTGTTCAGGTACTTTCCCAAGCGATTGCTCCGCGAATTTCAAGTACTGGTAGGAAAACAGAAAGTAATCAAAAGCTATTTTCTTATTTTGATAATAATTACTACCGTACAAGATCACTAACAATGGATTTTAGCAGTATTTGAGTATTTTCCAACATTTTGTATGAATGATAATCCAACACTATCGTACTTAAACTTCTTTTTATGAATACTCTATTATTGTGTTTTTTTTTCTTTGTATTTCCTTTTAACAAAGCGTAGGTTTGATAAGCAGACTCAATTTTTGTGTAACAAAATGTGGGAAAGGTAATCCAACTCGCGGTAATGTACACATGAAATGAAATAGATCATATTATTTTCTCATTATTGCTTAATCATCCATTTTTTTTCTTAACTCTCCTGAATGTTCAGTCTAAAGTTGGAAATCTTGATAAAATATTACATTAAAGGTGCTATAATAATGTTTTGTTTAAATTGAAGTAGAATAAAATAAAATATCATTTTTGGAGACTTTTCCCCCAAACCTTTTAGCTAAAACGTATGTCAGGGAAGGTGTTTACAAGAATGAATGTACCGAACTCCATCAAGTTTCAGTGGTCTAACACTCTTAACACAATAAATTTAAGTTTCATCTAGTAATCATCCGTTAAGACACATTTCGGAAATCGCTGTCTTTGTGAATGTGTAGATCTTGATTTAATGTCCCAACAATTCATTTGAAATCATCAAACATATTTGTGCTGAGAGTTCTTTGAATATTCTCGAAAAACAATCTGGAAAGAAAAATGACATTTTCTTGTTCTAAGTATAAATGGTAACTAAAAATCTAAAGTGTTTTTACGATGCATCTGAATTTCCATCGGTGGAATATATTAAGGAATTTTTTACTTATTTATGCATGCCATTACCTCATTTTCAACCTCCGAAAGCATTTAAATAAAAAAAAAAAAAGAATGATCTTTAGCTACTAGCTCTATTGTTAAATTTGCCAATGCCCAGTTTAACCTGTTGAGCTGCATTTATTTCTTTCCCTCTTACGACCAGAGCATAGGCCAGTTGTTTAATTGCGTACTTTCAATTTAAAATGAAAGGAAAGCATATTAACGTGCGAGCACTATGAAAAGATCCTATCACAATGTATGAGAAAGTTTGGCTTTGCATATTCAAACAATGCATCGCGTGCTTCTGGGCCTGCTTGAATTGTTTAAGCACCAGCAAAAGTAAATTCTTTCTTCCATGAAATTGGTTCCACGGTCGATAGAACCGGGTTTGTTTGCGTATTTCTTGGACTCTTCATATGTGTGCGTAACTTTTTTCCTTAATCTATATTTAGGTCGTCATATATGCAAAACAATCGAATGGATTCTTTCCGAAAATAAATCTCTTAACTCAAATGAGATGGCTATTGATTTTGCTTTTTGTTTTGCAAAACAAATCGGAACTTTTACTTCATTCGTTTAAGGATGGTAATAAAATATTTTATATAATTCATAACAAAAAGGAAATTCCAAAGAATGTTTCAGGAAATAATTTTAGGCGTAATTCTTGTACGTAAATTTGTTGCGCGCATTCTCTTTAAATAAAGCTCATATTTATTACAGTTCTATGATCATAAACGAAATCGGCGATAAAATCCAGGGCTGCGGAGTCGGAGTCGTTTTGGGGTGTAGGAGTCAGAGTCTGGATCAGAAAGTTCAAAACTTCATGATTCGGAGTCGATCATTTTCCCCCAAAGTCCGCCACTTGACCATTGCTTGCGGAGTCGGAGTGAGACTGATTTTGGGGTAAAGAAGTCAGATGCTCTAAAATTTCTGGAGTCATTCATTTTTGGTCCAATCCCACAGATTAAATCTTTTCTCATCACATAATGAATAAACTAAGGTGCATCAAATTTTTATCCCTGACTGATTTGCAGCAATGATTACAATTTCGAAAGTAAACAGTGAAGAAAACAAAATTTCGTAATGTCGTACATGTACGACAAACATCGTACTGTATTAAATACAATTTGTCATTTGAGATCTCGTTGGAGATTTGTCGAAATTTCTTACCTTTGGCATCTACTTTGCAGCTTCTTTTTGCCGTAAAACACCACACACTGTATTACTCTTACTTTCATTAAGGAATTAACAAAACTTTAACGTAATTAAGTGACGTATTAAGGCTATTGCACGAAATGTTGTCATGTTGTTCCGCTCGTACCAGCTCATATATTTCATTAAAAAGTAATAATTTTAATGGATAATGAATATAATTTTTTGCTTGGAAACAATGCAAAACATTGACTGTCTATTAGATAATAATGTTTTTCACACGAATTAGATAACCATTGATTGCGATCTTAGTTTTGCAAATTTTGTGCTTTCATTTTCTTTTACGCCGAAATTAATTTTTTTAATTGCTTTCATAGCGTAAAACTGTTTACTTCTGACTCTAAAACAATTTCATAGTTAACTGACCCCAAAAACATTGTTATTGGTTAAAAGTCTGAAAGTACCTTTTACTCTTTAATATTTTCAGGATATAACTCGTGAATTGAGCGTGTGTCAGCATGCTTGAGCAAGTGCTACGGCTATATATAACATAGTTCCTTTGTGTAGTAGTCAGATTAAAAGTTTATTGATCTAACACAAATACCACTTCCTTATGATCTCAACTATCAAGAAAGCGAATGTGCTTTAAGAACAATGGGTTTCATCATTTCCGCCATGGATTAGTTCAAATGGGAGCTTTTTGTAATTGCAGGTAACAGCAGCTTAGGAAATACTATTTATTAATTGTTATTATCGTGATATTTTGTCACGCATTACAGGTTGGAGATTAATTTAGCTCGTATTTATGGTCTTGCATCCATCCATCTTCAAAGAAGTTCAACCTTTTGCCGCCGCAGCGGAATCGATAATTAAAAAATATATATTTTTTGGAAACGCAGGTAGCGGTATGATATATTCACTAATTTCAAACTCAAGATCAAACAATCATTTCTATCTTTTTGGTACGGTCTCAAAGAAAAAGAACCGTTTCAATCTATTCTCTACTTTTCTTTTAACTTAGAAACACGGAAAAGTGTTATGTTTTACGGTAATCATGTAGTTTTGTGCTCATTGAGAACTTTATTTCTTGCTTGTAACCAGAATTATATGCACGTTGTGTTTATCCGGGAAAACAGTACAATTTTAAATTGCGGGGAAAAAAAAAATTAAAAAAATGCTGAAAGGACGATAAGAGTTGCGTATTAACTAGAAAATGGCTTCATTAGTTACACTTTCAAAAAGTCCTCTTACACTATTTTTCTTTTACTTCTATTTACAGCTTCTTAATGATTTAGTTTCCCATGCGCTTAATACAGTTACGTACAGATTTTCAAAAGTTTTTCGTGTGCACTTCTACGTTTTTCCTGCCGAAGTTTCTAATTACGTGTAGAAATCCAATGCAATTATATGTGTGGCGCGTAGTTTTCATGAAAATAAATCGGAATATTTTGATGTCTTGGTAATGGGAAAATCATCCTCGAGCTTGAGCTAATTGCCACTATATTCCAGTTGCAGCATTAACTGGTCTTCAGGAAAATTCCGTGATCAGAAACATTAGAAATGTCATTTTATATGAGGCTTCATTACTTATTACTAAGTCTACTTCCTTCCTATTTCATTCCACTGGAGACTATTCAAGGTTTTTTTGCGCTCACCCCAAATTCTATTTAAAACCGCTTGTTTTTAAAAGCGTTTTTTTATGAAGCTTTGTTGAGTTTTTTTTTCTTGTGACATTAAAAGCAAATCGCACAAAATGTTTTTAGTTATTATGCACCTTTAGACATCAAACTTAAAATATTTTGTGCTGTTTTTAAAAAGTTTCTTTATGAACGAAACTGTCGTAAATGCTTCTATTTTTCTCCTCCACGTTCATTTACTTCCTCGTTCCAGGAACGTTTAAATATATTCTTTACGAATTCCCTTATTCTTATAACTGGGGGAGGAGTAGCAGCCAAAGTATAGCTTGAAAATGTGTCCTTTTGCATGCAACTTTAAGTGTATTTACATCACAACTTCCAAAAATAACGTGCGCATTGCATCAGACAGTTCTTCTATGACGTAATGTGGGTCATCAACAAGCTGAAATTATCTTAACCATTTCTTGGACTTGCTAATGGTTCAGTTTATGCTCTATTTGCAAGCGTTATCTATTGGATATGTGGTCTATGGAATGCTTAACTTCACTGTACGTTTTGTTTATTCATTTATTTTAGTTGCTTTTGTAAAACTATTAGTAAAAGCATTATTAATGAGTTAACTACGTGTTATATTTTCCCTACAGCTAGTGTTTTCATCTCGTTACAGTATTTCTTTACTAAAATTGTGTCATAAACTGACTTCTGTTGAGAATGCAGTGTAGTCAAATAATTAATATATATTTTTTCTCTAGCTTCTTTACAATAATTGTTTCTAGTTGTAAGCTTTTATTCGTTGTACATCTTATCATTTGTCCGTATTTATAATACGCGATCGAAAAGGTTTTCTGACTTTAAAAGTGAGGGTTATTAATCATTGTGATTAACTATTTCTGATTTATTTCTAGCAATACGGTAATGTATTGAGAAAGGATAAACCGTGTCTGTATGAAAACTCAAGCAAGAGTTAACAATGCCTTTTTTTTTCAATTGTAATGGATCTTGGTGTTGTATTTCCAGCATACTCTTAAAAATTCAAATCAATAGTCACAAGGAAAAGAAAGAAAACTGGTAATACCCTAAATGTGTGTGTGTGTAGCTGTTAGTGCATGAGCACTTGTCAACCCCCCCCCCCCCCTTTTTTTTCTTTTTAATTTTGCCTATTATTCAGTTCAATTCAGAATTCAACAGCAAAAGTCTTTTGTGTTTGGAGTTTTCGATGGAATAGAATTCTGGCGAAAGGCTCGATATTAAGTCGACTGGAAAGGATCCTTGGGAACAAAAAAAGAAGGAAAAAAAACTTTCTTACGTTCAGTCCTTTTTCCTCTATGTGATGAATGCTTCTTCTCTTTCAAGCCGCAACTGTGTCCTACTGATTTTTTCTGTGATTTTCTTTTTTGAGCAGAACGAAATTCTTCGTAATTCTTTCGCCCCTATACCGCTGATGTCAAAAGGAAGGCTGACAACGAATCTATCCAGTAAATACTGATAAAATCCGGTTTATTAAATAGATAATTTTGGAGCTGAGGGTTTAACGTGTTGTTGATTGATGACGTTTGTGGTAGTTCGTAACGCACAGATATTCCTATTTAATTTCGAAGAATAAATACTGTTTAAGCGCCATAACGAAAACATTATTCAGCAAGAACTAAAGCTTTCTCTGCTGGTGTTAGTTGGCATTTCAAAACATTCCACTTTTCTCGTTTTATACCTCAATCTTTAATTTGTGAAAACAAGTCAAATGTTATAATACAGCTCTTGTAACAAGACGCGTGACCTTGTACGAGCTCATTTATGCTTGGGATGAACCCTTACTAACAAAACAAAAGGTCAGCCCTATTTTAACGCGTTGAATCGTTTAAATCATTCGCACATTGGAAGTCATCCTGTCAGAGCTAAACTCTAGAAGGCTAAACTGCTTTCGTAAAGCATCGATTCTAACGGTTTTGAAGATATCGACATCGCATCCGTATTTTGTAGACATTTTGTGAGTTAAATTGAATCAATTCCACGAATTATAGGTTTGAGATAATGTTTGACTTTTCGGCACTTGAATTCCGAAGTGCGTTAGAAGATAATTTTGATTTTACTGTAGTTGTGGCAATTCAATTTTAAATCGTCAATTACTGAACTTAAATCCACATTGACCATGCAACAATAATTGTAAATAGCAGTAGTAGGGTTTTCGCTCAATATGCCAAAGAAAATATACACTGTAACCAAATATTAACCCGCAACAAACTTTTTTTTTGCCGTCGTCTCAGAGCAACAGTAAGATATCTTGGTATTACGATCCATTGTAGTTTTGAACGTTTCAAGTTTCAGTGGCTTGTTGTACTTTAAGACAAACTTCGAAAGGAAAAATGAAAATAGTCATTGCGATTTTTAAAATAAGTAAAGTGTTCAAAATCGTTTACATCAGACTTAAAATCAGATTGCTGTTCTTCTATCAAACAAAATTCACTAACTAAACTATGGTCAACTGAAGCTGTTTTTTTTACAAGAAACTATAATCATCGGGTGACGAAATTTTTTGTTTTTAAAAAAGTTTTGCAGTCTTTAAACTCCTTATATTGTGATATGTAAATCAAGTGCGTTGGAAAATGCGTACCCTAAATAATAAAAACAACATATCAGGTGCGGAAGATACGACTGATCTCGGAACATACGCATATGATGTATAATCCATTCAAAGTCTTCTCTGTCATTTTACCATATTCATGTAAATATGTATGCGAGCATAAGTAAACTTAGCTTTAAAATCCCTTGAAACCCCTATGAAAATACTGATCCAAAGTTATGTGTGAAGCAGAAAAATTTGTGTTTGGTCCTTATAGTTCGTAATTCTATTGACATGGGGAAAAAAGAGAGAGAGAGAAGCGTAGCTTTAAAATCATTTGCGTAAAGATTTTCAGCGTGGTTGCATTATTTTTCAGAAAAGGAATAAAAATCATAGGATTGCAGAAACCCGAGGTTACAAAAATTGGATTTTCTCTCATGCACCTGAGTCCCCCAGCGCCATGGAAAATGTATTTGTTTGACCAATAATTTTTATACAGATTAAATGTTCTATGTAGTTTCAACGTTATTCAAAGATGTGCAGTACCGTCTATTACAGCGAATTCCGATACAACGAAATGTCCGTTTCAACGAAATAAATTTTCAGTCCCGATTCCAATACATTTCTTGAATTTCATTGCAACGAAATTCTAGTTACATTGAACAAATTTTACTGGCCCTTGAAGTTCGTTGTAACGAGGTTTCATTGTATTTAATAAAAATATCATACTTAACTGTATTTAATACAAAAACGATTGCACATTTAATGTAAGTAAACTTAATATAGATTAAGTTTACTATTTAATATAGATACATTAGAACCTCGATTACATGGATCAAATTTGTAGCCCTTCTAATAATGTTATGTTCACATCGATGATTTAAATTATGATAGAAATGACGTAGCTTAAGTTCACTAAATATTCACTTTTTATTTTGATCAATTGAAGATATAACGTTTGCAAGACCATGCTTCATTCAAATGACAGCTTCTTGCAACTGAAGACAGTGCACTAGTTCTTTGTTAAGAAATTATGTGAAATTTAATTTATAGCATACTTTTCAATGCTTGCAGTGGCGGATTTTTGGGATGTGCCCCACCCAAGGGGAAAAACACAATTTAAGTATCCCATGAAAAATTCTTTAATTTATTTCTAAACAGCACAAATCTAATTCTTTAAAGGAAAAAAAAAAAAAAAAACACACACACACAGACACACACAACCCATGTTTGTATAAAATAACTTTTGTTTCCAATAGGAGTAGCATTAGAGTCAGAGGTCAGTTTGAAAGAATATATATTTAATTGGTTTATTCACTTTCTCGATATTCTCCAAAAACTAATTCTGTATCCACCCCTGATGTCTTTTATATATTTTTTAGTCTCTATGTAATTTTGCTTTACAACATAGTTTCCTTTATCGTAATGAGTGTTAAGTCCGCTTATTTATACAATTGTTTTTGTTATTACCCATATTACCCGGATTATCCAGACTTTCGATTATTTGTATTGTCTTCGATCCCAGTAAGCTCGGATAAATGAAGTTTTTCTGTATTCAATCATGAGAAACATCAAATAAGCTTTAAACTTCAAGTTTTTGCTTGAATCTCCATTTTTTAAAAAAGAAAATGTTCTTCCACTTTGCAAATTGTTAAAATAATCAATACTAGTTCAAAAGTTGTGTTTACAATACAAAAAGCTTGAATTATTCTAAAAAGTTTTTGATAATTCATCACTGTTTCAGAAATGATTAAATTTAGATAGCTAAATTATCAAGGTATGTGGATGCTTCTAAGATAAAGACAAAATAAGAGCCTCTTACCTAGGTGTATCATTAGTTGTAGTCATTGATTTTTAGAAAAGTGCGCGGAACTGATAGTAACGCCATCTTTTGGTCTTCAAGAGCACTAATTCTTGTTGACAATTCAGTTAGGGGGGATGGGGGAGAAAAAGTCTGAGAGAAAATTTAACCCTCAAAAAATGATTCCGAAACTCATTTGGCTTTGCACCTGAAACACGATTTTTTGTCATTCCCCCTGTAATTCGATTAATTCTTCTATGAACTATCTTCTATTAAAACAACTAACACTGCAAAAACCGCGGGTGTTTTTTTTTTCCCTTTTCTTTGAAAATATTTTAGAGAAAATCTTTAGTAAAAAATCGAAATGGAGATTTTTTTTTCAAATCTAATTCTTGAATTAATTTTTATTTTTGTTTTGTTTTCGCTTTATTATCTCCCTCATTTTTTAATTCTTCCCGAAGTGATACCTGTTTTTCTCCCAGAAATATTACATGCATATAAATATATGTATATTTAATGCTGAAATCACACTGGTATAAGCGATTCTTTTTTCCCTTCTCCCTTCTTACCTAAAGGATTACGAATTCGTTATGTTCTCTTTGTTTTTTTTTCTTTTTTTCTTTCTTTTTACAAAAATACTAAGTTTTTTTCTTTGCTTTTGGAATTGGATTATTACTTAATGAAAGATGAAGTGTTTCGTAGAGCCAAACTGACTTGGGTGATCTTCACGTGTTTTTCGAACGGCAATTTTGTAGTTTTTGAGCTTCAAGTGCGCCCCTCTTCCCCTAAGTTGCTACATAATGCCAAACAGTTCTTACATCCAAAATAGAACCATAATTGGGATGATCCTTCATACTGTGTATTTGTTTATGAGGAAAAATTAATTTAGAAATTATTTATAAAACATTTTCTAGTCGCTGTTTTCTAGTTCATAAATGTTCTTAATTTTTAGTAATATACCAGTGTAAAAATGAATTAGTAGCCTTAATGTTTCTTTCTAATTTTCCTGCTATGATTTGCATATAGGTCCTCTGACGTCTCCCCCCCCCCTTTTTTTCCTTATATTTTGTCTTTTAAAGTAGTGGATGGGGGGGGGGAGTAGAATAAATAATTTTAGCATGCTCATTTAAATGAGTTGTAGGTAAATCCTAATTTACATTAAATGTAAAATTCAGCTTTAGAATTTAATTAATTTACCCATCGTAACACAACTTTTGTTTTTTTACGTATCGGGCCTTCCAGCACAAGTTTTATAATGACGTCATGAAAAGTTCCATTCATGCTCAGTATTTTTTCCTCCGCTTTCTCCTCGCCCCCCTCCCCCATTTTTTAACGTCCCCAACGCTTCTCTTTAGCTCTCGCGAAATGAAATTTTCAAAAGCTTGCAAGCAGCAGATCCGGGAGCATCTTTTCGCGAAGAGAATATTTTAAGAAACAGCCATATCATCGCTAATATTAGTTTATTCGCTGGCAGTGAAAGTCCGTTGGAGGGATGTTGCAGAGACGATGGAATATTTTCATTTCGAGGAAGTTACAACTACTCGCGCATACCTGGGAAGAAATCGAGAAAGAATAACTGCCTCGACAGGAATTCCTCGGGGATTGCGAAGCAACATTTTTCTCGATTCGAACATAGAATTTAAATTCGAACCAGATCCTAATATTTAGCGAATCAAACATATTGTATTTTTGCTGCTGTGAAGAGTATACTGCTTAAAGGAGCTGTTTTCTTTTTTTTGAAATTAAATACTAAACAACAATTGTTTGTTTACTTAGTTTTATGGCTTCATCTTGCTCGTTTATGGGCCATTCCATGAAAACGTCAACCCTTTGTCCCGCACAAATATTTCATTGCAAAGTAATAATTTTAAAGGGCAAATGACGAAATTTTTTGCTGAAGAAATCGCACATAAGTTTGTAATTTGTTAAACGGAAAAAAATTTGTTCATTAATATTTTTAAGTAGCATTATTTTTAATGAAATATAAGAGGCGTTACGTGCGGGAAAATTACTGTTTTCCGTGGAATGACCGCTTTTTTAGCATCCAAAGCATACTTCGGCCATTTTCAGCGACGTGTAAGAATCCTGTCTTGTTTGTCCAACCCTAAATTGGTGTTTTTTAACGAAAATTTATTAAATAAAAAAGTAGGAGTACTATTCAAAAAAAAAAAAAAAAATGAAACAGCGCCGTAATCACATACATAAACAATTAATGTATGTAAACATTACAAAACTTTTTAATGCAAAAGTTCAATTCCGCAGAGGTGTAAGGCATGCCCTAACCAGTTAAGGGTTAAAATACTTCTGTGCTTCATAAAATATTTTTCTGTGTCAAGTTTTTGTTTGAATGATAATACTTCAAAAAATGATTTAGCTTTGCTTACATTGTTATAGATTTTTTGCGGCACTGAGCACTGCCTTCTAGACTAGGAGGAACTACCTAGTCTAGAACGCAGTGCACTAAGTCGTCGGGAATTTTGAAAATTTCTTCAAAAACCTGGAAAAGGCAGGTTATAAAATGTGTTTTAAAAAATTAAAGTTGCAAAAGTCAGTGCCCAAATTTATAAACTACCAAAAGATAAATAAACAAATAAGAGTACCATTATTAATAAATAATAATAATGAAGTTCAATAAATAAAATAAAAAATGCTAATTTTCCCTTTTTTTTTAGTATAGATAAATTTGAAAATGCCCTATCATAAAAGCAAAAAAAAAAATTATATCTTTATTTGAAGTGCATTTTGAATTTCACGCTAATTTAATTTTGAGAGCTTTAAATTAGTGGTCATTGTTCAGCTTAACTTCTGCGCTTTTATTCTTTTAGGTCCAAGTATTGAATGGTTAAGAAAAGGCTTTTTTTTTAATATAAAAAGTGAAATATATTCAATCACCATGCTATCATTCCAATTATGATGTGAATTCTTTTCCCCCCTTTTTTAAAATTTTTTATCGATACATTTATTATTTTCCTTGTGATGCAACTGTTAGGATATTAATGTTATTTTTCAAACAACAGTGTTTGTTGGCTTGTTTGTAATGCTGCATTTTCATAAAGGGAAAACACAGGGAATTTTTTTACAAAATTGAGTGGCAACACTGTATGTATATTAAACACTGATGAGAATACTAGTTCAAACCCCCAAAGAAATCTTAATTGAAAATGCATTGCCTTTTTTTTTTTTAAATCGCCAATGCCTGTATTTACAGACAATTACGTGTGCTTGCTTCACATCAATTAATTTAGTTTGTTTCAATTTAACAAAAACCTTTCAATAAGAAATAAAGGTAATCTTTTATTTTGATTGAAAATCTGTAGATACATTTTGAAGTATATGTTAAATATTTCAAAAGATAGCTAAAAACCCTAAAATTGATACAATTTCAATTTTAAGATGCATCATTTCGCAAAATTCTTGTACATGGAATTTATTTCGAAGAATTTGAATCCATCGTCAATTAAAGTAATTAGTATAACCGAATCCAAATAGCTGTAATAATTCTTTAACAGCGTTAACGGAAACAAATCGAGTTGCTGTTTAATCTTTTACTGCATGTTGCGGGCTCTAATTAGGGGAATCGCATCATACGGAATTCTGGTCGCCGGCTGTTATTTCCAAATAAAACAATGGAAAATTGAACCAATATTGTTGTTTTATGTGCTTCTCTAATTATTACATTGTATATTTGGTAAATGATCACAAAACACTAATATATGATTTATGTTTGGTTCTTTTCTAGAAACTTTAATAATTTTTAGTTGTGTGTATATTGCGACTTCAATATCTGTGAGAATGTGTAATGTGTTTTGGTTTGGTCCTCATCTTCTTATTTTACTTATGACCAGTGGCCGACAAAACTGTGAAATCGAATGAATATTCGAAAGCTACGAATGAATATATATATATATATATATATATATATATATATATATATATATATATGCGCGAGACAAATTATTTCTCAGAGTATAGGAAAATTCAGTGTTACATGGTTTTTGGAAGATCCTTATTCTGAAGGAACTATCTTATGAAGACTTTTGGAATAACTTTTAAAAAATTACCCCTGTGGTTAATAAAATATTGCCATTAATTCTTACTTATTTTCTCTGTCTATTGCGACTTTTGATTTATCTACACATTTATTTATAAGTAAACTGCCCATTAGGGTGGTTCAAAAATACATGTAAAAAAATAAGTTTCTCTTAGATAACAGGACACCTCTCGATATTTTTAGACTTGTGGATAGCACTATACTGGAAGATTTTTAGCTTCTTATTTCAACTGAAAAAGGGTGCTCAATCCCCTCCCCCAAATTCATAAGTATGGGGAGGGGAGTTAAGAAAACACATTCGAATGAAAAAGCAATGCTACATATTATAATATACACTTGTAATATGCATATACTTTACAATAAAATAATTATTTACAAAAAAAAAAAAAACAGCTGGGGAAATTAAAAGTTTCTAAATTTGTGGCATTTTCTACGCTATGGCTAATGTTAAATTAAGGGGTCATTGAGCACCCTCTTAAAATTTGAGTAAGAAGCTAAACCTTTTACAGCATAATACTATTAGTAAGTAAAAAAATAGGGGCTGTCCTGGACTCTAGCTGAAAAAAAGTTTCTTTGAATCACCCTACTGCCCATCCCTTAAATATTAAAAGCTTCGTTACGCGAAACGGGGTTAGCTTTCAATGTGATCAAAATTCTGTAAAATTGACATCGGAAATGGTAGAAATTACCATGCGAACGTAACTAATCATACTTGGACATGTTTTCTTATATCTTTATTGCGTGCGCTGTGACGATTGCCCAAAAACCTTTACTACGCTCTGACGCTCCGGGAACAGGGAAAAAAATCAAATATTATCCACCGTAAAATATTTCGCCGCAAAGTTTACGTATCTTTGAAAGTCACGTATTCTTAGAGTTACCTAGGAAACAATTGCTTAAGGTATAAAATAAATAGAATCGATTTCAAAATAGGTGATCAGACTCGGGGACTATCGATTCTCAAGATCGACGAAGCTACAAACAAGTCGAATTTTCACGAAGAACCTCTGGATCACGTCTTTCTTTATGCCAAATTTCGTCACTGGATGACATTTCTCTTCATCCTTTTGAGTAAAGCTATCAATAATTGAGGGGAAGGGCTTTGAACGCCCTTTTCAAATCATAGCTCTATGTTTTGAATGGGATTTTGGGATTTGTGTCTGAGGAATGTTTACCGGAAGCTTAACTTAATCGCTCTTGAGCCTGAACTTTGAATTGAAGTAAAAGAAAAACATTTGATTCCCAGGCTTGTCATTTGTAACAATGTGGGTAGTGAACAAATGAAATACGTTAGTACAGATTTTACGACCATCTTATTTTATGTCAAATCTCGTCACTAGATACCATTTCTGTTCATTCTTTGGTGTAAATCTAGCAATTGTGGGTAAGAGCTTTGAAGGCCTTTTTCAGTAGCTCTGTATTTTGTACGAGATTTTGGGATTTGTGCCTAAGGAATGTTTACCAGGATCGTAACTTAATCGCTCTTGAACATAATCTTTGGATTGAAATAAAAGAAAAATGTTTGATACCCAAGCTTGCCATTTGCGACCATGAACAAAAGAAATTTTTACAAGAAAGTTAATACAGATTCTTATGAACGTCTTTGATGAGAAACATCTGTCAATAGCCACAGCTTTAGTTAAGAAACAAGCAACTTCCTTAGAAAAACACATTTTCTTCACAGATTTGTTTAATTTGTCGTGATGGTAAGCACCAGCCATGTCCGATCTTGTTTATACAGCTTTTATTAAAACTGCAAAAAAACCTCCCGAAAAGAAAGTTTCAGCAATCGTCAACCGTAACCTAACTCAAGGAATAAAACTTGCATCCTGTTTCACTGGTTTTCTGAGCTACACACCAACTGACGTCCCCACAGAACATGTTTCTCCAAAAGGTTTAAATTTAAGCCTTTGAGCCAAATAATTATGCAAAGTGAAGAAATTTTTTTTTTTTTTTTGTTGATTTCTTTATCTTTTTGAGTTTTTAATGTATTGTAGGAAACAATCTTATTGTTAGTTTCCATGCCTAAATTTACTTGTGTTTTGACCATGTTGCTTTTGCCCTACATACGATGTTTGCAAGAATATTTTCGTGCCCTTAATAAATTACCAGCATTGGTTTTGCCCCTAAAAGCGCCCAAGTTGAGAACTGGCTAAATTTTTTCGGACTCTCTTTCTTACGCACTGTAGGTTCAAAATTAAACGCCTGAATTAAGTAAGGGGATAAAAATCGATGACTTTTCCTTAACTTCATATATTTAAAAAATCTGAAAAGGAATGCTCAAGACCTTTTCTTTTTGCTATGTTATATAATTAGAGAATTTAATATTTATCTGTTATGATGTAGAAATCTGTTTCTGACCAGTAGTTTGAAATAGCTATAATGTTTCAATGAATATTTTTGATTACTTCATTTTTGGATGCTCCTTAAAGACCATATTAAACATCATGGAATGTAACGTCTGATGTTCATAAACGATACATAGATTATCAAAAGACAAATTTCGGCTAGTACTTTTTGACAATAGAAATGAATGTTACATGTATGTTTTCGTGTAAGTTTGCATATGTTTCTCTTGTACTTCAAACGGAATGAAGTATTTGGTGATGTGCAAACAGTTATTTTTTTACATGTTACACGCATTAAGAGGTCTTTAGGTAAAAACGCCCTGAGGTCTTCAGGTACAATTTTGGCACAAAGTATATATTCCTACGATTTTTAGTGCAAAAAGTTACAAAAATGAAAAAAAAAAAGCTTAAATTCTTGTTGCGATGATAAGTTTTATATTTTATGTGCTGTAAATACAATTCGTGAGCTATTGTTCCTTTTCTTAATCAAAATTATTTTGGATTTAGTTTTCATAATTTTTTGCATTTTTGCACATTTCATTCTTTAAATCTTCTCAATGATATATTACTTGCGCCTGTTAAAAAATTTTCATACTTCAAAAAATTCTTTATGAATGTAACTAAACCTATTCCGGAATGTAACTAAACCGATTCCGAGTCATTTTTTTTGCATCGGTATTATAAACGCTCAGCAAATCTGATTCTAACAAATTTCGCACCTTTGGGTAACTGGTAAGTTTCAACATTCTTTTTTCCTTCACTTTTTGCCGTTGTGTTTTTTTCACGAACCATCAAGAAAAAATCTTCAGTGTGTGTGCGTATGGGGGGAGGGGGACATGACTTATGCAAATTACCACGTAAGGATTGGCATTATGTTAAAAAAAGGACTTTGAGGGGGTTGACCCCTCCTTCGCTATGCCACTGTCCTGAGTGAATAACATATGGCGGAATGCATATTTGGCACTGAAGTCGGTAGTTTAATGATAATTGCTGTAGTTTTGCCAACTTCTGGTAAGTTTTGAATATTTATCTCTGGAGGGGTAACTTAAAATGGGACTTTTTGCCGCGTTTTAAAAGATTTCCCTTTGTTTCGATTTCGATCAATGCGATTATTTTCCCTACGAATGGATCTCACTCTCTCAAGGCCAGCAAAAGGATGGAAGAACGGGATCTACAATCGATGGATTGTTCTAAGGCGACATCAGCAAAAAGCGCGCTACTCCCTTTTCTGTTCCCTTTCAATACTCTGCCGTTATTCGGGATTTTTCTTCTTTCTTTACTCTCTGGGATCTTTCCTTTCTGCTTCTTTCCCTCCTCCCCTCTCTTTCGTAGAAGAAATATCTATGGGAATCCGTTTCGAAAACAGGCCGGGGGAGGGGGGTATGCTGGTGGCTTGAGCTTCCATCCCTCGCTTCCCTCATTCGCGTTTGTCCTTACATTTTTGTTTTGTTAGCTTCCAGATGGATTGAAGAATTCGGGTTTCAACTTTGAAATAACGTCGTGTACCTTTCCCGTAGGATGTCGTCGATGCATGTGTATGATAAATGATCCATGACGCAAAGTTTTTCTTTCTATGCTGTCTCGTTATTCTGAAGCTTATGGGAAATTCGGTTTTTCCCCCCATATTAAAATTTCACTTTTTTTGTCACCGAATTCAACAGAAGTGTTCAGAAAATGGTAATGAGCAGTCTCAATGCATATAAATAATAATAATACATGTGTTAAAATAAGTGCAGCCTCTTATAGGCGCAAATAAAAACGCTGAAATAGGCAGACCGGTTTCGAGGACAATCGCCCCCTCCGTCAGTGCCTAGCTGAGCAAAAAAAAGAGAACAATAAATAAATAAATACTTTAAATAAAAAAAATCTTAGCTAGGCAGTGACTAAGGGGGCGATTGTCCTCCAAATCGATTAGCCTATTTTAACTCTTATTAACGCCTGTTGACGTTGCACTTATTTCAACATTTTCAGCCAAAATACTTGATTTTAATTAAGGTGTGTCGGTCGCATCTTTTGATAGGGCAATTCCATTTTGACAGATGTGTAAATTGTTGCACGAAACACGCTATAAAGATTCAAATATGTTAGGTCCTTGGTTTCATTGCATGAAATTTATAAAGAGTACGGACTACTTCTATATCGTGCAGTTAAATATTGAAGATTCCCAGAAACAATTTTTTTTCTCCCAGTAATGGGACAGTCTCATTAGAGACAGGAGTCCCACGCTCTTCTTGGAGTTCTTGCAACGAAAAAAGGATCTCACATATTTGGAGTTTTTGCTGTGTGTTTCGTGCCATAATTCATACATCTGTTATTCTGGAATAGCTTAGTAGGAATATCATTTTGTTGTGTCCTAGAAGGAATATTATTCTATTGTGGCAGCTTATATGGAATTAACTTTCCAAACTTATTTCTGCAAGAAACCCTTTCAGTCTTCAAGGAAAAATAGATATAGATTTTGAAGTCTGCTCTGACCTACTACCATTGGATTTACCATGACATATAGTGAATAGATATGTAATGTCTATTACAATGAGCTTCAAGTGCTTATATTATTAGAACATTTGTCAGTTATTGCCATTTTATGCCTTAAAATATTTTAATTCGTAATAAAATGCTTAACCGTAGGGGTTTTAAAACTTTTTAATGCACGAAAATGTACTCAAATTATGTTATTACTATTTCAAAATAAGTGGCACACGGTCTCACACCCGCATACACACACAATAAGATTTGACGAGTAAAATGATTTTTTCAGAAGTATTATTTTCTCAACAAGTTGTTAACACGTTAAATTTGATGCTTTGAATTAAAAAATATATTTTATTAGGCAATATGCAGAACGATTTTTTTTTTTTTTTAAATCATGTTAGGATATGCATTTAGTGAAACCAAGGATTGAACGGAATTGTGTAGATATATGCGTAATTAAAAATTAATGAATAATTTCTTACTTATTGTATTTGTGTGGTTTAGTTTAGCCATCAAATTTTATTGTGGTTCAAAACAAGTAAATCCGCTAAATATGACTAAAGAAAAGAAGAAACGAGAAAAAGAAAAAAAGAAGCGTGTTGGACATACAAGCACAAATGTTTTGAGATTGTTATGAGGTTACCGATTAAAATTTATCAAAGCCATTCTTCGTCGAATTCCCCTGTGTACGCTTTAGTGCTTCATCCAAAATCTTTCAGGAACGCAGGTCAACGGCGGAAACATTTTCTGTAAAGTGAACGTTGTTTTTCTTAGTTTTGCGGTTGCTTATTACAGGAAAAATTAAAAAATAAAAATAAAATAAAAATAGCCGCAGCTTGCATACTGCAAATAAATAAATTTTTATCAATGTTTATTACTTTTTAAAAATCGTAAAATTTATATAGTTTATATAGTAGGGTCTGGTGGGGTAAAGTGGTCATAAAATCGCAGGTTTTCAAATTATTTGGATAATAAATACAAATTCTTTAAACACTTAAATTTTTTTTATTGTTAATTTACATTGCATTATTAAAGAACACGGTACATTGAATTTTAGGAAGAAAAACATTGATTTTAGTAGTTTTATAGCACTTTCTTTTCCCTATGTTTTTATGACCACTTTACCCCATGGGGTGGGGGAAAGTGGTCATAGCATGGGGTAAAGTGGTCATAATTAAAAATAGATGCAAAACCATTTTAAATAACCCTAAAACTTGTATATTTCGGTTGTTTTTGTAGTTACAAGTATATTCACGAGTACATGTGTGCATACACGAATATATTCGTGTGTTATACACGAGTAAACACATTCCTATATGAGCAGATACATGTATACATCAGATATATGCATGCACGTGCCTACTCAAGTATATACGTGTGTATACGAGTATATAAACATATATACGAGTACATAAAGCATGTATACGTGATTGCCTACAGGAGTGTATACATGTCTACATGAGTACATACGTGTCACGTGTATACACGTGTCATGTGTATACGAGTATATACGCGTATAAACTAACATCATATGCGCGTATGCACTTGTATCTCGAGAAAATACGTGCATACTTGAGTATATATGTGTATAGTAGACGTATATACGCATATATGTGTACATACATACATATACGGGTATACACGAGTTAATTCGTGGATACATCCAGTGCGTCTTTGGTATGTATCTACTCACGTATATATAATATGGAAGCACAAGTATTTTTGCATGTAAACGCGTAAACACGATCATATACCTGTATAGACGTATAACGTTCATTTACATGCATACACCAGTACATGTATGTATACACGAGAATATACGCTTATATACATGTCGGCCTGCAGAGTGAATTTAAGCTCTTGGGCAAAAATCAAAGGGGTGTGAGAGAGAAGGATAAAAAGCCAAGAATAATAAGGAAGTTATAATCACTGGCGCACTAGATGCACAAAACGCCAGAAACTGATGGATGCAAAGCAGGGCAGAAATTTGTTGCACAAATTTTAATTTACCTAATATTTTAGTTTTTAAGAATATTTAGAGCAGTTGTTAAAAGTTACGGCCTGTAGTAGCATCGCAACAAAGGCGCAGCGGCTGATGAAAGTTTTTCAAAAGTCTCGTTATTGCAACAGAGAGTGCTTTGTGATTGAAAGGCACATGTATTACAGCTGCAGGCCGCAAATTTCATCAATCTCTTGAAAACTTTCTTGAGACTTAAAATGTTGTGTAAAATTGTCTTTGTGTAGTAAATTTGTGACTTTTTTTGCATCCATCAGTTTCTGGCTTTGCATGCATGTAGCGCGTCAGCATTGTGTTTGTGACCATATGTTCCTTATGATTCTTGCTTCTTATCCTCCCTTCTAACACCTTTTAATAATTTGCTCAAGAGTTTAAACTCACCATGTGTACTTGTATTTCTTATGCTAAGTGTCTACTCGAGTACAACTGCGTATATTACATGTCTACCTGAGTATATAAGTTTTCATGTATATACGAGTATAAGCGAACATATACGTGTATAGTAGAATGTATAGCTGTATGGATAAAAAAATACTTGGACGTACCCATATACGTATTTATTGGCGCATTTATGTGAATGTGCCTATGTACGTGCCTACACGAGCATTTATGCGTATATATACGCATATACTCGTATATTTAACCCCGTTTACTGTAAAAACAATAAATATTAAGTAAAACTAATATTTAATCTGTATCTGCTTTATACTTAAAGATTAAGTGACATTAGAAGAACAATATTCGTTAAGCCTAATATTATGACCACTTTACCCCATCTTACTTAAATTGTTCTAAAAAATTACCTAAAATAGATTCAGCTAACTACTAATGAGTAAGAGTTCTTGAGACATGTAGGAAGCTTCCTGTGCAATCAATCTGTTCCTAATTCTAACAAACAAAATTTCCCAAGGAAGTTAAAATAGGTGTTTAGATTTTAAAAAATTTCATATTCATGCAAAATATATTTTTTTAACCAAATAAAATTTTGCCAGTTGTAAAATTTTGTATTCAAAATGTAGTTTCTAACTGCCCTACTCTAAAATAAAATTTTTACATTCATTCGAACATTTATTTCCAAGCTATAACCATTTATTTGACGTATGACCACTTTACCCCATTGACCACTTCCCCCACCAGACCCTACATTTTTGGAATCAAATATTTAACTATGCAAATTACAACCAATGGATCTTACTACGAAAGCGGAAATAATACCACCTCTGAAAACTGGCAATTTGATAGTTTATTGTGTTAATTATTATTCAATATTTGCAGCGTCACCAAAACTTAGTCAAGTAGCGGTGTAAGATCCGAGTTGCACAAAATCGTATGTACGGCAAGAATAAGATTGTTAAACAAGCATCACATATGTCCTTTTTTCACCAGAATTTCCATTTTTATTTTCTCAGCAGTGAGGGTTCAAGTAAAAACCCGGTATATATACCCCAAGTATATATACCCAGCCAAGTGATGTTGGCAAGTTGATTGTTTACTGTACCAAATTATTATTCAATACTTGGTATGCAGCGGCGCTGAAACTTAGTTTGATACCGACATAAGTTGCACAAAATCGTATATACGTCTAGAAAAGAGATTGTTAAACAAGCATCACTTAAGTCTTTTTTTCATCAGAATTTCCATTTTTATCTTCTCGGCAGTGAGGGTTTTGGGTACAAAATTTCTTTGCGCCGTGCCCAGCCAAGTGATGCTGATGCAGAGTAATCGATGGATAACGCTTTTTCTTTTGGAAAAAAAAATGGGAAATGTTTCGGCCCATCTGTACGCGCTCATATTGTCTGGTCTGGGGATGATTCCCCCCCCCCCCCATGAATAATGGCTGCAGGGGGCGGGTCATAATACCGATCGTTTATGACTAAGGTTGTCTCCTACCCGCAGAAATCGAACCCTCGGTATATATCCGTAAGCCGGAACGCCACTCTGGCCAATAGTAGATGAGCCATCGGAGAGGTAGGTCCCTTGTGGTAAATCGAGCGATGGGGAAAATCGTGGCCCTTCTCGACATTGTCGACGCTGAGCCATCGACCTGACACGCAGTCTCACTCCGTGCATCGCTCTCTCGCACAGAAAATAAAATCACTCATATTATTTGTCACTAGTGGGTGGCAACTACTGCAAAGGGAACTCAATCCAGACTTCTTTCCGGGTGTCCAACAGAGAACTAGGGGCAGTAGAGCATTGTTTGTAGGTATTTGCTCCTTTCCATTCCCGATTTTGAGAGCAAATATTTCTGCATTATTTTGCAGCAAAAACATTTGGTAGAAAGATTTGAATCTTTACTAGTTATGGAAGTTCGGAAGAAGTGTATTTCTTCGAGGATGCTTTCCAAACTTCAGATTTTGCATAAATTGTTAAAACTAATGCTAATAAATAAATAAACAAATAAAATAAACGAGCGCAATTCTGTCGTGAGCAGGTCAACGGCAGTATCTGCAGGAAATGAGTTTTCGAGATATTTGAAGAAAAGCGATCTGTATTCAGTACTATCAATACTATCAATAAATGTTGGAATTAAAAAAATTTTTCGCTCTCCTTTTCAGCGGAAACGAAATAAGCAAGCTTGTACAATAAAGTACAATAGATGACAAAAATACAGAAAACAAAAAGAAGAAAAATGAAAAAATTGCAGTCATTGCCCTTTATCTAACCACGGCAGAATTAATCTTAATGAAGTGGTTTGGCAACCTGGTTTGATGAAAAATGATCGACTTTTCCGAAAAGTGATTGCAGTTTTTTTGTAAATGTGAATTAAAATGTTACTTCGGACGACGAGCCCCCAGAACCTAATTTTTGGGTGAAGAAAATTCTCATTCTTCGTTTACGATAAGTTTACTGAATAAAAATCCAATACATGCAAAGACTCACAAAAAAAAAAAAAAAAAAAAAAAAAAACATGATAGTAGAATGTTCTGACTAATGGTCCAATCATCAGCATGGAACTTAGCTTAGGCTTACTCCCCAATTATCACTTTCACCTGATCGGTAGTTCAGGTCAGTGGAAAATTTTCGTAAGTTCCTAGCTCCTAGTGGTGAATAAAATTTAGTATGTTTTGCGCATATGGTACGTTAAAAAGAGGAACTAAAGAGAAACCCAAATTCATACTTTACTCTAACTGTAAAATTTTTGACTTTCATCACTCTCATTCTAACCCGTCTACTATTTGATTCCCACTTTTCATAGCAAAAATATCATTCTCAAACAAATTCATGGACCTTAGTTACGTGAATTTTTTTTTAAAGAGTCAAAACCCATGAATTCAAGGAACGTAAAAAATTAAGAGCTGCATCCATTTCATCATCAAATACCATCAACTCGAAGCTTATTCCGCTGAATGATTAATTATTGATTTCCTCGTTGTTTTACGCCATAAAATGTCAGAAATTATGACTCAGTAACGTTTGAGACCACTACCCGGCACCTTAAATGAGCGCTTCTTTCATTTTAAAGATTAGCCGCGAAATCCTTCCTTAGTTCACCTTCCGTAATTAAAACAGCGCAAAGTTCCCGTTTCTAAACGAATGCATGCCTTAAGAAGACAGCTGAATTACAGCAAGCGAAAAGCAAACTTTTAAAATCCATAACTTAATTAAGTATATTATGAGTTCGTCCTATCCTCATTTGCAAGAAAATTAATTTTATGCGGATAGAGTTATGAACTGTCTGCTGGTATGTAGTAAACGTTAATTAAAACTTTTAATAAGGAAGGTGTTATTATTTTTTAAATTTAACTTTTATGTAATAGTTTTAAAAAAAGGGAAGTTTAATGTGAAAAACTCTTTCAACCAAGAAATATGTGTACTCTTACAACTAAAGAAACGTGAAATCACAGCTTCCTTCGAAGAAGTTCGCTTCTTTAATCTTTTTAGTTAAATTAAGTTTAAATTGCATTAAATTCGGTGATTTTGAGAGCCTTATCGTTGCCTCTACGCAACAGTAGAATAGGAGCAGATTCTGCAACAGAAAGTTATGTTTTGTATGCAAAAGATGTGAAGACATAAAAATGTCCTAGGTGTTTCACTAAATAATCGCAAAGCTACATTTGGTAATATTAGTAAGAACTGAAACTCTTTTTACTTCCTTTTACAACGAGCTGATGTGAGCATCACTAAACTTCCTCTTACTCCAATTTAATGTCATTTCCCCGTTACTGGCAATTTTAATGTGATTCAATAGTTTACTCTCTAAATATCACCAGCAGTGGCCAAACTAAAACAGATTAAAAAAAATCGCCAAATTTGTCTCCAAGTTGGCGACAAAACTTTAGAAACACCCGAATGCAACCAAAAGGGGAGGTGCACAACTAGACCCCACTAGGAGTCTACGTACCGAATTTCAACTTTTTAGGACTTACCGTTATTGAGTTATGCGACGCACATACATACGTTCATACAGACTTCACGAGAAAATTCGTTGTAATTAAACTCGGGAATCGTCATTATGGATATTTCGCGTGTCTATACGTTCTTGGGCACTTATCCGCGTGTGGTCGAGTCGAAAAAAAAAAAAAAATTAATTTTAATTTTGACATCTTGAATTCAAATTATGTTTTTCGCAATCACAAGTGTGTGGGGGGGGGGATATGTGTGTTTGTGTGTATGGGGTATGTGTGTGTAGGCATGTGTGTTTGTGTCTGTGTGCAGGCATGAAAGTGTGGATAGTTTTGTGTGTGTGTGTGTAGGTTTTTGTGTGTGTATATGTGTAAGTGTCTGTATGTATGTGTGTTTGTGTGTGTGTGTGTGTGTAGTTGTGTATGTATGCGCGTGTGTGTAGGACATGGATGCAACCTGGAGACGGCTTTCGCTATAGGAGCAGCAGCGTGAGGAGCCCGCCTGTCCACGGTGATGGTGCAGGGTGGCGGTGGGAAAAATGATAGGACATCAAAACAGTCAAATGAAAGCAATAAGCAATCGTGATTGCTCAAAAAAAAAAAAAAAAACACACAATATTCATTCGGGGGTGAGTAAAATGAAAATTAAGGTCGATTTTTGAGTGAAAATATTTTTCGCGAATACACTACTAAAAAAAGAAACATTGTATTCTCGAAAAGATTTTCACGCAAAAATCGACCTTAATTTCCATTTTGCTCACCCCCGGATGAATGTTGAGTTTTGTTTTTCGACTCGACCCCCCATGGATAAGTGCCTAGGAACGTATAGACACGTGAAATAAGGTATGTCTTAGAAAGTTGAAATTTGGTACGTAGACTCCTAGTGGGGTCTAGTTGTTCACCTCCCCTTTTGGTTGCATTCGGGTGTTTCTAAAGGAGTCTTTGGCCCCTTTTTGGGGGGAAATCGTTGTTAATTTCGATGTAAACTCAAGTGGTGTTACAATTTGGCGCACACTTGGCGATATATCACCAGTCTTTTGGTCACCAAGTTTTGTCGTCAAGTTGTAGATAAATTTGGACTGTTTTTTTAAATCTAATTTCAATTTGGCCACTGTTGGTGATATTTAGAGAGTAAACTATTGAATCACATTTAAATTGCCAATAATGGGAAAATGACATTAAGTTGGAGTAAAAGAAAGCCATGTGATGCGCACATAAACTCGTTTTTTCTTTGCTCTGACGCTCTGAGGCGACGCAAGGAAGTTTTTCTTCACCTAAATATACTGTTCTTCCTGTTTCTGTTCAAATTTTTCGATTATGAATTCAGAAAATTCATGGCTTGAAAATTTCTTGATTTAAAGTAAATTATCACTTTTTTCTTCGTAAAATAGTTTTTTGGGGTCATATATTTTATCGAAAAAATAATCTTTACAAAGATATCCATATTCCATAGTTCGCGGTGATATATTGAACACGTGAAAGGTCTTTTGCTAATTGAGCTTTTAAATTTTCATAGCATGCTTCTATGTAAAAAGCACAAAATTAGTTCTAAGCAAACATCTTCAAAGAAGCAATTAAATCATTTCGAGCACTGAATAGACTGCTTACTAGAAATATACGAGAATTTTCCAATTTCACGAATTACCTAATTTTTAATTACAATAAATAATATTTTAACAGCTCGAAGGAATTAGTATGCACGTAAAAAATATGCATTCCTTAAAAGCTCCAACTAAACAATAACAAATCGAGAATAAAAAATGTGAATGTAAAATTTCCTATCTTTAGTAATACTGAATCCTTAAATTTATTTTTCCCAGCATTAAAATTCAACATTTTCAGCTTCTGCCTCACAACGAATTTTGCAGCAGTTTCAACGAAATGCAATTGCTTACATCGAAATTCACCAGAGCTGTAACTACAAAATTCAATTGCTTTCTTCTTTTTTCTTTTTTTCCCCCAAAAAATTCCATCCTGTCCTGTCCCCCATTTGTCCCTTTTCTCACGCCTTGTCAGCTTGGTCTCTACCTATTCAGTGTGAGCTTTATTTTAACTATTCAATTCTTGGTCGGGTTGGATTTATCGGTTTTCTGAACATTCCCTCTACCACTTATTTTGAATCTGCAGCGTTATTATTATTTATTTTTTTTCCTTTCTTTTTTCTTCCCAGCAGAAATAATTCAACAGATAAAGCTACTGACGATAACCTTTTCTTGAGGCAAACACATCTGAAATGCGCCGCTGGACTTGATCCCCTCTAAAAAAAATAAATAAATAAATAAAAATAAAATAAAATAAAGCTCTCCATTTTAATGCCAGAAGTTGACCGAAATCAGTATCCCTTAGTCTAAGCTCAAAATGGAATCGATTGTTTGGTTGTTACTTAGACGGATCATTTGTCTGTCTTGTCCCAGTGTTGTGACGAGATGTTTGACACGAAAAAGAAATGCAGCTTTAGATATATTTTTTTTAACTTCGTCCTAGATTCGGGTTTGTAGGTTTTATATAAAAGTTTTATTTTTTAAAACCTATCTTGAAGCTATTTAAAAACGAATTTGCTTCTAAAAGAACTTTTGCTGGAGTTTTATGTAATTTTTATCTTGAAATATTTAAAACAATAACATTTACTTTATAAGACAAAATTTGAGTGTGAACATTATTGATTCAATTTAGCTATTCTATTTGATAAGGAATAGTTCCCTACTAATACTGATAGCATTAATGATGTTATATAGTTAATTATCGACGATATTATTCAGGATTAATACATTGCTATCATTTAGGACCAACTTAGAACCACGTGATTTAACCTCCAAGATATTGACCCTTAAATTATGATTATTAAACCTTAAATGCATCCTGTTGCCATTTGGCAATATAACCAATTTATTCTTCTGAATTACTATAAGAATAAATTGAAACTCAGGAGTTGCCAATAATCAAGAAAATACTCACTGAAGAAGCTATTAAATCTATTTTAAACTTGTAAATGCACCAATCTGAAGGAAAACAAATATATCTTCTTTCGGAATTTGCAAATGTAGGGGTTTTTTTCTGGGTTATTTTAGTGCTCTTGAAAATGCCTACTTTTGATTCTATGGCGAATAAATTTTACTACAACTAAAGCAGTAAGGCATTTTTACAATTTCTTCGATGTTTTGGGACAATTGATGATAAATTACTTGTTTTTTCTCTTAATGCCCGATGTTGCCATTGGTTACGATATTTTAAAAAAGTTTTTTAAAGAAACATAAAAAAAAACATCATTTTAAAAACATTTTAAAAATGAGTTTTATATAAGCAGATAATATAATACTGTTAAATTATGAGGAAATCAAAAAATTTAATCACTCACGAATTGATAAAGTTTAAAATTGCAATAAAATCTTTCCCCTAATGTGTTCACCCAAAAAAGTGGAAACTAGGTACTAAAGGATCCGATTCAATATAATCATATTTCAGCTTACCTTTAAAGTTCAAGTGCTTTACCGAGGCAAAAAAAAAAAAAAAAAAAAAAATCCAGGAAGCTAAAAAGTAAGGAGTGTTTCCAACTTTATCATAAAACATGAAATTCCTTCGGTGGACCTAGCATTACAAAACACGTTACTTTTTATTTTAATTGTTATCTGTACTAACCATTCTAATTCTGCAACCATGACCGAAATTTCATGTGCACACTGCCACAAGAATTTTTTTTTTAAATATCGTATTTTCCTAATTTTTAAAGAAGTAAAATAGTTTCTTCAGAAAGGATTCATGCTTCTGTTTCAGTCTAAGGAACAATCGAAATGCCTCTTTTCAGTTGGCGTCAACTTTTGTGGATACGTTTAAAATCAAAAAATCCGTGAATATCTCGTCATAAGAATTCAATTACTAATGAACATAGTGAAACAATTACTAATGCATAAAAATGCATGAAACCCGCTCGAAAATCTAATCGTTGGCGAAATGAAACTCCCGGCACAACCAATATTAAATTAAGTACTTTTAATTATTAAAAATGATCATTTTTATTCATCTAAGAGTTTAGTTTTTAAATAAAAGTGAACGTATTTTTTTTTTTTTTTAATGTTACAGAATTACTTGCTTGTCCCATCTTTTATCCCATTATTATTATTACTTAGAAACAACAAAATTAAATTTGAATCGAACTTAAAAGAGTGTGGGGCAGAAAATTGTAGACTCCGCGTATGATTGTTTCAGCAAACTCTTTCCAAAAAGTGCAATGTAATAGATAACATTTCAGTAGGAGTATGGACGTGTGCCGCCCTCTATTGGTTTCATTTGGTCATAAAACTTTAAAAGTCATTATAATTTTACAATGACTATAAAATTGCATGAAAACATTCAACAAGAAAGTAGGCAATTTCGTTGAATTCGGCTCAACAGTCATTGGTTTCAGACAATATCTCACATCTATTTCTGCTTAGCTGTTATTTCGTAAAGGTAATTCAGCAATAAGACTCTTATCAGTAGTGAGCTAGAGCAGTTTCATGAGTCTAAGAGCGCATTTTTGTGTGAATTCGTGAGGCTTTACTTCCACAATGAACGCTCCCCTAAGAAAGATTTTGATTTACGATCTCTGTGATACGCGAACTAATATTAGCGCACAAGAACGCTTTCATTGTTTCATTGCGGAGATTTTTGCACGTGCTAGTCGGTTTCTCCTCCACATTATCAGCAACGGAATCTTAAGAGACTTTCATAAATAGCGGGCATGCTTTCGTTTTTCGCTTTGATTTATCATTATTACGAGCACGTGGGTGGGTGAAAGGAGTCATCATTTTTACGGGTATAATTTTCCAATAATTCGCTGTTTATAAATTGTTGGCTAGTCATGGAAGAATTATTACGAAAGAGTTTAAGCCATCGATAGAAATCGAAAGTGTAGACATTAATTTAAATATCAACACAACGAGGATATTTTCCTCTTAAAAAGGAAAGGGAAAAATTTTTTCAATTTTGTTGAACAGTCATCGTGCTCGATGCTTTGTCAAAACTCTAGATCATTTTTTTTTTTACATTTAACTACAGAAAGGTTAAAATGTAAAGTGGTTGCCGTGCGTACACTCTTATAATATTTGCTTATCGCATCAAACTATTCGTTTGCAGTTTAGGTGTCTGTCTACATTCATACCACACATACTATTGGGGTAAATGGAAATAACTGAGCTTATCATTTTTCTTATCGTTTTGGAAGATTAGATTTTTGTGGTAAATTATACTTTACAGTGCATTTTATCAAAACTTATAATTTTTTTTTTTTAACATAATTTTAGTTTTTAAAGCACTTAAGATTACATTTGAAGGATTCAGCAGGTCAGGTCGCATGCGACTAATAGGTCACAGATTGAGAGTTTTAGCTATAGAATATTTTAAGTCTTTATACTGATTGAATTTATCACCGTTATTTGACTCTACATCATTTATCCTCTACCACCTCCACTTATCCCCTAGTGTCTGGGGTAAATGTAAACAGGATTACAGTCGCTAAATCATAATGTCTGAATTTTTCATATCCAGTTACTCTCAAGTGAGTTATAGTATTGAATGCAATTCACAAAACTTGTTTTAATTTTATCCCAACCGTACGTATTATTTTGAATAGAGCAATCGCTGATCTACGAAATATTCTTATTCAAATTGTTTAATTAATAAAATTAAATACGTGTCCTGCTGCAAGTAACAAAAAATGGAATTAAACATTAAAAAAAAGGGGGAGGAATAAAAAAAAATAAACAAAGCCAAAGAAAAAGAAAGGCTGCTTTGAGATGAACTCATTAGCATTAAATTTGTGTTTTCTTTTTTTTCTTTTCTACTTTTATTTGTTTTATATATTGTGTGTGTATATATATATATATATATATACGAGGCGTGTTTTTAAAGTAAGTTCCGTTTTTATATAAAAAAGGAACGAGCACAGATAGGGCTAAGTAATTTAGTGCACAAAAATCTACCACCCTCACGCTATTTTTCGACATTGCTCCCGTGATTTTCCAAGCATTTGTCATAACGTGGTACAGGTTTTTGTATACCTATTCGTACAAAGTTACCGCCCGTTTAGTCAACCATGAGGACTCTTACAGGGCTTTGGCTGGGGCGTTTTTGAACATCCTCTGGTCTGCCCTCACCTCGCTCGCAGCATCTTTCATTTGTTTCGGCATCTAAAGTCTTTCCAAGGTGGTCTGTGGCACTACAGCAATAATGAGCTCAGAGAACATGTTATCCCATGGCTGACTACACAGGCGGCAATTTTCTATGAATAGGTATACAAAAACCTGTACCACGCTATGACAAATGTTTGGAAAATCACGAGAGCAATGTCAAAAAATAGCGTAAGGATGGTAGATTTTTGTGCAATAAATTTCTTTGCTCTATCTGTACTCGTTCTTTTTTTATATCAAAACGGAACTTACTTTAAAAATACGCCTCGTATATATATATATAAATATATATATATATAAATATATATATAAATATATATATATATATATATATATATATAAATATATATATAAATATATATATATATATAAATATATATATATATATATATATATATATAAATATATATATATATATATATATATATATATATATATATATATATATATATATATTTTGATGAAATTACAAAGAGAAAGTGAAAATATTTCTTTAGAGGGCTTTAAATAGATTATTAAAAGGTGGCCTAATCTCATGTTTATAAGATTTGACTGACTAAACGAGAAATCTTCGTCTCTTTGTTTTGCTCTCATCCTTCAAGATGCTGGAAGTTTTAAGGGAATGCAGATTGGAAAAACGCGTTCTAGGCTGGGCTTAGCTAGCGTAAAACCATTTTATTCCTATTTACTCTATCTCTTTAAAAGGAAAATTTCCTCCACGCCAGCTGCGAAATTCCCCTTTTGAGCTAGCAGCGCCATTACAACAGATTAAATACAAATAAATAAATAGCAATGCTAAACGGGAAATTCTTTGTGAAGAAAAGAGTTTCTCTCAACGGAAACTATTTCGTGTGAAAAAATTTTCCAACCTCGGCTCGGTTGGGATTCAGCAGAAGAGAATGAACGCAAAAGGTTATTTTGGATTTTTCCGGAGTCTTATGTTTCATATCACATACAATTCGATTTTGACTGCCCTCGAATTTCTGGAATAATGACTGCAGTGTGCGGCTGAAAAGAATTGTCTTCAAAAAAATTTTTTTTTCTCTTCGCGATTAGAAATTCAGTAAAGATTCAATTAAGATATTATGTTCTGCAGTTTTCTTTAAAGATCATAGATTCAATGAGTACATTCCCCCGATCTATTGAAAATAGATAACTCTGTCTTTTCACTTGGTAGCATTAAATTACTTTGATGCGTATATTACTGGTTTTGCTTTTTCTTTTTAGAAATACAAATAAAAGAGATTTTCGATGAGGTTTTTAATAGAAACAGCAAAAATTTTGAAATTCAGCATAAATTTTGTGTTTTTATTCTGTTTATAATGTATATCATTACGAACGTCCATACTTGCTTGTTACACTTCACCGAAGAAAAAATAAGATTTGCAAATATTTGAGCATGAGCGATATTACTTTTGAGAATCGTTAGTTTGCGTTAGTTAACCCATTAAAGACCATAATCGAACATATATGTCTCCTTATTTAAAGTTTATTCCCGTAAATTATCTAATACAAATAATTTATAAATTATGTTTTTCCATATGTCGCTCGTTTGGAAAAAGAGTGCCACAATACGAAATTTTTAATTTTCTTTTTTTTTTTTTTTTCGCTTAAAGGCCTTCAAAGGACGTTATCTTCATTGGAAAATAATGACAGATTTTTTGTTCGAATATTAACCACTGGGAGAGCACAGCAAAGTTACTTTTCTTAATGCAAATTGCCTGAAGAGTTCAACTTCAAACGCTTTTCCTGTAAAATTTCATTTCTTCGTATTGTGGCATTCTTCTTACAAATGAACAATATAATTTTATTCAGAGTCGATGGGCCTCAACGGGAAACTGTTAGGAAATAACACTTTCCTTCTTGTAGATAAACATTACTTTCTCCTACCGATGAAAACAATTTTTAAACTGTATCGTTATAGTTCGCAATGGAACTTGATTTTACGACAAATTAACATGAAAAATATTCATTAAAAATTTAAACATAATCTGGAAAAAAAAATAAATAAAAATATTTCTTTAAAGATATTCTCAAAAGAGTAGACGTCGCTGTATCTTCCTCCTGATACTGAGATGTATGCAGGGTTGTTATTTCTCCTGGCAATGTATAAATAAAACTTCCTTTTCCGTATTTATAAGCTTCACAAACGAAGTTAATTTTCACTTTAGTTTTTTCCTACGTTGCTAACATATTGAAGAACCATTGAATCATTTTTCTACGGCAGGAAAATTATCCGTAGTGGTTGTGTAAAGAGTTAAAGATGAACAATATTACAGTAGATTCTGTATAAAAATATACAGACACAAACCACTCATTGTGAACAAGGATTTAATATTTTTAAACTTAAATTGGAAAATTTCTCATAATACAGTAAAATCCCTCTAATGCGGACACTAATGGGACATTTTTTTTTGTCCGCAATAAAGGGGTGTCCGCAAGAGAGGGGTTTAATAATGTTATTTGCCTTGGAACTGGGGAATTAAGAATTGTCCGCATAAGAGGGGTGTCCGCCTTTCAGGGGTGTCCCTTAGGAGGGGTTTTACTGTATTTAGCTTAGGCTCCACCCAAAATAAATTTCTATGTACGTTACTGTGCGAGACACTGCAGAGACTTCGTGAATGTAAGAAAACGGAACTCTCGATTTCATAAAATATCGGGAGACATGATGGCACCGGTGGTACAAATAACCGATTCCACGATATACCGATTCGTGGCAAGACGGAGTCTGCTATATCCGCAAATTTCAGTAAGGATTTTGTAGCCTTTTTAAAATCCCATATTGCTTTTTCTTTATTAATCACGTCTTCTCTGACGGAATCATTTGATCGATTGTTTCTCAGAAAGCCCTCTGTTTTTTTTTTTTTTTAAAGGATTTTATCAATTCGATATTTTTTTTTCTCTCCCCCAGAATCTTACGTTTCATTTCATCTTTTAACTCCTACGTGTAACTTTCGAATTAATCGAATATTCATCTTTAATTTATTTACTTATCCCAGATAATTATATGCTCTCCTTTGGAATATAGTGGCGTTATACTCTTTATTTGAATTAAATGTTACGAAGAAAGTTCCGGAGAGGTTTCTTTATAATATGTAGTTCGAGTAACAACCTATCATGGCCTTTTTTTGTTTCAATATATTTTACAGCATTTAGTAACATCACAAAAAATATCAATAAGTGCTAATTATTTTGTCACTACTACACGTGTGGGTGTCATCTTTCCTCACCGATTTAATAATTCATCCATATAACTAGAGGTGCCCATCCCTCCCCCCCCCCCCATGGTTGATCGTCCATCTCCTTAATTTTTACGGAGCAACCCCGTCCCCCCCCCGCCCCCTAAAAAAATGACCTTCCAAAATCAACCTCCTTAAAAATTGCGATGGGGTAGTGTGCGCCATGAACCCCCTACTTTGCACCCCTGATATAACTAGTAATTAGAATTAACATTGGAGTTCACGATCCTCTCAGTACTGACTTCATTCAGTAGTTTCTAAATCAAGTGGGCTGATTTTTATCCACTGAGTGCAAGACGGAAATGAAATTTAAATTTATTATAGTTATTACTTTAATTGAAAACGGTTATGTTGAAAAATTATCAAATTAGACAGTTTTCCTTATCTATTTGAGAATATGTATTATTTTCTGGCATTCGTTTCACGTTATTTTCTTTCTTTTTTTTTTTTTTTTGGTATAGAAATGAATTCGACACCGAGTTTGAATGGAAAACGTAATAATACATGCACGCAATAATGCTTTTGTACCCAGAATGAAATGTATATGTAGACAAAAGAGCTTGGGATTCCTTACTCCTGCTAAAGATCTAAGTTTGACAGAGCTCCAGTTGTTATTAAATTTGAACAGATAACGAAGGATCGCTCAGAGCGTAGTCCAGGTAGTTATACTGTTCAGTGATTCAATGTGGATGTTTCTTTCTTTCTTTCTTTTTTTTTTTTTTTTTTTTTAGTGCCTCTTCTCGAAATGGAAACTTGAAAATGAAACGACGATATACTTGTATTCGAACCGAGTCGAAGTTCAGCTAAGTTCTATTTTAATTCTGCAGTAATTTGAGCCCCTCTTCGTCGAAAGTAGACCGATTAAATATCCCGAAAGTATTAATTTAACGACGGTTCAAGTTGCCGTGTCTTAGACAAGCGACCCAAATACTCTTTGACCCGTGGAAGGTCATTTTAGATGGCAATTTCTTAATATGAGTTTTAATTGCCTCCGGAAGTATACTCAACAGAACGAGCTCGTAAGGTCAACATGAGAGAGAGAGAAATTCTGTACTTTATTCCTTCTAAAAAAACCTTAATACCAGTAGAAGATATTGGAATAGCAGTATTACGTTAAAAAATAAAATCTTCCAGAAATAATTTCGGAGTTTAAAAAATACCCTTCCTAAATTGTCCATATGATTGTCGCAATCGGTTATGAAGATGAAAAATTTCTCATTGAAGTGGTGTTCTATTTTTGTTTAACTCTTGGAGGCTTAGTGGCTTCGCTTGGAGCCACCAATTACTTTAAATATTTTTTTTCAGTCAGTTATTGAAGCCACTGTGTCTCTTGGCTAAAAAAAGAATAGTTGCCTTAAACGAAGTCACCGTGCCGCAAAGGCAAGTAGTCACGTTGCCTGGAAGCTGAAATTGAAATAGTGTCTGTTTTCGTTTGCATTCACATGTATCTTCCTATATTTCAATGTAGTTGCATGTGACATAGCAGTTGGAAATTTATCTGTCTCTAATAAAACAGTCCTTTCACTTGAACTCTTTTCTCCTGGTTGCTTTCAAGTTATAAATGTAATTGTGATTTAAAATTTTACACGCGTGGTAAAATGTGAAAATAAACAAAATAATTTCACGATGTGTCCAGTTCTTCTATTAAAATTCCAAGGAAGTTGAAATGGCGAATAGCGTTGTGTCAGTTAATCTTTTGTGGAATGCAGCTTCAGTGACAACTTGAATTCCAGTTTTCCTTTAATTCCTGAAAACTCGAAAAGATTATTACGATCCCGTTCCTTTCGCTATTAAGCTATTTCTTACCATCATTAAGCGGAAAATAGTTGAATTTAACGTTTACTAACAAACTTATCTCTTTCTGCTTGCTAAACATCTGATTGATTTCCCGCACCATAACGACTGAGCAAGAATTTCCTTGCTTATTATAATAGGGATGTGTCGTTCATGAACGAACGGGTCTAAAAGACAGAATCCCTAAAATGAACGAACGTTCTTTTGAACGGTGAACAGTTTTGTTTTGATGTATTAGGTGAAAAAATTTCATTTTTTAAAAAATAATTTTCTATTACCCTCAAATTTTTAACTCTCAATCAATCGCAAATATCTAAATATCTTTCTTATCAATGAGTTATATATATTAGTGTTTACAATCCCGAAATCTCGATCCCGAATTTCACGGGATCCCGCATGATATTTAACGGGATTAATGCCGTGGGATTGAGAGCCAAATTCCGCGGGATTTTCAATCCCGCAATTTTTACCATGCAAAAGTTGTCCAACTTTTGCCGCTCATAAAATGACCATTTTCACAAGCATCATCAGAAGTTTGAAGAACTTTCCTCTTATATCTGCAAGAAGAGCAAGAAAAACTTTGTGTCTCATATGATGAACAGTGGATTTGCCATAGAACACAATAAAAAATTGTATTTATTTTTCTGAGATTGAATTGGTATTCCATTCGAGGATTTAGTTTTCATACGTTCAGCAAGTGAGAAAATGCGTATAATTTAAAAACATTTTCGAAAACCATCACTAAAATTTAAATTCCAGAAAATTATGCTTTAGAAAAAATTGAGAGATTGCAAAACCCGCTCTGGGGTAACCTCAATGCAATATTGGAGAACTTATGTCAGCTTAAGGAATGCACTCAATACCTTTAACTTAAAGGGCACAATATTTTTCTACAAAGAAGAAAGCAATGTAAAACCTGCCATTACTAATATATTCGACACGACTCAAAAGGAGGCGACAGAAACTTGGATGAAACATAGGATGACAGCATAACAGTGTAGTCAGTTAAGCTGCTCAGGTTTTGAATGTCGCTTTAAAGTGAGAGGTAAAATTAGTGAAATTATCCAAAAACATTTACTGAGCTAACGACTTGGTGAAACCAAGTAGCCCCTTGCAGTAATGAACCAAATTCACTGATTCAATGACCAACGTTTATGAAACAGCAATGGCATTCTTAACGCAAGTTAAACTGGATACAGCAAAACATACATAGCCATCGTTTTTATCCGAAATTTGCAGTTCTTGGGGGAAAAAAACCATTCATAAGAGTAGAAAAATCTATTTCAAGAAGATAATGAGGATCTTTTGCAAAAAAGGAGCCCCAGTGGAGTCACAGCACGTGTTTTCGTCAAGCGCATTCTTTCTTGAGCAAAAATCCTTTCTCATAATGGGCTAGCGATGCTTTGTTAGATGCATTGGACCTTTTTAGGGCACACTTTTGCCTACCAAACAATAATTACTAATTGGAATTTGACTTTTTAGTGCTCTTCAATTGGTGTTTGGAATTTAAAAAAAACCTACTAGTTCAAGTAACAAAGGCAGTCCTTCCTAAAAAGCACAACGTTTTCTATTTTCAGAAAAACAAAGTCAATCCCGCGGGACGAAATCGGCGCGGGATTGGAAACCCATATAAATCTATATATATATATATATATATATATATATATATATATATATATATATATATATATATATATATATATATATATATATATATATATATATATATATACACACACACACACATACACATAATGCATCTAAAGAGTTAAAGAGAGCTTTGACCTTTAAAAAAAACTTCTGAATTTCGGTACTTGAAAAGAGGTGTTTTATATAACGTCATTTGAGAGAATGTTTTCTTCTCGGTGCTGGAAAAAAAAATTGAAAGAGATCATTCTAGATTCCTTTCTTGTTTAAAAAGTTAAGCTAAGAAAAAACTCACAAACGTTTCTCTTGCACTGTACTCCTTTTTTTCCCCTTGATCATTTTTTTAAGAAATAAAAAGGAAAAGTGAGTTCTCAGTTTCAAAATAAAAGTAGACAATGGACGAGATATTTTAGAGGGAACGAAAACTTTTGCGTCAAGACAGCCGTTTGTTTCTTTTTCTCCTACATTTAAATGTAAGAAATGCTAAGTGTGTTATCGATCGAAAATGTTATTTGTGTTACATAATACTAGCTGAAGCAAAATGTTTTCAGTATTTAATAGAGTATATGTCACGTGTTTGAAAATGGAAGAATAAGCGGCTTTCTTTGAAAAGATGTATGAATAATTTCTGTCCTCCGTGAAGAATATAATGAGATGAAGACGATTATGAGATGATGGTGATTAGCTCAGCTGGTAAGACAGTCCTTTTAATAACATGAAGGGCATTGGATCGATCCTCCCATAGCCCTGATAATGTATTTTTTGAATGACTGCATGCTGATCCAAATTTTCATAAATATACAATCTTAAATCAGTGGTACCAAGATTCTTAACTATAATTGTGTTGCATTGAGGTTAGGGTAAAAAAACCGTTGACTACCATTACAAATATACTAACACAGTAAGTCACAATGCCATATATATTAATTCTCAAAGGTGTTTTGAGGAGGGGGGGGGGTTGTAAGCCAGAACTTTCTTAATACTTTATCAAACTTCAGAAGTAAGACATCATAAGATTTCAAAAAATAAACAAGTCACGTCTGTGCCGTTCAAAAAAAAAAAAAAAAAAACTTGTAAACAAGGTTTTTGAATTCCTTTCGTCGCGAGTGAATGCTTCACATGGGCCAGCTAGTTATATTAATACACCTTACTCTCAACCGTGATCAACAACTTTTTCTCATTTATTACCAGTAACACCCCCCCCCCTTCATCCTCTTCTAGCAATCAGATGAATAATAATGTAATTTCTTCGAATATCGGATATAGTTACTTCTACCACTTTCTTCTAGTTTGTCTTTGTAATTTAAATGTGAAAATAGTAAGAAAAATATAGTTTTTTATTTTACTCTCATTGCTTTTTTTTTCTTATCACTTTTGCCAATACTTTATTATTTTTTCTCTTAAGTACAAAGCCTCACTGTTGATCAGAAAGTGTTCTGGACATTCTCATAATTCGAACATTTTTCATTGGACTTCATTGTAGCGAGACTTAACGTTGTGAAACTAAATCGATCGCAGATATAACTATAAATGAAAGAATTTTGAAGATGAAAACAACCTGTGTTGAAATATCTTTACTATCATTCTTCCAACAGCAGATTCTTCTCTATGCAGAAAATATCTAACAATGATCTCCGTAAATAAATATAAAAAATAAGGCTAAATTTGGATCATTTCCCCATCCACCGAGTGGGTCTTGTGAGAATATGCCGTACTTGTGTTGTCAATCTCAATTTCGTTCAAGGATGGATCTTGCAAGTTCAGTGGCCTTCGTTTTTACAAGTTGCTTTCGCGTCTTTCTGCGTCATCATAGGAAAGTCGTACATGGGTGGGAAGACTTTTATTACTAGTGTCATTCGCATTGTCGCGTAAGCGATGAGTATCTAACCTTTGTTTCGAGATTTAATTTTCGCTATTTTAAGTTCTTTTTTTTAAACCAATTTGGTGGCCCATCTCGTTGTTTGTATTTTTGGGGGTCACATAGTTCACCACTTTTGAAAAAAGAGTTTTAGAAACAGATATATTCGAACCCGCTGAATGAAATAGCCATTTTGATACGAAAACATATTCGAATAAGCAGAATATTCCATAAACCGGGATGAAAGTAGCATATTACACTGGTTTGATACATTGAAAATGTATTATATTAAGCGGGATATTCTTTTAACCGGTATTCTAATAAGCGGGCTTGACTGTATTATAATCCTCTTCGGGGACACTTATGTTGTGGTGCACGTCGTCTATGTCGCATGACTATTCAGCATCAGCATTTAAAGATCCATTGAGTATTCGCTTGGCTTTTGAACACTCTCGGCAAAATTAAATTCCTAGTACAGTTTCGCATCGTAAAAGCCCAGGTGCCTCCATCTGGTGGGGAGACTGGGCGTCGAAATTATCGTTGTAATGGTTATCGACCAATAGAAATGCCACTTGAAATAATGGATAATGCCTGCTCTTTGAGAATACACTATATCTGCAAATGCTGATGAACCAATACGCAGCCTCATTGTAAAAAAAATAAAAAGAGGAAAAAAAAAGAAAATTCACTGATTTCTCATTAAATTTTATCTCTCACCTTTTCGCAATTTACTAGAATGTAGGCTTTACTTTATATCTCATGTAATATTTTCATTTTTAAAAGATGACATCAATTTTCTGTACTAAAGAGTGAAATAATAGCAGCAGTTTGAATCAATGTGATCCTTCAAAGCTCTTCCCGTCCATACTTGCTTCATAAATAAATTTGATATGGAAAAAAAATGGCAAATTTGACTCCTTCACTCAAAAGAAAAGTACTTAAAAACTGATTTACGGCGAGTTGAACTGCAAGAGATTTCAGAAATTCTTCCTCTTAGATTCCAAAAAAAAAAAAAAAAAAGGACGGGTATTTCCTGTAAAATCTGTAGCTAACAAAGGCTACATAACAGAATAATGGGTTTTCCGTCTCCCCTATTTATATTTATTAGTCGGGTGCTGTAACACAGGTGCCGCCTTTGTAATGCAACTCTGGTTAGTGACAGCTTTTAGACGTTTCAATTTTCTTTTGTTAAACCCCTGCCCCTGGAAGTTCGTTTCAGAGTTTCTAGGAAAACGAAAGGAAAGTTTCTTTCTTTTTCTCTCCAACACATAGAGCATCGTCCATTTTAATTAATGCTTCTTTCGTTCCTCTTTTAACAGACTAGGCTTAAATTATCGACTATTGGAAAGATCCTCACGTTGTGTTTAGTCACACAGAGCACCCTAGGGATCTGACAACGCACTTTGATCCTAAATTTGAGGGGGGATGTGGTTCTCACTCTTATTTATTGGAATTCCCTTTTAGTCTCCCGGCTAAAGATCTGTATTAGAGTACACCCTTTCAGTTCTGCTCACTGCAGCGTCGTGTCCCAACTACATAGGATGAGATGTTTCAATCGTTGTTTGCAATCATTTTATTGTTCTGTTAAAAATATGTAACCTTTTTTTGAAAGTAATGTATTGAATATGATAAATGAGAGTACTTTTTATGAAGGAAAAATGCAACGAAATTTTTCGGTGTTGCTTGCTTTATAAATCTGCTCAAATTCTTTTTGCATGTATCGCATGTACAAGGAAAGTGACGCAACTCAAAATTTGGGGAAAACGTTTTGGCTTTGCCACAAAACTCGCTGAAAGTTACATAACTTTTGCGTGGTAGCGTAAAAACTATATAATTGAATGATATATCATTCCATTTTCATAACTTTGAATAAATATTGTTGAACTTTGAGTATGCATTAGTAATTTAAACAAAAAAAAAACTATCCGGTAAACGTCACATCATAATGATTTTGAGCGTACTGTAATATTTGAGACTAAATCACTTAAAACTGCTATTGCATAAAGCCTTGATTTTCCCCAATGCTGTTTTTTTTTTTTTTTTCAGTTGTCATTTTCCTTTGCCGGGTTGCTATATGTATATGTTGTATGCATATATATATATATATATATATATATATATATATATATATATATATATATATATATATATATATATATATATATATATATATATATATATACACATATATATATATATATAAGGCAGTGAGAAGCAAAGGGGTGTGAGTGGCAAAATTAAAAATTTGGAGATAACCAATGCAAATAGTAGGGAAACCTCTCCTCTGTCATTCTGTCATGGAGCAAGAGATAGTACTAATGTCCCTGGTAGGTGCTGCTGTACAGCATGGATTACGGAAAAACATTCAATGATAACCTACCTAGGACGTTATCTTTAAACGCGTTTTGCTCGAAATTTGAAGAAATCTACTTACATTCTTTTGCTTCTCACTCCCTCATATGTGCATTGAAATTATTACTTTTTAAGTATTACGCTTATCTCACATGTTTGATCAGCCTTCTCCTAGATCCGTACAATATGTAATTTTTTTTTAAAAAAAGGCCAAATTACCCTGTGAGGTAATATTGATTTGACTGTGGGGCATTCTGACTCATTCTTATAATAATCTCAAGTAGTTATTTAAATGCACGCTTATGTGTAAAGAAATAATGTGTATTTGTATAAACAGAAATCTCGAAATGACATCTTAGCGGTTTGTAGAATGTATATAACTTCTGCTAGAAGGAAATTTGAAGTGTTTTAAAATCACATGAAATAAATGAATTCTGCAAACAAGCTTTGAAAAAAATATATAGAGACAAAGAAAGAGGGGAAAAATAAAACTCTGAAAATAAATGATGTTCATTAAATTTTATCGTAATAAAGTGAAAGTTGCTTTCATTTCATCATTTCTTTTTTTTCCCCCTTGGGGGAAAAAAAGATACAAATAAATAAATCCAGTAAATAAATGTTGTATAATGTAGATTTAATGGTCTTCTTTCTTTAACTTAGATTTCATAGCATTATGTATCCTGAATTTTATTACAAAAACTACCTAGTTTGCGAGAACCTGGAACGCAACGCAGTTACAAAGGTAAAAAAATAAAATAAAATAAACAAATGAGTAATAATGATAAAAGAAATGGCCAGCACATGAAAAAAAAAAATGATTAAAGAAAGAAAAAAAGTTTTTTTTCTCGAAAATAATTCCGAGTGTGTGTGTATATATATATATATATATATATATATATATATATATATGTATAGACCGTTGAAAGTTGACAAGAAATTTGTGAGGGAAAGCAATTAACTGTAAACAGTTTTCTGTTTTCTTTCTACTTATAGAATGTAACCTATCTGCTTTAAAAAATAAGCGTTCTTTCTTAATCAAAAGTTTATATTTCTTTCAATATGAAATTAAAAAATAACGAAAAAAGAATCGTATTCCCCATGTCGCAATTTTTTATCTTATGTTTAATACTTGACATTTCTACTCGAAGAAATATTTAAGGAATAATTCATTATGGAATTACTTTGCTCCAGAATTTTTACTGCATGAAATTTTTGTTCCTAATGTCATCTATTGTTTAAAGTGAATAAAGAAACGTTTTTCATTATTTCTGTTAGGATAGACTATTCTCGGTAAAGTGATTTATTTTCAGTCATAATGCGTATCAAATAGCCTATCCTTTAATGTTCCTCTCGATTTTTTTTTTTTTTTTTTTGAATGTGATCGCATTGGAATTCAATTTTCTTTCTTTTATTTTTAAATCTTCCTCCGGGTAATTGTTGACAGTTGGATTAACAGATGCTTTATTCTTTTGGGTTTTTAATGCTGAAAAATTGTTGTCACTCCCGCAAAATTTTATTTGTTCCCATTCAAAAGTGGTGTTTAAATATTTATTAGTAATTTTGTGTGCTGTAAAATGATGTCTTTGTTCCATGTTTTATGCGTATCACACACTTTTAAGACATAACCCAAAGGTCATTGTTATACGCAATAGCTTTATTTAACTTCTGCTATAATGGTGTAAATTAGTATTAACGAGAAACTTAAGAACAATGCAGCAGTGGGGAAAATATTTTTGTATTTAGTACATAAAACGAGCAAACTTCAAGTTAGAAAAAGAAACTAAAGAATTTTGAAAACAGGGGCGCACCGAATTTACATTTTTGGAAGAGCGGCAATTCTCAATTTGGCGAATGGAAATCAAAAAATTTTCCGAATGATGACTATTTTGCCGAATGGAAATCCAATTTTTGCCGAATGGAAATCCAAATTTTTCCGAATGATGACGATTTTTCCAAACGGATCTCCAAATTTCGCCGAATGATGATCGTTTTGCCGAATAGAACTCCAAATTTTGTCGAATAATCTATTCATATGGAGAAATCGGTTTCTAAACATATCCGTGATTTCTGCTTGTGTATGTTTTCTCGTATAGGTTTTTCAATTGTTGATTGTTTTCAGGTCTTTGTGAAATCTTTTAAGTTGTTTCTAACTTGCCGATTAAATATTATGATCAAATTCATAATTAACTTATCTGCAGATTTTCCATTCACACGGAGAAATCTCACTTTTCTAAACGAATCTGCGATTCCAAAGCGTAGTTTAGCCGTAGTTCCTTATTTATTTGTGTAGTTTTAATCTACACAAAGAATTTGCACATTTACTTTCGTTTATGTGCATGACAAAAGAATTCCTAATCGAGTTATAAGAGATTCTTCGTAACCCGATTTTTTTCTGCGGCTGCGAGTGAATTTCTCTTTCAGTGTTTCCGAGTCAAGTAAAACAGCAACGAAAAGCGAAAAGAGCCTTTAGCGTCCTCAGGGGAGAGTCCGAAACGCTATTTAATTTCCATGTGTATGCTATTCTCACTTTAGCCTAAGCGAAAGAAAGCGTCCTCTTGGATCAATTCGAAGTGTTTGCCGAGACGCTGCAAATATTGAAGAGGGGGAGGATCTATGTTTTGCTCCCGCACGTGAAAAGTGGGAGCAAAAACTGTTACTTGAAGCAAAATGCTTGTTCGTAGATTGAAGGAAAAAAATTGTTTACCAAATTCAATGAGGTACTCGAAACAGCACCAGAACGCCTCCTTCCGCTTTTGCATTTCGTAAAAAGACTCCGTTTTTCGTTCACTTTTACGCAAATTCGAGTTGCTGCGAGCAATCATTGCGAGAAAGTGGGATCTCTAGTGTTTACTTTGATGGGTCTGGCCGGATACCTGACTCAAATATTAAAAATCTTTAGTAAAGCTAAGAGTAATTTGCGTTTAAGTGTGGCGTTTTTTCTCGCTCTAATTGCTTTGTGGAAATTTAAAAAAATGCATATTTAGTTCGTCTGTTTAAATATATTAATATTTAGCTTTTTTTCTTTGCAAGAACCGACGTTTATTCTGTCGAAAAACCTTCTAAAGTCTCACTTTTTTAACTACAGTTTCTATTAAAAAAAGGAGAGATGGGGATCAATAATTTATCATTACAAACGATATTATTTCGGTCTTGTTAATTTTCAATTGCATGGCGTTGAATACTTTAACATGCAAATTCGCCATGTATATGTTTTTCAGTCTTCTCTCGTTGTTCTACAATCGTACTAAAGATTCAGTTCATTTATGGTTGATAAGTCTGGTTCGAAAATATTCATGCACTTTGTTTCATGCATATTCGATATCATGTTTCTGTTAAACTAAATTAGGAATTGTGTGTTTTTTTCCACATATTTTGTAGGATTAAATTGAGATAGCATTTTTTGATGAACTCTCGCATCCTGCCATTGATGACGTTGACCCACATAATATACTATTATTTTATGTAAAATATACTTCGATAAAAGCAGTTTCGGAGTCTTGCTTAGACGGGTTCATATAAGTTTCGATTTTAGCTTCAGGTTTTACACGTGGTTTTAAGCATTTTAATTCGTCTCAAAACTCAGTCATACAGTCAATTGCAAAAAAAGGAAAAAAAAAAAAAAAAACACGGAAAAAAGATTAAGCCAGAAATACGAAACTTTGCATGCTGGTGTAATCTGGTAGTTTGGTGAAGTGTTATTAGATTGATGTTTCAATACAAGTTCCCCATGAAAACTTGCGTAGCGCAGTATGTTGCACAGTAGATAGTGTTTTAGAGAAAGGATACTCGAATTCACGAGTAAGTAGGTCACTATTTTGAAGATATGGCATTAAAAAAAAAAAAAATTTTGAAGACATACCTACGGACGATAAAACGAACGACTATCATCCATGACTACGAATGATAGGTATGCGTCAGAGAACGATGCTTCTGTAGTATGTTGTTCGAAACTTTAAGTAACTATACATTTACAAGGCGCTTCCTTAGTGCCCAGTAGCAGAAGTTTTTTGAGCAGCCTGCGACGCGAGAAAAAAAATCAAAACTAGTCTGCAAGATAAACCGACATTAAAATCAGATTTCAGTCGTAACGCTTAAATCAGCACCGATAAATATTTAAAGCTGTGATGCTGTTTTAAGTACACGCAACTAGTGGGTAATCCCAGAAAATATGGTTCATATCTTCATTAGTTGAAGTGTAAAATTTTTTTTCTTTAAAAATTTTAGATTTTTTCTCCCTTGACTAAGAAATAGTCTGCAGACTTTCTCAGGGATTTACGACGCATGACGACCAGCTTTAACACCAAGAAAATAAAATTGCTTTCTTACAAATAGTAGTGGTGAATCAATAGTGGGGCAAATAATAGTGGGTGAATTTTCTATGCTATATCAGTTATTACTTCTCTTTGGTTTAGCATCTCCGAAAAGTGATGTAACTCCAGAAAAAATACTTTATACAGAAAAACAGTAAAGACATTACGCGGAAGAGTAAACATGAAACAGTTTAAAAATATTTTTTAAAAAAGAAGAGAGAAAATAATAAGAATAGAAAAAAAACGAGAGAAAGGAAAAGAAAACCTTGTTTGAAAACGCTGACCTGCGTAAATAAAGATGCACTGGTCTTGGAAAACCTATATCGTGATATGGGAGCTAAATGGCAAAAAAAGTAATGTTTAAAAAAAGAAAAAACTGGCTGGAGATACTTAAGGGAAAACAAAAGCGATAACGAAAAAGAAAAGGCAAAAAAGTTTTTTCCTTCCTTTATGTACTGTTTCTTCCGGGAGTTGTTGCTAGGGCAGAGACAGACTTTTTTCCCTTTTTAACGCTGTTGGTGCACTGTCAGATCAAGTCTTTAGAATTCTCAACCTTGATCATTGACGTTCTACTATGCCCGTTTTATCGCACTTCGTACTAGTATCTTTCTCTTGTTTTCTTTTGCAACTATACCGCTTTCACTGGAGTTGAATTCAACTACAATTTGCAGTCACTGAAAATACAAAAATATTGAAAATTCTGTATATAAATATACAGAGACTGACAAAAATTGTAAAATCTTAAGAGCCAGGGAAAATTCTCAGGTGCCGTCATATTATTTATCAATCTTTAGGAAAATTCAGCGCATTATGGCTTCTGAAAGATTCCTGTAAAAAGTAGTCGCCAAGAAATTTTTTTAGTTGCCTGAATGACCCGGGGTTAGTCGGACACTGAATGTATGTGAAAGCTCACACATTTTTGGTCAACTGCTCCCAGTCACCATATATCCACGACTTTGTCATCAACACTTCACTACTCTCTTGATGAAATTTTCAATAGTGAGTGGTGAGTGGGGAATAAGGGCAGAAGGGATCGTCTCCTGAGAAAAGTGAAGCTCCCATAAATGCAAGAGTTTAACTTTTGACCCTTTTGACTTATTGATAGCTTGTACCACCACCTCCACGATTACGGCATAGTTCTGTCAAGCAGGGAAAGTCTCCGAGAACCCTGCATCCGTGGTCGAAACCCTCCTATCCCGATTCGATGCCCTACCCACTAGACTAGTTCTGAATCTTGCAGAACACCTTTTTTACTCTGTTACACAATGAATTTACTAGTTTCACAGTAAACTTAAATTGCGCTAATGTGAAGAATTTTTAGTAAACGTTTTTGGACACATTTTGGAATTGAAACGTTAAGTTGATATATTGGAAAAGAATGCAGAATAAGAAAGAGAAAAGCTCTCTTGGTGTGAGACATATCAATATTGAAAAAGTAAAGGTGAAATATCTGAACGGATAAGGACATTCGTGGAATATGAGCCCCTGTTCTTTTCCGGTGTCCAAGCAGATCCGGCGAGACAGTCAGTGCCTCAATATCCGGCAACCTGGGCGACAAATTGAGTCTTTTTGCTGCCATCCTATTGTCAGCTGTTAAGGCGTCCTCTCCTTTTCTTTTCTTTGCTATTCGCTACTCACGCAGCAGTTCAGAATTTTTGCTTTTCGGTGGTTTCTATAATTTCCTCTTCGACGTCTTTCTGGAAAGGGTGGGAAGATTTTAGGAAAAAGGGAAAGCCAGAACCATTTTTCCTGAATTTCAAGGGAAAGAAACAGAATGTAGGTCTGAAATACTTGCAGTCGATGAGTACCACGAAAATTATGCCTTAAGTCGCAAAGCTGAACTATGACTAAAAACAGAAGTTACTCTTTGTATCTTAAGAAACTAATTTCAATGTGCACACTATGGGGTTTGAAGAGTACTGAAGAATGCTGTGTATTAAAATGATTTTAACAATTTGAGGCAATGAAAAGCAAAGAGATGGGCGTTGACTTTTTTAAGTTTCGTGTAAAATGCGTGCGAAGTTTAAATCTTTGTTACGCTTTCATTGAGGTTTTTTTTCTCTAAATCTTGCTGATGTATAGCTACACCTTCCTGGGCTACTATTACCATCTCTTGCTCCAAAACACATGAGAATTTCCCCATCATTTGTACTAGTTGTCCCCAAAGTGTTAGCTTAAGCAAACTATTATGAGTTCCACTTCAAGTCATGGAAGATATTCATTTTTACTGGTTGAAAATAAAACCAGAATTAAAGAAGTACTCATGAAATAAATTTCAAGTAAGTAGGTGCAGATAGTGTTACTTTTAAATATTTTATTTATATATGTATTCTAAAACTCCAAACAACAATAAAAATCCCCCCCCCTTTTTTTTTAAATTTGCGTTAATTTGCATGCACAAATCATCATGAATGATAAAATCTAATATAAGTTATGAGGTTTGGTAAATGTAGATAGAATTCATCTTTTCTTGCTCCCATTTTAAGAATTCTTCGTAACTTGTTTGGAATTCATACGCAATGTTGATTATTCTGCAATTTCCTCTGATACAATCTATGCAATTCTCATTGTAAGTGCTTGCATAATTAAGTTGAAGTTTTGAATGTGTACCGAATCGATGAATGTGTCATTTGTCTGCTACTTCATAATCAAAACCTTAATCCAATGTTTTTCATTGCAGTCTATTCTAAATTTTCTATGTTGAGCGATGAAAATCCAATTTTTCAGCACACTCTATACAAATTATACAAGCTCTGTAATAATTTCTTCAGTTGCTTGAAGTTAAAGAATCAGGAGAGTGCTGGAACACTTTCGTGACTGTAGCAATAAAGTTACTCTTATTGGTTCTCACACGTAACAAACAATGCTGTTACAGTCAAGCTCACTTATTGTAATATCGGTTAGAAGAATATCCCGCTTAAAGTAACCTTTCAATGTACCAAACCGTTGTAACATTTCATTTTGATCCCAGATAATGGAATATCCCGCTTATTAAAATACTTTTTCTTGGCACATTTGCTATTCCATTAAGCGAGCTTGACTGTATTAAATTTTACACGTGTTTCTACCTGTCCTTACTCTCCCTTTACAACTCTAAAGCTTTGCAAAACTAATGTAAAAAGTTTTTTAAAAAATCCTGATATAGCTCCAAATACAGTGCCTATCTATTTTTACGAGTTTCAATTTAGTATATCTTTGTTTTATGGCGAAATACCATTCCATTCCTTTTTTTCCCTCCTTGAAATCTTGCTGCTGAGTCTTGAGGTAAAAAATCAAAAATAGCGATGGCAATCTAGAGGCAAACGACACATCTCCAAAGTGCATTGTTGAGATACTGTCGAAGAAAATCCATTTCATTAGATTCTCGAAATGGCATCTTTCTTTTGCCGATTTTTGTGGTATTTCCGTACCAGGAATGCTTTTGCATAATTGAAGGGCTGGGCCGCAGCGTACGTGTGTGTTTATGAATGTTTGACAACATGCTACTAGAAAGCATCATGAATCTTTAATGGCAGAGAGCTGTACAGTGCCGGAACACAGCATTGCTTTTAACCGTTTGGGATTTTCTCAGTATGAGATAAAAGAGGAAACACAGAGCACAGATTTCGGGCATTTGTAAAGAAAGGCAAACCATTTTGAAATTAGAATTATTATACCTCCAGGCGAGAATAGCTGCTCAACTCACAAGTTGAGCTCGTCATGGACGAGATTTCCGAAATCGATTCTAATTTAATTAGCTAGCATGTATTTCGTGTATGAACTCATGTTAATATATAGAGTGGCAAAGTGTATTTGCCAAATTATCGAAGTTAGATTTCAGTTGAAACAGGACAGATCTGCTAATACTTGTGGAATCTGTTTAAGTCTGACTGTTAGACTGCTGTTTAAATGATTTTCAATTCTGTTTAAATGATTCACTCAGTTAAAATTGCACATCTTTTGCGTAAATGCGAGTTGTTAAAAAAACTACATATCTTAGTACTCTAGTAATATCGGTTAGAATGTAGCTTCGTTGATCTAATTGTTTAGCAATACACATTCAACATATTATCTATTTCCTTCAAAAAGCTCAACACTAACGGAAATTAAATCTTATTATTTTTATTTATTTTATATTTTTAAATTTTTGTACTGTTACTTCATACCCACCTGAGGAAGAAAAGAAAAAGCATATTTATTTCGATGAAGGAAAGTTCACCTTTTAAAGAATTTTAGTCGATGAATGTTGTAATAGCTTAGTTGTAGAAACATTTTACAGACTATTCACGACGCTGAAGTTTTTAATAGTGTAGAAAATTAAACTGTTTGGTATTATGATTGAAATTCACAAAATTTTGTGTAGGGTGAGTAGAAATGTGTTTTACTTTTTTTTACATTTTCTTGATTTTTAAGAGAATATATTTTTTTTTTTTTTTTGTGCAAATAAGTGTTCAAGTTTTATCTTAATAATTCTGTTCTTCTCTTTTCAGCAAGTTCAAATCAACGATGACTTCTGCGGCATGGATGTGAACACGCCACTGGGGGGCAGCATGCCCATAGAGGCCACTCCTGTGCTGACTTATTCGGGACTGCTCTTGACCTCTGTAGCAGCTACTTCCACTCATGATTACACAGTGGCTTTCATGGGTACGGCAACCGGCCACTTGAAAAAGGTGAGCATTTTCTTATTGAGTTTGATCTTCAAACATTGTCTCAAAGTTCCAAAGGTGCCTTGGCTTATGCAAAGAATTTTTCAGCTACCTCACCCTCCCTCTCAAAGAAACGTGAACTGCATTCGTTGAATGGAAATATGCTTCAAATTCTTTGTCGTTTTTCAAAACTATCTAGATCATTCGTAAAAAAGTTCTGTTAATTAGTGTAGCGTAGTGTTATTATGATAGGGCTAGTTGCTACAGCTTAAGTTCAAAAAGTTGAGTTATGATACTATGAGAGAGAGAGACAGACTGATTATATTGATAGAGAGAGAAAGAGAGTGAGTTATGATAATGGATATGATAAAACACCTTTACAACAGTAGCTCTCAGTTTTGACAAAAAAAAAGGTCCTTTTTATGCTAGATTGTAAATAGTTTTTGATGCAGATTTAACGATGGAAATTTAAATTTGAAATTCACTAGTAAGGTTATTCAAAGGGTATTCAAAAATTTTTTTTTATAGAAATTCGTTTATGCAGAATTTTTTTTTTTCTAGAGCTTGAAAATAAACTTAACATCACGTATAAATATATTTATTTAAAACAATGCAATTCATAATTCATTTAAATTTAGGGTTAATTTTCCATTATATTTTTAATATTTAATTTTTTTTGCTCTACTTTTCTTACTTTATATATTATTTAAGAAATCAAATTTGGATACTTGTGATACACAGTGAAACCATACTTGTATTTTGAGAGATGGTTTCACTGTAGTGCGATGTGCAAAACTTGACTTTTTTTTTTTTTTTGAGTTTCGATGAAATTGACTACTTCAAAATTCTGTCCATAACTGAGAGACATTTTATAAGATTTTCAAAAGGATCTGCCCTCTGTCACGGAAAGATCAGCAAGAATTTAAACACCACCAATAATTTCGATTTCGTAACTGCTTGCATTGAATCTCAAATTTGTTGCAATCAGCTTCTTTTCAAATGAATAGGTTAAAAAGTTGAAATATTTAATTGTGTAGAAATAGACTTGATTTAATTCAATACTAAACAGGTTCGTTTTCGAGAATGGTGAGGAAAACAATGTAAGTGCGATATTTGTTTTGCTAAATGTTTCTGTTGATGTTGTAATATTTATTATTTTTATAATTTAGTAAAGATAAATATAACTGAAGTATCTTTTCAATTATTTCACGTTTGACCACTTTTAAATTTTATTTTTCCGATTACAAACCGTTTGACTTTCATTTACTTTCCTTTCTTCTTCTTTTCTTTTTTTTTTATATTTTTCTTTTCTTTCCTTTTTTAAAAATAATTAATATTACTTTTCAAAAGAATGTTTAATTGTGCTCTCGTGAACGCATTTTAACGTACTCAAATCAACAAACTTATTTACATGGAACTAGGCTTTTATTTTTTTTTCTTCTAATGTTGTGTCAGACATTTTTAATACTTAGAGATGTGTCTTCTTTTGATAAAGATAGAAAGAATAGAAAAGAAACTGATTTTTCAGGTTTCAGATTATTAACAGCACGTGTAATAAAAATGAAATCAATATAAAGGAATGTAACGTAAAGTTAAGTATGAGATTTGATCGAAATATGAATGATTTAAATGTTTCATTTTTCTTTTTGTTTCATATGTTTCATTTTTTCACCTCAAGTAGTTAAAATTGAACCTCAACTATGTTTAGCGTTTTCTTCCCAGGAAAGGGTTTTTCTTAGTGGTGTTTTCATCCTCCCCCCCCCCCCGTTTTGCTGCGCCACTGCTCACGCTTGATGTCGTGACACCTCGCCTTATTAAATGCAGAGTAAATGAACAAAATCTTATAAAATTTTCATTTGACTTAATCACCAAATCAAGATGTGTTTGTAGCTGGAGAAATATCTGCTCATAAAAGAAGATTCCGTTTCCTGATCTTGGTCTCTGTTGTCTGTTTGCTTAATTAAATGCATGTGCTAAGTAAATGAACAAAATCTTATAAAATTTTCATTTGACATCACCAAATCAAAGGGTGTTTGCACATAGTTGGAAAAATGTCTGCTCATGGAAGAATACTCCTGATCTTGGTCTCTGTTGTCTGTTTGCTTAATTAAATGCGGATGCAAAGTAAATGAACAAAACAAATTTTCATTTGGCTTATCACCAAATCAAAATGTGTTTGTAGCTGGAGAAATATCTGCTCATAAAAGAAGACTCCATTTCCTGTTCTTGGTCTCTTTCGTCTGTTTACTTAATTAAATGCGTCACCTCAGTGACAAGCACTTTTGCCAACAGACATATCAGCAATCCATCTATGCCTTCAACTGCAACTCTTTTTGAATAAATCATCACCAACTGCATAGGGTGTTGTTGCATTGCTGAAAAGAATCACGGCATGCTTGACGGCATGCTTGGGTCTAACTAATAATCTAATCTCGTGGGGGTGTGTGAAAATGATCTTTATGTTCGGAAGGACCATTGAGACTTCGATCCCTTGGGCCTTGATGGTTATGGTCAACGTACTTAATTAGATGTGTCACCTGAGTGACAGCTGCTTTTGTCACCTGACGTATCAGCAAGCTTCCATCTATTTTCTCGCGTCATTTTCCCTCCATTGACGTTCCTGAGAGTGCATGCCTTCTATAGATTGTTGAGGAGAAACTTTTTCTCTCTTCTTTCCTATCCTTTATCATTTTATTCCGCCCTCCCCTGCCTCTTTCCTGTACTTTTTCCCCGCTGTCTGTGATTGTTGTAAGGCTCCCCTCTTAAAGAGGGATACTTTTTTATTATTATTATTTTTTTTAAGGAATAAAACAAAGATTTAGTTTTCCCTCCCGTCTGTCATTCCTTCGTTCTATTTGCAACGTCTTCAAACTTTCATACATTAGAATTGTTGTTTTGCAATATATATATATATATATCATTTTCTTTTTTCACTCTCGTTTTCTAAATTTTTCAATTTGTATTTTTAACCCGAGTTTTTATGAATTTTCATGAAGTTTAAAACTTTCGAAGTGATCGAGAAAATCGTTAGTTTTATCTTGAAATTTCTAACATAGCATGTCTTGTTCTTCCTTCATCAAAGAAAAAAAAATAATAATAATGATTATAAAAAAAAAAATGCTGAATCACTTGCACTTATTAAAACTAATCATTCTTAATTATCATTAATGATGGGACGATGCCAAAGGGAAAAAAGTTTTTATAATGTTGTCTATTGCCTTACATTTTAATTTTATTTTGCTTATATGTGTATAATGGATGCTCTACTCTCATTTTAATTTCTTTTCTTCTTGATATTAATTAGTTTAAGGTATCCAACTAGGTTCGGAGCAGTTTTTTTTAAAAACACTATTATGAAATAATATTAATGTTTTTTTAGAAGCAGAATGATCTTAAAACATGTTTTTTGCTTAAAAAAAACAATAATATCAATAACTTTTTTTAAATGGGTGATTTTTTGGCAAAAATGACTGAAAATTACCAGTTAGGAGAAACACTGTATTTAAAAAAATTAACTAGCTATAAATAATTTGCTTAGATTTTTTCACATGTATAAATATTACACATGAAACAGACCGCAGGTTAAGAAATATTTCAAGAATTTGACTTTATCCAGAAATTTCTCAACAATTTCTCACCTTTTTTCGGTAAAAAAGCTATAAATCAAAAAATATTTCATCATTTACATAATATGTGGTCTATTCCACTCACAAGTACTTGCAAGACAGGCATGCCAAATTTCATGCTTGAATACTGAATAGAATTTGCAAAATCATGTTTTCCGTAGCCAGTATCGAGAAATAATTGCATTCTTCAAAAAACGTAAGTAAAGATTTGACTTAACACGCGTTATACTGCAGACGCTTAGTATTCAAATGCTTATAACGTGAGTTCTAATTCGCGTAGATTATAAAACCAAAATGTTTCATTATCTTAAAGAATGGGGCTGTTGAATAAAACTATTTTGAGAAAAAGTGAATTTTGGTCGAAAATCGCCTTTTCAACGTAGTCGGATAAGTAGTTAATAAAATGATTGATTGCAAATTGTAACGCAATAACCAATTGATTAAAAAGCATCTCTATTATTTGCTGAATTCTTTTTAAAAAACTAAAAACAAACTAAAAAATGAAATTCCAAATAATTTTCAACAGCATTTCAGGTAACTTATTTGCAAGTAAAATCAAAGCGTTATTTTGTTGGAACTGCAAAAAATCGTAGATCACAACTGAGAATAGAAACATTTGACAAGAAGATAATTTTTATGAGTGACAAATGAACAAAAATCTAAAGCTTAACACAATAATATCACAAATAGCAATAAAAATAATAATATGTAAAATTCCCGTATGACTGTGAGACTTTTTTCAATTCTTTCAAGGCCAAAATTCTAGTTTTGAGATGCATAATCAATTTAAACATTGGAGATACTAGGACAAATAATAAGGATTGCTATACACATTATTAAATGAAATCCTGCAATACGATCTCTAATACAACATTTTAAATCAGTTGCTGACATTGAGTATTGGAAAGTAGTTCGTTGACGAAAAGGTAATTTTACTGGAGAAGAGGGAAAAAAATTACAAGTCATTAAAATAAATACCGAAACTATTATTATGAATATTATTGTAAATTGCTTGCTTTGAAATTAAAACGATTCATTAGTAGGGCTTTAGTAATTATTTTAATGACTCTTAATGATTTTTCTTCCTCTCCTGTAAAATATTGTTTTTGTCAATTGACAACTTTTCAATGTTATTTACGAAATTCAGAATTTTAAGCTGGAATTGACTATAATGTGACTTTTGTGTCTTTAGTGACTTAAGCTTGAACGCCTGCCGAATCAAGGGCGCCCATATGCAAAATTGCAAGGGGGGCTCAGATATTTTCCCCATGGGTTAGGAGGGTATTTTCTCCATGGAAACCGATTTCAGGACAGATTTCAGTCATTAAAATATTTTATTTTTAATAACTTATTCATTGATGGCTGGAGATTAAATGTTTTTACATTTTTGCAAAGAAAAAAGTACTAAAAGAAAGGAAGGTCTAACTTCAAGGGGGGGGGAGGGCTCGAGCCCCCTTGCCACCCTATATGGGCGCCCTTGTGCCGAATATATTTTCTTGGAACGGAGAAAATAATAAATTATATAATTAATGCGGAAGTTATATATCTGACTGAATAATTTTTATTTCGATGTTTTTAGCTTTAAATATTTGGTTTACTTACGTATCTAATTACTCATGGAAATTGTACAAAGTAGCCTGTATAGTTTTAATCATTCTTTTCTTTTTTTAAATTTTTTCTTTTAAAATATTTTTTTCGTTATTCTGTATTCCTCTAAAAGCATGTATTTTTTTTTTTTTTTTTCATTCTGGAGTCTTTTCTGATATTAATTTAACTTCCCCTAGAAAGAAAAATCCACATAAACAAATCTACGAGAAATAACTAGATCCACTTTCTGAAGATTTTTTTTTATTCCGTAGAAAATCCAGTCATTTCCGAGTTATGCCACTTTTATTAAAAGAATGAAATCTTCTGCAAAGCAATCCGATTTTTTTGCCACACTGATTAATGTGGCTCTTTTTCGTAGGAAATATAGATTTTTTTTTTTATCCTGACAACCTTGCTTTATTTGTGATGAAACAATAGCTGCCTGCTTTAGACCCGACACCATTTGTCAAAACACAGATTTCTTATTCTGGTATGGCTCTGTCAGGCATCAGGCAAAGAAGATGAGACTTAAGATTCGATCATAAATATTAGTAATTCCGTTAAACGCGCACCAAGACTCGAAAGAAAAAAACTAAAGAAGAGGAAAATGTTAAATGATATCTTTTTCCGTTACTTTTTCGATTGTTATTTTTGAAAAAGAAAATGTACACAAATTTTATTGGTTGTTGCTTTAGCATTTCTTCCATTTATCTACAAGATTGTAGACGCCGTCATTAATATTTCAAGTCATTAAAGTAACCTCATCTGGGGGGAAAATAGATTTTAAAAAAATATCTTTTTTCAAAATCGCCTTTACTCGGTTTTTGCTTTAATTTAGAATCACGCATTTGCTCATTTATAAAACGACTTCTTATCTTGACTTTGCATTAAAGTCAACATTACGCGTAATTGGGTCCTTTATTTGAATATTACGGAATTCTTGGGGATGGTGGTTTTCAAAGGAATTGTGCGCTACAAGGACCTTTTTTTATGCGATTCCCGCCCCCCACCCCTCTCTCCTTTTTGCATTTATTTTTCTTTCTTTTTTACTCTGGGAATATTTCAGAGATCGTGAATAAATTCTGGTTTTTCTGTATTTTAGTCTTAATTTGCTTTACCGTAAACTAAAAGTAGTACTTCGATGTAATCAAAATGTTGAAGATATTTATGTTACGTAGAAATGTATATCCAGAAAAAATAATTATAGAGAAATGCTTTTGATTATTTACACCGTTAGCCTGCAGCGTAAATGTACTTTCAAAACACACACTCGGTAATTTTGGAGCTTTTTGTCCTCTTTACAACTGATATAAAAATGTAAAGAAATACATAAACCAATAAAAATTACTTTAAAAATTGCTATTCAATAGTTTTTATTATTTCTATATTCTTATTCATTTATTTATTATTGTTATTTATTTTTATTTATTTATTTTTATTTTTCTTATTTTAGACATGAGCATTGTCGTTCTTTTTAATGATCCGTTTATAAGAGGATGATATTTTTTTCTCCAGTTCTGACTCGTTCAAATGCGAGAGTTACTATCGTACATTGAAAGTATTTCATTGGATCAATGATATTCTTTTTAAAGAAAAGCAATTAAACTGAGCTAAAAGTAAGAAAATTTGCCATTAAATATTTAATTAAAAATATTCCATTTATGCTTAGAGGTGTAAAGCAATTATAGTTCATTTTGTAAGATAAGGCCGAGTAGTAAGACATCCGTTTTTCGTTTTAAAAGTCGCAGGTTCGGTTCTAGCATGATTCAAAATTTGATAATTAAATTTTATTCAACGAAATAAATAAATAAAATTTTCATGGCATCGGAAAAGTTGCAAGCGTGTATTCTAATTCCATTTTTGTGATGTTCGAGGTTGTACTAAAATGTAGCAGTATGTACAGAAGCAAAGTATTATATAAGGCAGTGAAAAGCAAAAAGATATAAGTGCCAAAATTAAAAATTTCGGGATAACCAGTATACAAATGGTAGGTGAACCTCTCCTCTGTTTTGGGATGAAAGTTTAGCTAGGACCAAAACTTCAAACGCATTTTACTCAAAACTTGAAAATGTTCACTTACATCCCTTTAATTCTCACTGCATCATATGTTGCTTGAAGTTAATACTATCAATGAAAGATTACTTGATTGGTACATATTACGAAAAGTGAGAGCTCAATTCAAAAGCACATGTGACTCAAACTTGATGAAAACTAAAAGTAGATAGATCCCTTGAATTCACATCAATCATATAATGAATGAAAAATTAATATGTTTAAAAAATATTTTTTAAATGAGTTTGTAAACTATATAGGTTAGCCGCTTGTGAAATTGTCCCTTATTTAATGAATTTTCAACAATAAAAGGAAGGAATGAATGCAAAGAAAATAGGCTGCTTTGAAAAATAATTTCAAATGTCAGTTTATAAATTATCATTGGAGCAGGTTAGTCGTTTGTAAAATCATGTCACACATGATTAAAAAAATTTTAACAGTAAAAGTAACGAATGCATACGCTGAACAAATTAGTTTAAAGATATTTTAAATGTGAGTTTATAAATCACCTTTAGAACAGGTTATCCGTTTGTAAAATTGTGTCACGTATGTAATAAATTTTTAACAGTACAATGACTGGATGAATACGCTGCACTAAGTCCGTGATCCTTACATAAAAAAGCAAAAGTGGCAAAGACGAAGAGCCTGTAAAAAGACTAATGGCGTATTTCAGCTGAATCAGCGAGTTAGTTGCAGATTCGGCAACTGCAAAGACTGCATCCTAAAAGAGTCAATAGACGGGGTGCTTAAGACGAAGGAATTGGCAAGACCGAAAAGGAACTTTCCTTTTTTCCCCAACTCACGACAAGAAAATTTTGAGTGATTTGAATTTAATACACTTCCTGATTGAAACGGCGCATTTCCGATGATGACAATTGATTTTCGGTACGAGATCTCTCTCCCGGGGTCGGTTTCCGATCGAGCCGCTGTTTCTTTTATCCAGGACTCTTTTCCTCATATAATATGCATAAGTTCCATCACACATATACGCAATCCTATACTACCCAAAAATCATTTTTTGTATCTTGGCAATTGAATGGTTTTGCCTTAAACTGCTTTTACGTAATGCGTTCAATCTGCGAAGATTTTGACGTGATCTGCTCAAATTTGCATGAGTTGCTTCAGTTAGTATTGGAAAGTGCCTTTTGATCCTTTTCTTCCCCTCAATAACGTGTGCAGTTACTTCTTTTCTATCATTCCTTAGACATTAACATATGGTTTTGTTTATTGATGTTTATTTCCTTTTTGCTTGCTCGGATTTCATAGTCGTACTGAAGGTCATTTTTTCTTCAGGAGAAATCATCTACAAGTTAAAAGTTTCGTTTCTTTACATCCGTCTAAATTCCGAGATGTATTTAGTTATCGATATATATTCTTATTTTTCAATTCTTCCGGTTCGTTAAATTGAAAGTGCAGTTGCCATATTATCTTTCTCTTTCAACTCTTCCCGCTCGTTAAATTGAAAATGCAGTTATATTCTTTCTATCTCTCTTTTAATTCTTCCGGGTGCACTAAATTGAAAGTGCAGTTGTTATATATTCTGTCTCTCTCTCTCTTTCCATTCCTTAGGTCTGCTAAATTTTAAGTGCAGTTGTTATATTATTTTTCACTTCTAATTCTTCGGGCACGTTAGACTGAAAATGCTGTTCTTTTATTCTCTGTGTTTTAATTCTTCCGGCTCGTTCAATTGAAAATGTAGTTATATTATCTCCATCTCTCTCTCTCTTTAAATTCTTCTGGTGCGTTCAATCGAAAGTGCGTTTGTTATATTCTCTCTCTCTCTCTCTCAATTCCTTCGGCCTGTTAAATTTTAAGTGAAGTTGTTATATTATTTTTTCACTTTTAATTCTTCGGGCACGTTAAATTGAAAATGCTTTTCTTTTATTCTCTCTCTCTTTTAATTCCACCGGCACGTAAAATTGTAAATGCTGTTGTATTATATCTCTTTTTTAACTATTTTGTTTCGTTAAACATACGTACTGTGTTTTGCATTCCGAATTAAAGATCCGAATTAAAAATCAAACTTATGGACTTTGTGCTCCCCCCCCCCCGCTTCACACAATAATGTACTGCTTAAATAATATTCATAGTTAAAAGCGATATTTTATCCTACATTAATGAAACTTATAAAAGTTTAATATGTATGATCTTGGGTACAATACAAACAAATATTCTCATTGAAAGAGGAGCTTGTTATTGATTAGTTTTCTCCAACCGGTCGTATTTATTTAATTTATTATTATTATTTTTATTTATTTTTATTTTATTTATTTATTTATTTATTTTATTTTTTTGCACCATCAAAAAAGGAAGAAAAAGCATGAGTAGAATTCTCTCACTGTAAAGGCTCCAGGAGTACTGAAAAACTTTTACTGAGCTATTACTACACCCTAATTTGCGACATGTAATTGAGTTATTTGATTTTTTTTTTTTTCACTTCAACAAAAAATCAAAATTTAGGTCTTGATAAACGTCGTCATGAATTTCGCTGCATATCTTGAAACTATAAAGGATTACTGCTGTTTTTGTTTCCCCTTTAGCTGAAAAAAAGTATCCTAAACCATTCAAAAAAAAAAAAAATATATATATATATATATATATATATATATATATATATATATTTCATTTTTTATCCTACACCACCCGAGTACCGTTTGTATTTCTCAAGGAGTGACTGTCCAGTTAGAAATGCGAATCTCTGAATCCGATCGGCAGACAAACCACAGCTTCAATCGAGCCGGTTAGGTCAATCGATGCAAAAGAGAGCGAAGCTGTGGTGACTGCACATTAACCACATCGACATCAGCCCGTTACCTGCTTGACGGGATCCTTCAAAACAGGCAATCATTATCCCTGTTTAATGAAGCCCAAGCAGAGCCCCCCATTCAGAAGGGGGCGGCCGCTCTTATTCCAATAAAACGCACCCCCGCAGCCTCCCGGGAGACTCCGCTACCTTTGCTCAAGAGGTCACAGACATGCCTTCTCAAAGAAACCTCGGAGGTTTGTTTTGCCTCTTAAGGATTCGAATTGCTGAAGGAGTCTTTTGAGCGGTTCTTTCCTTTGCGGTTTTGATCAGTTCAAAGAAATTTGAATCTATTGTGAAGTCACAACGGCTGCCTTTGTGACTGCTTGCAGTTTTCAATGCACCATCTTTGCCGGTCTATGCTATTCTGGCAGTCTGTCTATACTTCTTCTCTTTGTTTAGTTTGCTAGGTAGCAGTTAAGTCGATAGTTCTCTCATAAGGCACACATTTATTCTTTTTGTTAGAACGAGTCCTTCAAATTAAAGTAATTCCTTATGAAATTTATTGTTGAATGCGGGGTTGGATATTTTTCTGACTCTTTCTCAGTGAAAAAATGTGTTCCACTTCAAACAAGAGAGAGACAAAAAAAAAAAAAAAATCGATTTTAAAAGTGCTTTGAATGTACTTTTCTTACCTCTTTTTTTAAAAAAATAAAGAAATTTTTTTTTTTGAAAATTATTCTAAAATTCAAAAATATAAAGAGAGATTTTCTTTTTTAATTGTGTGAGTGATAGCAATAACTTAATATCATACACGCTTTTTTTTCCTTCTTTGTAATCATTATTGTAAAATGCACATCTAGTTCACGGTAGTTAACTAGTCGTTCATCCGAGAGTAGCTGAGATTTTTGGAATAACCGGGAAACCGTGACCAAAATCAGATCTGAGATCTCCGCCTATTCCTTGGGCTAACTTTAAATATTTTTGAACTTCTGAAGCTTAAAATAAATTTTCTCTTATGTATCTTCTTAGCGTATTTAAAGTGCTGTAATTAGTGAAAAGGTGTAAAAATTACTTTTCCCGTAGTATTAATATATATTGCCACATTTAGCAGTAATTTGGTTCTTAATTTTTCAAAACTTTACTCAGGGTCAATGAGTTAGTTGTTTTTGTACTTAGTGCATACTTAACACAAAATACATATACACACACATAAATAAATCATTCTTCTCAAAGTTAGGGGAGGGGCAGACCCCCCTGGCTCCTTCTTCAAATGACTGTTCGGCAGGGGGTGGAGGAGGGAATGTTTCGCCATATGACGAAAGTAAGCCAAGATTTCTTGACCCCCGTGTGAAATAACGATAGACACACTTTTAATTTCCATAAAAGATTGATTCTGTTTGATTTGTTAAATCAAAACATTCTCATCTCCAAGGTTACCAGATGTTGTTCAATTGAAAAACAGTTCTTCCTTTTTCAGTTAAAATTTTAAGTTCTCCCTTGAGCAAGAAACATCCTCCATGAACTGAAATTAACTTTCACCACAATTTCATTTTCTGCGTGTAAAACCAATGACGTGAAATTTCGTTAGTTATCTTCAAATTTGAGCCTATATAAGCTATGTTTGCCGCGGACCAACGATTGGAATAAATCAGCTAGACAATCGACAAAGGCCAAATGTAATGTTACTTTAACGAATGTGTCCTATGCAAATTTACAATGATGAGTTGATATCAAAACTAAACAGCTATAATTTGCCTTATCCTTAGTGTTCTCTAAACAAATATCAGTAAACCAGTGTGCATTTAGTTTTTTCTCTTTTCGCCAAATGTAGTGCAATGATTTCGCCAAATAAAAATGTAGAAACCTAAGTTTTTTAATCATTGTATTTATCCGTAATAGTCGGTTTCGAGATTAAATGTCATTAATTTCAACTTTCGGGTCTGGTTACCCTCTTCATGACCGACTTCTTTCTGGAACTTCTTAAAGGGTGACGAACGATAGCTATTCCGTTTCTAATCGAAGAAAGGAATTTCATATTTTTACGCTTTTAACGATGCATTTATTTTTCTTCTTTAAACTATCATTTTTTTTTTTTTTTTTTTTCAAAAAATGCTATTAAACACCTTTAAAAACACATTTTTTTCAAAATGAAAGTTGGCATGGAAAAGGGACAAAATATATTCATTTGAAACATCTTTTGTAAAACTATTGTTTTTCACATATTTTACTTTTTTTTCATTTTTCTAAGTAATTAGGTAGTGTGGCTTATGAAACTTTCAATTGCATACATATATTATTTCAGTACATATGAGTTGGCGAAAGATGATAGTTTGCTTTGCTTGAAAAAACTTTTAAGGTGGCTCAAATAAACATTTCATTTGATGAAGAGTGTGAAATACCCCATTCATAGCAAAGGAAAAGGACACTGCACCATCTCTTTTTTTTCTTTTTCATCTCTCTCGCTCTTTCTCTTTCTTTTTGCCCGCTTTTCCTCGTTGGCCATCAAGTAACAAAAACTGGAATCCATCGAAATGACGATGGATGCGGTAAAAAATGGCACAGGAAGGAGAATAAGAGAGGAACAACTCGGACATTTCACTGGCCGAAATATAGTTTAAAAGTCTCTCTATTTTCGAGAAATGTTCTTTTTACTGTGGAATCCCTTCTGAATGGAATCCCTACTGTAATGGCGGCCATCTCTCGCCTGCCGCTGCCTTTCTTCCCCCTCTGATCCAGACATTGGCATCATGCCAAGGGTCGTCTCATCTTTTGAATGGCACAGGGGCTTTCCTCCCTCTGCCCCCGCAGAACGTTTGTTCAGGTTTAGGGAACTGCACCTGAACGCCAAAAGAGGACGAAGGAAAATAAATTTCTCATCTATGGTCAGAGGCAGAAAAGTTATTTATTTTACAGTGCTATCAAACGGAAGAAATGACAGTTCAAAAAATTAAAAGGGGAGTGCAGTTGGTGGACTTCGTCGCGAAATAACTCCGAGGTTATTGGCGCACCGTAAACCGGAATGACATGGGGTTTGCAAGACTATTTAAAACTTAATCTAATTGACGAAAATGTACGCAGTTTACTTTTTGTTCGATAAAATCTTGCATAAAACTAGTTTATATGTGTCCTTTTCTTCTATTATTTTAAGATCAGTTTCATATATATATATATATATATATATATATACACCAGGGCTGCCCGTAGCGAAAAAAAAGAAAAAAAAGCGACTGAAGTTACTATTTTGAAACAACGGCGATTATTTTAGTCAAAAAGCGACTAAAATACATAAAACTCCCTTCTTTTATCTTTTTTTTCTCCAACGATGATAAAAATTAAAAAAGGTGAAATTTCACCTTTATCTCCCACCTTCCAAAAAAAAAAAATCAAGAACGTTTTCCTGCGTTTACTTTTTGAAAATAAACGTTTTAAAAGTTCAGAAAATGAACTATAATAAGCATATTCATGGTCAAATATGTGTGATGCTCATGTTTTTGTAAGAAAATTTCGTTTTTGATCGCAATTTTTGTATGGTGTTAGTTTTTGAGATTGCGATTTTTGTGAAAATTTTGTTTCCGCTACTGCTATTCTTATTAACTGTTGTTTGCATTCCAAATGAATATCAGTAAAATTTTGCTATTTCATTTCTTGCAGCCTTATTACTTTTTTTTTTCTTTTTTTTAAGACGAGTGCTAATATTCACGCATTCGGAAATTTTACAGCCAAACAATGAGAAATTATTACGAGAAAGTGTTGGTACTTGATTCGTTAGTGCTCCTTTAAAAAGAACGGACTTAGTCAAGTAAATGTTTTTTTCAAGAATTGTTTAAGCAAAATTTTCGGGTAATTTGCCTCGCGCTCAGGTCGAACCCCTGCTGTGAGTCGTCCCGCTTACATACTACGCTACCAAGATATGTCTTTTAATTTAAGTATCGTTGCATCAATATGACAAATGCTTTTTTTTTTTTTTCAAAAATATGCTAGAGTACTTGAGATACCATATTCTGAACCTAGCGACTATTTTGGAGGCTATCTTTCAGCCAGAAGCTACTAAAGTGACTACTTTTAGTAGAAGTACTCAGTGACAGCCCAGATATATGACATTTTACTTAAAACGATGGTAGTAGCGGCGGGTTTGGAAACTTGAAGAGTAACAGCTGAGGTTTTTCTTAGCTGGAAATCCAAAAGAAAAAGGTTTTATCGCCTTTAAACTTTACCTATCCGTTCTTATAGTTTAGTGTGCAGAAGAAATGATGGGGTTGCTCGTTCTTCGATGTCCCTCTTTTTTCCATTGTGCAACTTTAAAGGATGCTTACTGTAGAAGATAACTACAAAAACGAAGTAAAAATAACATTTTCTCTTTCTTTAATTTTAAAAAAGAGAGAAACCCACAAATACAATAACGCAAAGTGGTCTTTTAATCTCATGAATGTTGTTGGTACCGATGCCACTTGGAAGACCCAAGCCGCTTTCAAAAAGCAAGTAGGAATTATGGGAGCGGCTCCTTAGAAAATGGATCCTTATAAAGGAAGTAGTCTGATATTCACTTCGACCGATAGATGAAAGCATCACTTATCGCCCGCCCATAATTTTATCAAAGTTCTGAGGAGGAGAGATAGTCTTCAAGAACACTGCACTCATGGTAACTGCTACCCGCTAGCGACCGACCACATGACTTTCGGGCCCACAGATTTAACTTGACCATACAACGAGAGCTCTGAACACACGTTCTCGGTGTGTATTTCGGGAATCAAACTCTGGACATTCCAAGTCCAAATCCCTACTCTCTTAAAAAATTCCAGCGATTTTAACTCAGACTGAGTAAATTTTCACTCCTTTCCAGTGTCGAAAACGCACTTTCCTTATAGGAGTGAATTTCATTCCTTTTGCGGAACGGTTATTTTCACTCCTTTTGGATAAGCGTATTTCACTCCCTTTTGATAAGTGTTTTTCACTCTTTTTAAGACTAAATTAATATCCTAAATGAGTGGTTGCTTTCTGTTTTGGAAAGCCGCTAGTTCACTCTTTTTTTAGAATAAAATAGGTAAAATCATTTCACTCTCCTTTGGTGAAATTGTTTTTTAAACGTGTTTTCATGTGCTTATGCTGTGTATTTGAATTTAAAACTGTTTTTAAAACTTATTTCATTTGAAAAAAAAATTAGTTTTTTAATTTAAAAAATGAAAAAAAAAAATGTTTTTAGTGTTTCCGAAGAGGATGCACAAGAACTGTATGGCAAATACGAAGAATTTTCTTTTTTATTAAAACTTTAACTGGTAATATTTCTTGAACTACTGGTACATCGTTACAAATCACGCACGTGCAATATTACGTACATTTCCGACTCTAAAGATTGAAATAAAACTAAAAAACCCACACAGTTCCAAATAAGTAGGTTTAAAATTTTGAAACTCTATATTGATATTCTCGGTATGCCTTTTAACATTAATAATGTTTTAAAAGTTACATCAGTTCAAATTAATTTAAAAAGTCACTCATGAATTGTGACAAGATACGTTTGAATTCAATTTTGTTTCTTCGAGGCCATTCATTAATTACGTAAGGACCATTTTGGCAATTTTTGACCTTCCCTTCCCCCTATGTAAGGGTATGTAAGACTCCCCCCCCCCATCTTAGGTAAGATTCTTTTTTTTTCTTCACAATAATAAAATAACAAATATTACATCACTAGGATCGTTCTTGAATTAACTATCATTTTTTTTAAATTTTTTTAAAAACATTTTTGAGTAAAGAAATGTTTACTGTAAGGAATCTAGACCGAATGTTTTTTGACAAATAATTTTTGTATATGATGCGATAATAATTAAAAATAAGATATGCAAAACACAGTGCGATTCTTTTATTATATTTTACACGTTTCATTCTTTGAAACACAAGTAAAAAACAGCTCATCCTATAATACATACTTTTACCTTCCTGAAGCAAATGAAATATAATATTTGCCAAACCGCTTGACCGCGGATTTCTAATATAAAATATCGGCTTGGAAAATATTACGTAAGAATGGATCTACCCCCTCCCCTCTCCAAGCAAGGGTATGTAGAGAATTGTCCACCCCCTCCCCCTCAGGACCCTGAATTAATGAATGGCCCGTTACACATATGAATGAGTGTATTATACAAAGTTTATGATACTCTTTAAAGTTTATTATACACAAAAACAATGTTTGATTAATTTAAAATATACGCAGTGGTTGGAGCTCCGACCATCGGGAGCGGATTCGGTATCCGACCTATAGATTTGCGCATGGTCGGATCTGTAACACCTGCCTAAAATATATATACAGTACACACACACCAAAGATGGTAACGACTGTTTCAAATGTCATATTTTTGATTCGATGATCGAAATAAAATTGTTGATGAAAGTTTCATTCATTTGGAAGAAAAAATTACAAAAAGTTCGCCGTAACATTGCACGTGGATGATTTGCAATGATATACGAGCAGTTCAAGAAATATTAACAGTTACAAGTTTTAATAAAAAAGAAAATTCTTCGCACTTACCATGCATTTTTTGTGCACTTCCTTCAGAAACCTCATTCGGCAACAAATATTGTTTAAATTCATTAAATGAAGACGTTTAGCTAGCGACATCCACTTGGTACTCGCGACCAACGTTGGGTAAGCCTAACGTGGAGGTATAGAAGATTCTCCCTAAACAAAATCACGTGACAGAATCGAACCAATGAAAATGTTTTTGAGTCCTTCTTTTAAAGAATGTTTTTATATTTCGCTCATCAACGGAGTGTTTCCGAATTTCACGCGAATAAAGAAAAGTTTTAGTCTTGGTTTTTTCGTAAAGCGTCTTTTTTCGATAAAGCTAGCACTCAGAAAGAATGAATGCACCCGCAATAGATTTCACTCTTTTTAAGAGTTATTTTTTCGCTCTTTTGAATTAAGAGTGCCCTATTAACTAGGCTCCCCACGGTCTCAAAACTATGATCCGTAAGTTATAAACCTTTCTCACAAGAAACAAATAATCGTTGAAACTTTTAAAAACTAGACTAGAAGATATATCCTGATTTTTCCCAGCGGCAGTTTTGATTTGTTTGTTGATTCTTCTGTTTCGTAGAGCTACATTTTAAACGATAAATGTGGCTGACCGTACTTTCACAGCGTTTCGATAAATAGCGCCCACAAACAAAGAAAAATCCATCGATAATCAGAAACTGAAAGCGAGTCTTGCTAGCATCTTCGAGTCGTCGTTTGATAAGACCCCCAATAACACTTTGGTAACAACTGTGCAGGAGACTCACTTTCAACGAAGCGCCGTAAATCAGGTTTCGAAAATCCTCTAGGCTTTAAATATTCTGTTCGGCAAAGCCTGCTGCAACCACCAATAAAACGAAAAGCGCGCGATCTCGCAAACAGACTATAAATTTTCCTTTGATACACGATTCCCTGTTGGCCATAAAACAAATACTGCAAAAAAGTTACCCTACTTCTCAGCTGTTTATTTACTTTAAGTGGAATTTTGTTTAAAAGGAATTTGCACAGAAGTGGAGGAAGAAGTTTTTAATAAAGCCATCCTTGATCGTAACTCTCTTCATTGAAGTTTAAAAATTTCCTGTCTACGTTTTTTGTGGCTTTAATTATAATTCCTCTAATGACGTTCAATGCACTTCCAGTATAAATATTTCTGAAAGATTTTTTTTATCTCGCCTTTTGCATCTCAGATTTTTGCAGCCTTAACTCTTGTTTTGCGGCGAAAAGACGAGTAATTTTATTAAAAAATCTAAATGCTGGAAAAGAAAAAAAAAAAAATCCGTCTAGTACTAAATGAGCCTATTCTCGTCTACAAATGTCGATTTTCTAACTTCAGATCTCTCTTAACTATCTTATGTTGCAAATTATTTCTTTTTAACATTTAAAACTGGTTTCTAAAAACAATTATATACCAACAGTGAAATCTCTCTATAGTGAATTCAAAAACAACGAAACATCCGTTTCAGCGAAATAAACGTTCAGTCCCGTAATTATTGCGATTTCATTGTTTCAATTCTGTTCGAACAAAATTCTCGTTACACCGAACGAAATTTGCAGTCCCTTTATGTTGGCTGTAACTGGATTTAACTGTATGTTTATAGATAAAATGTAACTAATGAAACAAAGAAACTAATGAATTTTATTTAATATTATTTCAAAGAATGGATTGTGGCATATGTAAGTTCTGTTTGTCCCTGGTTACAATTTCACTTTTATAAGCAAATAAAAGTTATTTACCAATTCTAATTGATTATACAATAGGGTACACCGGGGCACATTTGCGAGGATTTTTTTTTTCAATGAATTTTCTAATTTTTATGTTTTAACTTAGGCAATTTTAGACATTGCGGTTTTATGAAGCAGTTAATGGAGTCAAAATTGGTATATTTATTTGTTGCTCAGTTTGTGCTTTTAACCATTAAAAAAAATATTTTTACCCTGGATTGTGGCATATGTAAGTTCTGTTTGTCCCTGGTTACAATTTCACTTTTATAAGCAAATAAAAGTTATTTACCAATTCTAATTGATTATACAATAGGGTACACCGGGGCACATTTGCGAGGATTTTTTTTTTCAATGAATTTTCTAATTTTTATGTTTTAACTTAGGCAATTTTAGACATTGCGGTTTTATGAAGCAGTTAATGGAGTCAAAATTGGTATATTTATTTGTTGCTCAGTTTGTGCTTTTAACCATTAAAAAAAATATTTTTACCCTAAGTCGGTTGCGTAAACTTGCCTCGGACTCGGGGCACGTTTGCGCACATTTATTTTGACACCTAAAGTAGTTCTGTTAGTGTTTTGAACATAATGTCTTACCATCGTTAAAATAAAGCAAATTTATTTACAGACTGAATAGTGTATAAAGTTATAGCTGAAGGGGCATGAAAACAATACTACACGATTGTAAGCTGTAAGATACGAATTTGTAACTTAGTTAAAATAAAATGGTGATTTTCAAAACTAATTAGCCTGAACATACTAAAAAAGTTTGATACAGTTCGGAGCGAAAAAAGCGTCAGGTTCACACTTAAGACACAGTAAGTACGTGCGTAAAGGTGTTCCGACGTGAACGCGTAAACTTGCCCCGTCGCCAAGTTTCGATTCATTTCTAACGTGCAAAAAAATTTAACAACATTTCAGTTCATACAAATACAATTCTCAAAAAAGGATGAAATTCTGCAATTTTTTATATATTTGTTCTTTCTTAACAAAGTATTATTTGTTCACAATAAGCTTCAAAATGTTCAACATGAAATTTACTCAGCTTGGTAAAAAACCGATTTTCCTTTCCACATGCTATACCGAAGCTCGACTGTGGAGCTCAAAAACTTCTGAGAATATTTGCTAAGGAGCAGCATCAATCTGTTACGACTGTTGGCTCTCCAGTTATAATTCGTTTTGAGAAAAGGACACTGCGTAAACGTTCCCCGGCCTACCCTATAACTTCATTCCGATGAATACCAGAAAGAAATATATGTTTCAGAGAAATAAATGTTCAGTCTGGTTTTAATTGATATTACGTTGTTAGAGTTTCATCCCGTTTCAACGAACAAAATTCGCGGTCACTTCAAGTTCGTTATAGCAGGATTTGATCGCATTGTTAATTTTCGCCTCAAAGCATATGATGGACGCCCTTTACAAATAGCCAATAATTCCGTGGCGTTGACAAGAGCAAATGACGAAAGGCAAGTGCCTCCACGTTCAAAATATGTTCTCCAATTTTTCGTTAAAACTTTCCTTTCAATTAGTTCAAACTTTAGATAAATTGGTGCACAAAGTGAATAAATCATGCGGTAAATGAAATATGGGACATTTCTGAGTACTTCGAAAACCTCTTTCTGTAATTTCCAGAAACGTTTCTGAGTATTGGGAACCTTTTTCTGTAGTTTCCAAAAACGTTTCTGAGTATTTCGGATTTATCTTTCTGTAATTTCCAGAAACGCTTCTGAGTACAGTAAAACCTGTCTATAACGGGACCTAAAAATAATATTGTTATAGATAAACATAAAAATTCAGAACAGTACCACTAAAATCTCAATTACTACCCATGTGGATTTTTCAGTAGAAGGTATTGTGATTTGAATATAGCTCAAAGATTAGTATTACAATCCTGTTATTAAAGTAGTTCTAATTCTGTTCGACTTTGTTTAAATCGGATTCAAAATAATCTCTCCACTTCGATTAGCTTTCCCGTCTAACATCCATCATGACTTGTCGCGATCTCAACGTGATATGAACGTAATTCCCTTCTGCTATCGTTTATTAAACATGCCCTGTGCGCACTGCTGCAGATATTATTGCAACACCTCCAACTAAGTCGCTGCTATCTTCACTAGGACAATCCATAGTGCGCAAACATTGTCCCGAAAGCTTCATGAAGCCTATTAAATTCTTATTAGTCCCATGTGCCTATCAGAATTTGATAAGTTAATGAAACTTCTATCGTCAAGATTGGCATTGCTCAGTGGCGGCATTCACTTGGGCTACTAATTGGGAATCTTTAACACACTGTCTTACTCAACTTGGAGCAAGTGCTTCTCCGTTTAAAGTTGTTTAATTTCATGATATATTTGTCTTAGATTTTAAAGTATTTGTTGTTCGCATTTGCGTATTATTTGCAAACATCCTTTTTCCTTCCTACCCGAGTAAGACGGCGGTAAAAATCTAAAACGCCTATTTGTCACTTTTTTCCTGTTTAAGATATGTAACACTTCATGGCGTAAAATACATCTTTACTTCTAGTAATGGAAACGGATTATATAAATAAGTGTTCAAATTCAGAAAAGATATTTTAGAACTACATTTATTTTTAGTAATGATAATAATGATTTAAATAAATAAAAAATAAATAAATAATCCATAGAGAAATATTGAAAGCGAAAGAGGGAGAGGGATGTATTACAGGCTGCCAAATGACGTATTTTATTTGAAAGTAGACATCGTGTTTTGTAAAGCGCTCTAAATAGTTGGCAAGAGGAAGTTTCGTGTTTTATTAGGTCTCTGCATGTTTAAGAATCAATTCAGCGAAACATACTTTGATGTCAGAAAATTAAAGAGAAAAATATTCAGAAGACAGGCAAAACCGAAATGTAAGGGACTTTGGGAACTGTCCCACGCGGCTCTTATTTCTCTCAACAACTCCCTACTTTGTTGTTTATATTTATATAATGCTGTGAACAACAGCAAACGTTTTCGAAAGATTGGAAAAAAAGATTAAGTTATCGAATCAAATCCATACGTTTAATTTTGAAATGGCGCGCAAAGTGCAAAACACTTAAACATTTTGCTTAGGATGTTTTTTGGTAGAATATGGTTATCTTTAGTTCTTTTCTGTGGTCTAAAAAAGTTCTCAAATGAAAATTTTCTTAGTGTCAGGAGGATTTTTGACCAAATCCCTCCTCCCTTGATTCTCGTTTGGGTGAGGCTGACAGTGGCATAAGTCAGTTTCCGTGCTGCTGATAGGACCAGCAGTCAGAATTTTCGGATGGGAGGAGTATCACTCACTCATAACTGTTCTTGCATATATTTAACTAATTTCAGTAAATCCATCGAACATTTTAGAGTGACAGTGGTGCAAGTTACTTTAAAGCAAGTTACAAGTAACTTTTTATAGAAACTGATCCATCATTTAAAAAAGTACCCCTATTCGAATACAAATCCCTCTCTTGAAAAGAAAAAAACGCAGTTTTTTGTCTCTTTTTTTCCGGATTTTTTTATAGAACCTTCAATTACTCGAAACTCTCATTGTAACCAACACTTATTTTCGTAATTTCTTTGATTCTTTTTTTTCGTATTCTGTTCATCCTTCACATCCTGCATGATCTTCTCGATGCATCCGTCCGATAGATAATTAATCGGTATAAAATCTGCAAAAGTAATAACTAATCAAATAGCTCTTCCGATAGTATTTATATGGTACAAAAAATACCTTACATGACACAAAACATTTTTAAAAAAAAGAAAAAAAAAACTAAACTAAAAACCTGTGAATTCATTTTTGAAGCATTTTGTTGAAGTACATAATAGCAATACCCTATTATTTTAAAAGTATTTACTAAAATTTTACGTCATCAATTATCCCCTGCAAGCGATTTCGACGCATATAAGACAAAATGTATAGTCATTGATAAATGTTATCTTTGCTTAGATTCTGCTGGCGAAAACATATAAGATAATCGTCGAAAACAAATGTTTTTCGTCTAAGTATAACCACGCACACGATCATTTATTTAAGCAAGCCCGGGTATTGAAGATCAGTTCACTTTTATTTCGCGCCTTTTTGTTGGGCTCAACAAAAGCAGCGTCGCCAAATTTCGGAGAAATAATTTAAAATTATTATTTGGAGCCTATTGCGGAAACAAACACCGACTTCAAAGATTACCCCGCCGTGGCGTTCAACACTCTATTTCGCCCTTTGTGCTCTGAACATTAAAAACGTTTAAAAAAATCGAGTAAAATGAACGAAGCGAAAGCTTTATGCACCGAGCTCTTCAGCTTCATGAATCAAATCTTTATCTTGGGAGCTATCGCGAGAGCAACAGAATAAATATTCACATTAATTTTACAAGTATGCCTTTATTTTATACCTATGTTGCCAAGTTATTGAATGGTCGCTTTGTGGGCAATCAGGTCTTATCCTCTTCTCCGGGCCTTGCTTTATTTAATTTCTTTTTCCCCTGCTGTTAAAAGTATTCTAATAGCACAGCAATAAGGACCTTCGTTTTCGTATTAGTAATTAGTGAAATGTATTTTTGCCTCCGACCTTACGCCTAAGCTGTGTAATTATTGATTTGTTTTTTAATTCGCTACGCTCATAGTTTAAAATGTTTAACAAATTTTGCGAATAAATTACTCCGCTTCTTTTCCTGCCGTTTTTTGAGCATTTGACGTGCGAGGCAGAACATTGTTTTTAAGAGTTCTCTTTTGTTTTAAGTGCTCAAAATTGTTTAAAAAAAAAAACATTTTTTAATCTGAAATATCACGTAGGAAGTTAATCAGGAGGAATAGGGAGGGGACACTTATAAAGATTGGCGCTGATTTTCTCTTTTAATGAGTTAACTAAATATTGCTGCTTTGTCTAAATGAAATTGTTCCTTTTATTTAATAACTCACACAAAGCGTTACGAAAACATAACATTCATTATGAACAGAGATATATTGTTATTGCTTTTCGATTAATCGCATATCGATTGAGAATAAATTTAAAAATTTTCTTTTTCATCTCTAAATTTTAAAATAAATAATTAGTTTGAAATTGCTTTATTGAACATGATTAACTGAAGCAGAATTCTCTAGCTCTCGCCCTCTTTTTTTTTCCTTCACACATTAAAAACTAATAAATGAAAAAAAAAAAGTGTGAAATCTTTCAAAATTAATAATTATCAGTGTATGCACTCGCATGTACACAGATATTTAAACGCCTCTTAAAGCGTATTGGACTACAAGCGTACTTCTACAGCGTACCGCTAAAAGTTGAAATTATGCCTCCAAAATTTAGTCAAGGATATTTTCAAGTTGTGTGTTTATTATTATTTCTATTATTATTATTGTTATTTTAAGCATCCTGGAAGATGGGAAACAAATGCAATTGGAATTTTAAGGCATTACATTTGAAATTTTATCATTATTATTATTTTTTTTTAATACAAAATATCGAATATTTTAAGTGTTAAAATCGAAATACGTAGTATACATCTCTTCTTTACCTCCCATCATCCATTTCCATCTTTAATTGAAGTAATAACTAGGACAGTTTTCACTGGTTTTCGTTAATTTCACTCCTTAAAAAAATGTATCAGATCTTTATCTTGGAAGCTATCGTGAGAGCAACAGAATAAATATCCACAATAGTTTTACAAGCATGCCCTTATTTATACTTATGTTCGTATTGGTTCTTAATGAAATGTATTTTTGCTGCCGACTTTATGCCGCAGAGATGTAATTATTTATTTGTTTTTTAGTGCGCTATACTCATAGTTTAAAATTTTTAACAAATTTTGCGAATAAATCACTCCGCTTCTTTTCCTGCCATTTTGTTAACATTTGGCGTGTGAGACAGAACATTGTTTCTAAAAGTTCTCTTTTGTTTTAAGTGCTCAAAATTGTTTTAAAAAATGTTTTTTTTGAGCAATCACATTGCTTATTGTTCTCATTTGACTGTTTTTGGCGTCCTATGATTTTATTTTCCCCCCGCTTCCCTCTGCAGCACCACCGTCGACCGGCCTCACGATGCTGCTCCTCTAGCGAAAACAGTCTCCAGGTTGCGTCCATATCCTACACACACACGCGCATACATTACACGCACCTACACACACACACACACATACATACACACACGCATACCTACACACACCTATACACGCATACCTACACACACCTACATACGCATACCTACACACACCTACACACTCACAAATACGCATACATACACACTCATGCCTGCACACAGACACAAACACACATGCCTACATACACACACACACTCGTGATTGCGAAAAACATAATTTGAATTCCAGATGTCAAAATTCAAATTAATTTTTAATTTTTTTAAATTATATTTTTATTTTAAATTAGAAATATCACGTAGGAAGTTAATCACGAGTAAAAAGAAAAATTAAAAAAAACCTCCTTGTTTTGTCTGAGCGTGTGTTTCACCATCAGCAGAATTTGTTTTAAATTCTAAACTTCCGAGACTACTTCATTGTCTCATAAGTGGAAACGAACAAGCTGAAAGATGAAGTCACCCCCTTCCTCTTGGACATTTCCTTCCTATCATTAATATTTATGTATTCACAATATTCCAATAAAGAATGCAGTTTTGGTTTGATCTAATAAAAGCGAAAGGCGGAGACACCCCCTCTCGTGTAATGAGCATTAGGCATGACTGAAGGAAATCTTACTTACTACACTCAACACAAAAGATTAGCGAACTGTGTAGCTTGATAATTAAGCGAGGGAAGTGCGGGAAAAAGTCATATTGTTGTGGCATCATTTAAGCATTGATCTTGTCCGGAAAACGCTGCCGAAACGAAGCCTGTTCCTCCGCACTTTACTGCGGGTAAGGTGGCAAGATCTTTTTGAATGGGAACTAAGATTTTCTGGGGATCAAGTTTTCCGACTATCAAGCGATGTCGGACTTGCATAACACCTAGAGGGAGGAAAAACTGATAGTTTTAGCTTATTAGGTTATGTTATCGGCTCTTCTCTTTTCAAATTGGGGAAAATGCTGCTGTTAGTTTCCCAGCAGCTCTTCTACATTGTTTTTAATGCTCTTATCTAGATTGAATCAAATATTGGGTGTATCTATTTTTAGAGACAAGAAAATTTTCGTAATAAATTCGAGTCGCTATTTCAGAGTAATCTGATTAATCGGAAAGGTACGAAGTTTACGCTTACGTTGCCAAGTTGGAAAGGATTCAAGAAAGTATCTGTTTAAGATATTGGAGTTCGATCACGTTCTGGTTGGGGTGTAATCCAGACACGTTTTGTGAGATTCAACTTCTGACAGAGTAAATGCAACATAGGTCTCAACGAATTTAAGCTATTAAAAATGCCAAGGAAAGTGTTTAATTAGTAACTGGTGTTGAACTTGTACTGGTGTTAACTGGTAGAGAATGGCGGTGTAGTATTGTTAATTAAAATGTGTTATAATTCCATATACTGTATGAAACTCAGTAATAGTCAATATTAAGTATGTGTTCACTTCGATATTTTTTCCTTTTTTACTACTAAAAGCTTTATGATACAAATTTTTGCATTTATAAGGTTTTCCTAATGGAAAAGCACAGAGGGAAGGATTAATGTCGAAATCAAATGGAGCAATGTATACACGAGCTTGCATATTTCATTTGCAAGTTTATTTACTAAAACTGATTTTTCACATTGAAATATATATATATATATATATATATATATATATATATATATATATATATATATATATACTCTGTGTGTTTGTTAATGCTCACTAGGGATGAGGTTCTCTGAAAGCATCGAACAGAGAACTATTTGTAATTTTAATTTTGGGTACATAAGTTTAGCATTCAAATTTGTTCTGATAAACAGTTTTTACTTTCCTGAGCAAAAGTATACCTATGATTATGAACTAAAATTGTTTTCTTCAAACCATTTAATTGGCAAAAAAGAGAAAAGTTGTAAGACAGCGTTTGATTCACTTAATAAGTATGATTATGTGTAATGACATGTTTTAATCATTTACGAAAATACTGATACAGTGCCAAGTAAGCGAATTTGAGTAGCATAAATCTTCCGTAAAAGCCAACCGTGCCAAATAAAGGGTTAAATGCTTGACTAAGGTATTATTTTCGAAGAATTCTACATTTATTCTGATAACTCTAATGAAAAATGGAGAAACCAACGTCTTTTCTCTTTTTCGAAGAGACTTTGAAATTTATGTACACATTCATTGTTTCTAAACAGAATATTTAGCAGTATTATCCATGCAAGAAATAAATCGATAACTAGATAAACAAAAGCATGATGCATGTAGCTTTATGCTAAAAGAAAGTTGAATGAAAGAGATGCGTTCTATAGAATGGCTTTTAACTAGTTGCTCAGAGCATTTTTTTCTTTTTAAATATTTTCTTCTTTCTTGCGTAAAGATCAAGCTAACTCTTTAGTCAACATTCGAATCAGCTTCTTTCCAGATCAATGTCTGCGAATTTAAAGCTTTAGAACTTTAATTGACGCTTCGAAAACTCTTAGAGAATGTTTAAGAATTTTTGCATTCGTGACTTTCTACTTAACTGTGCGAGAGTGCATCGGTTTTGATTATTGTTTTTTTTTTTTTTTTTTTTTTGCTTTCAAGTTTTTACTGATTCATAATTTTTTAAAATTCATTTATTCATTCATTTATTTATTCCCCCCCCCCTTCCCCAGGAAATCTTTGAATAATAGAAAACCGATCTCAGAAAATGAGAAAAATAATAATAATAATAAAAACTGAGTAAAAAAAGAAACTGACGTTTTTTGCGACAGTAATGGTTTCAAGAACTAAGTAATAATTCTGTTCTTCCAAGTGATTAAGGAATAAAGAAAGTAGTTAAATAAACTTATTCTGGGAGAAAAGCTCTTTTTACGAAGAATATCACCCATTTAAGGCTTTTTTAAGCAGAAAGGCTAGGAAATAAAGTCGATTCTTATTTAAAAATTTACTTGTCTTTTGTTATTGTCTTTTGGAATAAGGTTTAATTATAAATGAATGTTTTATTTCGGCTCCAGTTTCTTATTTCATCAACGATTAGATTTCTCCTCACATTAATCTGTGAGGAGAAATCAGATGAGTCCTTTTCAAAATGAGTAAGTAGTAAGAGGTTAGATAATTTCCAATCAAAAGTACCAAGGGTTTTTGTTTTCCTCTGTAACAATTTTTTTTTTCATGTATTGTTTTTTACTACTAATCTAAAGAATTTGAGATGCTATGAGACTGAAATTCAAGCCACAGAGCAATTAAACCGCATAAGCGTTAATTCATTAGTTTTAGATGTTGCTACAAAATGAGTCAACATATAGTATGGCTTTGATAGTAGTAAGACTCCTGATCTTGCAAGAGCTCATTTTTGCTAAAGCAGGAAGAAATATTTTATTGGTTCAAAGATAATAACCATTGCAATAAATTATTGGCACAGCAAACAGACTTTCTTTCTTCAACACATTTTAACAAACGATCGTTTAATCTTACGTCCATCGGAGATGAGGTAAAGTAAGTTAAACTGTTTTGTCTTTTACTTAATTTCGTTGTTACTGCTGTTTGATGTTAAAATGATAATTCGACAATTGCCATTTCGATGTATGCATTGCAAAATTTTTATCTAAACAAAGATAAAAATTTCCGTCAGTTTATTATTAATTTTCAGGCCCATTGCTCGGATTTCAATATTTTACCGTTTTTGGTTGTAAGTTTTTGCCCAAATTAACATTCTGTTTTGCCGAAGATCGACGGGAAGTTTTTGCACTAGTTAATGACGAGCCCAAAAACTAAATATCGACACGAAAGCTATCCAACAATAGACATAAGTGAACCGGATTGAGACAGGGAAAGGAGCCAGTTATTGATAACAAATATACTCTCAAATGAGTTTTTATTTTAAACAAGATATTTTTAGCTACTTGAAAAACATTATTACACAATGGAGCTTCTGAAAACTATCACACTAACTAACCGTGACTAAATAATCACAAAATCACATGAGAAAGAAAATTACTTTGGCAATTCTTGAAGAGTGACATTCTTTAATATCCTTCGAGAGGTACTTTGTTACCTTTCGAAGGATATTAAAGAATTAGGAAATAAATCTCTTCGGCTTTTCTTCCGTCCAAACACTAAGAGCTTTGGCAAGTTGATAATTTTGCTCTACTTTTCAACTTTATCTCATTCTAATCAATGTGGAAAACAGTCTTCATTCTGAGAAGATTAGCAGTCACCTTTTTTTTTTCTTCTAAATCCCCAAAACTTCATAAGTTGACTGAATTTATCCTTTTGGTAAGTATTGCAGTAGGGATAAAGTCACCTTTATTGCTCGAACTGTGTCCATTTCCGCTGAAAATTTAACTTATTCATTGCAATACATTATCGATTATTATGTTTGCAAATATTAAATAAAATCAGACAACTTTTTTAAAAAAAAATGAACTTTGAAATTTTAGAAAAAAAACGTTGAACTGTTTTGAAATTTATTTCATAGTATCGTGCATTTCGTCAGGAACTTCTTTTGCAATTTCACTCACATCATAAAAACTCTATAAAATTAAACAACAAGTAGTCGTATGACCTTTTAATTTTGAATTTCAAATGTAGCATAACTTTTTTTTTTTTTTAAATATTTCTGCCGTGCTTAAAGTATGTAATGAGAAAACGGAAATGTTTCGAAATATCGGTACTAAAGTTTTTACTAGAAACTATATATTGTCGCTTCCAACAGTACTGCCGTGCTAACGTAAAGCGTCATGTTTCTGTTTGTGACGTTTTTCCGCACTATAGGTGTCGTTGTTGTTCTGTGACGCAGTGTTTCCAGTTTCCATGTCTATTTACTTTGCTTCCTTCCATTTTTCGTTCATTTTTCGTTCGATCTGCATTTGTGGTGGGCTTTTCGTTCTTTTATGCACTGATGAAGGGGCTTGCATTTGACAGCCCCGAAACAGCTGTTTGCTGAGTTTTTTAACTCTATTTTAATACTTTATTTGTACTTTATACACGTTGTTGTCGTTTTACTCATCCATAGTACAAAGTTTACGACTGCTTTTTTACAATAAAATATTGTATTTAGGTGAAATATGTGACACAGAACCACCTGGTGACCTTAACTGTATTTTAATAAAAAGTGCAGATACGACTTTTGTGCTCAGCACGGTAGAGTAGGATATCTTACTGTTATTCCTGGGATTAGATATCTTACTGTTGCTCTGAGTCGACGATATACAGTATATCGCGGCTTTGATTAATTGCGATTTTAAAACTACCTAGAATGTTTGTGCGGAGTTGAAAAAAAGTATGCAATAACCTTACCAAAGGGCTATTCCACGGTAACCATCAATTTTTCGCAAAACAATCTGCAAAGACTTGAAGTATAATAAATCCTTGTTTTATTGCATGAACTTTATCAAGAATATAGACTCTACTTCTATATAATGAAGTTAAATTTTGAAGACTTTCAGAAACAATATTTGAATGACATTACTGTTTGTTAGGTAACGGATGTATCTCATAAGATGCGTCCGTTACTAAGCCAAAACACATTGAATAAATATGGTTTTCGAAATTTATTGCATTTTATAGAAGTCGAGTCTATGTTCTTCGTACAATTAGGGCCCGACTAACTAAAAGTGAGGCCCTAGTCCCACAATAAATTGGAGGCACCCTGAAGACTCTATAGCGGGATACGGTAGTTACAGGTTTGGTCCCTGTCGGAATTCATTTTTGGGGCCTCTTTGTCTATCCCAGAATTTTACGTAAATCATTAAGCATGTGCATTTATGAACCCCTTCAGGGCCCCTCATAGTTGTGACATGGTAAATTCGCTAATAGCAGAATGAGTAAAAATTCTCCTTTAAGGAAAGTTTTTGCGATTAATAAGTTATTATTATTATTTTTAATTATTATGTATAATTTTTTAGGAAATTTGAGGCCCCTTAGGAAGATGGGGCCCCAGGCCCAGGCGGCCTGTGCTATAATCAGGCCCTGCGTACAATCCATGCAGTAAACCAAAAAGCTAACATATTTTCAGTCTTTCTTTGTGTAAAGCTGTTTTGTGCAACAATTCATAATGTTATCCAGTTCATAATTGTTTCAAAGCAAAACTTTGCAAACACGTGTTTCGGGTTACAAGGAACCTCTTTCAATTGTGGATGGTGGATGCATAGTGTTTTTTGTCGAATGTGTTTCTATCCACCAGCATTGCTAAAAGATGCCTCTCAGAGGTATCTGAAAATGTTTTGCAGATAATGTGTCTTTTTGAGGTTGTTGTACTCTGAGAAAAGCATTGCTCAATTTCGACCATTCTTCAATCTTTGGACGAATTCCGTCATTTCCGACGGTTCTTCTTGTGCTGGGTCAGAAATTCATGCCTAAATCTTAAGAAGTTTTCTTCAATTTAGCAAAAATTTACTCAATTTGATGAAAGTTTAATTGGAGCATTATTCGGGAAGCCATTTCGTCAAATAGGACGAGAATCTCCTGTGATTTGAGGAAGCATTTATGAAAGTGTGTATGCATTTTTACCAAGGATATGTTTTTGTGTTGCCTTTTTTTTTTTTTTTCTCGTTACTAACATTTGTCGGAAGTATTTTTGCAAAAGAATAAAATGGTAGAAATATTTTTCGTAGATATGGTGAGGAAAAGTGAAAATCTCTCAATTTGTAATAAACTTTTCGAACAATAGTTTTCGCCGCATCGGCATTCTCTGATTGCTTATAGTTTCCCAACATTTTCAGCTTGACCTGTACATGTGGTTATTTTTATGCTAATGACTACCAGCTTCACTGGTGTATACATGGCAGAAAGTTCCAAAAGTAGCAAATGAATCCTTGCAGAAGGAAAGAAAGAAATGAATCTGAAATGCTGTTGGAAGCAGACGCCATTTCCAGCATTAGAGAATCGATAGTCAGACAGCTACTTTTCATCGATTTGTTACAACTGTAAGGGTTGTCCGGGAATTCTAGTTCACCTGCTGCGGAACTTAGTTCGAAATCGGAATTACTTGGCCCGATTTTTGATGTATTAATAACCCCAATCAGCGCACTAGACGCTCCCGCCCCTTCCCATCGTACAATTGCCTGCAATACCATGATTTTTCGGTTGGAATTAATAGCTGGCTGCAGGCCAATTAGCGATGGATATGCATGCCGTGACGTCATTGGTTATTGTTAACGCGTTCTTCTGTGCTTCATAACTTCTCTCGCATGCGATTAGGGCGGATTTGAGGAGGAATTTATGGCACTTGTTAAAGAGAAAGATTTTAAATATAAGAATGAGAGTGATATGGATGTCAGAGCCATCACGTACTATTTGCTAATGTGCAAATGTATTTCAGTATTTTAATTATATTTACCGAGTGCGTTCTTTTGCTGCAAGGTCATTCTGAATTTGTTGATTTGTTTAATTATTTAGGGCGAAATATTTTAAATGGCATACAAGTAGCTCATATTTGCTATTTACCTAGTTTCAATACTTGAATTCAATTCAATTCGACCTCTTTCGTACTACTTATTTTAATTATACCCTCGGCATATGTGCAGTGTTCATAACTATCCCAATGTATTATTTATTTACTTTATGTTATCTGTTTCATTACTATTATTTTTTTTTTTCATTTATCAATTTATTTATTTTTTTAATCTAAAAAAATAACTTTTATTAAATAATTCGCACATTTTGCTTGATTCTGCAGTAGAAGTTAAATTTTTTCTGAAAATCTGTTTGGACGCGCGCACACATAAATACATTCTATAAATGTATAAAAAGCTGAAATTGTAGTAAACATATTTGTGAGAGTCCTGCGGTCTTTAGATCTTTTTTCACAGAGACATAGAATTGGATGCCATCTAAGGTGAAAAATTTCACATAAATCTGAAAAGTATAGGAATTAAGCTTCAATGCAACTTAAGCACTGGGTGTATTGATATAGAGCTAAGAAACTCGGTCAAAAGGACTTCAAACTTAGCTCATTTTTTATAACTTTTTACTTTTTAACTAAATTTTGGTATTAATGAAAACTTTTCGGAGACGATTAGTAAGTATGAAAACTAAATACAAATTAAAGGAAAGTATTCTCAAATGAAGACAAGAACTGAACTGTTTTAACTAAAGATTTTCACTCGAATTTAGTTATGTTCTGCAAATGTTTCGGCAGATTTTGTCACTATATCACAGAATTCGCGAAAGTAGACAGTCTTTATTGTTAGTGGAATTAGTTTCAGCTTTCAGATTGTTTTGTGATTGAAATATTAATGAATGTGAGAGCTGAGCACAAAATAAGCATAAACTAAAGGTAAATATTGGCCAATACAGACAAGAACAAAAACCCTGTTTTAAATAATTATTTTTATTTGAATTCAGTTTTGTTTTGTAATGGTTTTGGCAGAATTTGTCATTTTGCCCTGACGTCACCGAATTCGCGAGATTAGACAATTATTAGTTAGAGGAATTAGTTTCAACTTGGAAGTAGTTTAGCGATTGGAATATTAATCTGTGTGAGAGCTGGATGTAAACTATAGGAACGTATTGGCGAATAAAAAAAGAGGTAAACTGTTTAAAATAAATATGTTCATTGGAATTCAGTTTTGTTCTGTAAATGTTTTGGTAGATTCTGTCATTTTGCCCTGACGTCACTGAATTCGCGAGAGTAGACAGTCATTAGTTAGGGGAATTAGTTTCAGCTTGGATATTGCTTTGTGATTGGAAACGATAAGCTCACATCTCCCCACCCACCCAGATTGACTCTGAGAAGGAAGCAGTTCATACACTCTCTCAAATGAGTCTTCAGACTCATTTAAACTGAAAATAGAGGAAGGGACTTCTTCTCTTTCTCCCTCTACTAAATCATTCCTTTATCTTGTTCGCAATTCTTCGTTTTCAATTACAGGTTCCCGTAATCTCCGCTCTTCTAAGCATTTCTCCGCGTGTTTATCGGAAAAATGAAATTAAATTTGACGCGAAGCGAGAAATTAAAAACTCTGCTTTTACTCTCGTGTGATTATCGCTCATACCCACTCGCACACCAGGGCTAACATAGTGCGTGTTGTTCAAATCCGAAATAAATTTCCACCCAAATGATTCCAACTGTTGAATGGTACAACTTTCCCAGTGAAGGAAAGAATTATTTTTCAATTTTAATGCAGCGTATAAAATATTCACTTAGAGCTGCCACTCGCACTTGTAATTCGTTTAAATACATGCGTTGGTGGCCAGACTTATCACTTTTCTATACATGATGCTTTGTATATTTATTTTTGTTTCTGGTGGTTTCCCCACTCGACGATTTTCTTTTACAGCGACGTTAGTTTATCGAAAAATGTACTTGTAAATCTAACTCCTTCATATACAGTGAAATTCCGTTACAACGAACTTCTAGGGATCGCAAATTTTGTTCGTTGTAACGAGAATTTCGTTGTAATGGAATTAAAGCAATGTAATGGAAAACTAAATCGGGACTGAAAATTTATTTCGTTCAATTGGTTTATTATTGGACAGTATTTCGTTGTATTGGTATTCGTTGTAACGGGATTCCACTGTACTACTTTCGATCAAGGCTTTATTAGAGCAGTGCTTTCGATCAAGACTTTATTAGAGCAGTCACTAGCGCAGCTAGAAATATCTTCTGGCGGGGTTTTTTTTTGATCAAAAATACCTTCTAGGCTTTTTTTAAATCAAAAATACCTTCTGAAAGGGATATTTTGATCAAAAAGACCTTCTGAAGGGTTTTATTATTTTTATTTATTTATTTATTTATTTATTTTGATCAAAAGCAATGGCTCTGAGGGGTGTTTTAACCCCCCCCCCCTTCGCTGCGCTACTGAGAGCAGTACTTTCGATAAAAACTTTTAATAAAGCAGCTCACAACTACAAGTTAATGATATTAAAAGTCATAAGAAAAATAGTCACGGAAACCTTGCCAAATGTTTGTCAAGCAGCTCGATTTGAAACACAAGAACAGTACATCAATATACATTCTTTGCAGTTCCGAACCACTTTTCTCGCTATTCCTTTGTGACATTTGGATACCTTTCTGTATTGGTGATAAGCCTGCTGAAAATATATTTCATTTCTTTATAATGCATTTACGTGGATCTATCTGCCTTTTATTTAAATACTTAAGTAATAAAGAAGCTTCCGTATTTAAACTATAGCATTAGTTTATGTTGAAAATTTATAATAGTATTGAAACTTTTTTTTCTGTGCAAGGTATATTCTACATTCATTTATTTTTAATTTGCGTACAATGTACACAAAAATACCTGTACGCGATGCACGTATTTTTTATTCACGAACCAGTTTTCCTTAGATTTGCTTTTTATACAAAATTTCATAGGAGCCAGCACTTCTTTTAGATTACGCTTTTTGTTAGCTATGAACAAAATCCAATCTTAGCTGATGTTATTCGTGCAACACACAATTTATTAATTTCTTTTTTCTTTTTTAGTAACATACATTATTTTTTAATTAATTTTTGAGTTTCTATCAAACTTTAGAATGCGTGCTAGGAAGAAGTGGGCTTGGGAGAAAAGGGGTCCATCAGTTTTGGGGCCCTGTTGTGCACCTTCGCTATGACCTATTCTTTGAAAAAGGGGCATACTTTAAGACAATATATAGACAATAGGCAAAGTAAATAAACACCAATAAAGACATGTTTTGTAATTTCTGCTTTAATTCCTTTTAATTTTTTATAAAATTAAATTTCTAATATTGCCAAACCAATATCAATAACATGAATATGAATTTCAAATTTGTCCATTTATACAAACCGCACTCCAAAACTCCGATTCATTTGTTTTCATTGACAATGACGGATATTCTGGGCGAGTTTAGAGTACAACCTGGTACAACTATCTTATCAGTTTTGAAAACTTCTGTCCAATGTCATTAACTGATTCTGAAATATTAGTCGAGTGAAATTAACATGTTTGCATCGCGACGGGACACAAGCATTACACAGCTTCAATAGCCCATGGGAATAACTGCGAAAGCTGAACTGCAGCTAGTCATACACAAGCATTTGATGTCGGAATATTTTATCGACATTTCTTAGTAAAGGTCGAATAGTATCGACCAATAACGATATCTTACGTTCCCATGGCATGAGAAACTTCAATCTTCGGTTCGTTAGTCTCACGCTAACTGGGTATTTTCTGATTCGATTTTTGGGCCAAAACTTTTGCGTAGTTCTTCAACATTAAAAATATTTTTAGATACTCCATTCCAGTTGTTAAGCTTAGATTTTCTGCCATGCAAGTAGAATCCGATATAGATTAGGATTTTTTTCTTATTTTTTTGCTAGTGTTAAGTTAATGCACACAAGAAAAACTCACAATTTGGAATACATTCCTTTACTTTTGCAGAAAATCGGTCAAAACTTTAAATGTAGCTTTCGTACAAAGTGCAATGATTTCGTGATGAATTGAAGGGCTTGCTACAAAAATGAGGTAGCTCCAATTTCTATGTTTTCGAAAAGTCTGCGTTCAAGTTTAAAACATTTATCCACTTTTTTCCTTTCAAAATTTTAAGAACTCTCCTTGTGCGCTTTTCAGTACAGTTACACAAGATGAGTAAAAAATAAAAACAACTTTAAAATGTGATTTAGAGTCTTAAGCTTTGATGCCGGCCTATCTTTTAAAAATGGAAATTTTCTTTTTTGTAACAAGTTAATGTTTTTTCGTCCGTTGTTGTGCATTTTCTTTTCGTTTTCAGCATTAAAAAAAAAGTTTTGTTTTTTATTTAAATCGTTTTTGATGACATGGGAAAACGCAAAAAGGAATGAAAATTACTAAACGAAGAATTACAAGCATAGCATATACTGACACCCTGACTGCGAAATGCCTTTTTTCTTCTTTTTTTCCCCCTTTTCTTTCTTTTTTTTTTTCCGATGTCACAAAAACTCTTAAAAACCTGTGAAGTATTATAGTGCAAACCGCAAATTCATACGACAATATGTTGGTTTTCTATGAATTTTTTAAATGTGTCAAGGACTTTTCGGACACCCTGTATTATTATGCTTTTAGAATGACTGCTCTGTATTATTCTCCGAACTTTTCTGAAGCTTATTTTCGAACAAGCCGCTACCTGATTCCATTGACAGAATTGAACTGTTTTAAATTGGTACTGAATGGAACTGGAATTCAGTGAGTAGATGATCCGACTCATAAAACAGCACATCGAATTACCAGCACTGACTCAAATGGAAGCGGGAGCAAACTCAGCCGAAAAGATGCAATTTGCTAAAGTGGGCTTGGGAGAGTTTATCTGGGGCCCATCAAAGTTGGGGGTCCTGTTGTGCCCCGCCCTTTTGGCGCCCGTAGTAGTCAAAAGTAAGCGATTTCAGTCATCAAATATCGGCCTTTACGGCACGCAAAAGCGGAAAACAAAATACGAAAAAAATAACCGTCTGTAGCGGAAATAGCCAAGCAAACGAAACAAAGTATCCCAGATTTCGCCGCAAATTGTTCCATCTCTGACGATTCAACTGAGGAATAAATAAAAAGCGATTTTTTTTTATTCTTTTTTTTTCTCCTAGCAAAGATCCCCCCTCATGCTCACCCCTAACTTGTTTATTTCCCCCTTTCCTCCTCTTTTCTGCCTCTCATACGCTACATTCCACAAATCGCAGGTGTTTTTCCGATATTTCTCTCACTCTTTTCGGAGGAGGGGAAGCCTTTACGACTCTGCTACCCCCCAAATTTTCTATCTATAAAAGCAAGGATGGGAGTGAAAATGTGGATAGAAGAGGAGAATTTCCTTGTGTTTTTTGAGGGTAGATAGGAGGAAATTCTCCCTTCTCTTTAGTCCCTGACTCTCATGATGGCTGCTCATTGAACCGCTATTAAGTAAAACTCAAGAAATTTTGCTCGTTCAAAATAAAAGAATGTTGTGGAGGAAAGTAATCTCTCTCGTTCGGTAAGGCTACAACCCTACGGCACGCCACCTTGTTGAAAAAAGTGGTTAAGACTGATTTCGGAAATTGGAATAAATATGAATATTTTTATGCTCTCAAACTTTCTTTAGGCTCGTTGTTTATTTTGCTCTTGATTGGTTTCCTTGGGATAAGACAGAAGATAGAAATAGTAGGTAAAAGATAGAAATAAAGTCGAAATAAGTTTGTCGAGTGAGCAACCTGAAGCGTCACTGAAAGTGAACTGACATAAATGAAGAAATGAAATGAGTAGCAGAAATGAAATATTCTGAAAAATTCAATGTTCCTCAAAAAAAAAAATATCGACTTTATTTTTATCTTTTAAGGCACTGCAAATGAGCAGTTGGAATTAATGAGTGCTTTAGCTTGGAGGCTCCCAAAGTAGGTGCCGCGGCACCCAGAAGAACTGCAGGGAGAGGCGAAGGGTACCGCGAAGTGTCCATGGTTTCAATATGCATACATAATAAAGATCGACTCGGAGTTCCATGAAAAAATGCTAATTCTTCAAAGGGTGCAGCAAATTGGAAAAGCTTGGGAACCCCTGCTTTAGACAAGTCGACTGGTTAGAATGATAGTGGCGTAAATCAAAATTTTTATAAATTGCGAAAATCACAGATTTGGGGTCCTGTTTAGTTTTTCTATTAAGTGCATCCATTGCACTAAAAGCTTAAAAAATACTAAAATATATTGCCCATTAGGAGCGCCACTAAATTGTCGACTAGCTGAAATTGCTGTTTGAATGCAAATGTCAGAGGTGTTAGTGGGTAACATAACGCTGATTGGACCAGCAGTCAGAATTTTCTACTGCGCATGAAAATTGACATCCTTTTAGTAAACCATCATAACTGTAGAATGAGAGTAGTGCATAAAAATAAATTACAAGTAACTCTTCATAAAACTGATGACAGATTAGGAAAGAAAAAAACCTATCTTTACATCAAATTCCTTCCCTTGAAATTGAAATGTACTCAATCCTGATTTTTTTTTCCTCGGATGTTTTTACAAAATCTTCAATTACTCAAAGCTATGTTAGGAGGACTTGAAGTTATTCAAAAAAGTAATGATCCTGCAGAGATCGTAAACTCTTGGTACGATCGTTCGTAAAAATGACGGAAGTCTTAAATCATGTTTAGACCCTTAACGCTGCAATTTCTTGATTTTTCAGCCCTAAAATATAATTTGTTTTTTTTTTTTTTGTTTTTCCAGGTAAAGAGGTTTGAATTTCCCTCACAGGCTACGGTTAAAAATACAGTAAAACCTGTAAAGTTGACCACCCTTGTAAGTTGACCACCTGTCTATGTTGACCGCTTTTGTCGGGAACGGAATTAGCCCTATCTCATATAATGAAGGAAAACCTCTGTAACTTGACCACCTCTCTATCTTGACCACCTGTCTATCTTGACCACTAATGTACGCCAAATTTGATCTGGAGTATTGTAAAAAACCCTTTGTAAGTTGACCACTTGGTTTATTTTTTAAAACTTTCTTCGGCATATTATTTTATTTTATTATAGATTTATTTATTTATTATAATAATAATAGTAATATATATATATATATATATATATATTTTTTTTTTTTTTTTTTGATACCTTTTAAAGAATGTTTTTAATGCTTTGATGACATACTAGCATTTTACTAACTAAACAGCAGCATAAAGCTTATGCTGCTCTTTATTCTCCAAATTTGTTTTTCATTTGTTGTTCTATTTGAGAAAGCTTTTTGTACTCTGTTCAATGAAAATAGGTGTCAGTAGAAAAGTTTTTTCTTTCAGTTGCAATATCTTGTCGCAACACAGGAATTCTGCTAAAAAGAGCAGGCTCGGATCTATACATTTTGGGCCTCCCTGCAACAAAATATGTAGGGCCCCTCCCTTGCGGCCAGCAGTGTCTATTTGTAAAGCAAATAAGCCTTAATGCTAGTTTTTTTTTTTTTCTATTTTTTCTTCAATGGGGGCCGTTAGCCCCTTTTAGGACATGGGCCCCTCGCACTGCGGGTACGCAGATCTGGGCCTGCTAATGTGTAATGAGTAAAGTTACATGTTTCTGGTGCAAGGGATTAAGAGATAGGGACATTTTAATTTTGCCTTTATGAACTGAGAGAGTCGAGCTTGTTGCTTTTTGTGCTATAAGTTTTACATAAAAGGCTTCAAAAAGAAAGTTAATTTAATTTGAGATTAATAAAAAGTATTAAATATTAAAAGTAATTGAAAATGGAGAAAGCCAGAGAAAATTAGCTGGCATATATGGAATTTCCAAAACTACAGTGTCGAATATAGTTAAAAACAAGGGAAAAATAACAAAAGTATTTGAATAGTATTTTTAATTATTGTTTCACTTTCAATAATGTTAAACAATGAGAGTGGAGTTGAACAGAAAGAAGAACAGAGAACAGTAAGGGTGAATTCCTCAAAAAAATTAATACATGGTGCAAGAAATGACAAACAATAAAAAAACAAAAATCTTACCGCCCTTCATAAGTTGACCACCTCTCTAAGTTGACCGCGAAAGTACTGCACCGCGAGTGGTCAACTTACACAGGTTTCACTGTATTTCAAGTCCGTACTAGAAAATAATACTTTTCTTTGGAATAACCTTTTCAAAAAATACTTTTATGAGTATTCTGCAGCTTTTTCAAATAAAGTTTGTTTGAAACTAATCCATCCTTTAGTTTGGGTTCTATATATGCCTTAAATTTTGCCGTAAGGCGCTAATGTTAAATAATTTTTTTTGTGTTCAAAATTGAACTCGTGCTTCATTTTCAATTTAAACAAGTTTAAGTGTAAGGTATTCTGACGGAAATATTTCAGGATGGGGGGAGTTAAAATTGGACTATTCCCTCAAAAGCAATTGAGCGGAGTGCAGGACATACCGAAGGACACTTTTTTTTTTGTCACAAAACCTTATTTTTAAATGAATGTGTTATTTATTTTCTTTCTTTATTTTTATTAAAATAATAAGACCTTGTTTAATTGTTAGAAATATTTTTATATTGCAATAAGCCTTATCCCTCTCTTTTATATTCTTTCATTAATTTATTATTTATTTTATTTATTTTTTTTAACTCTGCGGGTAAGAAGGGTAAAAAATTCTTGCTGTGACTGATCAAAATAAACTAAGATTGTATAATTTAAAAGGATTTAAACAAATGTACTGTCAAACATAAGTAATTAATTCTTGGTTTGATCTCAAAACAAAATGAATTGAACTACCAATTTTAAAGTTGCAGAGCTTCCACAATGCTCTTAAAGGAATGAAACCAATGCTTTTCTGGTTTCTGATCCAATTTTCATCCTTTTCGTTAAATATAGTCTGAGTATGGGGACTTTTGTTCCCAGTACTATGACCGAAACCTGATTAGAGAACGAAAAGCGAGTTCTCATCGATTCAAGCTCTTCAAAATAAAGAACTGTAATTTAATTCTGATTCTACGTACTATGTATTAAATCCTATTTATTTCAATTTTCCGTACAAGTTGAAGAGTACACGTGACTTTGCAAGGGATTCATTATCGAAATCAATTTCGGATCGAACTCTTTTCAGTTTCTTTACTTTTTTATTTCTCTCGAAGTTGGTTTTGAATTTAGTACCTGTCAATACCCTTAAGCTTTGTTTTCAATGGGTTATTCATAACCCTGAGCTAAGTAATAAAAAGGATTAAATGTTACGGCATTTGGAAATAGGGAAGGTTAAATTTATTATTTACATCATTTAAGAATTATTTATTTTGTAAATAATTTTACAACAGGATATAGGAAAACTGATGAGTAATTTATTTGAATTGACGTATATATTGTATGATGTGCTTTTACTGTCCTTTCCTCTATACGAAATAGTTTACTAAAAGGATTCACACTAATATCGTTATCAGAAAGATAATTAGAATATGTTCGTTTCAGATCAAAATGTGTTTTAGAAAAGAATAGATTTCAAAGCACCTAAATTAGCTTCTAAAGTACTTTGATTATTCATGCTCGGTAAAAAAGAAAAAAAGAAAAATTCTGACGAATTAGGGTTGTGGTGTAGTACACCTACACGTTCATTTTGAACTCAGTGTGCTGCTTTTTTTTTTTCTTGAACACGATTCAAAGAGCAGAACTTAACTTTCAGCAACGTGAAAAAAACAGTAGGAATAAATTTTTTATAATCATGTTCGTACGTTTGTGTATCGACGTTACATTGAGACAAATACGATGATAACTTATGCAGTTTTTAAAATGCGATTTAGACGTGTTTTAAAACATCGAATTTGAGAAAAAAAAAAGGGTACATAATTTTTGGTTTCTGTTATACTAGATAGTTCTAAACTCATTTCATTTAACGATTCGAAAATACACATCTTTTCTCATAAAACAATATTAGGAGTTAACGTTAGTGGTACAAATCAAGTTTTTTTCGGTAGAACTTTTTAATTTAGTGGATTGTTACGAAGAATTCCGGTGCTTGTTTTCTGAAAGTGACTAAAAATTTTTGTGCCTCGTATTCTATTAAGTTTTAGCGTTTTTATTTTTATTCATTTATTTATTTTTAATATAGAATTACGAAATAATTGTAAATGTAGTCGGGAAAAGGAAATCTTTCTGTCTCGTAATACAATACTTTTTAAAATATTTTTACTATAGTTGTTTTTTTTTTTTTTGTGTACTGCTGGTTTTTATGAATTCTCCTCCGTATTAACTTTATTTTCGAATGTATAATTGTTAAGCGGAAGTAATTGAGCAGACATATCCTGTAGGACTCGACCGATGCATCGGCGCCGATGGTTCAACAATTTAGCCATCGGCATCGGCGGCCGATGCTAACTTGCAGGAAACATCGGCCCATCGGCCTTAAAAAACATCGAAAAGCCGATGGAATTGGCCGATGTTTTTGGAGAGAAAAAAAAGTACCTTAGTTGTTTTACTTTTTAATACAAAGTAAAGTGAGTTATTGTTTTCACATAAAATTGTGTACTTAAATTTCAGTATGAATTTTTATTTTAATCACCCCTGAAAGAGTTTTTAATACTGCATTCAGGTACCAAACAAGTTAATTATTGCGTTGTTTCTTGCGGTTGGATGTACGTAAGTATCTCTCATAAGTCATAACTCAAAAATGGTAAACTGTAGAAGGCTAAATTTTCGCGTGTGGGGTGTGTGTACGTTCCAGTTGTGCAATTTCCTTTTTGTTTTCAATCGGGTGTTCTAAAAAGCCTATTTACTCATTTTTTGTGGCTATTAATTACTTATTTGAAGGAAAAACTAATACAGCGCCTCAGACCAGAGGCGTAGCTAGACCCGACTTTCGGGGGGGGGGTTACTTCTTTTATTTTATATATATATATATATATATATATATATATATATATATATATATATATATATATATATATATGTGTGTGTGTGTGTGTGTGTGTGTGTGTGTGAACTTTTACATACTTTGGAATGGGGTGCCCCAAGTTCGATACTTGTGTCAAACAAAACAAAATCGAAGATTTTTTTTTTAATTTATTTTTTGTAATGTTTTGGAAAATTTAACTTTTTTTTCCTTTTTCTCCATTTAATTTAAAGTGAAACTTTCTAGCAACAGGTCTAGACAAAACCAGTCTATCCAAATCAGGGGGAAAATCAAATATCTGATGAGCGTGTTCCGTTCATTTCAGTGTTACTGCTTAATTTAGAGGCTAACACACATCTACAAAAGCTGGCATCCCTGAAAGCTAATAGATGGATCCATTTCCGCCTGTGAACTGGATGTTTGACTTTCAATCTCATCGGTGGTCAGACTATTTTTACTAACTTGGTTCGCACTAAAAGCATGAAATAAAACAAAAAAAGACTTCTTGATTATAACCTGCAAAAAATGAAATGACTTTTCATATCGTTATATTTATATGTTGCTTTTTATATGTATTTACATTTATGCTAGTTCTAAAGCAGTTAATAAAATTTGAATTAAAAAAGAGGGAAGAAATATTGGCGGTAGAAAGTTATTTGCACAAAGCTGCATACCACCTGTTCTCCTTTCAAGTTTTTATTTTTAATTTTATTACCTGCTTTAGAATTTATATAAATATCTATTCGAGAGAGCAACAGCAATTTTCGAGTGTTATAAACAGAAGTCTTGTTTATTTTCTACTTTTTAATGCGAACCAAGCTAACAGAAATAGTACAGAACAGTCTAGATTCATTTCGTTTTTAAACATTTTATTCCTGTAATGCTATGCAGTTTTTCTTTTAAATTAAAATAAAATTTCCTTCAGAAGGGTTCGATGGAATTAATGCTGCTTCAGCAGACTGTACTTCGTTTTCTTCAGAGGACGTTAACTTTCTCTTTTTAGAGGAACCATTTTCGTCATTTACATTTTTTTTTGGGGGGGGGGGGAGGTTTGAAAAGCTTGTTATCGGTTTTGCTCTCTTCATTATACAACAACGTTCACTTAGAATATACTATTCTAAATAGTTCAGACTAAACGTTTTTAAAAGAATACGCAGTAAATACTGGCTGACATTTTCGACAAATCGATGTGATTGCGGTGGATTTTCTGGTTAGCAAAGGCCGTTTTGACTATCACAGCACAACGCCAACAAAAACCTTATGTCTCGAATTCCGGCTATGCTATCATTTTCGGATTCGAAGCCCAATGATCTTCAAAGCAGCAAGCAAAAGCATTTTCTTCAACTCGAAACAGAAAGGGCTGAGGGGGCAAAAAAAGGAGAAATTGCGTTCCACGAATAGGTTTTTTAGGAAAATTAAGGAAAGGACAGTCGTTTCGAGCACTTTCTTGGAAGAAGAGTAAAAGGGTGAAATTCACAGGTTGAGTATTAGTTGCCTTATGGATGAGTATTTCAAGTTCATGGTTAAAGGTCATTCAAGTTAAAAGCCATTTTGCTCTGTTATCTGGTTTAGTACTGTTCTGTGATCGCTATCTTTCTTAAAATTATGATTCCTTAAAGAAAACCAAGATGATAGGAGGGAAGTTTAAGATTTTTTCAAGTAAAGAAAAAAGGAAAATCCTAGAATATTGGCCAGGTTAGATTTGCAGCAATTGCTAACCTCAAGAGGATAAATAATTAATCAAAAAACAAGAAAAAGAAAAAATCAGGCACCAAAAAGCAATAAAAGACGTTTTCTTCAAAAAGATTGCTCAAAGTTTCTTTAAACTGGCAATAAAGCACATAATAATGTAATAATAGAACAAAGACCTAACAAAACTAATACAGAGGAATTTTGATCAAGCGCCCATGTGGTCTATAGTATCGATTTCAAATTTTCACCATCATATTCCAAATTTCTATAAAGTTTCTTAAAGTCCCCGTATCCTAAAACCTCTTTATCTCGATTTTTTTTCCTTCCTGTGAAATTCGAAACATACAGATTCAACTGTATGTAATATTCCCACTGCGCCGCTCATAAAATTAAACATACTTAACAATTTTCAGAATCTATGACAAAAAAAGGCTGCATATACGTGGATTTAATAAATCAATCTCATTTCTAAAGCGAAGTGTGAAATTTCACTCAATTATCAAAAAAATGTTGCAGCACAGTGAGGAGTGAGGCGTCTTTACGCTTGAGGGTCACTCATTTAGCTGATTTTCAATGGCACTGGAGGGGGGGGGGGGGGAGAGCGAAGTGAACTTTTGACCACTGTTATTCAGAAAAAAAATTTTTGATTTTTTTTCTTTTCTTTTTCTTTTCTCTTCTCTTTTTTTTCTCTTCTCTTTTTTTTCTCTTCTCTTTTCTTTCTTTCTCTCTCTCTCTCCTTTTTTTGGGACAAACATTTCGGGGGGGGGGGGGTTTGTCCCCCAACCCCCCCCCCTAGCTACGCCCCTGCCTCAGACTGACGATCATTTGGTGATATATTGCCGAATTGGAGACTATGGAAACAAATATGAGATGGCGAAACCGGTTTTGTTTCATTTTGTTAGATTCTCGTTGAACCGACGGTAATTTTTAATTTTTCGATATTTGTGATATGAATCACAGTAATACAGTCTTTTTTGTATCGCTTCGGCGGAGCTACAAGTTTGGGGCCCGTCGAAATACATTTTGGGGCCCTATTTCTTTATCATAGAAAATGTAAAACATTTATCGTAAGCATTTTTGTGACTCGGGCCCCTACGGTTATGGGGCCTCTCGTGCAATTGCAATACTTGCTATATTTTAAATCCGCCACTGCGCGTCAAAACCAACTCGGGTGCAAGTTTTAAAAGAGTTTTTCTGCTCAATGTTTATGATTACTTTGAACTCGATTTTTTTAGACTATTTTTTGTATTTCCGAGAACACTTGCGTGCCCCTCCTCCCACTCCTTCAATTCCTGAAATTAAACTGTAGTTGTACTTTTGAGTTGTTTAAAAGTAACACCATTCATAAAATTAGAGGTTTTTTTTTTTTTTTTTTTCAAACTTTATTTTTTGTTTAGGAAAAATTTAGAGGATTAATGTAACAAAATTGATTAAAGACGTTTTGAATAGTGACATAATTCGGAAATCAAAGGGACTTTTGAATTTTTTCTTCGTAAGTACTGAAGTAGATTCAGAAACTCTTCCGAGGCGTTGGTGGTAGCGGTTCTGTACTAAAAAAATGAGGCCGAAGTTTAATGTTGTGAGTAACCCCAAAATCAAAGGATGACCCTCCTACCACCCCCCCCCCCCCCCCCCTCTCGTCGTGTCAAGCATTTCTTACATATTTAGCGATTATTTATTTTGGTCAAGAAATGTCATTTTGAGTATTTCTTATATTTGTTTTACCTATATTTCGTAATGCGCCATCTTTTTTGCATCATCAATAGCGATCGATTTTTTTTTCTGTTATAAGTAACTATTTTTATGTATTTATATAAAATCAATGAATAAGTTATTTTTGTTTTCATCATATTTTTAATAATATGTTATAGAAAAGTTTAAACGATTTTCTATTATGCAATTTTTTAAATTTCAGAAAATTATTGTTAAATTGAAAAATTTAATTTGAACTTGTTCGTAGTGCTTCATAAAAGATTAAACAATCAAATTATTCAATATTACGTGTGCAAACATCAGATCAAGTTGTATATGTATTCAGTTATGAACTTGGTGTAAATATTGAGTTTGTTTATTGTAGTTGCGTACCTCGCTCTTTTCATGGCTATTTCTTTTTTCAGCAAAATTTATGTCACTCTTATAGCTTTTATGAAAAATGCAAACTTTTCTATTCATAAATTTTAAATAAGTATAAAAATATTCCTAATATGATTTAATATTGAAATTTATCTGTTACCTTTTTTGTTTAATTTGATGATTAAAAAATGTCTACGTGCAATTTTTCCACTTTAATTGCGTTATTTGTTGACGGTATCATAGTTTTATTCTTACTTTTTTTAATGATAAAACATAATTTATTGTTTTTTAACTATGTTTAATGTACCTAAATCCATACATTATTACAATATTACTGAAATCTTAGTTATATGTTCAATTTAAAACAATCAGTTGGTTATTAAACAGTTTCTTTGTTTTTCTTCCTTTTTTTTCTTTCTTTCTTTATTTTATTTTATTCTTTTTTTTTTTTTTGGTTGTTCTTTGTCTTCCATCATACAGCAGTCAAAAAAGGAAAAACATACCTACACCCTATACAGATTGTACGTACTACGATCCAAAAGTTCGGGTGACAAGCTGTGTAAAACCTTACCCAGAATAGTTCACATAACCGAAGCACATCCACCTTCAAAAGGTCACCATGAGGGACTATGTCAGTGTTGCCAGATGGCCAAATCCAGATTTCCCCAGTTAACTTCCAACTTTTCCCCAAAAAACGATGTTTTCTATCAAAATTCCCCAAATTCAAAAATTATTTTTCCACTAATATTTTCATAAAATGAATCGACTTCCCCTGATATTTTTGTCTCTTGAAAAAAAATTTTCCCCCCAAATAGCCAAATTTTCTTACAAGATTCCTCAACTTTTTTTTTTTCCCATTTTTGCTTTTTTTTTTGTCTTTATCTTTTTTTTATCTTTACTAATAATAAAGCTGAACGTCTCTCTCTCCGGATCTCTCCCTCTCTCTCTGTCAGGATCTCTGTGACGCTCATAGCACCTAGACCGTTCGACTGATTTTCATGAAATTTGGCAAAGAATCAGTTTGTAGCATGTGGGTGCGCACCTTTAAGCGATTTTTGGAAAATTCGATTTTGTTCTTTTTCTATTCTAATTTTAAGAACATTTTCCCGAGCAAAATTATCATAAGATGGAAGACTTAATTACCAAGTTATCATAATGTGGAACCGTAACGTGGGCAAGCCAATTGGCGAGAAATTCACCATGCATTATTTGTAAATATACAGGGGAACCAAAATACCTTTTAATTTTCTACTTCGGGCAAAGCCGTGCAGGTGCCACTAGTCATAAATACAAGCGCCTGACCGAAAGATAAGAAATAACCAAATATGTTTTTTTCTACTCGCATTTACTACTCTGCTTCTTTAAATTTTAACTATGATTTTTGTATATATTTATCCAAGAATATTCTTCATCACACTTATTTTTGCCTGTTTCACGTATCAACTAGTAACTCACGCAGAACTATTAATGCGAATTCCGTACATAATATTACACATAATACGAAATGCGAATTCCATAAAGTTGAACAAAACTAAACCAACGCTGTTTGATACAAACAATGCAACTACCAGATGTCAAGACGCAAATTTAATTACAAATTTTCCCGAGGTTTTTTTCCCCCAGGTTTTCTCCAAGAAAATTTTTTCCCCAAAGGATTCCCCTCAAAACCCAATTCTCCAAAATTTCCCCAGAGAGCACCGGATTTCCCCAAAATGGGGAAATTTCCCCCAATCTGGCAACACTGGACTATGTACTACTTCCAGCGTTCATATAACTTTTGGAAACACTCCTGGAAGCCATTTTTCGCTACCTTCTGTGATGAAGCTTTATCTTCTCCTGACGGAAGAAAGCGGCGTCCATGCAAATCTTTTTTGCTGGGAACAGGTAAAAGTCATACGGAGCTAAGTCCGACGAAACGTTACGTTATTTGTTTGTCATATCAGAGTATTGACAAACCAAATCGTGCATCCTCAACATGAAAGTCGCCTTCTCACGATGAAGTTAAAGCCTTACAGGAAGTTGCGAAAATGGCTGCCAGTGCTTCTAAAAGCTTTACGAACGTTGGCAGAAGTGCATAATCGATCAAGGTGACAATTTTGTAGATAGATGTGCTTCGGTAATGTGAACTATTCAGGGTAAGGTTTTATAAAGCTTGCCTCAAACTTTTAGATCATACTACGTACGTATGAGTTTTCAACTTACTATTCCATAGCGTTTTTGAGTGACGCAAGTTTACGCGGATGAAGACATCACAAGTGTGTTTGCGATAATTAACTAAGGAGGAGTTCAAAATGGAAATTTCGGTCATCTATACTGTTCTTAGGTACATATGCATGTACAGACGTGCCGAAAAAACTTATGAAGTTTAAATTGGGTGATCGTAAAATATAAATTTAGGTCGAAATCTGATATATATATTTTGTGATTACAATTCCTTATTCGTCGAAAGAAAGTAAAGTGAAATGAATCAGCGATCCTTTAAACCTGACAATCTTATCAATTTATTTCTGTTAGATTTTTTTTTTTTTTTTGCCATCGGCCAACAACATCGGCAATCGGCCATCGGCAATCGGCCATTTGGAGGAAAACAATCGGCCATCGGCCATCGGCCATCTTTGAACAATCGGCCAACAATCGGCATTGGCCCATCGGCCAAAAAATGCCATCGGTCGAGCCCTAATATCCTGGATTTCGCCGGATTTCCTTTTTGAAATAGTTTTTCTCCTTACCATTATATCGTATTTTTTGAATCTTCCTTTTCGTTCTTAGCGATGCAGCACCAAAATAACATGAGATATTCTTCTTTTGGCTATTCATCACCCCGACTTCGTTTCGGTTTCTTCTGCTTCTTTTGTTCTATAACCAAACGATGGAATGAACGAAAAGCGTATCGATAGAAAATCTATGATTGGTGAATCGATTCGGAAAGTTTCTAATTATATTTTTAGGATCGATGAATCGATCAGTGATTCCATTTCCCTGCGGAATGCTGTACGTTAAGATTAATAGATTCTTCGTCAAGTATCGGAAAAACAATCTGCAGCATTTAGTTTACCCAATAATGGTATTTCGTTGTAGTTGAGCAACCGATAAATGTTATCGTGTGCTGAACTATTCTTACTTTCGGTTCGTTTTGAAAAGAACAAATATTCAACTACAAATTATAGTGTTTCGAAATCTTCAAACCTACAGCTAACTAAATCATCGTGAAGTTCTCCCATACTTGAAATCAGTATTAATTTAACCTTCGTACCGGTAGCTATAGTATTTGGTACATAAGCAGATCCTTTGCCTGTACTGGTTTCTTTGCAATTCGTAATATGTGTCTGAAGTCCAGTTACTATATGTATGTACTAGCCGCCTACGGCGACCAGCTGGTCCGCCTTTTTACGCCATTCGCCTTTTTGCGCCAGAGTTGCCGGCTTCGGCGGCTGCTTAGACAATTTAGTGACGGTATTAATCAATGTTTTTCTCTTTTTTTCTCAATATTATCATTCGCCTTTTTACACCGATGTTGCCGCCTTCGACGGCTGCTTAAACAAATTTTGTAGCGGTATCAATCAATCTATGTCTATGTATATCATTAGTAGTTTGAATAAAATATTTTCTAGATCTATCTCCAGTTCCGTCGTTTGGAATACTTTTAAAGGAGGGGGAGACACAAACGACGTACTCTTCATGCAAATTTTGTCGAAAAATAACAAAAAGCACTTCCACTTTTATGTGAAAGCATTGTTTTTTCAAAGTCATGGTGTGTGTGGGGGGGGGGGGAGCACTGACACCCCGTTGAAATTCCTTAAATGACGGGCATGCCTCTTTCTTGCTGTCCATCTGCTATATCGAACTCTATATTTGTCTATCTATCAATCTTTACGATCTGCGCATATCTACCTCCTGACAGTACAATCTTTTTTTATTTATATAAGTATTAATTCGAAAACAAAAACATTTTTTGTCCACTCAACTTCTATCTATCTCTTTATCTACCTAACCTAACCGCCAATTCGCAACAAAAACGAAGATCATGCAAAAAATCGCGGGTTTTATTTATTTAATCAAAATAGCCCTCAAAAATAAAGGCTCTATGTTCCTCGTAGTGTTCAAAAAGTAGCGCTTGCAAAAAAAAAAAGTGAAGAGAAGGCAAACGATTTCAGTTGGATCACGTGATGTGTTAAGCTCGGAACTCAGCCGGCAAGCGAACAGCTCGCGTTGTGTTCTGCCGTTAAAAAAATTGTAAAAAAAAAACTATTGCGTATTTTTCAAAACTTTTCTCTTCTGAAGGGGGCGGAATGTTTTTACTATTACCAACTAAAATTTTAGAATTGAGGATTCAATACTTGTCGCAGGATGGGTTTCGAAAAAAAATAAACCCAGAAAAAAGTGTAAAATAAAGGTTTTTTCAAAAATCTATAAAAAATACAAAAATTGTTCTATCTTCAAAAATTTTTCATTCATCATATTTAAAATTAAATTTCCTACACACTAGTTCAAAAAATATCCGTCTGGCGCGATTGGTTCGAGATCTGTGAGGTCAAAAGTACTAAAAAGTGCTAAAAATAACATAAAACATTAAATAACTTTTTTACTAATAAAAATATCAAAAATCGAAGCCCGAGGTGCACATTTTCAGCAAAAACTGCACCTGTGTACCAAATTTCATCTTTCTAGGCCTTACCGTTTTCCCAGGATGCGCGCCACAAACACACACACAAACATCTTGTTTTATTATATGTATAGATGTATGTATATATATATATATATATATATATATATATATGTGTGTGTGTGTGTGTGTGTGTGTGTGTGCGTGCGTGCATGGCGTGCACACGCCCAGAGACCTACAAAAATTGTAAATTCAGAGGTACCTGAAGTTTTTAATTTAGGCTCTTGATGACGTGCCATCTCCTAATCATTATTTCCTGATTAACAGCATGTTGAACTACAAACACATTTTTCAGCTTAAATTGACATTGCAAAATTTATTACTAATGCAACTTCTTTCTCAATCCCATCTTGTGCTGAGTTTTTGCTCAGATATATGCTTCTGAACGCTACAGTTGAAATTTTGTTTCAAAGATACCCATGTAGCTCACGTTACGCTTAAGCGTTTCATCAACGTTTTAAAATGGTTGTCATAATTTTTGCATCCATTTTAAACCGTTTACGAAACGAAGCATGCTACCTGGGGAAATTTCCTTGCTGAATAAAATTTTATACTAATGTTTCAGTTTAAATTGACATCTTATGCTCTTGCAATTGCGTGTTTTTGTCAAAACATCTTTATAAGTGAACCGTTTCTAAGCTAGTGACACAGTACAACCTGCATTTGCTACCACATGTTTTGAAACTCTAATTTGATCTCACTATTCGGAGCTTTCCAAAGGAACTGCTTTTACGGAAAACCTTTTCTCCCTTCAAATTCATCACAAAGGCAATTTCTTTCTAAATTCCGTCTTGCACTGCGTTTGTGATCGGGTATTGTGTGTTTCATGAGGAGAAGAGACTTCGGAACGCCTTCCCGAAAGCAAAGCTAAGTTTAGCGCGGGGGTGATCGCTACCGCTTTCAATTGAGACAACCCTAAATTTGGCGGGCATTTAAATATGCAAAAATGTCTTTGTGTTCTTTCCTTTCGTTTCTAGCTTCGCGTAATTATCGTCTACGGGAATCTATACTTTTTAAACTGAAAATTTCAGAACAAAAATATTGTATTTACAAAAAAAGTAAGGTATTTTGTTTTCCGAATGAAACATTTCTATTAAGGATAGGCTTTCTGAATTTTGAACGATATCCTTTTAAACACTAACCTCCTATATTCGAAATTGCAAGTGCGCTGATGAAAAAAAAAAGGGGGGAGGGGGACAGGAAAACTTCATTGCCACACAGAATGTGGCATTGAAATGCTTAAGGGTTGCGTTCGTTTTGAAGACTTAATATCTCTCTCCATCTCCCTCTCCCTTTTCTTGAGGGGGGGGGGTGACTCAGTAGCTCTTACGGGTTGGGTCTTTTTGATGCATCTGTATGGATTGTACAAAATTTCAGAACATATAGAGCGGATATACAGTCAGTAGATCTACAGTAGCAGTTATTTTTGAAAAATGATGAAAACATTATTCGAACAAAAGTTGCCCCCCCCTCTCCCCCCCCAAAAAAAAGAAAACTTGGTTGAACTAAAGGCGGGAACTGGACAATTGTTCCAGAAAGGATTTACATGTGAGAAATAAAAGTAAATGAGAAAACAATAAAAAATCAATCTGAAATATTTAAAGCAATTGACTATTAAAATCAAGGCTATTTCTCTAAGTATTGCATGAATATTAATGTTTAAAAATATGTAATAATTTGCGATGCGTTATAAAAAGTGTCTTTGGTTTGAATACTGTTTTAAAATTATAGGTTCATCGGTTGGGCCGGCTTAAGAGATGACGACTACCCCCAGGGCGAGTATTTTCAAGGCGGGGGGGGGGGGGTAACCAACTTCGCTTCTGGGGGGGTGGGGCAGAAACGAAGTTAGTTATAACACTTCAGTACACAGTAGCCTAACGTAAACACGGATTGTCCATAAAGGACGTTACACTTCACCTTAGCCTCTCCCCTCGTTACATCTCACGCAATGTTCGATGAACATATTGCTATAACGAACGCTTTTATTTGGACCAAAATATGTGAAGTCATATTTCTTATAATCCCCTCCTTCCCCCTTGAGACTAACTGTCCGAAGTTCATGAACCCCGAACCCTCTCTCCCTAGCCCTTTCAAGCGTGACATCATTTGTGAACGACTCCTTAGGTTTGCTCTAAGTCACCAAAATCGCAGTAACAATTGTTTTAAGGGAAAAGATCGGCTCCCCCCCCCCTCCGGCAAGGAAAGTGACACAATTCAAAATCTGGGAAAACCGTACCGGCTATTGATTTAAAATCTAAATTTAGTGCTTTTTCTCGACACAAAAACCGCAAAGTTAGCTCACTTAAATGGTGCGGGGGGGGGGGGGGGGACGTAGAAACGATTTCATCAATAATGACACATCATTAAAATTTCATAATTTGGAAGAATATTTTTCGAGCTTAAAGTATGCATTATGTATCTATACTTCAAAAACTAATTAATAAACATCACATAATAAGTTGACTGCGCATATTGTAATGTTTGAGACTAAATCACTTAAAATTACTATTGCGTCAAACCTTAATTTTCTCCATTGCTGTTTTTTTTTCTTGTGGTTGAGTCAGTTTCCTTGCCAGTGTGGGATATGTTGAACAACTGAATAGGTTGACTATAGCAACGTTTCTTGATAAAAATAACGCATTTTACATTCAGAGCCAAGGACGGATCCAGAAACTATTCAAGGAGGGGGCGATTGATTTCACACCCTTACCCTTTTATAAATTCGCAAACCTCCGCCCTCCCCCCCTTTCCAAACACCATGAAAGATCCTCTCATTTCAGTTATTTTGGGAAGGGGAGGGACTTCCTTTTCTACAAAATTGCGGAGGAGTGTACCAAACCCCATCCCTTACCTTAACGCCATCAAAGGTGTCCCATTAAAGTTCCTCTTTTTTTTTGGGGGGGGGGAGAGACTTCAATTTTCCAAACTTTCCTGAGAAGAGCCCTTGAACCCTATAACCCTATTTAATATCATCTAAAATCTTCTAAAATTGAGTTTTTGGAACTTTGAAATACTTCCTATACAAAGTTCAGATCTCTGTAATGTGTTAAGAATAAGATATGTGCTACACTTTCATTTTCCAGACAGCAAGAGCTTCGTCAAACTATTAAAGATAGGCTAAAACAATTTTCAACTTCAGTATCAAAGACATGCCGTGGAAGAGTTCTGTATCTCGACTCAAGGAAGGGGCGGTCGCCCCATCGCCCCTCTCCCTTGTGTCCGTCCTTGTTCGGATCTGTATTAGAATACGGGCAACAAACTTTTGCCTATTTTATGATCCCCACACGTAACGCTGTTCCGTAAAAGTACTGGAAGAACTGAATTACTTTTAGAGTAATCGAAAAAACTTGAATAAAAAAAGCATGTATATTTTTTCGTATTTACAAAAATAAATAGGTTAAAACAGTAACATAAAACGTTGTTTCAGGCACTTATTCAATTATTCTGTAGATAACCATATTGGCATGTGAAAAGCTTTAATTTTTGTTTTGTTCCTTTTTTCATTTCTGAAGAATAAAAGCCATATTGGAAAAAAAAAAAAGTACTAAAGTATTGAAATGTGTCACACAGAATGCAACTTACCTACTGAGGCTTCCAAAATTGCTCGTAGGCTTTAAATGTGTATGGTTAAAAATGAAGTGCCTAGGAATCGAAATAGTAGTTCAATACTTTTTCATACTGTCTCTACATGATTACATCAATTCAACATTTTTTTAAACAAAATATTGACTGTTTGAAATGGGCCAAAAATGAGGTGACAGAGAAATATTTTCAGAAAAATTCGAAATTAAAGTTATCGTCTGTCGTTATCTTTCTTTCTTTTTTTGTTATTTTTTCAATGCGGTGATAGTTAAAAAATCTTTTGGCGTTAATTTTTGCTTGTTCACTTTACAAATCTACGTATTATTTTAAAAATGACTCGTATTCGCAAAGTAACAACAAACACAATTCGAAAACGCATTAATTCTTCATTACATTCGAAGTAAAACAGTTCGAAATATTGCAAAAGTAGTTCATTTATCCCTAAGCACTGTGTAATATTTAATAAACGCTTTAAAGAAGAAAATCGGATCGAAAATACGGTGAGAAATGGTTGACCAGCAAAGTTAACAATATGCGATTAGAGGTTTATAATTAGAATACCTATGAAAAACTCACGTTTGAGAGCTGTGAAAGTTTCAGCAGAATAGAAGGAAAAATTTTCCTTCCAATTTCACCTGCAACTGTTCACCGTGTTTTCAAAAAATGTTTACTTAGCGTGAAAGACAGAAAGTTTAGGATTTCCTTCGCAAAATCAATGATAAATTAACCCAAAACGTATAGAAATACACTGCAAATCTTAAAATACTTTTAAGTCGAACAATTGTCTTAGTAGCACACCTTTTTTTCGGGAAAGAAGGTGGGAGGTAATTTCTTAGAAAATTATAGAACACTCGTCTTCTTACAGCGCGATAACGATGGCCAATTGCAACCTTTCTCAGTGTTGGTCTGAAGCCTCATCCCCAAAAGACGCATATAGAATCTTCCGATACCACGTGTTGGGGGCGTGGCCAAGTCTCAACTAGTGAAAAACGGACAATACATGCTTCGGAACGCTGCGGTGAAATTTCGTTTCAATGAAAAAAGACATTTCCGTGCTGGATAAATATTTATTTTGTCATGTGTTGAATATCTGATGCATTTCACTAGATATTTTTGTTTGTTTTTGTTTTACTTTACTCGAATTACTTTCGTTCTTTACCTTTGATTTTTCTTCTTATTATTTTTTTGCATTTTTCATGAATAAACTTAATTTATCGAGAAAGTTAATTAATGTGCATGTTTTCACACGATGACTTTTAAACTGAAGTCTGTATTTACTGCAAGTATTCACGCTGTACTTTTCTGTAATTGTTTCTTTATTTATTTCTTTTTTGAAGCCTAAATATTGTTTTTGTGCTTCAAAACTAAATTCCAATTAAAGCGATTGTTTCTGTTTCTGATGATAATGTTTTTGAAAAATAATAATTTCCTACAAATATATTTTCTTCTACGTTTATCCAACTAAACGTCAAATAAGAATATTTTATTGTAATATATTTATAGCAAAATTTCAATCGTTACGAGCATTATTTTTAAAGAAAACAATGTTCTTTTAAACAATTTTATCTCTTAAAAGTAATTGGGAGAAAAAATCCTAAGAAAAACGTCTATGCAAACAATCAAAGAAAAAAACCTTGTATGTATTTTAATGGAATAAAAATACCTCTTACCACTTCAAAATACTGAACAACTCTGCTATTGTTGCAACTCTGCTAATGTTAGTAATTTAATGTTATTGTTCTCGAAGTGCAGGGTTAGCAAATATAGGGTAACAGAGTAATAAACTTGATGTATATACACTTGGAGTAATAATGTATGGGAAAAAAACAAAGTACTTTGAACATGAACGTCATTACATTGTTTCAGCAAGGAAGTTCAGTATTTCCCTTCTGCTGCATGCAGCAAATTTACCACTTTGTAGTGGAACACAAATGTCGGTTAACAGTTCAGTTATTGGAGTTTTTTCCCTTTTTAAGTTTCAGTACGTCTTGGATTTGTACCTGCAAGTGATTGATTTAATCTCATCAGGAAATAAACAATGAAAGAAGTATGATCATTTCCGCAATGTTAAGTGTACGTGCAAATTTTGTACTGCACAGCAGTTTTGTATTAATGTGTAAAAATATTACTCGACATATGTTCTAGCTTTGTTCATTCGGTGCATTTCCCAAAATTTCATCGCACAGCAAATTCTGGAATAAATGGCTCGTACTATTGAGCATTGCGCAGTTTATGTCATTGGAATATTTAAATTACATTAATGCCGGTGTTCGAGTTTTGGTCTCCAGGAGGATCTCATTGCTAACAAAAGACAGCGCGTGACCAAGGAGTATTCCCAAGTTTGGCTGAAAAGGAATCCTCTCTTCTCTTTATTGCGTGCTAAATGGGCGGAAATCCAAGCCCTAGGATAGCCAAACTATCGAGAAAAGGTCATTTATTGATTTTTGCACCGTGGAAGGTGTTTGAGAGTCTGAATGCAGCTGCCAGGTGTCGCCCAACTCTTCCACCGGAATGCATTGCTTATTCATAAATTCCTTTCATTCCGCCATCGATAATCCTTTACATTATTATTCGCTAATGATGAATGAAACAGAAACAGTGTGCACAGATTCCTCTCTCTGTGAGAAAGGAGGTCAGGAGCGATCGATGCCTGAACCTTCCCCAGAATCGACAGTCGCTCGGATCGAGCTTCGAATGCAAATCGAGTGCCAAGGATTGCTCGCCACTGAAACTGGAGCTCTGGAGCATTGCAAAGCAAACCGTATTGTCCAACTCTAATGAGATTTCGAGCAACCAAGCTTTGTTAGACGGATTTCGTTATACGTGTTTCTATATATATATATATATATATATATATATATATATATATATTGTTATATCGTTTATTTAGAGTATTTTCAAGGCGAAAAATACTTCTTAATTTTTTTAGAGGAAGGAAATGAATTTTATAGGAGAGAAATGTAAAAAACAGGGAACGCCCAAAAAAGTTTTTCAAGGCGTAAAAATTCTTCTTGACATTTTTTAGAGGAATGAAATTAATTTTATAAGAGAGAAATATGGGAAACAGTGAAAGACATAATAGTTGCTTCTTTTTTCAACGCGTAAAAATACTCATTGACATATTTTAGAGGACTGAAGTATACAAAAACAGTGAACACCACATTAGTGATCAGTTCTGTAAGAAACCTTTCTTTCTCAGGTTAAAATCGAAGATAAGGTGTTTCATTTTATTTATTTATTAATTTTTTGACATTACGAGTGTTTGACTTTTTTATTTAAAAAATAAGAAAACAATCGAGAAATTAAAAAAAATCCTATGCATATTTCTCCAATTTTTCATTATGATAAAATTTTATTGAAAATACGTTTAAATATGTTTTGAGGCACATTTCTGATTCTCATTGAATGAAATACGCTTATTAAAGGAGTTAAACGCTGTAGGCATCAATGTGATCAATGCCATAAAAAAAACTTTCTAAGGGTGAAATGGAAAGAAAATATGTGAGCTATTTTGGTTTTTAAAACTCAGAATTTTTTTATATTTTCCCTTTAAAGAACAACAAAACTTTCAAATATAATACTTTCAAATTCCAATTGTTTCTTTTTTTCCTTCCATTTCCAAACTGCTAAATTTTAAATTTAGATACAGAGTATGAAAAGACACTTGACTAGTTCTTGAAACGCATTTCAAATTTTTTAATGCGTGAAATTCGTTTGTAAAGGCGGTTTAAATATCTGATTATATTCATGGTTTCTTAAATGTGTACGTTATCAAAGTACTCCAAGTATTTTTATTGTAATGATAGCTTTCTTTTTTTTTTTTTTTTTTTTTTAAATATGTATGTACGGGGGGTACTGCTAATTCTGGGCGCAAGGTCGCCTAGATAACTATGTAAATATTTTGGCCTTGAGAAACCGCAGTATCTGCAAAAAATAGTTTTTGAGATACATATTTGAAGAAACGCGTTTTTGATTCTCAACAAACAATAGTAAAATGTTGGAATTGGATTTTTTTTTTTTTTTTTTTTTTTCGAGCTGATTCCCCACGACCAGTACTAAAATGTCGGAAATGGACGTTCTTTTCGAACTTTGTTTCCTTCGTAAACCATATACGCAAGTTTATACAATCAAGCTTAAGTAAAATAAATGACAAAACGGCAAAAAAAAAAAAAAAAAAAAAAAAGGAGAAATCGCAGATACTGTTGTTACCATTCCAGAGTCTAGTTCTTTCAGAAGTCACGTTACTCTGACTGAATTTTTCTATTGGCACAGAGAAGTAGTTTGGCGCCTAATTTTTTTCCCATGACGCCAAAGATTTTGCAGTTCTGTCGGTCCCTCTGATCTGTGCCTGCATTGTGAGTCATGATTTGGGTAAGGATTTCCAGTTTCCAGGTTGGTTGTTGTAAGCCATTCCAGCCTGTCTCACAGAGTGTGACTCTTGGCGCTTCTGCAACGTCTCCGCAGTCTGCAAAATCACGCTCCACAGATCACGCTATACCTAACTTGATTTATTCGGTGGCGTGCTAAAGCAAATCTGAGCCGAGTACCCTCTTTGTTTCTGTTGTGTACTCGGGTTTTCCCACGTTACTCTAGACTGCTTGCATTTACGAGTTTCATAAAAGGGACGGATAGATAATTCATGGTAATTACATTAGGAAGTAGTGCAGGAAAAAGTCCTGGTCTATATGGAACACGAACGAAAACGAAATTTGAATTCTGCCAGCGTTAGACTAGAGTCATTTAAGTACATTTATAAATGAGAGTTAGATTTTGTTTCAGAGTATAATTTTTTTCGTCTTAGTGTCATTGTTGTTTTTGCACTTTTTCAGCCGTAAAATATTTACGAATCTTAGTAAAACAATTCGTGTAAGACTTCTATATCAACTTCGCATGCTTTCAGTCATTTTTGGGTAAAAATTTTCATAAAGTTATTTTCAACGTTAAGTCTTTTTAATGTAATAATAATTATTATTGTTCTCTAAGGTAAACTATGCCCCCCCCCCCCGCCCCGCCCAAATCCCTTGTCCTGTATCCGTCCATGACTTTTATGTTTGTAACTATATTACTTTCCACCATGGTAGTAAACATATTTTTGAAAAAAATCTAACGGAAAATCAACTGATTTATGTAAATTGCTACGAGAAATCATAATCATAAAAGCAAAAGAGAGAGAGAGAGAGAAAAAAAAAACATATTGATTTAGTTTCTAGATCCAAACAGAAGATGTAAATTTTAAATGCTATTTAAACCCAAGCATGGATCTAGCTCCTCGTTTTTATTGTCAATTTAAGCAGTCTTTGAAAAAATAGTTTTTTTTTTAACTAGGGCTTCTGCCAAGACTATGTACTGATAAATACAAGACGCTCTGAAATATTAGTATTGTTCTTTCTGAAGGAAACTAAAATTGGAGGAAACGCAAAAATCTACCGACAAAAATAAGGGGAAAGAGAAGAGGTGGACTGTACGTCACTTTCTTCGGATAATGACTAAGACTACCTAAATGACTGTTGCCATTCTGATTAGGAAGTTAGGATTCTGGCGTCTGTGTATGTGTGTGTGCAGTAATTGGATTGGACTTGGAATTATTCTTCGCTGCCCATTAATCTCCGAGTCTCGGGATTGGCCCGAGAATAGGACTTGAAAAAGGTAAGAGAAAGAAAATCTTTCAGTGGGGAGGAGAAATCCCGCCAGCGTAAAGTAAGAGCGAAAAAACACGAGAGATTTTTTTTTTCAAACCAGAGAGAGAGACAAAAGCAACGATGGCGTGCCAAGTAGATTAAAAGAATTTTCTTTTCTGTCCGTAACTTTGACGAATTTAATTACGAAATAAATCTCTGAACAAAAAAGAATGAGCGCTGACGTTGAAGCGTTCTTTTGGGTCACTCTCGCAATTTTGTTCCTTTTTTCGTCACCTTACTTTGCAATTAATATTCTTCGCTTTATTTTTACGAAATGTAGAAAACGAGTTACTCTTGAGCAGTGTGCTTGTGTAATTCCATTCTCTTGTATGCGCATGCTTCGTTAGTCTTTTACTACTGGTTTTCATTCAGTTTCTGGTTATTCACATAATAAAATAAGTAGTACTTTTAAAAATTTTTTACCGCTTGAAAGTTTTCGTTTATTCTACACAAATTAGTTGCAGTTTTTTAAAATATGAATTAATCACGTTGTATAACTATCGCATTTGCATCAAAAGAAAACAATTTTTTTTTTTAAATCTGCAGAACGGTTGGCGCCTATAAAAAAATAATGCAATAAGTCTGCTCAAAGGAGGTTGCAGGGAGTTTGAATTAAAAAAAGAACCCGTTTACACTACATTAGTGGTTCCCAACCTTTCTTTACCAGAGCGCTGCGCATCATATTAACTGACTCTCGCTGGCCTGAACACATAAAAATTTCCTACATGTGATGGAGAACATGTAAAAGAAAAAAAAAAAAAAAACACAGCATGTTTTGTTTTTTATCACTACCTGATGCTTATTTTAATAATGCGAAGTTTTGCATCTGTTTTCCAAAACCAGTTTCTGGATATTCGACTCGAAATTTGTGATATGCGACTACTTGCGCTTTTCCATTAGCTACATTCAACAAAACAACGACTCACCAGGGTCAGCTTCGTAGACCGCATGAGGCACAAGAGCCGTAGGTTGAGCACCACTGTATTAAAAGACTGTAGTTGACCTTACAACCTATACTCTATGTGGTATTAAATTAACCCGTTTACTTATTGGTAAAGAGTAGTTCGAAAATTCAATCAGCAATGATCGTCTATTTTCTCTACCTCGAGACATTTTTTTATTGGGGTTTAAACATACCTCCAAAGAGCTAGTTTTCTGGTCAACGTAAGCTGACTCATTATAGCATTTATAGCTCTTGTTTACATTTAAAAAAAAAAAGTTTGTGTGTGTCATCATCTTTTGAAAATCTCTGGTAGTTTAACAAGCTTTTTTGAGAAATCTAGGCATTTAGTTCATTTTTTAGCAAAAATATCAAACGTATCTTCACATTAAAAAAAAATAAATGTTTGATTTTTAGCTGGTTTTTCAATTGCAAAAAAGTAAATAAATAAATAAAAATGTTCAGAATGCTATTCGTGTAACTTAATTGTGCTCTAAGCTCTCATAATGCTTTTTTGAGTAAGTTATATTCATGTGTGCTCATATGGATCTGCCATAAATTCATACTATGTTATTGCAAAAACACTAAAAACTCAGTACTAATATATGAGTAAGATGTCACCAAGTGTAAATAAAAGCGATAAAAGGAGTTACAAACTCAGCAACTCTCTTTTTATCGCTTTTATTTGTGCCTTTATTTACGCTGTCTCTATTTACACGTATGTTAATTAGTCAGTTTAAAATAAAAACCAACATTTTTTTTCTTTTTCATGAAAACAACCGATAAAATGTCATTTGAGAAAATAGATAGGATTGGTGTGTGAACGCATTAGAACATGCAACATATTAAACAAATGACACTTAATTAAAAGTCAAGTTCGTACGGAAGTGAATCTGCTCAGTGTTTAGATTGTGACTCTATGGTCATCATGAATGAGACTTCACGTTCATATGAATCATTTTCCAACGCCTTTAGACAGACGCACAGCCAACATCAAATTTGATGCCGATTGACTTAGGTATTGAAAAATGTCACGACTTTATGTTTCTTTGAAAATTATTTTCGGAGAGTTTGAGTTTCCATCCACAGGACTTCAGTTGCTTTTAATTTTATTCACAACTAGTGGTACCCGGACAGCTTTGCCCGTAGTAGAAAATGAAAAGGTCATTTGATTGCCTGTATATTTACAAATAATGGATGATGAATTTCTCGCCAATATGCTATGTTCATTTGCTCACCCTTCACGTTATGATAATTCCGTAATTTACTGTTCCACGTTATGATAATTTGCTGGATAAAATGTTCTTAAAATTGGAATAGAAAAAGAACAAAATCGAATTTTCGAAAAATCGCGTCGAGGTGCAGACCCCCATGCTACAAACTAACTTTGTGCCGAATTTCATGAAAATCAGCCGAACGGTCAAGGCGCTATGTGCGTCACAGACAGACAGACAGAGATCCAGACAGACTTTCAACGTTATTATTAGTAAAGATTGTTCACATATTTTCCATCAGAATAAACTATTCTGCTTTAATCGCATTGTTAAGGTTTCTTCGTGGATTTAAATTCAGAGTTTTCAAATCCTATTCTTTTCTAAGATTCAGTGTTTTTAACGGTTTGTTTATCTATTTATTTATTTGCATTCATTTAGAAAGTGATGCGTAAATTTTATTCTTGTTAAAACAATTGATTATTGATCTATACTTCCCATTGTTTTGACTGCTTTGCATAAAACAATTGAATAAGGAAATACAGTTTCGAAAGCTGTTCGCCACGTGGAAACTTATCAACGAAAAGACACATTTCTTCATATGGCGCTAACTGAATTAAGTGGCTGAAACATTGCCCCGTCACTATGAAAAAAAAAAAAAAAGAACCACTTTGACAGAATGGAAGGTAAAATGAGGAAATGAGGGGGGGGGGGGGACCTCAGGGAGCCGGAAAAGCCCCCTTTCATTTTATTTATTATTCTTTTTTTTTTTTATCGTTTTCTGAATTAGCTGGCGGAGTAGTGACATGACTTCGCAAGAAGCCTGGATATAGACTTCGCTGCGTTGAGCGTCATCATGTTGAGAAGCCACATGTATAGGGAAGGTACCTTGGCCGATTGCTGTCATAAAGGTTGAAAAGTTTTCCCGATTCAATTAGGCTACGCGTAGGGAATACCAATTTAGTTTCTTGGGTGCATGATTTTCTTCTTTTTTCATCACCCCTTCTCCTTTTCCTCCCTATTGTTTCCGAAAATTGCGCGTGAGTAAAATTCCTAACTCTTATTTGCGGTTAGCTTGCGTTAGGCACTCTGCTACGGTAATGCTATTTATACGTATTACTCCGCGGAAAATTAAATAGAATTACTGGGACTCCAAAATTTTACTACGTTGCCAGGGTCAGCTCTTAACACTTTTTTATTTATTTATTTATTTATTTTTTTACTTTTAGTAACTTTATTGGTTGCGTTTTTGGTGGGAGAACGATAGAATCTAATCGCTTAATTCTTCTCATTTTGTTATTGCTGATGCGGCTTTTTGAATTTAGCTTTCATTGTTGCTATTATGAGACATTTATTCTTAGCAATTACGATGGGATCAATACATGTGTGTTATTCATTACTTGCGTAAATATTGCTGATTATATATCTTTCGTAGAATGAATAAAATATTTTACATACAATGATTTGTTTTTTTTTAATGATGGGCGCCATTAATTGTTATAGGGCAATTCTACAGGCAACTGATAGACATTTTTGAAGCAAAACACTACGCATTTTGTAACATTCAACGCAAAATATATGTTGTGCAAACCATGTTTTGCCCAGGAATATTGTATTTATTAAGCTGATTTTAATGGTACCGTGACTGCCGCTTATTAAAATCACATTCGTTCTCAGGACATTTGATTTCATAAAGCGGCTGATTTTATTAACCGGCATACCTACTTTTTAAAAAAATGAAAGGTTTTGAAGTTTAAATACTTTAAAAAACGAAATGCATTACGTCATTTTTTTTTTGTTTTGTTTTAAGTATCTCAAAATACAGTTGTCATTTTTACTAAACATGAGGGAAATTTTTCTTTACACAACAGTCTTAAAATATTGGCGAATTGCAGTTTGGTTAACAGAATTGGAGAGTAAAGGTTCAATAGGGTCTGGTGGGGGAAAGTGGTCAATGGGGTAAAGTGGTCATACGTCAAATAAACGACTATAACTTGGAAATAAATGTTCGAATGAATGTGAAAATTTTATTTTAGGTTCAAGGAGTTAGAAACTACATTTTGAATACAAAATTTTAAAACTCGCAAAATTTTATTTGGTAAAAAAAAAATATTTTCTGTTAATATGAAAATTTTAAAAATCTAAACACCTCTTTTAACTTCTTTGGGAAATTTTGTTTGTTAGAATTATGAACAGATTGACGGTACAGGAAGCTTCCTACATGTCTTAAGATCGCTTACTCATTAGCAGTTAGCTGAATATATTTTAGATAATTTTTTAGAACAATTTCAGTAAGATGGGGTAAAGTGGTCATAATATTAGGCTTAACGAATATTGTTCTTCTAATGTCACTTAATAGTGAGGTACAAAGCAGATATAAATTAAATATTAATTCCACTTAATATGTATTGTTTTTACAGTAAATGGGATTAAATATACGAGTATATACGTATGCATACGCATATACTCGTGTAGGCGCGTATATAAACGTTTCACATACATGCACCAATAAATATGTATATGGGTATCTGCGATATAGGTTTTTTTTTATCTATGCAGATATACATTCGACTATACACGTATATACTTGCTTTTACTCGTATGTATACAAACACTTAAATGCTCAGGTAGACACGTATATACACGTGCGTACTCGAGTAAACACTTACATACAAGCATATGATATACAAGTACAGAGGGTGAGTTTAAACTCTTGGGAAATATTTTAAAAGGTGTTAGAGGGGAAGATAAGAAGCTAGAATGATAAGGAACATATGTTCACAAACACAATGCTGACGCACTACATGTACGCAAAGCCTAAGACTGATGGATGCAAAACAGGTCACAAATTTGTTACACTCAAACAATTTTACACAACATTTTAGGTCGTAAGAAAGTTTTACAGCGATTGAAGAAATTTGCGGCCTACAGCTGTAATACATGCGCCGCAATCACAAAGCACTCTCTGTTTTAATAACGAGACTTTTGAAAAACTTTCATCCGTCGCTGCGCCTTTGTTGCGATGCGTGTGACTAGTACGGGTCGTAATTTTTAACAAGTACTCTAAATATTATCTAAAAACTAAAATTTTGAGTAAAATCATCTTTGTGTAAAAAATTTGTGACCTGTTTTGCATCCACCAGTTTCTGGCTTTGTGTGCATGTAGCGCGTCAGCGACCATAAGCTCCTTATTATTCTTTGCTTCTTATCCTAACCTCTCACACCCCTTAGATTTTTGCTCAAGAGCTTGGATTCACTCTCTAGGCATACATGTATATAAGCGTATATACTCGTGTATACATATATGTACTGGTGTATACACGTAAATGTACATATATACGTCTTTTCAGGTATATAATTGTGTTTACACGTATACATACGTACATACTCGTGCTTCCATATATACATGTATATATGTGAGTAAAAACGTACAAACACGCACTGGATTCATCCACGAATTCATGTATATCCGTAAAAACATTTATGTACACTTATGTATGTGTCCACATGTACACTTGTACATGTATGCGTATATACATCTACTATTCACGTATATACTCAGGTATGCACGTGTATACTCGAGATGCAAGTGCATACATGCATATGACGTTCGTTTATACGCGTATATATACGTGACACGTATATAAACATGACACATATATACTCGTGTAGATACGTCAACACTCCTTTAGGTAATCACGTATACATGCTTATATACTCGTGTATACACGTATATACTTAAGTAGGCAAGTGCATGCTTGTATCTGATGTATACATGTATCTACTCATATATGAGCGTGTTTCTTCATATTTACACGACACGTATATATTCGTGTATACACACAAATATTAGTGCATATACTTGTAACTATAAACATAACTGAAATATACAAATATTAGGGTTATTTAATATGGTTTTGCATTTGTTTTTAACTATGACCACTTTACCCCATGCTATGACCACTTTCCCCCATCCCATGGGGTAAAGTGGTCATAAACACAAAGGGAAAAGAAAGTGTTATAAAACTAATTAAATCAATATATTTTTTTCTAAACTTCAATGTATTATGTTCTTTAATAATGCAATGTAAAATAACAACAAAAAAAGTTGAAGTGTTTAAATAATTTGTTGTATTTATTATCCACCAAAGTTGAAAACCTACGAATTTATGACCACTTTACCCCACCAGACCCTATCGTTTGCGAGTCTACTAATTGTTTCGTAACGTTCAACATTATATTTTCTTCTTTGCTCTAAAGTAGCGATCTCTAAAGTACATCATGTATCATCAAGCGCTTTTCTGACATCTATTGAAGAAGGAAAATTTGGTGCTGAGATTTCCTCATTTTCTGAGACCAATTCCTTCACTTCTTGGTGCTTCTTTGTCAATTTTTTTTACGTATGATGTCCAAAATTTTGATTTTATAAAACGGCGATAGTGATTTCATTAAAGGATGGTTTTAATATGTTTTGATATTGCAATGATTCTGTTCTTCTAGATTTGATTTTAAAAAGCGGCTGATTTTATAATCCAGTGATTTTATTGGTGGCAAATACTGTATAATATAATTCTCGAAATACATTCTGGATGATTTTTAAATATTTATTAAAAACATGGTAACTGACTGACATTTTAAAAACAAGTAGAGTAGCGGCACCAGTAACAGCCACGCTTAAGACATCGCTCTCGGGTTAGCTCAAATTTCTGAGGCTTTTAATGTTTTTAGACTTTTAAAACTTTTTTCTCTCATGCAAATATCAAATTTAACGTTTGGCTGCTTCTGGATCCTCTGAATTAGTGAATTCTATGTTTATTTGCTCAATTTTGAAAAAAGGTCCGACCCTCAGTAACAGACTCCGGCAATTCTGATGATGATACCCAGTAACAAATAGGATGAGTAATAGAGAGAATTCCCGTTTTCTCTTCAAAATGGGCAAAAGTTCTTTATTTTTAAATCTAAAACCTTATTAAATTGAAATGAACATTTAAACACCGGCAGGCCTCGTAGTGGCTGTTCATAACCTTCCACCACTGCCTTGTAAATACCAACTGGCTCATAAAATTTACTCTGACAACACTTGATGGTTTCACTGTATTCATGGGCCACAGCAACATCAGTTTTACCCGACTAAAATTCCTATTATTTAAATCGAAATTTACGACCGTCTGTTACTGGACCTTGTCTGTTAATGGTGCCGTTACCTTATGTCAGTCAGTTACCATGATTCTAACATTGTTTTTAAATCGTCCAAAATGTATTTTGAGAATTTAATTGTACCATTGAGTTTAGCCTAAAAAATACTATATTGCACGGGAAAATATTGTTTTTACAATGCATGTTTAGCATTGAATATAATACGTATTGTTTTGCTTCAAAAATGTCAGTCAATTACCCGTGGAATTGCCCTATACAGTATTTTTTTTTTTAGTATACATCATTACTATTCGTATATGGGTCTTTCTCAAAAAATTTAACAACTTCAAAAAAAAATTTTTTTTTTTTTGAAATATTTAGTTACCTCAAAAGACTCGGTTTCTAAATTAAAGTAACAGAATGGACACATACTCTTGATTTTATGTTTACTCATTATCTATTTTCCTTTAGGTTTAACATTTAAATCACTATTTCCATAGTCTATAGAACTGAAAACTGCTAACTAATCAATTCTAAATTACTAATACTTAAAAAATAAATAAAGTAAAATTTCGGACAGTCAATTTGAAGGACAGCAATTTAACATTTTTTGGAAATCACCCATATTTATGTGTTTGCATTTTATGTTTTATGCATTAAGTGTACTCCGATTTTTAATTGTACGTTTACTTTAGTAAAGGGCTCTTGAAATTCTTACCGAAATCATCTTGACCTTTCTCTTATTTCGCCATTCCTAAAATTGAGAATTTCTCATTGAGTTACTCATTATTTATTTATTATTATTCGCTTCTTCACAAGAAAAATATTTCCTCATCCTATTCCTTTTTACGTTTAAAAATGTTTAGCTCCAATGAACAACTTACTGTGGGAGTGGTGTAGGTTGAAAAATAGTGGAGTTCAGTGAAGGACTTCTTCCGAAGTTCACGACTTCGGAAGAAGCCTGGATGTAGACTTCGCTGCGTTAAGCGTCTTCTTGTTAAGAAGCCACACGTACAGGGATGGTACCTTGGCTTACTGCTACCAGGGTTGTGGAGTCGGAAGAAAAATAGCCGACTCCGACTTCGACTCCAGGATTTTGAAACGTCCGACTCCAACTCCGGCTTATTTATTTATTTTTATTTATTTTTTCAAATCATGCCCCCCACATGGGATGGAGGAAAAATCCCTGCACAGAGATTGAAATATTAATTTCTTTTTATAGTATTTTCGGGTTGTATTTTATTGTAAACCTAAGATGCATACAACGTTAGAAATTTAATTTGAAAATCGGATTATCCAATAGTTGTGATTTCTAAAGTGAGATTACTTAAAAATCCCATTTTTAAAAAAATTGAAAAGGTTTAATTTGCTCCCCTTTAATGTTTAACAAATAGATGTTGATCAAATCCTGTGAAAGCACAGAGAAGAGTGAGAGAAAACGTTTTGAGAGAGAAAACAAAAGGTTTTTTGCTAAGTCAAAAAACTTTTCTTGAGAGAGAGCGGTCCCTTTCCCCCTCCCTGGGGACACCCATCTGGTGGGTGACATCTCAACTTAATTTCAGAGTTTATTAGAATTGAAATGCTAAAAAAAATCCCCCCCCCAAAAAAAAAATCTTAAATTTCATCTTAAAAATTTCAACAAAAATATTGCACTATATTGCAGAGAGAGGTCGGATACATGTACGTCTGAAATAAATTTTACACAAAATGCGGCGGTATACAGCTTTGTACGAATAGGTTTCACTATACCTACATTTCTTGGCTCAATTTTTAATTTTAATTTTATTGGCAGCTTCAGAATTAACCTTAATATGAAGATTTTAGGATTAACTACAGTTATTAAGTGTTGTAATAAATAAATCATGTACTAATTTTATTTTGCACTTTTCAGTGATAGCCAAGCTTTTTTAGATAAAGTCTTTAGATTAAAAAAAAAAAAAAACATTTATACTTTATCGGATCTATTGGATTTACACTTTCGTACCAACACTTATTTGAATTTACCAAGCACTCTCAGTCCCGACTTACTCAAACGATACATGCATTCCTTTTACTATTTTATAACTGAGATCGAGGCAGAAAATATATTATTATTTTTATTTGAAAGTGATTTGAAAATGTTAGGCAACAAAATTGTTTGCTGACAGTTGCTATCAGTTAAATGAAATAGGAAAATAAGCAAACTAATAGACAGCGTAGGTAGCTGTAACAGAAAGTTCGATAAACAATCAAGCCAGCTGGTTGTCACAATGAGTTATTTTCCTATTAGTAGGCTTTTATACATGTAATCAAATAAATTGGTAGTCATTTTTTATGCAAGGAGAGTCAGTGAAAATCAAAGAAAAAAAACCCCGGAGTCGGAGTGTTTTCGACCGACTCCGACTCCTTTACCCCAAAATCAGTCCGACTCCAACTCTTCGACTCCGACTCCACAGCCCTGTTTGCTACTGTCATAAGGGTTAACAAGCGACGATCTCGCCTGAAAATTATTAGAAATAAAAACGTCATTTCCGTAACGGACTGCAAATACTTTACTTTCTACAAATATCCAGTAAATGTGTCTCAAATCTAAAATTGAAAAATATATCATAATTTTTTTCGGTAATTTCATCGCGCAACATATAGATGCATTTTTTTTAAATAATTCAGATAGCATTCCCATTAGTATTTTATTCACTGAATATCGAGTTGTGCTCATTAGTATTTAAAAAAGAAAAATAGGTATTGACCTTTTTGATGTCAAAAAATTCTCTTTTAAGCACTCTTATTTTTACTTGTTAAATCCAGTGAATTAGCTGTGCGGCTTTGGATAATTGAAATTTATTTACGTTTTGTCTCTTTTTTTTCTTGATATCAAAACAAACCTTAATTTTTCCCACCGTTCTTTTCTTTTTTACTTGTGTATTTTGCTTTTACTTTTGTATTAATATCAACATTGTTTTTTTTTTCCAAATTAAAAAACATTGAGCAGATACTTTAGTGTTAATGCAATGTTGTATTTACTTTTTCTTATTTTTTCTTCCCGAATACTTGTTACGTCTGATTGAGGGGGGGGGGGAAGGAGTTTGTAAAAAAGTTAAGCGTTTGTCCTATCAATATATGCATCTTTTTATCCCTATTTTGTTTTTCTTGACATTTAACATCGTTTATTGGTTGATAAAATGCTATTTCCACTCAGACGTGTTACATGGTCATGAAAAAAGCAACAACATACATTATCACAATAAGTTATCAAAGTTGCAAGTTATAAGTCATAAGAGGGAACAGAAATTCTTAAATAAAAATTTCCACTAGAGGAGAAACTCCTTCCAAACAGCCTCTGTAGTGCCATCTATAGACAGCAACAGCAGTTTGGATAACAAAGATTTTATTGGAGAACCCAATTATTTTGCAGATGTAGAAGAAAATATTTCCTCCCCTAATTAAGTAAGAATATCTTCTAAAAATATATACTTGAACCAAAAAATTAATTTTGTATCCTTATGAAATAATATCCAAACTAAGACTTTTTTTTTTGTTAAAGAATCGGGTGTACAAGTACTTGCCCTTAAGAAGATTTCCGCTTTTTTCAAAATTTCTACCCCCCCCCCCTACCTCCAATTTCCATAAAAAGTAAAGTGCTGAGGCACTTTAAAAAAAATCAAAGGAATACAGATCAGCCTCATCCCCCCCCCCCCCACCTTCTGCCCATGAGTTTGTGACATCAGTTATTTATTTATATTTTAAGACGGCGATTTTCGGTCAAATTTTAGAACAGAAATTATATCAATGTATTATTCCTTTACATTTTGAAAATATATGAAAACAGCATGGGAACTTCTCGGCATTTTTATTAACTTGAGCACCCAATATTTCATTTTTTACTTATTGAACTTTTTAATGAATTTCTTGAGTTGTTTTTATTTAACTTCTGAATACATTACATTCATAATTCCGCTCTAGAAAGAATTATAAGTTGGATTACTGTTTGAATGAACTTTTGTAGAAGCACCTGTCTTTATTTTAGTAACTTTGCATGTTTTTTTTAATATAAATTAATAAATGTAAAATCATGATCTTATTTAACTGAATGTCCATGTGTAGTTTGAGGTACCACATCTTTTCCCATTAGCGGCCCTCAATAAATAAATGGCAGAATTTTAGGTATAATACGGATTACCACCAGCTCCCTTCCCTTTCTCTCTCTCTCTACACACACACACACACAAAATGCTTAGTTGCTAAACTAACCGCATTTTTATCCCCCCTCCACCCCTCCTTCCCCCCTCTTAAGGCTAAATTACCGTGCAAAAAAAATTTAAAAGGCACGCCACATGAACTATATAAAGAAAGAAGGTAAATTGCTATTCAATTTACCTGTTTTGTTATAAATATTAAAATATTTTTTGAATAGTTTCAATCCTTTTTTTTTTTTTTTTTGGACTTTAGAGAGAAAAAATAATTACTTCTCAGCCTTCATTTTCCTGGAATTGTATTGTTACCTTAACCATAAATTGTTCTCAAAAGTTTAACTGCTATTTCATCGTCCGATCGGAAAACTAGAACTTAGGTTGTAGTACAATACACATTAAACAGTAACTAAGGTTCAAATTTGGTAACTGTCTTCGGATCAAGATAAAATTTTTTTAAAAAACATCCGTAATATTGTGCTGAATCGAATACGCTACTAAGGATCACGTACGTACGCAGTACGCACGGAACGTTTATTTGAAATTTTGTGTTCATTATATGAAGAAAAGAAGACATTTTGACTTGGTTAAATATTTTTGCATGTTTTTAAGCTAAAAAATCAGGAAATGATTCTTAAATCAAATGGTAACGACAATTTACTTATTGAAAAGAAAAAGTTTTACCGAAATCAAAGATTTGTGGTTTATTTCATTCAACCCATGAAATATTTTGTGCCCCAAGTTATCTTTGCATTATATTTTGAAAAAGAGGCACTTGAAATTAATTTGTCTAATGGAACATAATGACATAATGATTCAGAAATCTGTAAAGTGGAGAAACATCTGGAGGATTAAATCCTTTAAAAATCCTCTTCTATAGAGGAGCATTCACGTTAATCCTTAAGATTAAAAGCCTTTTCATTCAAAATGGGAAGAAGTTTAGTTAAAGAAGGTTCCAGCATTCTTCAAACTGGCGTAAGATGTTAATAACATTTAGATCCTCTTTGATAGTATGTTTTGATCTTAGTCTAAAACTCACACACTCAAAAGGGGTAGTTCTTACTCTTGTAATGAGAAAAACCTTTTTTTTTTTTTTTTAACTTTACTAAAACTTAAACCAAGATGTGATTTTTCGCAATTTTGTTAAAATCGAATCCACAACCTTGTTATTTAATTTTTAATGATTTCAGATTGTATTGAAACATGTTAATCGATCGTTGTAGATTAAAAACGTGCATTCTTTATTTACGCATTTTTGATTTTTCCATTTAATTTTCTCGTCTCTCGTAATAGCTAACTTTGAAATATTTCTCCCTGTGTAAAGAAAGCAATGACTGAAACCATTTATTGCCTCAAACGTTTTGTACATATAAGAGGTGATTTCGTGCAACACCCTTATGTACAAAGATTTTGAATCGAATAATTTTTATTATTATTAATTATTACTAACTTATTATTAATTATTACTTACTACTATTATTACTTAACTATGATTATTAATTATTACTTACTTATTAATTATTATTATAACTACATTAATTATTACTATTTAACCCGTTTTAATGATAACTAACTCTAAGAAACTTACACCGCTCTTAAACCGTATTTAGAAGGTTTCTTTCTAAAAATCATCAGCAGGAACATTAGGAACTTAAAAATAAAATGGATTGAGAATAAAAGAAATTTTACATTTTAGAAAATAGAAAAACAAAATATTAGTCTTAATTTCTTCTGTTGTCTTTTTTCATGCATTCGTACTCAATAAAATTGATTGAAACGTAAAATACTAATTACTTTGTTGGACTTTATTCGAAGTTTCATTTTATAAATTAAAAAAAGAAAAAAATGCATTTCATATTCCATACGATCACTTCAATTCTTTTTGACCATACTTACTCTAACAATCGTGGTTCTAACCGTGGAAAATGTACTATAGTCAATTTACTGTTAATCTGTCCCCGCCATTTGTCGCAACTTTTCCTTCTGGAGCCCCCATTTCATATAATATTCCCAACTAGGACAAAAGTGGACGCACAAAAGCCTCGGCTGCCAAATGAACTTGACGCAGAAATTCCGTAATAACGTCTGAGAAGCGAACTTCCGCGCAACATTGTTCACGGCCTCATTGCCTTTCCTGAAGAAGAAATCGAAGTCTTAATAAAGTCCCATCCATTGACATCGCTGGCAAGAAAGAACGAAAGAAAGAGTCGGTGGAACATTCTGTAAGGAAACAGTCGACAAAATAAAAGCATTTCCGTCCCTGGCCATGGCCTAATCCCATGGCCGACATGGCTAATCCTTCTCTAGCCCCTTACGATCATCTTTCCAGTCATTGCTATTCCTCGCCTGTACTCTTCCCCTTTTCTCGCCCTTCAAATAAGCACTGTAGCACCCTCGCTTCATATCCTTTCCATCCTTGGTATGTTCTCTTTTTCAGAGCCCTCAATGCCTACGGGTTGAAAAGAATTTTCGAGTTGGGTATTTTAGCTAGATGCACTCCTATTCGAGTATCTTTGCAAAAGCTTAGCATTTTTAGCTTGGAAAATGGTTTTGCATCTTGCCCAGATAGAAAGAACCATGCCGCAGAGAGCGAGTTTATCAGTAACACGTGCCTCGAACTGCAATGGAGTTTAAAAGATTTTTGTAAGCTGAATCCTTTTTTTTTTCCTGAAACTGCCGCACCTCCAAAATGCCTTTCGATGAAATCTCAACGATTATAAAATCTTTCTACATCTGAAATTGTAAGCAGTGTTAGAAACAAGGATTTAAATCTAGGCGTTACGATGACGCCTGAAGTATATTTTCCACGTAAAAAGTAAAAATCTGGAAATTTTACGAAAATTTATTTTTAAAATTTCTATGCAACTTGAAAGCTTTTTGTAACCTACGTATGTATATATATTTTTTCTGAAACTCCCATAATGTCGTTTGATAAAAGGTCGACGGTTATGAAAGTTTTCATAACTGTCTACTTCTAAAATTGTAAGCAGTCTTAGAGACAAGAATTAAAATCTAGGCGTCACAATGACACCTAGAAGGAATTTTCCCCGCTATCAAAAAATATCGATAAAATTTTTAAAATAAATTTTATATGCGAAGAAAATAAAGTATATATATATATATATATATATATATATATATATATATATATATATATATATATATATATATATATACACACTAGCTGTACCCGACGCGCGTTGCTACGCCAACAAAAAAATACATCATTATACTGATTGACAATCGGTTGAACGGGGCAGAAGTTGCTACCAGTGGCGTATATATGTTTTTATTTTGGAGGGGGCCCATATACTAAAATTAGCTCCCCCCCACAAACCTTTTATTCCTTGTAATTTGAATTTTTTGAGGGAGACGAGAGAGAGGTGCCCTGATATTCTCTCTCTCTCTCTCTCTCTCTCATTTTTTTTTTTTTTTTTTTTTTTTTTTTTTTTTTTTTTGAGGTGGAGCAATTACTTAATACTATCAGTCAGTGGTGCAGCCAAAAAATTGTTTTAGAAGTGAACTCTTTAAAAAATTCTCGCTTGGGGGAAGGGGAGTCCTCCCCAGGAATTTTTATGGAATTGTAGTCCTACGAACGCAGTTTTAGATGGTCTCTGATGATGCTACGAAGAGGAAAAATTCTAGGAGCCTTCTGTGGAAATTTTCAGAAATTGAAATCTTAAACACGCCATTAAGTCTATATTTTTTGACGTTAGTATAATGAAAGGAATTTAACTTTATGAAGCTGCCCCCGATTCATTGTTTTAAAAAACGGAGCGAAATCCTTCACCCCTCCGCCCATTTTTTCGAAATTGAAGTTGAAAAAACGCAGTTTCAGAATTGCGGTTTTGGGGCTCTCTTCAAAAACTATTTTGAAATTAAAAAGTCCTAAAATAAACGAAGTTTTAAAGCGATATTCAGTGATACTTGGTGGGGGGATTTAAACGCTCTCTACCTTACATTTTTCGAACTCTTGTAGTTTTTTCATTTTCAGATTTCATACGGAAGCAGTTGGGCCTTCGTCCGAAATTTTTTCGTAATTGAAGTCTTAAAAGTGCGGCTGTGGACCATATTTGTAACGTTAGGGAATTGGCCATTTTTCAAAATTGAAGCTCCATAAAAGCAATTTTAAACGATTTTCGAAGCTTTCAGAAAGCGAGGCGTCGGTAATTGTTCCCTGGAAATTTTTCGACATTGAAGCCCTGAAACTGAGGTTTGAGAAGCTCTTTAATCGTTTTAACGGGTGGAGGGGGGCTTGCGAAGTGTAGCATTTTGAAGGCTTTCTTATTTTTAGACCGACTTGGAAAAAGGAAGTAATTACCTCATCAATAGTCAGTAACTTGTGAAAATTTTTATTTTAAGGTTCTTTTCAAATCAATTCAGAATTTTTCCCGACATTAGGCAATCTTTGGAAAGGAAAAATTCGAGAAAGGTAAAACGCAATTTCAGGTCATATTTAGACACGTTTAGAGGTATAAGGAGCGGTTTTATGGATCTTTCTCTGAAATTTTTCAAAATTGAAATCTGAAAGGCACAATTTCACACTATTTTTGGTAGTAATCTTAATGAAAGGTTGTTGGTTCGGAGACCCTCCTCCAGAAAAAATTTGAAATTGATGTCCGAAAAGCGCTTAAATAAATGCGTTTTTCGGACATTAATTTCCATTATTACTCTAACCGTACAATTAAAACTTATTTTAAATTACCTGCAGGGGACGAGAGTAAAGTGAGAAACACTTTGAAGGGTCTTTCTTTCAAACTGAGTAGGAAGAAAAAAAAGAAAGGGGGGATGATGAAAGAAACAAAGGGGAACTTAATTTGCTAAGCAATAAGCTGCATTTGTTTAAAAAAATTCATTTAAAGATTTCTTTTTAAAAGAATTGAGATTTTTTCTCCCAACATTATTATTTTTTTCTTTTTGTTAAAATAACTTCGCTTTCCCAAGATACGTTCTTTTCTTGAGTAAGTGGTATGGATTCTCTGACCCTTTCTGAAACACCATTGCCTGGTGATATCTAACACAGGGTTCCTTAACTTTAACGACTCGCGGCGCCCTTTGAATAATTAGAATTTTCTCACGGCATCCTTGTCTAGTTTTATATACGTATTATGGTTACCATAGACACTTCGCGGCACCCCTCACCTCTTCCTACGGCACCCGGTTCGGAAATCTGTGATCTAACGTATTATAAAAATTATTATCACTATCATATTTATTTATTCTTTTGTAGCTAAAAGTTAGGAAATTATTTGTGAGAAAATAAAACCAAAAATAAATACCCTTATTTAAAATTTCCCCCAGATTTTAGAGGGGGCCCGAGCCCCCTCAGCCCCTCCCTTATATACGCCCTTGGTTGCTACTCTGCAGTGCCACCTGGTGGCGAGTGGCTTCAATGAGCATATTATGCACCTTCTCAGTGGAAAAATACATATATATATACTGCCGTGCTAAGCACAGATGTGGTATCTGCAGTTGAGCTCAAAATGAGAAATTGATGATTAAAGTTTTACAACTCGTTTCTTTGATTTATGACTTAATTAAATGCTCAACTTGCGGTAGTTGTTTCGTAAATAACTTATCTAAAAACCATAAGAGAGTATTTTTGTAAAAATCTTAATTTAAAATTAATAAATGTAGTTACGACAAATTTTCTTTTCAAAACCTTTTCATATACTAAGCTATTTTCACCGTAAGTGACAATTACTAGGCATTTTTAGGGGTATCTTCACAGATACGACAAAAGTAGCTTAGAAAAACGTGCTCAATGTATCATTAAATAATACTAAAAACATGTGCTTCCTTTGGACTTAGCTGTTTTGCTTTATTTTATTAATACAAATCTAACAGAATCTACCTTCTAAAAGATACCGTTTTCAAAACTCCGGACAGTTAAAACTGTAATCCATAACAATTTTCTGTTTTTTATATTCAAAGAATGTGTTTTTTTTTATAATGTTTTATTTTCTAGATTCATTTTTACCGAGCATGAAGATAATTTTGGCAGCAGACGATACTTAAATAAAAATATTACTGGCCGTAGAATGGAATGCGTTTTTTTTTTTTGTTTTTCCATGAACGATTTAGATATGAATATTTTACGTGCATTTCATGTTTAGAATTTGCATTTAAATAACCATTTAAAAAGAAAAAGCTGAATATTTACTTTAACAATTATGCAAATTTGTATTAGTTTTTATTATCAACCTGTATCAACTATTCAACGGTAAACTAATTTTAATATTCTGTGTTACAATAAACTGTTACATTATTAAATATGCTGCTTTACTAAGGTATAAAAGTCGTATCTACAAATTACTAAGGAAAAAAGTGGTAACTGCGCAGATACCACTTAAAAGGCTTAGTATTTGTCACTTACGTTCAAATTGCCTTAACAAACTAAGCAAATTTGCAGTTACGACTTTTTTCTTAAAGCTTTTTTTAATACTTCGCGTTCACAAATCGCCAAAAAACTTGAGATTTAGGTAAATTAAATTACTAACGACCACTTGGTGACAATAACTCAATTTTGATAAAATGTGCAGATACCACATCTGTGCTTAGCACGGCAGTATAGCAATTTTCATAATAATCGGTCCAGGTATCAAGTGAAGCCGTGACTATACTCAAATTTTGTACTCACGCAGTTTGCAAGATCAATCAATCGCTAAAAATATCAAATAGAAAAGGTTTTAAATCCTCCCGTTGCATGAAAAGCAATAAATAAAGAATTTATTTGTTCAAACTCAAGAAAAATGGCAACAGCTAACTTCTTATCAATGAGATCTTTCACGCGAATTAATTTCTGCAGCCGATAATTTTATTCGTATTTATCCAATGGATTGTGACTTAAATTGGAATAAAAAAGGAACTATCGATCGGATTTTTTTTTCGAACTGGTCTATAAACATTCCCAGTACCAAAAATAACAAACGGTGAAAGTTTCAGCCAAATCTGCCGGGTAGTTTTTGAGTTCATGGATGACATACAGACAAACATTCATTTATATATATATAGATATATATATATATATATATATATATATATATATATATATCCCAAGAAGTTACAGAAAATTGGAATAAAATAACCACTTGAGGCTTTCAATACTGAAATTCAAAATAATATCTTAAAATTTTTAAAATTACCTATCTGAAGAAAATAATGTATTTTCTTCAGAAACTTATCATTCAAAAGAATTTGACTGTAGTCAGAAAAAAAAAAAAAAAAAAAAGACTAACTAAATGTTTTTATCTTTGAAAACATTAATCCTAAGCAATTTTCAGGAAGAAGAGAACCCAGATTGTTATTATTTAAACAATAGATGGTCATTATCGATTTAAAGCCTGGTCTGTTCAATGCTAAATATAGCTCCTTACTGACAATTTCTGTTACAAGAATAGCAAAATGACATCTGTTCACGTCTTGAAACTCCGAAGTGATTGAGGAACATGTATTCCAAAGTCCCTAATTTCCTTTCCACGTCAAATTCGACTTTAAAAATGCATAAACGAAAATCGATATTCTCGCAATTGAAAAACGATTAGGATCGATATGTGTGGTAATTACCTTCAAATAAAAGCTACTGCTGATATAACGAATTCAATATCATTCTGATTATGCGCTATTATTTTAAGGTTCAGCCTTCACGAAATTGTTTTCAACAACTCAAATAAATGGGGAAGATTTTCATGTTGACTGATAACTGAAAAAGTGTAAAAACCTGGTTTAAATGTTAAAAAAAAATATTAGGATAAAATACCCAAAATAGGTGTAGTCGGTATAAAGTTGAGCTTCTAGGAAAAATCGTAACTTTTTCTTAGCAGGAAAATTTTCTCTTGAAATATCGTTGCCTCAGAGCAACAGTAAGATATTTTAGTGTTATTTCTGAGATTAGATGTCTTACTGCTGCTCTGAGGCGACGATATATGCACGTAGCGTATGTATATTCTTGTATTGTATACATATATATTCTTGTATTGATAAAAGTAATAAAATTTATACCAGTGCAATTGTAATCAGAGGTGGATGATATCTTTATTTATTTTTTGATGTGTATAATCGTAAGTTTAGATTAAAAAAAAAATAAGCATTTTAAATTTAGGTAAAATATGTAAAGCCAAAATACGAATAAGAAACAAAATACGTGTTTTTAGTGCATCAAATTCGTCAAATGTAGGTTGTTATCCAAATCAAAATATTTATGCCAGGGCTCCAATGCGGAAAAAAGTGCCCAATTCTTATCTAAAACTTAAAATATATTAATACACATAAAATCCAGACCAACAAAAATGATAACGTATGAATAAAAATGCAAGTAATCTGAATTCAAAAGTCGAAAAATCCAATTCAATGCAAAATCGCCATCCGACGCGAAGAAATGCTTTCCGTAAAAATACAGTAAGGAAGCGGATACCAGACATATATATTCAAGTTGCATACAGAGAAAATTAGTGAAACGGGATTCTCATTTAAAGCAAAGATATTCAAAAATAAATAAAGGATAGTAGCAGGAAAGTTATAGTGGAACCCCGTTACGAAGATTTTTAAGTTACCGTGAATTTGGTTCGTTGTAACGGGAGTTTTGTTGCAATCGAATTTAGACAATATAATGGAAATGAAATCGGAAATGAAAATTTACCTCCCTGAAATGGATATTTCGTTGTATTAGAATTCGTTGTAACGGGATTTCATTGTAAACGTAATATTCGTTTAAGATTGTAGATGCATAACAAGGATATTTGAGGCGTTTACTATCAAAAGCAGCTAAATGCAGAAGAGGAAAAAAAAAAAAAACACTGCCCACTGAGATAAATAAATACCTTTGTGCTGAAAAGTATAGTATGAAATAACAACGTCAAAAAGCACAAATTGCAGATTACTTCAGACACGTGTTTCGGCATTACAAGGAACGGCCCTTTGTTTGCATTCCTATTGGTTCTTTATTGGTTTATAATTTTCTCATTGGTGTTTGGTTAATCCGCTATTTTTATCTTTTAAGCTGTTTGCTTATCTGCTCTTGGCTTTTGTCGAATGTCTTTTCACCCATAAGTTCATTACTTTTTGCATTGAAAAAGGCGTTCCTTGTAACGCCGAAACACGTGTCTGCAGTAATCTGATATTTGTGCTTTTTGACAATGTTATTTCATACTTTACTGCACACCGAATTATTCCTAAGAAATTAAATTTCATTTGAATAACCTTTTTTAGTATACGATTTCATTTTTGTTTTCTTTTTTGAATAAGTAGTAATGTCTAATTCGTTGCTAAAAAGACGAATGGGCGTATCTCAAAAAAAAAAAAAAAAAAAAAAAAAAACGAAAAATGAGTTATGACCACCACAGAAATGTCCAAAATCGATTTTATCATATGACCAATGGGCGTATCTTTACAATAAATAGTAAAAAAGTTACAGTCGCTCACACTGGTGGCGGTTCTCAAGCGATACAGTAAACTGGAAATCTTTAAATCGGTTTTCTGCAAAATGGGGCTTAAAAGTGAGGTACGCCTATTCGTCTTTTTAGCTACGAATTATTTATTGATACAAAAAAATGGATTGAGCTAATTTTGAAATAAATGAACTAACTTTTTTTTTAATTTAATTTTTCTTTCAAATTCGAATTTATTTCAAATGGTATCTCAATTTTCTACCTTATTTTAGCAATTTTACATCACAAGACCAAAAATGTGGGTTTAATAATTCATTATAATAGTGTTGTTGATGTTAGGCATGCATTTTTATTGTGGCTGTTCAGTAGAGGCTTGGATTGATCTGGTTTTAAAATAAAACCGGTTTTGACTACAGTTTTCATCCTGATAATGAGACGGATTCGTTTCAAATCATATTGTAGCGTGATAACATCGACCAAAGAGTATCAAATTACGAAAGAGAAAAACTTTCGAAAATTCATGATTGGAGCTTGTTTTTATACTAAACGCATCATTTATTGAACAAAATTTGTTATCCGTAAAATCAATATATATATTTCAATGTTAGCTCTATTCTGTGTTTTTGCATAATGATCATATATATTTTGTTCGAATGAGCTATACAACTCTAGCTTAAGATAGCAGAAAATAATCTTGACTGAAAACCGAAAACGATTCATTCTGCCATGTTGCTCTCACAGTTGGTAAACATACTAAGAAAATAATCGTCGTATTAACATCACCTTCATTTAGCTTTCCGAGGTGGTAATTATTTCAGATTTTGTTTTGAATAAAATATATATGATACATGTTCCAGTAGAGAGAGAGAGAATTAGGAAAGCTCTCGGGGGGGGGGGGATGGCGGGGTTTTAAACCAATTTTTAAAATAGTTATTCAAGAAATAAAGTTAAATGAAAAAAAAAGAAGAATTTTATGCTCAAGTACATCTTTTTCATTGCTGGAAGGTAGGCGCTTAGGATATGCCCAGAAAATCGGCAATCGATCGGAAGAAAAGAAAGTTAAAGAACGTTTTCTTTTCGAGGAATAATATTTTCTTTAGATTTTTTTTTTCTTTTATAGAAGTTTTCTTTCGTATAGGGTAATTCTACGTACAGATATCTTGAATATTTAGATTGTCAGTGATTCTCCACAGCGATGTGAATAAATGTTTGTTGAAATCATTATGTTTTAAACATGACTTTATGCAATACCAGTTCCCTCTCTTCGAGTATAGTTGGAAGTAATTTCAGAAAAGTTCAGCCACTGAATATATTTCTCTGCGTCACCTGTATAATTATACGTTATTCTTCGAGAAAATAAATTTTCATATAAAACGGGCTTGTCTTTGCTTGGCATAAAAAGTTTCCTTTTTTTCTCTCCTCGCAATCCCAGTTCTTCAGTTGAAAACTGCCGATTTATTTCTATCGATTTTGCTGTGGGGTATTAATCTCGTTTGTAGTGTGAGAGCCGAAATTCTCTTTCTGGACATGAAATAATGAATATCTTTCTCAAATGCCGTTACAGCAAACTTCAAGGGACCAGAAAATTTCATTAGTTGTAACGGGAATTTCGTTGTAAAGAAATTCAAGCAAATTGAGACTGAACATTTATTTCGCTGAAACTGCTATTTCGTTGTATTAGTATTTGTTGTAACGGGGTTTCACAGTATAAGTATAAATTAATCATTATCACACAATTTTTAAGCTCCATTTCTTCCATTCGCTTCTTATGTGTTACAGGAATCAGAGACGGTGAACGGAGCTTATAAGTGGGGGGAAGGAGCAAAAAAAAAAAAAAAAAGACAACTAAAAGACATAGGTCTTTTAGCAGCAGCAAAAAAAAAAAAAAAAAAAAAGAGAGAGAGAAAATTACAAAATTTTGTTAGGGCTGGTTTTGAGAGCAGATCAGCGGTAATTGATGTAAATCTAACAACTTAACTCTCACGTTTTTCTTAAAATATTGATGAATTATGTGCACAATAACTTTCCCCGAAGAAAGACATAGACATGAATCAGGGGCGGATTCAGGGGAGGGTCAAAGGGTCAGCTGACCCCCTGTGACAAACATTTTTTTATGATTACTATTAATTCAATTTTTTAGATCCGAAAATGTATAGTGGAATTAAGGTTAACTTTTTTTTGCTTGGTTCTGTAAAGTATTTCTTCTTAGCGCGTCGAAACTCAAAAGATTGACTGGGTTCATTTACTGGGCTATTGCTATTTTGAGTTTTTTTTTTGTTCTTTTTCAAAATAACAACAATTTCTAAAGACTTAAAGGTTTTTCAGAGCACCCATCCACCTCAAACCGCATGCGTGCATTTTTTATGCTTTTCCAACTATTTTATAACTGTAATCTCATATATTCCAAGCTTAGGGTAACGTGACTAGCCTGTCTTCCAAAAGTAATTTGACTTTTAATGAAAATTTGAAAGAATATAATCTATGGCGCAGGCTGCGCCATTGGAAAAAATAGAGGAGAGGGGACAGTTAGAAAAGGTTTTGATCTCACTTGGGGGGGGGGGGGGCTTAACTGATACTTTTTTACGTAGGAGCAATAACGCAACCATTGAGACCTGACCCCCCTTACAAAAATTTCTGGATCCGCCCCTGACATGAATGAAGGCAGCGAGAAGAAAAGGGATGTAAGTGGCAAAATTAAAAATTTGAAGGTAACCGGTACACAAATGGTAGGTGACCCCCCCCCCCCCCCTCTGTGTTGGGTCAAGAAATAGTACTTGCAGCCCTGGTAGGTGCTACTATACTGCGTCGTTTAGAAAAACTTTTCAATGAAAGCCTACCAAGAACCTTAACTTTAAACACGTTTTACTCAAAACTTGAAAACGTCCACTTTCACCCCTTGCTTCTCACTGCCTCAATCAGACTTACATTATTTACCCCCAAAGTATTTTGCGAAGTCACTAACACTTGGTAAATTTCATTAAACACGTATGGATTGTTTAAGTAAAACAAATTGATTTGCAAAAATCTAAACAATGAATGCATCAGACTGCCCACCTAGGAGGGATTATGGCGCTGACTGCGCCATTGATTTTTTTTGAGGGGGGAAGGGCATCGCGATATTTAGGGGGGGCACCCCTCTAAATATCGCGATGGTCCCCCTCCAAAAGCAAGCCCCCCCCCAAAACGTGAAAAATATCCCTCAAAACATTTCCCCCCCCCCAAAAAAAAATATTTCAATGGCGCTACTGCGCCATGACCCCTCTTAGGTGCGTCATGACCCCTGTATAAAGTAAAGAGTACTTACTGCTTGTGCTCAATGATGTTTCGTAAACAGATCAACAAAGAAAAACAAATAATTATGTTCAGAAAATGTTGACATTTCAGCTTTTTTTTTATAATTTCTAGTTTTGGTATCTAAATTGAAAAATAAAATAAATAACCATAAAAAGTGCACTCCCGCCCCTCCTCCCCTGAATCGCCGCCACTGACAAGAATTGTTATGTTCTTTTAATCTGCTCTGTATAAATGCCAACATTTCTCATTTCTTTTTACTGTAAATGAATTATGATCGCAAATATCAATTTTATCACTCTTTTGATACATGATATTTTTTTCTTTTCTACAGGCTGTTGTTGAATCAGTTACCAGCGCCTTTGAATATAGTGATTTACAGATTGATGAAGGCAAATCTGTCAGCCCTGATATGTTGTTTGATAAGAACAAAGAATTTCTTTATGTAATGACTGAACGTAGGGTGAGTATTCTTAATGACTATCGTTTAGATCTACTTACGCGGTTCTTCAAAGATATTATTAGTTCTCTGTGGTTATCATTAAGTATCTGCTTTTCTTTCGTCCGTTAAAGAAAAAAAAAGTTTGTTTTTCCGAATTCTTTGTAAGTTTATGTATCTTTTATCTGAATTGAAAAACGAGTGTATGTATTAATGAAATGCTAGTAAAATACATGGATGTGGTGACTGCAAAGAGCAAGTGATTTAAAAGACCGCGAGAAATGTATTGACCTCACAAATCGTGTTGACCTCACATTCTTAAAAGATCTCAAAACGGAAATGTATGGCACTCTTTACACCAAATAAGGGTCAATGAGCATAATTTAACTACTTTAGAGCCGATCTTGATTCCCGACTGTACACTAATTTATTTAACAATTTTTATTCGCTTAGGAATAACCCCTTTTTTTGTGTGTATGTGTTTGTGTGTTTTGCTTCAGGATATTTTGACAGCGTAAGTGCTTTTATTTAACCTAGCACAAAATAAAATATTTAAAGTTTAGTTATGTACCAAAAAAAGAAAAAGTCTTCGTTCCTAATCATAGTTGAATCAAGGCTAAAATAAAGTATTATTTATTCGTGCGTGTTGAAATAACCTATTGAAAGCGTTCACTAATGTTTTGAACTAGAAATTATAATCTTCAGGTGAAAACAAATCATTTCTAAAAAAAAAAAAGGCCTAGTTTTGTTTATGTTGGTCATCCATTTTTATGTTTTATGATAATCGATGCGCAAATATATCCTTTTCAATACATCCGGAATAGCTACTATTCCTTATGAAACCTTGTCCTTGAAGTGATTTTTTCCCCCCGGTTCTCAAGTTTTCCACCACTCTCCGATACTACACTACTGGCCATTAAAATTGCTACACCAGGGAAAAAGGCAAATAGCAAAGTAATATTTATTGGACACATTTATAATGTTGGAAATAACAAATGATTAAATTTTCAAGAAATTTGGGTGAATAGATCCTGAGAAATTAGTACCTAGAACTACTACCTCTGTCAGCAATAACAGTGCTTATACGCCTGGGCATTGAGTCATACAGAGAGTGGATGGCATGTACAGGTACAGACACCCATGAAGCTTCAACACGATGCCACAATTCATCGACCGTAGTGGCTGACGTTTGCTGACGAGCTAGTTGTTCAGCAACCATTGACCAGACGTTTTCTATTGGTGAAAGATCTGGAGAACGTGCTGGCCAGGGCATCAGTCGAACATTTTCCGCATCAAGGAAAGCCTGCACAATACCAGCCACATGCGATCGTGCATTATCCTGCTGAAACGTAGAGTTTCGTAGGGGTCGAATAAAGGGTAGTGCCACGGGTCGTAACGCATCGGAAATGTAACGCTAACTGTTCATAGTGCCGTCAATGCGAACAAGAGGTGACCGAGATGTGTATCCAATGGCATCCCACACTATCACGCCAGGGGCCATCAGTATGACAATGCCGAATGCACGCTGCCAGTGTGCGTTCACCACGATACCGCCAAACACGGATGCGACCATCATGATGTTGTAAGCAGAATCTGGATTCATCAGAAAAAATGACGTCTCGCCATTGGTACACCCAGGTTCGTCGCTGATCACACCATTAAAGGCGCTTCTGTCTGTGATGCAGTGTCAATGGTAGTCGCAGCCATGGTCTCAGAGCTGACAGTCCATGCTGCTGTAAACGTCGCCGAACTGTTCGTGCAGACACTTGTTGTCTTGCAAATGACCCCATTTCTTGACTCAAGGCTCGTGACGTGGCTGTACGATTCACTATGGCTATGCGGATAACATGCCTGTCCTCTCAGCTGCTAGTGATTACTGGCCGTTGAAAACCAGCACGGCGATCTGTATTACCATCCTGAACCCATTGATTCCATATTCTGCGAACTGTCATTGGATCTCGACCGACGCGAGCAGCTATACTGCGGTGGGATAAACCGCAATCCCGATAGGCTACAATTCGACCTCTATCAAAGACAGAAGCGAGCTAGTACACATTTCTTCTTCTTACACGAGGCATCACAACAATTTTCCAACACGCAACAACGTTCAAATTGAATTTTCACGTGAGAAATTGACTTTACAATTTCCTCATTTAAACACTTTGTAGGTGTCGCTGCCGGCGCCTACGTTGTCTGAATGCGCTGAAAAGCTAATCATTTGCATATAACATCATCTTCTTCCTGTCGTTAAAATTTCATGTCTGTACCATGTCACTTTCTTGGTGTAGCAATTTTAATGGCCAGTAGTGTATATAGATATAATTACCTATACCTTTTAAAATTATTTTTAGAAAGACAAGAACTCGCCGTAATGGAAAGCAAGAAAACTACCGGAAAGAATTGCAATTCCGCAACATAAGGTGTACCTCCCTATTTAGTTAGGCCTTAGTGGGCACTGGTCGTTAGTGGGTCCAAACAGGATTAGGGATTTCAGGCACCTAATCTCTTTAGGCTCCACAATGATTATGCGCAGGGTTCGCTCAGTCCTACGAAAGGAAAAGGGCTCCCGAAAAAAAGGGAAATGCATAAGAATCACAAACAAAGCCGAAAAAACGCTCCAAGAAAACAGCTTTTATTGATTCCATTTGATGCTATTTTTCCCCCTTTTACCTTCCTTGATGGTAATGCTTTAAAACAAAGTTTGGGTGAAACTAGATGGTGTTATTTCCATTTCATTCTGCTCCGTCGTAATGCAAAAATAAGTTTTTCAGTTACAAATCCGCCCTTGCACTTTTTTTATCTATACATAGGTTGTTTATAGGTAAGTCACAGTTAAGAGTGTAGTTTTCTTAGATTTATTAATGTCATTATTTATCTGTTTTTATTATTACTTTTTTTCTTTAGATTGATACTTGTTTATTGCCTTCAATCTTTAATGAATTTCAAAAGGTTATGCGTTTTGGAGTATTTTAATGTCTTCTCTCTCAGAAAGAAATGAAACAGAATGGAAAAACTAAACATCAGATGAAGCAGACGATAAAAATTTAAATGCGTTTATATATCAGTATATATATATTTCTTCAAGAACAATATAATGTTATTGCATATGATTGCACCATGTTTATATCAAAACTTCAGCTAAGTTGAGGTAATATATAGAGACCCAAGTCTTATTTTTATAATAATCAGTATTTTTTGAAAAGTGACATAACTCGAAGAAATTCAGAAAAAAAGAATTTCAATAATTAAATAACAATTATGCTCAAAACGCGCATGAAGTTAATTTTTAACTGAAATGTAGTGGGATTTGGGGAAAAGTAAATCGCGAGGGTCAAAGTGAAATGGAAACATATTTCAGTTTTCAGAGCCACCTATCCAGCAACATTTTAACTATGTTCTTAAACATATAATTGGTTCCAGTCAGAAAATAAATAGCTCTGAAGACCAAATATTAATGATACTAGTGATTTTCAAAATTTGATACAGGTTGTATGTTGTAACATTTTCTGATTTTTCAAAAATAATTTTTAATGTATTAAAAGGATTTTAAGTTTTTGTGCTTAACATTTTAAGTATAAATTGAGATCTACCGATGTCCAGCGCAGTACTTCTTTAGTTAATATTAGGCATGTTTTGATTTTAAATGCTTAATACAGTTTGTCAAGTTGAGGCTTGGGGCAAAGTGAAATAGTTCATATCATTTAGTTATTCCTTCAATTATCAAATCACTTAGATGTTCATTCATTCATTCATTTACATTCCTTCATTTATTAATTAACTTAATTATTCATACATCCTCTTATTTTCTTATTCATTCACTCTTTTCTTCACTCATTTATTTTTTATCATATATTAGTAAATCAATTACTTTTTCGTTTATTGTTTCATCATTTATTAATTCATTCATTCGTTTTATGAAAAATACTTTTAATAATCAAATTGAAAACATTTCATTACCAAAAACACTACATTTTTCACTTTGCCCCATTCATGGAGCACTTTTTTTTTCGGAGGTAAATATTTACTGTTACAACAAATTTTCTGTTCATTTTAAAAAAGGTAAGTCATCTTAACTATTTCACTTTGCCCCCACATTCCCCTGCATCCCATTATCATTGCTTCTAGGAATATTCGCATTCGTTTTTACTATCCGAAACTTTTGTACCGTTTCTATGCGATCTTCTATTGCGTTTTCCGTTGTCCTTTTCGAATTTTCTCGCGTCCGAAAAAGGACGACGTGACCCTTAGAAGAAGACTGTTTTCCTTGGTTTGTGGGCTGTTGGGGTGGGAATCTGGCTCAAAGCCAAAGCGGATGGAGCGTTAGTTGAGATGTTTCTGGGCGTAATGGAATTCTTCATTTGATTGGGACTTTTCACGACTTTCTACATTTATCCTTGAAATGAGAACAGACGAATCTGCTTGAATGTCTCACCAAAATCGTGCGGACAGCTATTGAAGCTGTAATTTGTGCTATTGAAAATAAGTTCGTATGAACTTCTAATAAAAATTGATTTATTTGTAAAATACTTTTCAGAATCTGAATTTAGAGTAATTAAATAAAGTAATTATCCGATATTGATTTTGAAAAAGCTTCCTATTTGTTTCACGTTGAGTCCAAAAATCAGTTGTACTCTGTCCTAACACGGAACGGAGGTACTTTTCGCAGACCGCTTACGATCTCTAAGTGCTATTAATTAGACCACTTAAATAGAAAGAGGCAACTGGAATAAATATGTATTCTAAGTAGGGCTTCGGAGTCGGGAGTCGGAAACTTTAAAATTTCGGTCTGCGATTTCTTAATTCTGCCAGGGCTTTCGAAGTATGAGTTGGGATCGGTCTGATTTTAGGGTTAAAGGAGTCGGAGCTAAAGGTTAAAAGTTTTCAGGAATTGTGGCAAGAGTCGGTCATTTTCCCTCCGCCACTACAGCCCTGATCGTGACATTGATTTTGACTGATCCCTCTTGTATTTAGTTTTTGCTTTTCTAATGCACTTGTATAGTAGTCTTTAACATTACCCCAGTAGCACCAGAACGTTCAAATTCGGTACAGAAATCGTGTTATTGGTCAAATGACGGTGTTAAGTGTCACTTGTGCTATAGTCGACGTACAAAAACAGTAATATTATCACGGTGCCGTTCCCGTGCTAATATAACGTAATATTTCACGGCATCAAACCGGTGTTAATTGTACCGTTCAATTTTAGTGCTAATGCCATCTAATTCGAGCGCCCTCTATCTGTGTTTACCTCGGAATAGTATAATGAGCTAGAAGTTTCCTTGGGATCTTCTCTTCGTTCGAATACATAAAATTCTGTAAAATTGGATGTTTCTTTGAAGATTAAAGAACACAGTAATGGATTAACTTTTGTCAAAAGTAAGTAATCGAGTTAAATTTAGTTGGGGTAAAAATCCTAGCTACTTTGTAATTATTGTCATAGGTTAGGCCTATGGCGAAAAAAGCTAGCGATCTACTCATTTCCATTTATCAAATTCCGTGGCAATTATTATAACTTTTTTTAAAATCTTCAACATGTAAATTTTATACACAAGTCTAATTTTATTTTATAAATTTGTTAAAATTTGGAGATGAGTGGTGTCTTTTATATGTACTGAATTTTATCCGTTTTTCTGACCTTCGAACATTCTGGGGAAAAAAATGTTTATTCTGTTAAAAAAAAATATTCATTACAAATAACTTATTTGATTAACAGAAAAAGTTCCTCGTTCAAATAGTATTTAAAAAAAATAGATTTATCTCAAAAGAGTCAGGGTTACAAAAATAAGATTCATTGAATAAAATTTAATTCATTCTATTCTAAAGCAAAACAAAATGGCGAGTAGCCATATGTTGCATATTTGTCTGATGTTAAAGCTATCACCTGCCGCTTGGAATTTCCTCCTACTCATGCTTCAACGGACAGTAAAAATCAACAAATTATGGAATTTTAAAGGGATAGGTAGGAAATTAAAATTATTACTTTGAAAAATAGAAAAATTTCTGCCTAAAATTCTACCATTTTGGTTGTCGAATCGTAGAAATGTTTTGAAGTAAAAAATAACCATTCAGGGAATAATTTACGGATATATTACTGCATTAATTGTTATTTTTAATGAGTTAAGTTTTTGTGATTTATAATCTATCGGATTTCTCTGATCAGAACTAAAAAACTCGAATCCTCTTTCAGGTTTTTTTTTTTCTTTCCTTCATACTTGATCAATATTTAGCAATGTATCAATATGATTATTTAAAAAAAAATCTTAAAAGAGCATTACATCATTTTCCGTGGCGTGAGTTTCATTGTTGATGACATCAGGAGCGTTACTCGATCATTGGCTATTATATATATGTGGATTAATTGGGAATTTTGTTTGCTTATTTTCATTTTAATTTTAGGCAATAAAAGCCATAAATGGGATAGATATGATTTTTAAAATTAATTTTTGGATGTTTCTAAAATATGTGTAAAAATGTATCATGTAAAATAAAGGATATTTAATGATTAAATTTTGCATTGACTTTTATGAGTTTCTTAATTCATTTTTGTGTGAATATCTTATTCTTATTTTATTTAGTAACGAGTATAAGAATATAATTCATATGAGTTATTTTTGAGGTCTAAGAAACTCCCCTAAGAAGAGTTAGGGGAATGTGGGGTAAAGTGAAATAGGAGGGCAAAGTGAAATGGTGAAATATTTTAGTCTGACTTTTACCGCCACCTATCTGGTTGGTATTATTTTAATTATATAGTAGCACATGTTGTCTATTACAGTCAGAAAAAAAACAGAAGGAGATAAAAACAGTAAGGTAATACATTCAATTTTTAAACATTGATACTCGTATTGTAATACTTTGTAGCAAGTAACAAATTATTTTTGTTGTTCTAAAATGATAAAGTAGTTCTTATTAATATTTAGCATATTAATTGAGACCTTCTAATATTCAGTGCAGTATTTATTAGTTAATATTTAGCTTATTTGTATTTTGCATATTTTTTTACAATTAGGCAAGTACATGCTGGGCAAAGTGGATGGGGCAAAGTGAAATAGTTTATTTCGTTTAGTCGCTCTATCCTTTACTGAATCACTACGTATTCATTTGTTAATAAATTCATTTCCATTATTTCATTTAGTAATTCGATTATTTATGCATTCATTCACTTATTTTCTTATTAATTCACACTTTTATTTAGTTATTTTTCTTCATACATTAATTAATCTATTTAATTATTCGCTTTAGCAATCCTGATTTTTTTAACGAAGTTATTTAATCAAAAATATTTTTTTATAATCAAATAGAAAATAATTCATTAGGAAAATATTTTTTTTTTCACTTTGCCCTATGAAAAAAAAATGAAAATTTTCCACTTTTCTTTTAAAATCACAAGTTTACTGACAAAAGTAACAAATACTGCTTTAATGACAGTTTTATTATAAAATACAACTTTCTTTCTTTATGTACTATAATTTTCAAAACAAATCACTGATTTGTTCATTTCGTAAAAGCTCAGTCATCTTAATTGTTTTTCTGTACCCCATATTCCCCCACTTGCAGTTTACAGAGAAAAAAAGAAGAGGGAGCTGGAAACTAAGGGTTTCAACAAAAAATTTTCTAAGGGCTATTTCGAAGTATTTTGTCCAATTGTAGAGTTCGGAATGTAATTTTTTTGCCATAACTATTTAATTTGCTGTTTCATTGCACAAAATTTTATTCTGAGTTAATCCTAACAAACATATAAACTCAAAATAAAACAATGTGCTAATCAAACAGCAAATTGAATAGTTATGGCAAAAAAAAAAAGTATCATATTGCGGATTCTACATTTGGACAAAATGCTGTGAAATGGCCAGTAAAATCAATCTGAAAGTTTAGTACCGCAAACTGACTTAAAGGCTGAAAGTCATTGAAAATTTGAGATATTTTTCAAATACTTAAAAAAAGATTTTATTAAAGTAAACTTTTCAAAATTCTAAAAATTAGTTATCAGACTAACTGGAAAAAGAGAAGCAAGCACTTCAAAAAATTTCCTCCTAGCAATTTTTAGACCCATGATATTTTTAATAAAGTTGCTAACGTGTTGTTTTATTTTCTTTTGAAAATATCTCTCTCCATATACTCGCATGTAGAATACATATCAAAGCCGTATATTATTTGAAAGTTGTGAGTAATTTAAAATACCTATTTTATTCATTGAATGTATTTTAATTCATTCATGAACAGGGTTCACCAAATTTTGCTCAGCTCGAAATAACCCACCCGGGTTTTTTCACTTGAGCCCAGTTGAAAAAACCCTATCTCGGTAGCGTGGGGTTTTTCAAAATTTACAGTATATTGAAACATTTACTTCAACAATAAACTGAAGATTATAACTATATTAATCGTATAGTTATAATCTTCATCCAAATTTCTAAAGTATTAAAAATTAAACCTGCTTATGGATGTTGCAATTAACTAACATACATTTTTTTAAGGAAATCAAAATAAGCAAAACGTATCTATTTCAATCACTTTCAAACATTTTGTTCTTTTATTATTGAAAAAAAAATGTTTTAATAAACTTACAGGGAATCTTTTTTAACAGCAGATCAAAGCAAGGTTGCAAATTGAAAAAGTTAAATCTTTACTAGTAATGAAGCTGAAAGTTTGTCTGGAAATCTGGATCTCTCTCTATCTGGATGTCTGGATCTCTGTGACGCGCATAGCGCCTAAACCGTTTGGCCAATTTTCATGAAATTTGGCACAAAATTAGTTTGTAGCAGGGGAGTGTGCCCCCTCGAAGCGATTTTTCAAAAATTGGATTTTCTTCTTTTTCTATTCCAATTTTAAGAACATTTTAATGATCAAAATATCATAACGTGAACGCAAATTATCATAACGTGGAACCTTAACATGGGCGAGCCATTTAACCTAGAAAATTGGCGAGAAATTCATCATCCATCATTGGTAAATATACAGGCGAACCAAATGATATTAATTTTCTACATGGGTAAAGCCGTGCGGGCACCGCTATTAATGACATAAAATTGGCCAACCTGTGTGATGACTACACCAGATTCTTTAATTTATAACCATACCTTAATATTTATGTCATATTCTGTATTATTATGTGTAACATGATTTTGTGACTTTATGATTATTAACTTTAATATAGTTAAAATTTTTATTTCCAACTTCTCATGTCGAAGGATTTAAAATACATGGCATAATTCATGTTTATGGTTTATGCTGTTTCCTTTACCTTGAAACGTTGTCATGAGTTTAGAAAAAAAAAAAACTGTTAAGTCTTGAGCATTCAATGTCTTCTTTGCCAAATTTGACAAAGATACAACATAAACTGGGTTTTTGTACAAGGGAAATTTCTTTTTGGAGTTTCGGCCCCCATAGGGGAGTGAAAACTATCCATGTGAATCCTGGAGCATCAAAGGGCCTCGGTGCGAAATTTGCAGAAATCTGATGTCAACTGAATTTTTGTGAAAAAAGCCCGCTCGGAGTGTTACAAACATAATTATTGCAAAGATTTTACCCGTGAAAACAGAATATTCGATTACGTGTTGTAAACACCAAAATGAAACGTCTTCCTAGCACTTTAACATAACGTAATATTCCACGTTCAAAATTGGTGCAAAAGGGGTGGTACAACACCAGATTTCGACGTGTTATACGACATCGATCGATGAGACACATAGACGCTTTTTAGACCGTTCTGAGAGAACGTAATTTGAACGTGTCGGATGGTGTGCTGAGAACGTGTTATAGAACGAGCTTTGAACGCCTCTGTGCTGCTTGGGTAATAAATTCCTCCTAATTAGACTCGTGGTATAGCGACTAACCAGTTTAATGATCCTCTACTACCTACGGAGGCACTCAATTTGAGTCTTAGGTGGTTTCCCGCCCATACATGCGTCCTAACAGGTGTGTCGTTACGCATGCAGATACAGTATGCTAAAATATATACATTCAACCTGAGAGACGAAGAAAAAAATGGGTTGTAGCGAAACTTCTATATCTTTTTTTGCTCTTCTAGGGCACTTGCAGTAGTCCTCAATAATAATGATTTCCTTCAATTAGACTCTCGATATAGTGACATTCCGGTTTAACGATTCTCCATATTACTCTCGAAGGCACTCAATTTTGAGTGCCTTCGTAACTTTGACTTTTATAATTTCCTATCCATACGACCAAACACTCATGTGCTGAAAATACATATTTAACCTGTGAGAAGGGGGAAAATGGGTAGTTGCGAAACTTCTATGTATTACTCCTCCTAAAATAATTAGGGTAATTTTGTCTGCATATTGTAACTCATATGATTGAAAACTAGCCTTCTACTTCATTCATCCAAAGATGTTCTCAGTTCTTCCTCGGACTAGAAAAGAATACATTTTTGAATACGTTTATTTTATTAGTTAACTTTACTGCCAACAAAATTCCACTTTCCGTATTGTTTGAAGTCCATCACGCATCCTACGCTACGGTTGAGCTATTACAGCAATCGAAGATCAGCAAGATTGCTGTTCTATAATAATTAATTGAAATTTTCTCATGTACACTTCACGAGGGTGGAAATAATTATCTCCTAATGTCCTGCTGATTGTTATAAAAGTTTATTTCGAACAGTTGAATGCCTGCTTTCTTTTCTTCTCCTACAGATACGGGTAGAACAAAACGAAAGGTTTAATGGCTGTTTTTTCTTTGTATCCTTTAAAGATGGTGGCTGAGAAATAGCCGATCTTAAGACATTGTAGCCCTGTAGTAGTATTAGATTATCTAACCGTTGACATATTACATAGGATGGCAAGGGAAAGTTCTTTTTTTTTTTTTTTTTTTTTGAAATCACTTTTTTTTTTTGAAATCACTTGGCGCCAGTTGAACAGATCTAGAATTTGATCTTTTTCTTCTTTCTCATCACTCCTCACTCGTTAGCGAATGACACTGGAGGTGTCATCTATAAATTTAAATTCGCGGAATAAACGCAAAAATATAAATACTATTGACGATGTATTTACTGAGTATTAATACTCAAAATCTTGTCAAGAACGTAACAGATTGAAATTTTTGAAAAATACTTTTCTTCGATTCATAGAGAAGATTTGCTAATGAAACGTGAAGGGAAACCTTTCTGCGAATTTTATGAACGTTTTCATTTTTAAAACAGTATAATAAGAGAGATACTTTTAGGCGATTTAATGTTAAATATCCTGATTTTCATTCTGCCGGGGGGTTTTTTTCGGTTAAGCAATCACACATAAATTTGAGATTGCTTAAGCAACAAAATTTTGTTCATTACCCTTTTAAATTATTATTTTTATTGATATTAAGGTGTCACTTGCAGGACAAAATGACCGTTTTGAAACCAAAGGATAAACGGAGTAATAACTTTTTCAGTCTTTAAATGAGCCGTAAGAAAACCATGAACTATTAAAAGTAAAGAGGAAAGAAGAAAGCAATAGTATTAAGACGTACATGTTAATTTTGCATTGGAGTAGCGTTAACACTACGAGCCAGAAGCCAGATTGACAGCTGTTCGGTTAGCATGTAGTAAAGTTAACCCTTATCAGTTTTGAAACCAATAAATAAACTGAGTAATAGGAGTACATAGGGAAGAAGACACCTAATAGAGAAAGAGAGTATAAAAACGTGCATGCTCTTTTTGCATTGAAGTTCTGTTAACGCTACGATCCACAAGCATGATTGAAATGTTGATTGTTCAATCAACACTTAGTGAAGTTGACCTATATCAGTTTTTGAAACCAATAGATAAACTGAGTAATAGAAGTAAATGGGGAAGAAGAAAGCAAAAAGAGTATAAAGACGTGTATGTTCATTTTGCATTGAAGTTCTGAAAACGCTACGATCTAGTAGCCTGATTGACATCTGTTCGGTTAACATCTAGTAAAGTTAACCCTTATCAGTTTTGAAACCAATAGATAAACGGAGTAATAGGAACTAATAGGGAAGAAGAAAAAAGACGTGTACACATGTTCATTTTGCATTGAAGAAGTGCTAAACCTGCGATCAACTAGCCTGATTGACATCTGTTCGATTAACTTTATCAGAAGCCAATAGATGAACGGAATAATAGAAGTAAATAGGGAAAAGGGAAAACAAATAGTATAAAGACGTGCATACTCATTTTGCATTAACCTGTTAACGTTACGACCTGTAACAATCCTGATTGACAGCTGTTCGGTTAACATCTCTAGTAAAGTTACGACTATAGCTTTCTCCTAAATTCCTATTCCAAGGGAATCAATAGTTACGCGCAGAAGCTCTTTCGTTAGCATGTGTGTCGACGTAGAAATATTGACCATGACAACAAATCGACGAGTGCAATTTCTTTTTAATTATCATACAAAACCACCTGGCTGCAAAAAATTTACTCTCCGGAAATAGGGGGAGAAAATAAACAAGAAAAAAAACATGCCGTCTTTAAACTACATTAATGTTTAATTTAGCTAGGAAATGAATAATCGATGCCCTATAAATAACTCTGAAAACATTTTCTGCTTTCTCCATTAAAAGCATTAAAGCTGTTGTCAAAGTGCAACTCTGTTTCAGACGCTTGAAAAGTTAATGAGTTTTACCTGATAGTATAGGTTCCAGAAATTCGCTTATCGTCAGAGCGTATGCTTTTGCTTGTACAGCATAAAAAATGGATAATTCGAGTAAAAATTAACCCACTCCTCTTTGCGAGTAAAAGATAACGTAGTAATGCGTCAGCGCGCTTTAATTTATTCCCGCGCTTTTTTTTTTTCTCTTTGGCCCCATGAAAACGGAAAGTATAACGGCGTCGGAGCTCTCTTAATGTCATTATTAGCATATCTCCAATATAGTACTTACAACAAGTATCGGGACTTTAAAGTATTTCCTTTAATTTACCATCTTCCAGCGCACATGGTCCAACTATTCACTTCCCTGCTATCGGAAACGAAATGCTAATTTATTCTTCTTAAATAGAATTCACCACTATTTGACGAAGGGAAAGGAAGAAGAATTTTATTATTATTTTTAGAAATAAAATTAGTACTAACCTACTGATGCAGATCTCATAATATTAATATTTGACGTTGCTATATTTTCAGTTTAGTAATTTTCTGAATTCATTATTAGTTTCGGAATACAACGCTTTGTGCGCAAACCTTCATTTAATACATTAATAGAGTTTTTAAAATTAATAAATAAATACAAATAAGGTCTTTTCACGAAATTTATTTGTTTATTATTTATTTATTTTAATAGCTGAACTAATTTTGAAAAATCAGAAGTGAAACTGTTCCTTGCGAAATAAATAAAAGGAGACCGCGCTTTTATGACAAAGACCAATAAGCGTCGAGCATCCACGTTAAATTTCTACTATTTGAGGACAAGTAGATAACCCTACCTATACTAGTGTACGATTAAATCAATACCATATTTCAATTTTGAAGTTTGATTTATTTTTACTTTTCCTTTCCATATGCTAGTTTTTTTCCTTGTGTGAATACATATAATTAATTTTAGGGGCTTCCCCCCAAGTTTTAAATTAGATTAATATAAACTCTCTCTCGCTTGATACTAATGGCTATTTTTGATCACACTTGGCTAGAAAAAAATTTAAAAACATTCCTATCCGATTTTTTTAAAATTATTGATTGGTATTGCGGAATCGATTTTTATAGCTCTATAACTAAATTTTTATTTCATAGTTCAAAATGGGGTTTTTTTTGGGGGGGGGAGGATGGAGGGAGTCATCTTTTTGTGGGCGCAGCATTCCAACTAAGCTTTGACAAAAATTTATAAATCTAAAAATTTCGTTTCACGTATTTTTAACTGCATGCTTCTTTACCTTTAGTATTCTCTCTTGTGAACTACCAGGCTTAGGCACTGATCTCCCGCCTTTAAGAAGACATACATAACCTCCTATACACGCAAGGAATTCAATATATTTCCAACATCACCAAATCAGCCATCTTAAATTTTCGTGCCTAATATTTCCTGGCGTAATTTATTAAATTATACTATTGTGCTGACGGTGTCCAATTCCTTTGTCAACAAATATTGCTCTGGCACATTTGGAAAAGCCAGAAAATAGTGTTTTCCGAAATTGAATGTTTGACATTGATCAAGTTGAATACTGCGCTTTAATAATCAGACCAACTGAGAATAAATGTCATTCAAATGTCATGAGCTTCTACGAAGAAGAGTATTATTGTCATTTAATTGGTTGTCACCAGTTTCTTATTGTGATTACTAACTTTGCATATATTTACTTGAATGTACCTAAGCGAATTCATGCCGTGCAATAGGAATTCCTACGGACTCATTTAGTATTTAGAAACTTACATGTGTTTGTCATAAGGATTCATCCTGTTTGACACCATTATAAGACTGCACAAAAGTTTGGAATGTCCAATAAATTTCAAAGTGATGAGAGTTCTGTATATATTAGGCGTCGAAATGTCCTTTCAAAACTTGAATGATATGAAATGAGCTAGTGTAAACAATTTAAGTAAGTAATATAACGGATGGCATGGGTGGATATAGTGATATCAGAGGCAATGACTGATAGCCACATGTATTCTACGGCACTTCATTTTATAGGCATTCTACATATCTGAATGCTTTTTATTGCATCCTTTACTTGAAAGGGCGAAGTCCGCTTTTGATTGGCGTTAGCTGTCGATTTAGACATAGATTGCTGAAAATAATGTCTAAAATTTTGAAACCTGTCAAATTAGTGTTTTGTCGTGGGCAGGTAAACGGTAGTAACTGCAAAATTTTTCTTCTTTTTTTTTTCCTGTCGTCAATTGTACTTAAGCTTTATTGAACAAGCTTACTTATCTGGTTTCTGCTTGAACAAAAGCCTGAAAAACAGTTTAATTCCAACATTTCCCTATTATTAGTATTGATCTAAAACGCGTTTCTTGAAATATCTCGAAAACTCACACTGCTGTTTACCTTCCCATAGCAGTATTTAGTTGCGAAATTTCCTAATAGGGTAAAATTGAAGGGTTCGGGACAGGAATGTGATATGCCATATGATGCGAATTTTTCAGTTGGCCAATTTCCAACTTTTGAAAAATTCTACAAATATTTTTACAAGAATTATACATTCTATATTCTGCAATACTAAAACCAGATATGTTTTTTTCCAAATGACATAATCCATTGCCATGTTTATTTCAATTTTAGTTATGAAAAACAAAAATTTTGATCGAAAAGTCACTCCTTGTGACTTGTCTCATTTCTGCCCAGAGCCCATCAATTATTTATATGACGGTGCTGAATGTTTGGAAATCCTTTCTGGCCACTTTTTAAACCGATGCACAGCTATCATCTTGAAATGGATGATCGTAGTTAGGCAAAAAAAAAAAAAAAAAAACTATTCTTTATTTAAAAATAATAATAATAATAATAAAATACAATCATAAACTAGGCTAAATATCAAATCGGGATTTTGAGACAAATTAGTTGTTGTTCTTTAGTATATATTTGGGGCTATCCCTACTAGAAAAGAGTTCCCTGTAATACACCTCAACCTCTCGCTAAAAACACGTCAAAATACACACTGCTTTATGTAAAATTTTAAATCGACATTTCTAGTTTTGAACGTTCAACGTTTACTTAAACCTCAATCGAGGCATTCGTTAATTAAAGTCGAGCTCCCTCTTAAGATAAATTTACCTGTCCCTGTAACCTGCGAATCCATGCTGAAAAGCTGACTAGGCAATTTCAGGTCGAAATACAGGCAGTTTGAAGGCCTCTCGCGTGCCAGAAGAAGAAACGGAGCGGTGCAAACATAAATAATGAAAAGCGAGGATTTCGGAGGGGGAGAACATGGCGTCTGACGCTCGAGCCCTTTCCAACAATCGATCCTCCCCTCTTCACAGAACGCTGCCAGCCAAAGCCGGGGGTGCTCGACAGCCTTTTGTTTCCATTCCAAATGGTATTCGTTGGGGTTACAACCTGACTCGCAGTCGATGACGTTGCGCATCGGAATCGATAACGAAAGCCTTATTACAAATGAAGATGACGATTCGAAGAATTCAGATATGAATGTAGAATATTGTCACACCTTTGTCGAATCGTGATACAACGAATCCTTTAAAATCCTGAAAGTGGGATTCGTAATACTTCTTCCACAATTACCGTAGTTCGTTACGTTTCAAGCTCCTGCTGCTGTGATATTTCATTTTGCCTAACAAATTTCGAGAAGGTTAGAAGTTTAAAAATTTTAAACCTCGGTTGCTCAATATTTTGCTTACTTCATGGATCCCATAAAAATTGAAAGAACTTCTCTTTAAGTTTTGTGATAGGATCATTTAAACTAATGGATCATTGTAAGATCACGATTCGAAGAATTCAGAAGATGAAATAGAGACGCATCTTCTTGTCAAATTGAAAGACAACGAATCCCCAAAAATTTTGTTTCTGAAACAACATTTTGTAATACTTCTTCCACAGGTACCTTAATATGTTACTTTTCAAGTTCCTGCTGCCTCTATATTTAATTCAGCCGTGCATATTTCGAGATGGTTAGATGGTTTCAATTGTAATTAAAACCGCCCTGAAAGAGTTACTCCTTGAGGTTTTTTTTTATGTAGATAGCCAAGAAGATGGTGATTCTCTGAAGAGTTCAGAGACATGAGCCAATGATCGTGAAACATAATCACACCTTGTTGAATCGTGATACAGCAAATTCCTCTGACTCTTGTCCTCCAACAATGTTTCGTAATATTTCTTCCACAGTAACCTTTATTTGTTACTTTTCAAGCTCTTGCTGCCTCAATAGTTAATTCTGCCTTGCATTTTTCGAGATTATTAGATAGTTTTAACTATAATTAAAACCACGCTTACTCAATAGTTTCCTTAAAATATTGAGAGAGTAACTCCTTGAGTTTTTGTTTCAATATAGATCGCTGGTAGTCACAACTCGTCGAATCGTGATACAGCGAATTACTCTGAATCTTGTTTCTCTAGCAATGTTTCGTAATAACTTCTTCCGCAGTTGCCGTACTACGTTACTTTTCAAGTTTTTGCTGCCTTGCGTTTTTCGAGCAGAATAGATGTTTTTATTTTTCCTGCTTTACAACTCCATAAAGTATTGATGGAATTACTTACTCCTTAACTTTTGTGCTATGGAAAGTATAAAAATTAGGTGCTAGAAACTAAAACCGCACGCGGTGAAAGTGTTTATTAAACTTGTTGGAACTTCTCATCGATTTATCTTTGATCACTAACTAGGTGCAAGGTGTCTTTAGTCAATTTTTCACGTATCGTAATTGCGAAATTAGATTATAGATTTAACCGTTTTAATGAATTAATTTCACTTTCCGTGTTTCAGTAAGTCTTATGATAAGTGATTATAAGTAATAATATGTGATGGAGCTAGCATCTGATCACAGGAACTAAGTAACTTTTTGAAAGTTTACTGACTCGAACGTGCCTGTTAGGTGATGTTTTGATAGTTGAAATTTTAACCCTAACTCCAGTGGATTAACCCGAAACTCTAGTAGATAGCGTTCGTTCTCTTAAAATGAGTCTTACCAGTAAAACAGTTAAGATGCCGTACCCAGTTCAGCCTCGTCAAAAAAGAAACCCTTTTCCCTGCATGTCAAACATTACCAAAAAATGTTATAAAATTACCGTGGAGCGAGTTTTATTGTTGATGACGTCTGGAGCGTTACTCGATCATTCGTTATTACTATTAGTTGATTGACTTTGGTTTGAACCTTTTAAAAATCTTCACTGCATATATCAAGATCAAAGCTTTTTTTTTTTTTAATAATCATTCAGAATATAGTTGTTTTTTCGTCGATGTTTCGATACCGATGCTTTATGCTTAAATGTCGATGTTTTGAAACGTGATGTTTTGGCATCGATGTCGGCATCTCTGAATGCTAGTATTTTAGGGACCTGATTTATGTTAACAGCGTCATTCACGGACCGTATGCAATATTAAACTGTCTTTGAAAGGGACCAAGTCATTCTTCCTTCAGTATCGAGCTTTTAAAAAGTGACGGAAGGAAAAATAAGAAGGTTGCAACCTCTAAACAGAAAAGTAATACAAAATTAATTAATTAAAACGCGCATTTTTTTGCAAATATCTTGCAACATTTTATGCAGTGTACAGTTGTACCGTTTCTTTGAAATGATGATCAAAATCCACAGCAAGTTTCCAAGACGTGTGCAAACGCGAATCAACGAGGTGAATCATGGGGCTAATGCCCCCCCCCCCTATTAACGCGTCTGAAACAGCATCTTGGGGGTTTCCCATCCGAAACAAGAAACTGAGTCCGCCCTTAGAAGTTAAACAGCCTATCTCGAAAAACCTTTAAAAATTCCTTCCTTGACTATCGCCGCTGTTAGTTTTCAAGTTAACAACTCTGAAAAGAATGCATATGCGATTTACGAAAGAACAAGAGAATAGAGAATTAAATAGAGAATAACTATTAAAATAGATAATTTATCTCTATTTTAAGCATTTTCTGAGTGTGAATGTTGTTTCATTAAAATAGTACCTCAACAGCGCTATATATTCATGATTTTTTTTTTTTTTTCGGCCCGTTTATTAATATTTTCCACGCAAAGAGTGCTTTTTATGTCAATTTTCGTTTTCTCTTACGTAAACAAAATAATAAGTAACTACAATGACTTAAATTACTCAAGTTTTGTCCATGAATGTTAAGTGCTTCGCTGGTATCAAAGAGTGCTTTTGTGACTGTTAAAACCAATTAAGCTGAATTTCTTATGGTTTGGGAATCTTCTACGAATGATGTCAAGCTTTGAGGGGGGGGAGGGGGTTTGTGAAAATGTGACAGTTTGTGTCGAGGAGGAGGGAGGATGAAATATGAAGCGTTACATCCACACTAGTTTTTGTAATAATATGTAAATGAAAAATAGTGTGACATGGGGAGGGGGAGGGATAGAGTGAAGTGTGACGTTTTGACAAAATAGAGAGGGGTTTTCAAGTGTTTTTTTTTTTTTTTAAATGATATCACATATGGACAACCCTTTTTTGAAACTATTATCTTTCAAAGTTACAATTTTTTTTATTTTTTTTTTAAATAATTTTTTCAACTATTTCTTAGTTTTCTTTAAGAGTTTGCTCCGTCAAAGGAAATGCGTAGCAAATTTCTTAAAATCGGGATTTGAAAAGGAATTTTAGAATCTCCACCTGCATTTTTGTTATTTTAAGTAAACAACGCTTTCTCTATGTAATTACAGTCAATTCGCGATAACTCGAATCTAAAGGGACCGACGAAACCTTCGACTTATAGGAAGTTTACTTACCTCTAGTTTCGATTTTGGCATCATAATAATAAAAACCATCAAATAATTTAATTAATATGCATATATAGCAGACAAAATTACAGAACTTAAACGTTTTTTCGCACAATATGTACTTTCTGCGTGAAGAGTTCTGAAGATGAAGTTGTGTCTGGTCTTGAACTTCTCCAGCCATCCAGCACTGGCGGCAAAATTTTTTATGTTCAGTAATATAGCAAAATTCGTTGCTTTCTCACGCAGCAAAGACCCACTTATAGGAATGGCATGGTCTTGATTTCGATACTGCTGAACCACTTGAACAGAGCTGATTCTACTTCAGGAAAAGTGCTCATCTTCACTCGTTTCAAATTCGGTTTCATGGATTCGTACCGCTTTTTGAAGAATATTTCTTTTTGATTGTTGGATCTCTTTCAATATGTCACAAATAAGATTTAGTTCACTTTTTAAATCTAAGTTGTGTAAGCTTTCGCTTAGACATATTTAATAGTAAAGACATCTTTCTCTCTCTCTCGGGAACTCATGCATAATAACTTAGGTCAGCCTTTGAATAAAGGTACAATCAGTTTAGTGAACAACTTGACAGCTTAAAAACAGAAGTCCAGCAACATGTCTAAGTGTAAACAGTACAGTACAACAAAAGAAAACAAGCTATACTCGTTTCCGCACTTTTAACTTCTGCTTTATCACACATTGGCTCAACAGGTGTTCTCCTTGCTTTAGAGGCTAATATGCAGGAATTGCAAGTGAAGGTGAATGAATTTTTCTCTCATAGTCAATTGTTTTTTTCTTTCTTTTTTTTCCCCCATTCTTCCGAAATAAATTTCGAGTATCTTTGAAAAAACTTCGAGTGAAAGGAAGTTAACTTCGAGATATTGAGAAAAATTAGCATGGAATTAAAGACACAGGGATCGAAAATAGATAAAAACTTCGAGTTATAGTAATATTTGAGTTGTTGGACTTCGAGTTACCGCGAATTGACTATATAATGAAATATTATTAACCTTTTAAGAATTTAGTGTACAACATAATTCTAATACAGTCTATTGCTTCGTGCTGAGTTTCGATAATAATTAAATATTTGCGAGCGGCTTTTTTGGGCATAATTAAAAACTATTACAATGCTAGTAACTTTGTTTATTTCTTGCTAGTCTTTGATGTTACGCGCAAGATGAAATAGAATTACGACGTTAAAGTGAATAACATTTCATTCTCTTCCTAAAATAATTTAATTTCTATGTTCCACCTTTCAAAATTTAATAAATTCTAGGGCGGCATCCCTTTAATCTGTTTCATAACACGTGTGGGCTCGCGGGCGGTATACCGCGGCTATCTTTCTTTGAAGATTTACCTAACAAAAATATTAAATGACCAAAAATGCATCTATTAAAACTTTGGGAGCTGGATTCTGTATTTATTCGAAACTAATTTCTAGGAAGCTCCTTTGTAATTAAGGGATATTCCCAGCTCTGAAATAAATCAGTCTTTTGTTTAAATTATTTTTCCCCTGCAACCGTCCTCTAACGTAGTTCTGCCATGGGCTTTCATTTTATACCCGCCGCTGTAGTCTCTAGGTCAAAGGAGGAAGGAAAAGGGAAAACGTTGCGTGATCAGTGCACCCCTCAACCTTATCTTTTTGAACTTAGACTTTAATTCTAAGCTTTGTGGGTTTGTCTTTCATTACTTTTAAGAGAATAGGTAGAAGGAAATTAAAAATAAAAAAAAGATTTTTTCCACCTAATTTCGTTTCTTCGTTTTGGCAAGGCGTGCATGCTTTAAAAACACGTACCTTCTCCAGCAATTAACTTGCACACGCAAATACTATTTGCATAGTCTTTTTCTCTCATCGCATTCCCTCCGACTTCTATTTATTCTACTTTTTTGTACGTTTTTCGTGTGCCTAATGTATCATTTTTAGTTTTTACTTTATTTACAGTCTGTTTTTTAAGCTTCATTTTTTTTGTACATTTCGCTCTTTTTATATGGTAATCATGTAGCGGCATTTATTGAAAGAAATAATGCAGCCTGCCCTCTGCGGTGTTCAAATGGGTCATGCCAATAAACTTAATTTTTATTGACCCCCTCCCTGCCCTGCTCTATTGGTATTGACATGTGCACAAACTTGTTAGAGTTTCATCATCAACATATATATTTCAGTTAATTAGGAAGGTTATGAATACCTTTGCGATAGTTCAAGATACCATCACCTTTGAGAAATTTCCAAATCGTCATCGTATTTATTTATTTTTTTTTATTTTTTTTTTTTCCCTTCATCGCTCTTTGATGTGATTTGAGGTAATCTCTTTTGTATTTTTTTTTCCTAGTTAAGTCCAATTCTAAATTAAATAACACTGCAATGTAATTCAGCAATTGTCTCAGAACACTAACCATTTAAGACTTACTCTTATATGTATATTTTATTAAAAATTTTAGCATTTTATTCACTACTACGCAGGTGTATTATCTCGGTTTTCTAGCAGGAACTTTTTTGTAGCGTTAAAATATGCAGAACGTAAATAATCATATACACACAAGTTAATATTTTAATGTATTGAACTTTTAAAATGCTAATTTAAAGGAAGAAAAGATTATTTCTTTAAAAACTAAATTATCGTAATGAAAATAGTGTGAAAAACACTTTGAAATCAAGAAAATAGCAAAAAAAAAAAAAAATCAAACGATTTTGGGCTTATTAAAATACACTAACGTATTCATTGAATTATAATTGACGAGATAAAGTGCAAGTATAGGTAAAGTAAAACTCCAATATGTTCTTAAAAGTCGGAAAAAAAGATAGTTTTTGTAACTTCCTGTTAATAAATGTGGTATAGAAACAATTTATTGAAATTCCAGATAGCGTACACGCACAGTATTAAGAAATAATTAAGTGATACAGTGAAATCCCATTTAAACGAATACCAATGTAGTAAAACGCCGTTATAACGAACTTCAAGAAACCGCAAATTTTGTTCGTTGTAACGGGAATTCCATTTTAATTGAATTCAAGCAGTATGATGGAAATTAAACCGGGACTGAGAATTTATTCCGTTATAACTGATACTTCGTTGTATTAGTATTCGTTGTAACCTGAACTGTGAACAAAATATCCTTTTCAACGAAATAAATTTTCACTACTGATTTAATTTTCATTACGTTGTTTGAATTAAATTACAACGAAACCCCCGTTACAACGAACAAAATATGCGGTCCCCTGAAGTTCGTTCAAACGGGATTTCAGTGCACCTATGCAAGCATTTGTCTTCTTTTTACGATGCTGTTAGAACTGAAAAAGTAAAACAAATATGGAAAATAAAGAGCTAACACTTACAATATAGACGTAGTAAATGGAAAAGAAAACTACCGCGAATATTTTAATAAGCAGCCTGCTTTATAATTAAATTCTTGCAAAAATAGGTATAATGTTTAAATTATACAAGCAAAGATACGTTATGAACAAATCTTTGAATATCACGACTCCTGGAAATTTCTTTTGGAAATTATATTTTAAAAATTTACCCCACGCTTTACATTCTTCTCCCCTCCACACATAAATAAAAAGGCATGCAGGCTAGAACTTTTCGATCCACTCTTGAAGCCCTTGCCAACCTCGTTGCATTTCACTGAACAAGAGAAAAACTTCTCTAACAAAAAAAAAAAATGATTACAGTCCCAAAACAAACTTAAATCGAACTTGTAGAAGCTAATTGCGCATGGGAGAGTGAATAATTGTAACACTAATAACAGCCTTTTTATTACTAAATGCAGATTGCGTCCAATGAGCAAGGAACGTGTCTGGGTAGGCATTAAAACTCGTCCTGGAAGTAATTGTAATTGATGTATACCTTTCCTCAGTTTAATCCATCGCCTTTGTTATTCCTGCGCTTGCAGTTAAAACTAAAAGGAAGTGCTCTTTCTCTGCGGAGTTCGTGTTAGACCCACAAATTAGTCGAGTGCCACCCGTGCATTATTGCTTGTCTAGCGTCCTCCTCGACCAATAGCTGTCCGTTAAATGCCACTAAGCCGCGTAGAATTATTTGTTTAATTATCGTATATTTTATCGTGCTTAATTGCCTCGCATTTCTGGACGCACACCATGTCTAATTGATTTAAGATTCCTTAAAAGACAATAAAACGAAATTTCACCCTCGTGTTTTCAAAACCGGCCGATATAGGGCAATTAATCAAATACCGTGTAATTAAATCTCGAGCATAACGGAGTCCTTGCGTATCTGAAAGAGTTCCGGAGCTCTCTTCAGGGTGACGAAAACACTTTGCTCATTCTTCTTGACTTGGTTAGTGCATTTGGCTTCAGTCCTGGGCCCTCTACCCATCTCCGCATTATATGAGAAGTATTGGAAACCTTTTGCTTCTTCTCAAATGGAATTTTAATCAACGACTGACATTTAAATTTATGTTCAAACACAGTATTTATTGATACAAATGCAGTTTGAATCTGTACACTGAGACAAAAAGTACACTCAAAGCCAGGAAACTTAACAAACCAAGATGAAAATTATCAAAATCGATCAAAATTTATGTCAGTGATTAAAAAATCAAAACCAAAGTGATTGCTTGCTGCTGAGAAACTTAAGATAAAGATTTATTAGCACACATACATAACGAACAGTAAACAAACAGAAAAGTTGCACATACAACGTAATTACAGAAGACAATCACAAATAGTTAGAAATTCTAATTTATAGTTTAACATGAATTTGGAGTAAAAATACTTAAAAATATATTAAACAGGCACAAAATAATTAAACGTCCAAAATAGTAAGATTGCTCTTTTTTTTTTTTTTTTGAGCAATCGCGAATTGCTAATTGTCTTCACTTGGTTGACGTATACGTTCTGGGTCACTTTCGACAGGGGCCTCCTCGAACTTGACCACCTCCTGGGCGGTGGTTTCCATGTCCCTCCTAATGAGTGGTGGGGTCCATGTCCTCTGGAATCAACTTTATTTGTACCCGATCCTCTCGATTTTACACAATCCTCTTTAGACAAAAACAGCTTCCAGCACGCAACATGTAGCATCCAGACCGTGGCATTAATTTGAATTTTGTCATCGTGAACTCAAATTATGTTTTACGCAATTATGATTGCGAAATAAGCCATTTGTAGAAACAAGAAATCCAGCGAGTAATATTCTATATCGAAATTCGATTGCGAAAAATATAATTTGAATTCAAGATGCCAAAAATCAAATCAATGCCATCAAATCATGTTGTGTGGCCAACAAGCCGTAAGTTTCCCCGGGGGGGGGGGGGGTTGCTGCAACAGTTTTCTGTATGCATATTTCCGTACTGGGATTGGCAATATATAGGGCTCTGGAGAGTCGACCCTTTGCTGTGCCCCCGCAGCTAGACCTTGAATGCCGTGGGAGGAAAATACGACTTTCTGCAGATACTAACGACGAAAATTTGGATATTTCTGTATTTTTTGAGCCCAAAATAATCTCTGTGCAACCATGAAACATCGCAGTATGTGACGTTTAAAAAAAGAAGGTTACATCTGGAGGCAAAAGATATTTGTGACAATAAGCATTTTGTCATCCTATGTTCTCCCTCCCCCTTCCACAAAAATATATTTAGAAAAACAATAAACTCGGCAGTTTCAAAAGTTCCTATTCTTGTGGTTTCAAATCTGAAATGTGTTCGATAGTCGTTTTACCATCAGAAAAAAAAAGGTCCATGTTTTTAGTTACATTTTCTATTTGCATTTGATTACCCCAGATTTGAATCCTTTATAGAGTCCCTAGACGCCTTCAGGTGTTTGTTGCCACCCCTTGAAGCGGAAACTCTTCAAACGTGCATTCTCTTTGAATAAGCTGTCAAAAACGTGCGCCACATCTCCCAGCGTTTTATTTTTGAAAAATAGTGTTCTCCACCCACCCCCCTTCCCTCCACGCCCACTCTGCAAATCATACTGCACTTTTTTCCCACTTCTTTTTACCCTCCGCTAAATTTCCCATTACCAAAGCGTCTATTGTCTCCGACCGTTTTCTTTATCATCTGCATATGATGGTTTTCGGAGCATATTGGGAGGACCAGCCGCTTCAGTAACGTCGGGGAAGGGACTTTTTTCTGCCCTTTATTTTTCAACAACATCTAGAAAGAATGGCGCGCTGGGAAAGATACGAAACAGTAGGATCTGTGAAGCGTGATACACTTTTTGGATATTTGTGTTTACGCATACTTTTTTTTTTCTTCTTTATTATTATTATTCTGTTAATGTTTTGTCTTTTTTCCTCCATTTAATTTTCCAAGTACGCTTTTCATTTTCCGCCTGACAGATTGCAAATTGAAACTGCTGTATTCGTTCACGTTTTACAGCAGGGGAAGGAAAAAAAAAGAGTACGGAAAGGCAAACTGGAAGTTGAAATTAAAAATAATAATAATGAAAAACGTTTTATTAAAAAAATTAATGTACTTTAGATTTTTATTTCCAAGAGCTTCGATGACGACAAAATAGCGCCAGCTTTCAATTAATGGTAACATGCAGCTTATACGTCAATTTCTTGAAAGCTGCCACATTTTAAAATAACGTTTTGAAACACATGGTTAGTTAACCATGATTATGCATTGTTTTCTTTCTTTAATTTGATTTAAATTTATGTAGTGCATCTTTCTTTTCACCCTGAACTGCTATAGATATTTTATCCAAACCTCCTTGTTAACCTAAAAGTATCCACTAAACCTGCTTTTTCCCTCTTTATTTGTAGGATTAGCTGTCTGAATGTGTTTTTTTTTGTTGAAGGGGGGGGGGGGGGCATAAACCAATTTATAATTTTTACAATACCTTCAAAAACCATTACTGATAACAGTAATACAATGTAGACAAACTGCCCCTTGGTCAGAAAAATCCAATAAAAGAAAGAATGGGAAAGTAAACAAGAAATATTAGGGAAAACCAGGGCACGTTTATGCTGTGCCCTTTTTTCAAAACGAATTATAACTAGAGAGGCAACAGTCATAACAGATTGATGCTTCTCCCTAGCAAATATACTCACAACATTTTAAGCACCATTTGAACTTCGGTTTAACATGCAAACAGAATAATCTGTTTTCTACCAAGTTGAGTAAATTTTGTGTTGAACGTTTTGATGCTTATTGTGAATAAAGAATACTTAGTTAAGAAAGAACAAATATATAAAAATTAGCAGAATGTTATCCTTTTGAAAGAATTGTATATGTATGAACTGAAATGTTATTAACTTTTTTTGTACGTTAAAAATAAATCCAAACTTGGCGACGGGGCAAGTTTACGCGTTGACGTCGGAACACCTTTACGCACGTTCTTACTGTGTCTTACTCAAACATGCCTCTGACACTATTTTCGCTCCAAACTGTCTCAAACCTTTTTAGTATTTTCCGACTATTTAGTTTTGAAAATTACCATTTCGTTTTTAATGAAGTTACACATTCTTATCTTATAGCTTACAATCATATATTGCTTTCTTCATGCCCCTTCAGTTTTAAGTTTCTAGAATATTCAGTCTTTAACAATTTTTAACGATGGTAAGACATTATGTTCAAAACACTCACAGAACCATGTTAGGTGTCAAAATAAATATGCATAAACGTGCCCCGTGTGCGGGACAAGTTTACGCAACCGACTTGGACTCCAAAATATATTTATTTTACGGTTGAAAACACAAACTGAGCAACAACTGAATATACCAATTTTGACTCCCTTAACTGCTACATAAAACCGCAATGTATAAAATTCCCTAAGTTAAAGCATAAAAATCAGAAAATTCATTGAAAAAAAAATCCGTGTAAACGTGCCCCGGTCTACCCTACTGAGTGAACCAAGTATTAACTACAGTGGTTCTATAAATGCAGTAAAATCTGTGAAGTTGACCACCCTTGTAAGTTTACCACCTGTCTAAGTTGACCGTTTTTTTCAGGCACGGAATTAGCCCTTATCATATACATCAACCTCTGTATATTGACCACCTGTTTAAGTTGACCACTAAAGTAGTGCACCGCGAGTGGTCAACTTACACAGGTTTCACTGTACTACTTTAAAACGAAGTTGCAAAAATTTGTCAATAAACATTTAATTGTTGCAATTGGTTTTTTGAAAATAAACTAATTAGTTTCTGCTGTGCAGGCAATAAATTTTTGTGTCAATACAATGTCTCAATGTTTGACTCAATGAATCTATGTATTCTTGTCACGAATAAAGTAATCGATTAAAATTTACTCTCATAACTATTATGTAACAGGGAAATCCCTATTTTCAAATTAGCTCAAATCTAAATGTGCTGTACAAAAGTAATTATTTTCAGTTAGCTTACAATCCTTTTAAGCATTGTAATTCTAAATGCTTCTTCTCCGATGAAGTAATATTAGAATTATCAAAAAAAAAAAAAAAAAAATCTCATTAATAAAGTTTCGCATAGTAATTAATTTTAATGTGATTTTTGCAATTATTATTAGCCTTTTATTAAATTCATCGTCAAACATAAATGAATAAGCCAAAAAAGTGCCACAGAAGTATTTTTTTAAAAACTGTTAGAGATCATACTTATTTTGATCAATCGTTTCTTACTCCAATATTGAATAACGAGTTCATTTTAGAAGTGATAATGCAATAATTAAAAAGAGCTATTGTTTTCAAAGCTATTTTTATTCAGGTTTTTCTTTAATATATATATATATACATATATATATATATATATATAGGTACAATAATGTCAATCTACGTTGCGGCAGTTTTAGAACATTGTCAAACTTTTTGCTCCCTCCCTAGCATTCGTAAATGATAGTAGGAATCAGGATGAAGTCCAGAAATTCAGTTTTGGTATATTGGCTCATGTCCCTAAAACCCGACTTTATGTAATTTTTACTACATCTTTGTTACTTTATTTTAATTGTTTCTCTTAATGAAACTATTCGTATTGAAAGTGAAAAAACATTTTTTTTTCTACCTATTTCAGTCTTGTGTGCCCATGAAACAAAACTACACACGAATAAAACTATGTCATGTGTGTGCATCTATATTATATAATTATTATAGTTATATTTATCATTATTGCATATTATATAACAAATACCGAACCCGACAAAAGTCGTAAAATCTTAGAAGTTAGAAAGCATTTTTAGGTTCCACATATGTCAGATTATTTCTCAGGGTGGATCGCGCGTTTTTAGCAAAAAATTCGGTGTGACATGGCACATCAGTCCATCATTTTGTGATAAGCAACTTAACTTTTCAATTTACCCCCCCCCCCCGCAAAAAGGAAAAGAAAAATAAATATTACTTTAAAAATAAATAAATAAATAAAATAAAATAAAATGTTTATCTTGAAACATTCAAAATCTACAAAATTCATGAAAATTTCTTCAGAAATCTAACAATATGATTAAAAAAATTCATTCCATCTTCGAAGTTTCGTTCAGTGCAGAATGCTTTAAAGATATAGAATACTACAGCCAGCTGTATACAGACACACTCGAGGCACCATTCTGTTTTTCTTCTTTGTGCACAAATGACTCATTTTCTTCAATTCTAAATTTAATTTCAGAATACTTATTCATTTAACATTTCTATATTAGTTTACAAACACGTGGAATGTTGATAATGGAAAAATCTGAACTTTTATTAGTGTTAAAATCAAATGTAATACAATACAATGAACGATGTAGTTTTTTATTGGGGGCATTATTAAAATATCAGTGCACAAATCGGGGCGCACAGTCGACGCAGAAATATAAGATCTGAGACTTTCCGCATTAATTTCTCAAAATTGAAGTCCCCAAAATGCAATTTCAGAGGGGTTTTTTGGTCACCCAAAAAAGGGGGGGGGGACTTAGGACCCAGTGGCTCGCGATCCACTCTTGGTGCAATTTGTGGAGCCAATGTCATTCGGACCTTTCAGTTGCGGATGGGAAATTTTCGTGGCTCTTGAGAATTCGATTACCAGCTGTTTTCTGTACACATTGCGCCATCTATCGGGAAGACAAGAAACAAATATCAATAGTTGAACTTGATTTCCTTTCCGTCGAATCCTTCATTATAGTAGCAGCCGCACTTTCGAACAAATTGCTTAAATATTTGAGTAACAAAAATGCAAAAATATCAGGTCGGGAAACATATTACTCGGGAAACATATAATATTATCACATTAGTTTTGAAAACATTATATTTTTAATAAATTTGACAAATCAAACCCAAATGAGTATGGATTTTATTAATGATATAGATCCCGAAATATGCAATCAGTTGTTACTTTATGCTGTATGAACGTTGTATTTCATACTGTTACTTTGTTGCCCAAATGTATTTATTCATTTCGTATTCACCAATCAATGTAAACTTTGCTCTCTGCAATGTTTATTAAATGCATAATGTAATCAGGGGGGTGCCCCCCTAAGGACAAAGGCGCAGCCCCCTCAATATTGCGGAGACCCCTCCCAAAACCAAGAGCCTCCCCCCCCCCCCAAAAAAAAAAAGATTTTTGCAGTTTTAGGGTAGAATTTACGTTGATTTAGTTATCATTTGATCAAGTTATCATGTTTAAGCATGTTTCAACGCGGTCGACTTTGTAACCTTTTTTCCAAACAGAAGCAAAATAGCTTTTTAGAGTTAAATGCTAATGAGTTTACAACGAGGTGTTAATAAAGGTTAACTCCCCAGAACCCTTGGTATTAAAAGCCACATCGATATGAGAGCACTGTCATGAACCAATTTTGAACTCCCCCTCCCTGGTTGTCTATGGTCATTTTAACCATCGGTGCAGTGGTGTCTCAATTTTAAAGTTCTGCGCTAGCCTATGTTAGCTATAAAATGTAAGCTAAATGCGAAAGAATGTTGCAGTTTTTTCATTAATTTGTTCAATGGGTGCAAACTTTCTTAAAACAGGAAATGAAGACGAATGAATGTCTCCAAACACACATTTTCAAAAGTGGGGCAATACCCGTTCGAAACTTTGAAGATGTGCACGTTCCCATCTGCTGTATAGTTGGTACATTAACTTGACACTCTGGTTTGTAAAAGTTATTTTATTCACTCTAAATATAATCTAATCTTTTAGAGTTGTAATTATTTTGAGTTAATTACAATCTTACATTATCTACATTTAAAGCAGGGGTCGGCAAGAAATTTAAATTGGGATCCGGATATTTATGAAAAGTTTTATACAGGTCCAGCAGCAACCCTCATTCATAGTCATTAAAATTTAAATTAGTCATGCACACAGACAAAGTGATGAAAGTGGAGCTTAAAGATATTGTTACGAGCTTTAAATTATTTTTAATAATTTATTTGTGTAATTTATACCTTCAGAACACCGTCATTTCAAAGTTTTCCTGTGGGCAGATGGAAGGACAAAGGGTTGTTTTACACTCAATGCATTTTATACGAAAAAACCATTAAAAAACATGCAAAATGCATAGTTACATTATGTTTTTTAAAATCCAGTGGGATCAATTGACCTCCCCACTCGGATCGCTCAAATGACGGGCTTGCCACGGTCTGTCGGTTGCCAACTGCTGATTTAAAGAATACATCATAGTATGGGGATACTGTTTTGTCGATTAATATTACTCATTTTTATTCTCATTTATTTGTATTTCTTCATACAGATATGCAATAAAAATGTTTTTGTGAAATAATAAGTTTCTTGAGTTATAAGTTATCAATTTCAAACATCTTGCACTTGACTAATTTATTACTTTGCTATCTCTTCCGAAATTTTCAATAATGTGAAGTAACGGCATCTGCACAACCAAAATACGGATTTTTAGTTTTATTCCCTTGTCCCCCCTCCCTCCACCACCCCCCATCTTTTCGTGAAGAGGGCCCTTTTTAGCCATCCCAAAGAAATGGTTCGATACAAACGATGAAAGATCAAAAACTGAATCGATTAAGACTCTTTAATCGATCCCGTGGAACCATAACCTAAATTGCTCTTCTGATATCTGATCGATGTTGGCCAGTCACGGAAATTTCATTTCTCAGCGAACGATTTACTCCCTTCTTTTTCTTCTCATCTTTTCCATTTCTTCTTTATTATTCTGCACCCTTCCTCCCCCTCTGCGCTTTTCCCTCTCCTATTAAGCCCCCTTTTGCACTTTTTCCTCTCCTACCGTTCATTTTTCTTATTGTAAACCTAATTTGATAAACGATTTTTTAGACTTCAAGTGATTTTTTTGAAATCATTTCACGTCCAGTGCCATAAGCTTGTGAAGATCAGCTCGACTGGGTTAATATGTTCTTTATATATATATATATATATATATATATATATATATATATATATATAAATGCAGGATATTCCGTTTTAACCTGCAAGACCTTTATTTTCGCAACAGTTAGGCCTATATGTATACTTCCAATAGGGATTTGCAGCCTATTAAATGTTCATATTTTGACTATTGGATATTGTTAATTGACCCTTAAAACTAAAAAATTCACCATCGCCGAATTTTAAAACACCGTGATTGATTTTTAATCAATTTTTGAAAATCCACGCGCAAAAGTGCGCTCTTCTGAAACGTCACGAGCTTACGTCACAGGGCACTAATGGGCAGCCTTCCGCCGAAGACCCCTTGTTTTCGTACGGACATTTTGAGCGCGCTGATATTTTCATTTTTTAGAAATTCAATAATCCTTTTGAACACACTATGGAGGCCGGATTCGTTAAAGCACAATCTAAATAATCTTCCTCAAGTAACATCAATGATGATATTTGAATATTTCCGAGAGGATGAGAGATTTAATGTTCCAGAAACGCGAGGAGATAAGCCTTTTACGTTTCGTCTTCGAAGCCAACTGCATGCTCTTCGGCTTCTCTCGTATCAGAAGAGCGCATGACGTCACTTCCAATGCTATTTGACGTCACAAGCGCTTGAACTTTAAAAATTAATTAAAAAAAACTATTTATCGTATCGCAAAAAATTTTTCACCTATGATGTTCATACATGTTACTCTATCATATAAAAATAAAATTGAAAAATCAAAAACTTCCCTATTGCAAAAATGTTCAAAATCAAATGCAGGGTTGAGATATTGAAAGTTTAAAACAAAAATAGAAATGAGTCAAAAAATACGAAACTTAACTTTTTATACGGGTCCCAGGTTCCCTAACTTATATTTAGGGAAATAATCTCCATTGAAAAGCAATTCCAACACAAAAAGTTTGAAATTAGTATGACCAATATTCACCGAGATATGAAACGCAGCGTTTTGTGACTTACACCACTTTTCATTCGCCGTCAATAACACCTTTTGGGGGAAAATATAGCAGTTAACAAGTGTTTAAAATGACATGTGTGCATAGAGTGATTTTTCAAGTTATTCGAGGTTTCGCAGTGTGTTTTTGCGTATCACTGCATAACTTTTGCATAAATTTTTGAACAGCAATGAAAAATATGTATACTTTGTTTCTCTTACTTTCACAACCTGTCATTCTTCTGAAAGAGCGATAAGTTCCAATCTTTTACATACATATCCATAACTTTTGCATAAAATTTTAAACAGCAATGAAAAATATATATACTTTGTTTCTCTTACTTTGACAACCTGTCATTCTTCTGAAAGAGCGATAAGTTCCAATCTCATCTTCTGTATGGACACTTAAAACTTTAAACTGGAATATCTCCTTGAGTTTGGGTCGCATAAATATCAAGTTTCAAACACCCTATTACAAATGATGTGTCCGCTTCAAGGTCACCAACTATCTCTCTGTAGTTAAGCTTTAATTTGAGCTATGTCCTTGATCAGTGGCATGTCCAGAAATTCATTTGGGGGGGGGGGGGAGGCTTGTTGTCATTGTAAGAAAAGAAGCCAATTTTGCAGCTTCGAATTTCCAGTTGGCGAAAACTTTCGTTTACATTGTTAGTCTATTTAGTTTTATTTATAAGTCTTCAAGGATTAATGTAATTTTAATCAAATTTAAAAGATACAAAAATTAATTTTAGTTTTACAAAAATTAGAACTAAAACTATTACTTACAAGAATGAGATCAATCCATTTTTGATAAAAATGACCAAAATCAATAATTAAATGGGGAGAAAAAAATCTTACAATTAGAGCCCGAGTTACAACCACATAAGTGCCTATGCAATTGAATATTTTTGCCTCTTTGGGGACGTTTCTTCAATATAAACCCATAAATGACTTTTTTTATGTACATTGTACATTTTCATGTGTTATTACATTTTTTTTTAACTGAAGAAAATGTTCTGTCAAATACTTTGTATTTCGTAAGGAAAGAAAAATCTGGCAACATATGAAATGACACTTCGTGGAAATGAATACTGCCCCTTGCAGTAGTCATAAGGGGGAGGGGGAAATAGACTCAGACAGAGATTCATATTAATATAGTTAAAGCAGTAAAAGTATACCAATGAAAAATTGAGTTCTTAAAGAAGGTGACAACAGATAGAAATAGTATAACTCAACTTCGAAGGAGAGAAAAAGTCGGTACGGGCAGGGCCGCGCCAAGCCTGATCGGCGCCGTCGTGCAAATGTCTTTTCAGCGACTTTATGCTCTGGCGTTCGAGGAAAATATAGTTAGCACCTGGTGGGAGGTTTTGTAGCAAATATAAAACGGAAAGAAATACGTTTTGCATTTAGTTTGTACAGAGAAAAAAATTAATAAAAATGCGCGAATATTTAATTTCGCAATATGGTGTACGTTTTTACTTCATATCTCGAAATTATTTTGAGTTCAGCAGCTCCTCTGATATGCTAATGCGTTTTGGAAGAAGAAAATATATTAATATTTAAGTTAAAGCCACTCTGAATATCTATCTAATCTCTAAGTGATGAATAATTAATAAAACTTTTATGCCTGTCAAAACATGACAACAGGAGCAGTGACGCAACTAAAAATAGGTTTAGGTGTCACAAATTTAAAAAAAAAAAAAAAAAAACTCTTTTAATAGGATGGTTCCGTGGATTCTCCCCGGAAATTTTTTTGAAATATGTAGTTTAAAAAAAGCAATTTTAGACGGTCTTTGGTGGTGGTATGGGGGAAAAGGGTACAAGGCGATCTGCGAAAATTTACAGAAGTTGAAGCCTTAAAACATGATTATATAGTTCGTATCTATAGACGTTAGAATAAGGGATGGAACTCTGAGATTCTATCCGAACGTTTTTTTCTTTTAAAAATAGATAAAAATAAATTCCCCTTTTCTCCTCACCAATTTTTCGAAATTGAACAAAAACGCAATTAAAGACACTTTGAATATTTTTACAAGAAGGGAATTCTGGAGCTACCCCCTCCCCTGAATTTTTTTTCAAAATTAAAGTCCTAAAAACCAAAGCAGTATTCTATGATATTAGAAGTGGTTCAGAGGCTATTCTAACTTAGGTGTTTCAAAAGACTTATGTAAAGTTTTTATGATATTTAAGAAAGGAGGTTGGGAGGCTTTTGCCCGAATATTTTCTGAAAATGAAGTCTTAAAAACGTGATTGTAAGACCATATTTGGTGACATTAGGGCCGGCATTCTTTCGAAATTGAAGCTCTAAAAACGCAATATAAGTGATTTTCGAACAAAGTTTCAAGTGATGTTGTTTCGGATTCAGGAGCTTTCTCGAAATTTTGTGAAATTGAAGATCTGGAAACAAAATTTGAGATGCTCCGTAATGCTTTTAGCGGGGGGGGGGGAGTGATTCGGCAGAGTAGCATTTTGAAAACTTTCTTATTTTCAGGCGAAATAGAAAAAAGAAAAGAAAAGAAAAGAAATAGGACAGAGGAGGAGTAGCTGACCAATTTGTGGATATTAAAGTTTTAAACCAACATCATTTTTTCCTTATTAAAATCACTTTGTTGGACGCGTCCCCCCCCCCCTTCAGAAGTAAATAGTTTTGAAAAACATTTAACTAAGCATTCTGAAGTTGAGGGAGCACGGGGCGGTGCAACCAAAGGGGTATCCTCTGGGCAACTATGGTTGCTCCACGAAACAGGAGGTGACTGATTATATTACTGAATTAAAGGATAATATTGCAGAGGGGGGGGGGGGAGATATTCCACTTTAAAATCTAAAACTGAAACTTGCCGTTAAAACGAATACTTCCAACTTACGAAGTCGTTAAAAAGGCATTGAATTTAATGCACTAATAGTTGAAGAAAAAAAGGATGAAGGAATTGAGTAATCATGGTCAAGTCGTTACTTTTCGGAACTAAAAGTTAATCTAAATTATTGTCTACAAAAAATGCATATTACGCACAAGTAAATAATATGCTAATGTGCTTATCGTATTTTTAGTACATGATCAGTGGCGGATCATGGGATTGTGAGGCCCCAGGCGCAGCCTGATCCGGAGGCCTTTTATTGACACAACAAAGACGATACGACGATAAACAAAAACGATACAGTTTATTAATATTAACAATGCAGAAAATTATATATATATATATATATATATATATATATATATATATATATATATATATATATATATATATATATATATATATATATATATATATATATATATATATGGGATAAAAAACAAGTTTTGGAAGACGTGGGGGCGCAGTTACATTCTTATTTAAAAAGGGAAAAAACGACATTTCTGACAAAAAAAAAAAATGTATTTTTTCGTAACTTAGTCAGTGCAAGGGGAGATTTCCACCGAGCCCCGATTTCTGGCATTTAGCAAAATCCCAGCTTTACCCAGTTTTCTAATGCAAGTGTAATTTAGTGTCACAACCAGAAAAAAGTCTTAGGAGGGTGGGGCACTTAACAAAAAAAAAAAAAGAAAAAAAAGAGGAAACCTGTGACCTGAGAAATGAAGGGGGGTCCGGGGGTTCTCCCCCGGAAAAATTTTGAAACTTGAAGTTTTAAAAACGTAATTTTAGACTTTCTTTGCTGATGTTTGGGGACAAAAAGGTGCAGGTGTCTCAGCGGAAAGTAGTAGAAATTGAAGCCTTACAAACGTGATTATAGGCCATATTTATCAACGTTGGGGTAAGGGATGGAGCCAAGGAGTGCCCACGATCAATCTTTTTTAAAAATAGATAGAAATCAATTTCTCTCCCCCCCCCCTTCCCAATTTTCGAAATTGAAGTTTCAAAAACGCAATTGTAGACAAACTTTACATGATAAACAATTTTTCAAGAAAGAGGTGCTGAATCTCTTCCGTGAAAATTTGTTTAAAAATTATGGTCCTAAGCTTCAGCAATTTTTTTTTTTTACTCAGGGGCTATTCCACTTAAGTTTTTTCTAAGTGTAGTTTAAAAAACTTGATTTTTTTATAATATTAAAGGAAAGCAGTTCGGGGACCCTTGCTCGAATATTTCCTGAAATTTAAAATGGCGATTCTTAAGACCATATTTTGTAACCAGTACATTTTTCGAGGGTCATTTAATAAGTCATCAATGAAGCCCTTTTATTTTCGTTCCTTTATTTATTAATTTATTTTTCGACTTCAGTTGGATGATGAATTTCTTTTGTAGTACGTTTACAGAATGAAGAAAATATGAAAGAAACATCAGAATTCCCGAGTATGCAGATTTTTTAACAGTAATTTCCTGGAATTGTTTATTTTCTTCTGAAATTCAAAATTCGAAAATCCTTATTCTTCAGAAGTTTTTAAGTAAATCTAAAAGCCTATGTTTAAAAAAAAAAAAATTTAAATCATTACCATCATTTTTTTTCCGAAGCATTAAAACACGATCTTTGCCTGTGTGGAATATGGCATATGTACACTCCTGAAAATAAAACTTAAACACTTCTATAGTTGGAGAAAACCTAACCTGGCAGCATTGTGAAAGTTACCAGATCTAATTCTTAATTATTGCATTACGGCGCTGTCAGGCCAGGTTTGCTCCAACTACAGTTTATATATAAAACTTTTGCCTTTAATGAGTAGATCAATCTTTCTAAAGTAGAAATTGTAAAATATATTACAGTAGAAGACCGTTATAACGCCGACCTATATAACGCAATTCTCTATAAACCGCTTCAGAAGTAAACAATAGATTTTGAAGTTAAAATACTCCCTCTGTTTTGTCTTGCAAACATAAAAATTGTTAGGCAAATGAAATTTTAAAACAGTTTTTCATCTTTCCATTTTAATTCAAAGTTTTAAAATGAAAATTAGTGTTCACAGTAAAAAGAAAATACAGATGGCTCTTGAAAATGCAGCTGTTATGCAAATCATGAAGCAAGCAGAAGTGCAGGGTAATTCACTTTCTTCTGATTGTGAAACATATTTATTTGTGAATGACTAATTGTAATATTGGTGCTTTAATGCTCGTTGCAAATAAATCTCATTCTGAAGTGCTAATATATAGATATATTCTGAATATTAGTTTCAAAGTTTGTGAAATGATCTATATAATGCAAAAACCTGTATAACGCAAAAGCTCTGGTCCCAACGTGTGCGTTATAACGGTCTTCTACTGTACAAACAAATGGCACCAGTGAAAGAAGGAACACACTCAAAATCAACTACTTTCGCAGCAGAGGCATTGAAAATTTTTATAGTAATTTTATAAAGCGTTTTTGCAATGAATTAACAAAAGTTCCTTTTCTCTGTAATGGAAATATAATTTAAAGAAGAATGAACAGTATTTTTTTTTTCCAAAAGCTATACCTTTACACCATTAGACCTATTATGTTCAAAACACTATATTATCATTTAACACCATGATAGCAGCATAAGTCTAAAAATTAAAGTTGTTAAAACATATTATTAAACTTATCTCAAAAAAAAAAATGGTCTTGTCGTTGATTGAAGACAGAGCAAAAGACGACCACGAGTGACCGCGAGTGAATCAAAACAGCGAATGACGAACGTTCTTCGCTCTTCCTCCAAAAAAAGAAAAAGAAAAAATCCCGCCTTTTCCAAATTACTTATTTAACTAAATACGTCATAAAACTATCTTGTTACGGGTTGGTTACTGGTGGGAAAGCGGGAAACTTTGCAAAAAGTAAAGAAAGAAAACACAGCTGTGCCATTGTGCCGATGACTTCGATCTGGACCCCCCACAGATCTGTCTGCTCCCTTAGACTCCCTTCTAGATAAGGAAGGGCAATATAATTGTTCGTCAAGAAAAGTGACCATTCGAAGAGGTCGAATTACGTCGAGTTACATCCCATTTAGTCAGTGGCGTAGCTAGACCCGACTTTCGGGGGGGGTTACTTCTTTTTAATATATATATATATATATATATATATATATATATAATCGCTTGGAATTTTTTACTTTTCTTTTTTTTTTCTTTCTCTTCTCTCTTCTTTTTCTCTTTTTTTTTTTTTTTTTGAGACTAACGTTTCGGGGGGGGGGGGGTTTGTCCCCCAAACCCCCCCCCCTTAGCTACGCCCCTGCATTTAGTAAAAGTTCTACTTGCCTTAAAAACACCGACTCCGGCATAATCTCACAAATGACGACTGGGATATTTTGAGGACTGATATAATGCTGCGACAAATGACGACTGGTTATCGTTTGTTTGGGGGGGTCTAACCTCCCTCTAGACACGTCCTTGGCCAGGCCCTGATCTATAAATTCTGGGCTCCTCTCTAGAGGTCAGCAGTGAATATTTGTAATGTTAATAACCTTAGTGCCAGGTTTTTTTTTTTTTTTAATTTTTCCTTCAATTTCTTCGGCCGTTGAGCCTTTTACGGAGGTGGGCCCATAGATCTTTAAAAGGGATAGATAGCCCTTTCTCCTACTGCGCAGCGTATTTCGCCAGCGCCACCTAGATACGAGAAGGCCATGGCAGTCATCTGTGACGTCACTCAGAGCAGGGAATTGACTAGCGATAGCGATTGAAAATAACTAGTCTCGGAAAAATTTCGTTTACGCAAACATTAAAAATATCAACAGGGCAACAGATGCAAACTCATTAAAGTTGACCAATCTACTCCAATACATAGCACCGGTTATTTTGTTCTTTTTTACTTTTCTTATTCCATAAATCAAAATTATTGCCTTATTTCTGAATGTAAAACGTTTAAAAACTTTTATTTCAAAATATATTCCTGAGCTGTGTTTTACTTACAGCTCATATTTTAAAGTCCCACTTAAAAAGCATTTTAGAAAATATTCAGATAAAACAATGGAATAAGCGTAGTTTTAACTTTTTCATAACGGAAATAGAAATTATTACACTTACTTGCCATATAGATAAATAATTACCTGCCCATATTTTGGAAAACAAGAGTTTGGTTTAATAAAATAAACAAGAATAAAGAGACAAAATATAACAAAATTATTTTATTTAAAAATGTAAAAACAATACAAATAAAAAAACTTTTCCTGATATTTTTTGAATGGTAATAAATAACTTCTTCAAATGTGAGAACAAGACAAATGTATGTAAAATAAATGTTATGTTCGAAAACAAATGTATGTATAACTTTGAAAATGTTTGCCAAATATAACATGTCATTAAATGTTGTGATACCTCATCAAAAATATTTTCTCCTCATTAAAAGTAAAACAATAAAGAAAGATAGTTTTACAAAAACTGAAGGATACACAAAGCTTAAATGTAAAATTATGCACACGTAAAAAATTGGCTTCTGTATACAAAATCTGCACATGCTGACACACTACAGTAAAGAATATATGAAATATTTAAACCACAGTGTCAAATTTATTGTGATGGGTTAAAAATACATTTTTAATTTCTTAGGATTACTTTGGTGGCAGAAAGTCATGGTAAGAAGTGCATGTAAATTTTAAAGTTATATCTTCCCTAGTAGATAAATATTGTAAAATTTTAAAACTAATGTATTTAGCAAATACTAGGGGAACTCCTCATAAATATACATTTTTTAATCAGGGAAAGTAAAATGACAAGACACTAGAAATTAAAAGCCGTTTAAAGAACATACAAACACAATGCTAAGTGAAAATTATATGAACGTAAGGAAATATGTCATAACATAATCTGTTCACACTGAAATGCCTTTGTAAATAATATGAACCACTACTCCTTTGGCAATTTATTACATGATGACACTGTTGCAAGCTTTCTTTTTTTGTTTGCTTTTGTCTCATTTGATTTCTTAACATCATTTACCTTCTTGCAATAATTATTTAAAAATGAATTAGTAGCTGAGAAGGCCAAATATTTTATAATTGTATATGCACTGTGGTTCTCACAGCTGTCAATAAAAAGCTCATTTGGAATTGCATGTCTCATAGTTAAATTAACAACTGTTTGTCTATGATTCATGCCACCCAGAAATTCTTTTTCACTTTCCTTCGAGATTAATTTTTGTACAATGATATAACAACAAGTAACAACATTTACCACTTGCTCTTGAGGATAGAGTAATCCTCCTCTATCCATATTAATAATTAAGTCATAATTTTTGTCTACAATTAACTCATTTTCTGTGACTAAAAAAGGTCTGCAGAGCTGACATTTTAACTTTTTCAAAGCAACACGAGCACAATAACCAGATATAAAGATCAAAACAGGCAATAGATTCTCCACACTCTTAAAATCTGAATCTGAAACATTTAAATCAAAGTTTGTACAGCATTCATTAAGTTGTACATTATCACTATCTGGATCATCTACATCTTTAATATTAATTAAGCCATAAATACTTGATGTTAAGGTTAAGGGAAGAAGGTTCTGAATCCGTATCTTTGCTTCAGCCTCATATATTTGGCGCATTGATACTAAATACTGTGAACCTGCTAAAGACCTGTACTTCCCAAAACGTTCCTCTAAGGAATCTGTTTGAATTTTATCAAATAAAAAATATTTAAATTTAAGATCAGTAAGGCAATATTTTGACATTTCAATAAGGGCTCGCGTCGTATGGGTTAAGGCTAAATGGGTTTCTCTTGTTAGAGTTCCACTGGAACAATTTTGAGCTTTCCAGTAATCTAACCACTCAACAAATTTATTCAGAAATTTTATTTGCTCTGAATGGGAGTCTGAAACTGGTTGCTGGAAGTCATCTCGGAGTCTCAGTCCTTTAAATGGGGTTTTGACATTAACAATGGACCACCAACGATAAATAATCTGAATAAATTTAGCAGTATTTTCTGCATTGAGTATATTCTTTTCTTTGCCAACTTTATACAAAGCTTGAACAACATATTCATTAAAAACATTCATAACTAATTTAACATTTTGTCTTTCAAAATTAGTAGGAAACAAAGATTTTCTATTCAAACTGTAGGAATAACTGATCAAATTTACACTTTCTATTTCATGTAGTTTTTTCAAAGATAAAAAAGTAGCAGTTTTAAGAGGTTGGTTAAAATTATTAAAATCTGGAAAGTAAAAAACTTGTTCACAATTTTTTTGATTTAGCCAATTGTTGCGAATACATTTGAATATATGGACAGGATCAATTACATAAAATAATGGTCTATTATTATCTACAGGATGTGGATATACAATGCTCAGTTCAGGAGGAGAAGAAAAAAAATGCATAGATTTTCTGTTGATGGAATTATTGTCAGTTGTAACTGCAATTACAAAGAAACCTAAATTTTCTAATGATATAATACAATTTAAAATAAATTTATGCAATTCCTCTGCTGTAATACTTTTGACGGGAACAATTTTAACTACTTCTTTATAAGAGGAAAGAAGGCTTTGGATCATTAAAACATGGGCAGTTGTTGCTACGGTCTCCATATTTTGAGCCATACCAACAATATGACCACCTTTATAATCCAAGTATGGTTTAATATGGATTTCGTCAAGCATTATAGTAACAATTTTATCAGATGAATCAAGGTAAGACATTTTAGATTTTAAATAATTTGAATAATTCATACCTTCAAATTGGGGATTGGTGTTTAATGAGGAGCAAATTCTTTGAATTGTTCTTGGATGAGGGAAAACAAGATGTGACGAATTTCTGAGGAACCTATAAGCATGTGCAGATATTGTGTACAGAATGCAAGCAAAAATCATGGTCTCTGGCGAATATCGGAGGCTTTCTTTTGCTTGCAAAGAAAGTTTCATTTGCTCACAAGCAAATTTCAAGACGTTTAATTTTTCTTCATCTTCCTCCAAAGACATTCCTAGCAACATCTTTGAAAATGAAGAAACCATGTCTTCAAGCTGTCCTTTACTTTTCATGTTGTCAGAAGGGAGAGTTTCTAATACTTGAAAAATGTCATTGATATTTTTCACTTTATTAGGAAATTTCATGCTTCCCAGTTTTTGAATAAGTATGTTTTGGTGATGCACTTTTAGTTCCAAATTTTCATCAATTATGACTGAAGCTTTTAAATTTGGCGTAGGTTGGAGTTCAATCCATAAAAATATTATCAAATCAGTTTTCTTGATGAATTCCCAAGGTCTTGGAATTTGTTTACCTTGCAATACGTTACATAAACCTGTTAGTGAATCAAATGTGTTTTTTGCGTCCCACTCCATTTGAACTTTCAAGCTGTCATTTAATGCTTGGTTTAATGCGTTTTTCAGGGTCCTCGCGAACAATTTTGTTGGAAGACATATAGGCAGGACAATCAGGAAATATGGTTGGAATTGCACCTTCATTTAGTTGAAAACGTTTCAAAGGTGCAGTAACTTTTTTGCCGGTTCTGTCATCATAACACTCTGCCTCTTTACGAATGTCGCTGTCGTGAAAGTGTTGTTCGCAGACCTGAAGGAGAGAAAATAAACAAAATATATTATTTGAGTAAAATCATTTAATTCATTTCAAGATGACATATTTTAAATACAATAAGGAAAATAGGCAAGACTATATCTTACACATATCAGTTCTAGCTATCTATGTTTAACATTAATAAATTCCACTACAATAAATAATTTTTAGCAGGCCCAATATTTTGGGAAGTTATTCCCAATCTTTTTGAGATCATCGCACCGCTTTAGAGGTTGACTAACAGCCATACCCCCCCCCCCCCTCTTCTTCTTTGAAGAAAACAGAAAGTTGGCACAAGTCAACATCAACATTTTTGAAAACATAAATGACTAATTTTAATTTTAAGTAAAATGTAGATAGGAAAGCAATTTCATCCAGTCACTTTTAAACTGCACAAATAAATAAATAAAACTTGTTTTTCCTCATACATTTGCTTCTTTTTCACCTTGACTGAACTTAATAGCTTTCGTATTGGTTTTCAATTTCAATATTTGCAGTCTTTTTATTATCCCCCCCCCCCCCAAACACTCATTGCTCCTTTGAGGTGATCGTCCCCAGGTTGGGAATCATCAACTAAGAAGGGTCAACGACCCCCTCTGGCTTTGCCAACTTTGGTGATTTTTATTGTTTTTCATTTAAATTTTCATAGAATACATACCCTTTGACCCCCGGAATAATCCGAAATGACGGTCCTGGCTTTCAGAGAATTTTTATGCATCTTTAATCTGAATTAGTTTGCTTAACTACTAATTTCAATTGCTAACTGTTAGCTCATTCATGAGCAACAACAAACTATTCTGTTTATAAGATGTTGATATTATTTATTCCCAAAAAAACGAAAAGAAGAGTTATTTTTTTTTATGTCAAACACGTTAGCTACTTTAAAAAAAAATAAAAATGTAGTGATAAGTAAGTATTAAATGATTTAGCTGACAAGAAGTACCAAATGATGTGCCTTAGTAGCATCTTGGCAAACTTTTGGGAAGTGAGAGCTTTTCCCACCCAATTATATTAGGGATATCATTTCATTTGACCGTAAAGAATAAAAATAATGCTTAATATTATTCTGAACCAAGAATAAAAGCCCATTTTAAGTCGAAAGTCCAAAATACACCTATGTAATATATTCCAGTCTAGAAATTGCGGCCGAAGCATGCAAAAATTTCAGTTCATAATATGATAAAGAAAACATCTACGTTAAACTTTGTGAAAATTTTAAAATATTTTCTTACCTTCGTGTACTTCGTAGGAATGAAATCCTGTCGATTTATTGCACTGATCCATTTTCGTTTGAGTTCGTCATCTTTGGGGAAGGAAAACAACTGCACTTTAGGTGTATTTGGATAATTTCCTTTACACCTCGGCACACAGCATGTATAAACCATTAAGACAGTTTCACAGATTCAAACACAGAAAATAAAAATATCAGCAGCAAACATTTTGATATGTATTGAACAAAGGTAACGCTCAGAACATCACAGCAATAACCGTCTCTCGTAAACAACAAATCTTCTTCATTCCCTGCTCTGTGTGACGTCATAACACCTGCTTTCTGAGCGTCGTGGCCTTGACCTATCTAGGTGGCGCTGATTTCGCCCGGAGAAAGTGGGGTCATCATGATTCTTCCGAGAATCACGTGATCAAGGGACATCGTGTCTCCCTTTTCTCGGGCAGCAGTGATATAACAATGCGAAGCGTCGTTAAAAGTCTAGGATTGTCTGAAGATTTTCATTATACTTATGTGAGAAATCTCTATATGTGTGAATCTGAGATTTTCTAGCGAAAGAGGGTTTGATGGATTTTATTAAAAAATAAAGACATAGTGAGTAACAGAAATCTTTCTTTCTGCTAAAGGCAAAAAAAGTCCCCATGCAGAGTCAAAATTAAGAATATTTTAAGCAATTTACTATAGATACCGAGCATTATATTAAATCACAAAAAACAAGCGATGGAAAATTAGTTATAGTATGTCCGCGAAAAACTGGATTTTTAGGTTTCCTAATTTCTATGAAAAGTGTGCTGGGAGCATATGAAAAGTATGTAGGTGCCCGAATTCCAGTTCTAAACTGTGTAATGACTTATAAGCTTACTCAGGATCACCTTGAAACTTTTTTCAATGCGATCAGGATGTGAGGGGGGATTCAACAATAATCGTCGGATAATTTCGAAATGCGAAAAAAAGATTATTCATTCATACGGAAATTAAAGAGTCCAGTTCTTCAAATTGCGCTGATTTTGACAACCTTCAAATGCTACGATTAAATAGGAAGCGTAACAAAAATGCTTTGAAAGAAAACCTTTCTTCCGATTCCTTTGACGACGATTTGGAAAATTCAGAAATCATCTCAATTAACATGATGCAGTATATTAATGATGTTTCTGACTACGCTGGATTTTTTGTCCGACAAGTGCACTCTGTTGTGAACTGCGACGACTGCAACGCAGTCTTAACTACAACAAATCAAAAAATAGACCTAATAAAATTAAGAATTTTGGGACACATTCAAGTATGATAACTTATTGCAAGATTGCAGCCATTGAAATATGTACATTTGTGAAGAACAACTGAGCGAGAATGTGAAAAAGTTTTGGGAGTAAAACACAAAAATATAATGTTACTTATGAGACCACAAGAGTTATGCGAAAAATTTCGAATTCCGTTTTTCTAAGTTCAAATAAGCATATGTTGGAAACAGAAGCAGCAGATTTTCTCGTTAAAAAGTTTATAAAATTAATCGTTACTAACTATTTAAGCGTTAGAATGTATCGCGCAGTCAATTCAAACAATGAAAATAATTCACAAAGACCAATAAGTAGGAAAGTAACAAAATTAATATTGTTAAGGGACAATAATCACTAGTTTTCTTCACCCTCGAGTTTAAATTGTCAAAATTATCATAGTCAGTGGGACGAAAAAAAAGAAAAGAAAAATTGGGGAGGGTGCGGAAGTCAAATGACCATTCATGTAGTTTATAATTGCAAATAATTTATTTTCTGAGTACTTAAAAAAAAAAACACACTGAAGTTGCTTAAAAATTAGGAACAAACCAAAATTATTGGTTTGGCTAATATAGTGTTGGTGTGAAACGCATGCGAATATTAGAATATTATTTAATTGAGTTGATATTCGATACTATTTACATTTGTATTTCTAATTGGTTTATGGTTTTAGATCGGATTTTATGTTAAATTGTTGCACTGGCTTCAAAAGTTGTGGGAAAAAGCCCGCATAGAAACTATTTATCTGTATTTGAAAAATTTGATTGAAATAAAAGAAAATTTATAAGGTCAATTTTTGTTTAAGATTTTTGAAGACGTCTTTTTCTACTCAGTATTTAAAGCACTTGAAAAAAAGTTTAAATAGCTTGTGCGCCTGATTCAAAAGTTATGATGGGAAAATATCTAATGGACCATTTCATGAAAAAGCTGTCATTTTCTCCCGCATTTTTTTAAAAAGTAATAACTTAAAAAGGTAACAAAGAACATTTCTTGCAAAAGTACAACAAATACATTTGCGATTTCTTAATGAAAAAAAAAGTTACCTTTTTTAATTCTTACTTTTAGTGAAAAATATGAGGTGTTACGTGAGGGACAGAGTATTCCGTTTTTCTTTAATAATGGGTAAAATGCTTTAATTTAACCCATGCTTAAAGGGGGGGGGGGGGTTAACCCATGCTTAAAGCATTTAACCCATGGGTTAAATGCTTTAATTTCCCTTAATTGTGCAAATGATCGTGGCGCAAAGTGATTCTCTTCGATAAGGGAAACAGTTTCTTGTGAGGGGAGTCCCTTGATCACGTGATGTCCAACGGGGGATGTTGACGCGCGCTCTGAGGAGAAAAGTGGGGAGAAGGCACATCTATTCTATTTTAAGATCTATGGGTGGGCCCCCTGCACTGCGGGATCTGCGGGGCAGATCCGGGCCTGTCCTTGGCTATTCCAATTAAAGCAAATATCTTCGTGATCAATAGTGTTTCTTTTTTTTTAAACAAGATTAATTATTCTTTATTCAGCCGAGTAGTAAGTGGCCGAGTGTACGGAGTACTCGGCCAAAAAACTGCTTGGAACGGTAAAAATCATTCTAGCAAGACTAACTGCATTTTATCGGAAAGTACTAAATAGTTTTGGGGAGTATTTAAAAACATACTATTTTGTACTGAAATTCTTGGAAGAATGAGGAAAATCGAAATTCCTGGGGAAATCTAAACAAAGGCACCTGAAGCCTGGGGCCCCTTAAGACTCAGGGGGCCCTATCTCTATTGGGAGCAATATGAGCAATCATCCCGTGCCTAAAATCCATGATTATCTATCAATTTCCATGAGTTTTGAGGATTTATCATGGAAAACCATAATTTTGAGGATGTGACACTTGGCAGCTCCGAGGCCCCCTGCTTTGCTGGAGGCCCCAGCTATCGCCTCATGCGTCTATGCGGTGATCCGCCACTGTACATGATGCAATGAAATTACCAAAGACTAGTTAAAAATCACAAAATGACATATTGCACAAATTATAACATATTCACCGCAAGAACAAAAATGGGGAATAGCAAATTTCTTGCGCCGCTTCGTATGCTCAACCTTGTGAAATTATAGACATAACGAAAGAACGTTCATGGCTCCACATATGAAGAAAAATGCCGATGTATGCATTAATTAGCATCACGAGACAACAAGGCATTTCCCCCCCTCATAGATAGGCAACAAGGAGGATTGTTTACTTTAATGAGCAGTATAATTTTGCAGGTACTTTAATAGAAAAATGAAAAGCTCGATTTTATTTTTTTGGTTTGAGATTTTTCTCTCTCATTTGGAGCATTGATTCGTAGAGCTCGGCGCCTTTTTAACTCTGCACACCTTGCACATAGGGACGGCGCGGCTCTGGGTACGGGGACAAAGTTTGGTTCAAGTAGTCATGTAGCCCAATAACATCTGCAGAAAATGAATGAATATTTTCATCTTTAGATTGAATATAGCATGGGTACTAATAAAATAAACGATGTTATGAGAAGAAAATATGCAACAGGTGAAAATGTATCGTTCTAAGGAATATCATGCTTCATTTCATACCTTTTACAACAAGCCTCGCTTTGATTTTTTAAAAAATTTTCCTCAGTATTCTTTTTTTTTTTTTAAATTTTATTAACTTTTTTTTCTACCTAATGTTTGTATTGTAACATTTTTGGAGAATCAATCAACTACTAAAGTTTTCTTTTATCCATCATTTCAATTTCTTCGTGCATTGCTCATTCTATTTTCCCCTATCATGATTAATAAGTAGATCCTGAAACGATCTAGGAATTTCAGCGTTATGAATTTAATGATGAAACTTATAATTTTTTCGCGATTAGAATAACTGAATTCTTTAAAAATAGAATGCTTAGTTTTCGACACGAAACCAAAATTTTTGAGTTCCTAGCTATTTTAGTCAACGTACAATATTTTTAAAACTAAAAATGAAATTTGCTCAAACTATTGTTTTCACTTGTTATATTATTTTTTGCATTGGTGATTTTGTCCTTTTCTACTTGTCCAAACTTTATTTTATCTAAATAGCATCACTTCACTTCACTCTCCGGGGCCCCACTGTACCTATCACTAAGTGATTTAACCAGTTTAGGACCCCCGGAGCTTTATTTTAAACATTCAACATATACATATAACAATGCACACACATACAAACAAACAAGATCACAGACAATTATAGTACATATTGACAAACAGACATAGAAGCACAAAACAATTCGAAAAAACCATGCTATAAAACATGATGCTGAGAGGATAGTAGAGTAGTCGATGGGTACATAGCAGGCGAGTTCGCCGTTACAAAAGTACATTTGATTATTATCCAAATAGCATCATTAAACTCTTTCTAAAGGGCTGATTCGTCAATTATTTTGCATAATTATTTTACTCTCATGTGCTTGATTACCTGCAATAGCACTGAGCAAAGAAAAGTAAGTATTATTTGTATAGTTTTTCAAGCGTTTTAGAAGTCGTTTAACTCTTTGAGAAAAGGTAAGTTGTTTAAAAGAATTGCAGTACTTAGAATTAGAAATACCTACTAGTGATATTAAAAGAAAGTGTGTAAGGATCTGCTGAAAAAAATTAAGAAGGCAGAAAAAAGCTTCAAGTTTTGGAACTTTTTGCTGTTTTTGTAAGTTTACCCTCCCCTCCCCCCCCCAACATTATCTTTAGAGTCACAAGAATCAGCATTTCAAACTTCTATTTCATTGATTTCCACTCTTGTTTTGATTTTGTGATACACCAAATAAACTAGGGCTGAATAGGCATCTTGACCCCCCCCCCCATTTCAAAGAAGTAGGCCTGCTTTGATTTTAAAAATCCAATTGAAGCCTTTACACCACTTCTTCAAGTTTCTTTCTATTTTCTCTTGGGGAACATTTCATTTTTATGAGATGGATGAAAATTCATATTTTTAAATAATAAGATTGTTACTACATAGAAAATAACACGCTTATTGGTGTTTTATTTTTGATAATAGTCAAAAATTGTAAGAAAGGTTTAAATTACTTCCTTTGACCTACTCTACATCCTTAGAAATTCGGCTCTGAAAAAACAAAAAAGAAAGTTAAAATATACTCATTTTGCACAATGATAATCATTTGGAAAATGTCATTTGCTTGTCGCAATGAATCTTGAATGAGTTGGATGTCAAAAATCAAAAGTCAATAATCAAAACACTTAGTTTCAAAGCCCTCTAGTTTCACACATTTCATGAATTTTAACTCTAGTACTGACGGATGTTCATCAGAATCCATGAGTTGCAGGATTCTCGTATCGTTTTTGCTATTTGTGTTGTTAAATAAACTACAATTTTTAATTTCGTCACGTCAATTGCGCGAAACACTATCAAACAATTTTACGTGATTGAAATTTCAAAAGCATTACAAATTACCGATATTTAGTTAATGTAGTCTAAGAAATGTACAAAGTGAGCAAAAAATGCTTGCAAAATGTATTGAGCATTTTTGGTTTTTTGAATGGCTATCTTGACGAGAAGAGTCTTCTTTTTTTTTTACCTTACATAAAATACCAGCCACCTTTTGAATCCAATTTGAAGGAGAATCTGATATGTAAGAAAAAGATATAACTTAAGCTCAAAATATGTTTTTGTCGAAGATGAGTGCAATATACTTTTTACGTAATTGCTTAGAAATTTCTATTGTGTCTTTTTATTAAATTTTACGAGAATAGAGATTTTAATTTCTCATTTACGTAGCAGGCCATACATTGTGAAAAATCCTTATTTTATGATGTTTCTGTGTTTGTTTTTATACAAAAGAGTATCAAAATGCGTGAATCATTTTATTTGAGGCCAATTTATAGGATAATTATATTTTCTGCAGCACTGCCTTCTCAAGCTAATGCTAGCAATTTATTTTGAAAGTTTTATTTATTTTTCAATAATTATTAATGAAAAAAGTTAAATTTATGTTTTTATTAGCTCTTCTTGTTAAACCTTTTTGATTGCATGATTTGAATGTAATTAACAATTCTATAATTCGGCCGTGACCTCATGCATTTTGACAATCACACCTTCAAATTCTTTGTATTGAAAATTTAAATTTAGTATCTAATCGATAGCTTAAATATTATCGTTTTGGTACTTTTAGGTGACGATGGTCAAAGTGCAAGAGTGTCTAGTCTACAAAACTTGCAGTGAATGCTTAGAGGCTCAAGATCCGTACTGTGGTTGGTGCTCTCTGGAAAACAAGTAAGCTTTTCATTTTTTTTTTACTAAAGTCGCAGCTTTTTTTTTTTTTTTTTCAACCGTTGTCAATCATTGTTGCTTCAATTCTTTTTACCAATTTTCTGCTGGTTCATGAAAAAAAAAAAGACGACGGTACTTTTTTTTACCTATCAATATTTTTTCCACTTTAACTGGTGCTTATTTTTGCGTTCAAACAAAATCTGATAACTGAAATCTACTGTTGCATAGTAAGTTTTAACTTTTGTCAATGTTACATAATTTTCTTGCAAAAGTATTACTACTCTTAGTAAAATTATGCATGATCGCGTTTCCTCAACATGTGCTTTTTATAAGGGCTTTTACCTATCAGTATTGTTTCCATTTTAACTGATTCTTGTTGATGTATTTAAATAAAGTCTGATTCCTGAAATGCATTGTTGCATAGTAAGTTACATTTTTTGGGAATGCTAACGATATTTTCTTGCAAAATCATTGGTATTCTTAGCAAAAGTATGTATGATCGCATTTTCTTAATATGTGTATATCACTAAGGAATGTTTTCCTCCTATTATAGCAAAATTTTTAAGCGATCATGTATATACCAAAATGTTGTTTAATTGAAATTTTGATAACAATCAAATGCTAGGTTTTGATAGTACAAGATCATTTATCTTGCAAGGTCCTCTCTTTTCCACCATTTTATTGAAAAGTAACTAAAGATATATTTTAATTATTCTTGTGATACTGTTATCCCTTATCGCTGCAATTTAAACGGTATAAATTAGGATAAAACTATTTAATTGGTTTATAACGCAATTGATCCAAAAGTAATTAATGATTTCTAAAAGAGCAAGATAATACAAATACAAAAGTGACGACCAGCAACAGGCTCTGGGCCCAGCTAGACTGGTCCTGGTCAATTTACAATCCCCAGTGAAGATCAATGGCTCTCTTAAAACTATCTACTCCCTTGCTCATTACCACCTCTTCCGGTAAGCTGTTCCAAGGTTCCACTACCCTGCTAAAATAATAATTTTTCCTAATATCCATGTTAGCCTGTGATTTAAATAGTCGAAAACAATGACCCCTTGTCCTGTTTTCAGTGCTAAACTTCAGCCCCGTAACATCTTTCATTTTTATAAATTAAAAAAAAAGAATCATGTCCCCTCGGTCTCTTCTTTGCTCAAGACATGGTGTGCATCCACCATGCTCTTGTTTCAAATTTTCAGTAGTTACAATTGACAGTATTTTTTATAATCATTATTATCTTGTTCAAAAAAAAAAAAAAAAAGAAAAAGAAAAGGAGGAAAGTTGCAAGGCTGTATAATTCTTCAACTATTTTTGTATACAAATTTATGTGACGTCTTAATTGTCTGCAATTTTTTTATTGTTGTAAGCTGTTGGAATAGTTGTAGAAGTTGTTAAAATTGTAGCGAACAGCCTATTCAACATATAAGCATAAGCACTGATGGTACTCCAATTGTTAGCTGTGACAATCCTCTAACCTCACTGCTTTCAAAACATTGATATGTAACAAAACGTGAATTTCTGGGAAATCCTATGCTTTAACAGCAATATTTTAAACTGCCATTTTTAATCAATTCTTTCTTTAGATGCTTCTAGTATCATATAAAACTAATTTCTTTGATAAAAAATATTTGCTAAATTCAACTTGAGGCATTTTGTGGCTCTGAAATAGTTTCCCCTGAAATAAATTAAAATCTCTGAATTCCTTTATGAAAATACACCAATCACTTTTTTTTTTTTGATGTTAAAAAAGTTTTTCTACAGTTAGCTTTTTGTCCACTTGTGATACTTCCCAAGTAAGTGCTTTTATGCAACTTGTTGTTAATAATTTTTATATTTTTATCTCTGAACTGTAGTATTGAATAAAATAATTTTAATGCATGAAATTATGTTATATTTTTAACCAACGTGTCCGATTTTTTTTTTTTTTTTTGTTCAGCATTTTAATTTTTTTTTCTGTATTTTAATTTCCCCCCTCCTCCCCCCAAGTTTTAGAAGAGTAAAAGCCCATGGTCGACTTGATTAATTTTACTATTTTCTTATCAGGGCCATTCCACAAAAAGCTGGCGTGCAGACAAGCACATGACTGTTCATATATTTCACTAGAAAGTAATAATTTAAAAGGGTGATGAACAAAATTTTTGGCTTAAGAAATCACACATATGTTTGCGATTTTTTAAGCAACAAAACTTTGATCGTTATCCGTTTATGTTGTAATTTTTTCAATAAATATATGAGCTGTCATGTGCGGGACAAATTGTCCGTTTTTCCGTGGAGTCGACGATAACAACATCACCAAAAAAGAAAGCAAGAAAGAAAATTATAACAACTATTAAAAGAATGAATATAAAATAATATTATGCACTAAACCAACATTTCGGAAGTTAACACTTGTCTATACATTATCGTTTTTATAACATTAAATAATTTCCGTTAAATCACTTGGTCGGATATATCGAGTGTTTGTGTTTCCCGACAGGCACAATATATCCAGAGGTTCTCTATCATTAGTTATTTAAATAATGTAAATTTTGAGTCGTAAAAAACGCAATTGCTGTAACATTGAACAGTTCACTCTTTCTCAATTGTGAAAAGTAGCACATTCAATGTACTTTTTATTGACAAAACTCCATCCCCTTAATTTGAATAGGCAAAAATTCCTCTTCATTGCATGTTTATCTTTAGTCAAGGGTTTAATTTTAACTTGTGACTTTTGTATAATTAGTTATGATAATAATCAAAGAAAACAATTTTGGTTTTTTAATTGCTATTTCTTAAAAAAAAATTTATTTCTATGCCAACTGCTGTAGAGAGGATAGTCATTAGCTCGTTTTTTTCCAAAAGCATTAGTATTTCATTCGTTACACTGTGTGTCAAGATAATTCCAAGACTAAGAGGCTGGCCATAAATAATGTCGCATTTATTTCAGATATTTAAAATATTATAGCACTCCCCCATTATAAAGTGTCACACTTCACTTTTCCCCCTCCCCCCTTGTCACATGTCACACTATTTTTCATAAATGTATTCTTGTAAAACATACATGATGTCGCACTTCTTGCAACCCTTTCCCCCTCTCCCTTTTCACGAACTCACAATGTCATAGACACCCTCTAAGCATGACATCATTTGTGGACCACCCCTAAGACAAAAATATATCTTTGTTCTTCAGACGTTTAATATTGTTTTATTAATAAAATACACAATATCATGTCATCTCCATACTCCTGTCATGTGAAAAATCATTTTTTCCACCTCAGATGTAGTTTAAGAAGTGATTGTGCAGAAGCTGCGCAAGATCCTCTTTACTGGTTATCTTACAAAAGTGGCAAATGTACAACCATAACAAGTGTGCATCCACCTCAGATCCAAAGGACAACGGCTAGAATAGTAAGTAGAACTTTTAATTTTTTTGCCTTATTAACTGAAGAAAAAAAAATTAATTCATTGCAAGGCATGCTTCAAGCTTTTTACTTTTGCAACAGTAAAAATTATAATCTGCACACTAGAATCGTATTCAAATTAGTGCTAATTTAAATTAAAACCATTTCTTATAACATTGAAACAGTTTAATGTGCAGCAAAAAATATATATTAACTTGCATTTTATTGCTTTTGTACTCTCTAAGAGTAACATGTTTTTGTTTTTTCTCAAGCATAGGGAGTCAAAAATTAGATTCATTGACAATTCAAAATCTATGACTAGAAATATTTCTTTCTTTCAACAACATGTTATTATTATTTGAATAAAATTTAGTCCAGCAAAAAAGAAATCTAAAGAAAAATAAATATATGTACAAAATGTAACGGTAAATGAAAAAATTACAATACGGTTTATAAAACGTACGCTTCCCAGTTTTTTTTTTTTTATCTTGCTACATAATAAGTTTTCTTAAAGTTGAATCGTAGCTAATCATTTTGAACAGTACAATTTCATGCAATTTAATCCGCCTATGATCTCCCATGCCTTGAAGTTCTTTCTGGCCAAATGATTAAAGCATCTGATTATGAACTGCTAAATCGGTAGATTGAATCCTATCATGTGGGTTCCGTTTCATCATACGATACAACAAGCGACCATTTACAACGTCAGCCACAAAAGCAGTAGAGTATTAATAAAATAAACTAAAGCTCCTTAACTGTATACACATAGCAAAATTCATTTTGCCCGAGGAAAAATCACATGTCCAACTTAAAACTAAATAAATGTAGAAAAACAGAAAACAAAAAGAATATTGTTAAGAAAATTCCGACAATCTAAAATGTCGCAATAAGGTCTAAAATTTTGCCGAACTTATAAATTTGGTAGAATATTTTCCAATGGATTCTCTGTAAAATGCCAAATGCCAAGAGTGATAATTTTTAATTTCAGTAACCTTTTCTCAAGCGAGCATCTTTTTTTTCTGCAATTTGATCAGTTGAACTGGCTGAGCTTGTCTTATTTTTGTTTCAATATATTTTTGTTAGAATAAAGTTATGAGCGAGTGAAAATCATATAGCAAATTTTGAGCTGCAGCTTGTTTACACCAATTATTTAGAAATAAAAGCTTCTAAGTATCCACAAATTAGTTTTTTTGTTCTGAACAAGCGTGGATCCAGGTGGTGGGTCAGGGAGATCATGACTCCCCTCTTAACTATTATGTATTTTGTACTTCATAGTCCATTGAAAGACGAGATTGATCATTACATGATTTATTCAAGGACAACATTTCGCCGTCCGTACTACGCCATATCGAAACTACATCTGGACTGGGAGTTGAAGTCGAAGCTACAATGGTAGAAGAAGTAGAAGTAGAAATTAATACACAACATTAACACAATTGAAAAATAACAACAGTGATGGTCAGAATTATAAGGACAGCAGAAAAATTGCACAGAAAAAAAAATCTGAAATAATTCAGTGATATTTATATACAAAATGCCTTTTTATGCTAGAAATCATTGCGGAGTGCAGACCATTTGAAAATAAGAAACATAAATGTTTTGCCGCGATTAATAAAAAAAATATCATTGTTAAAGCTGAACAAAATTTTTGGACAACAGGCTTTTTGCCTTGAAACACCCTAGCAATCAATATCATATTCCTCCTTTTTTTTTTTGTTCAATCACTTTTATCTGTCTTGATGTTATGGAAACTGAAGAGCATTCTTGGAAACTTTTATCCTGGCTTTTCTAATGGAGAAATGAGTTCTTGCCTGTTTTCGATATTGAATACCATTTTTCATACTTCGGGTGCCAGAATGCCTTGCTAAGTTTCTATAAAACTCAGATCGATCCTTTTGTTCGGCCTGTACAGTCATTTCACGAAATAAGTACCAAGCAGTGATTTTGTGGTTTGAGAAACATGTAATAAGGCATAATTCTGCTGGAACAAATAGTTTAAATTCATAATTAACATTGATTTTGATTGAAAAAATATTGCTCAGAACATCAACTTTACTCTCAGAATTCATTCTGCCCTGTACAAAAAGTACTGGTATAGTTTCTGACCGTTGCGAAACTTCCTTTGACCATTACTGAGCCACCTCCAAATGTACGCTTTGAGATTTTTTTTCCTTCGCAGAGATTGTACCAGAAGTAGCAAAAACCATCTAGTCCATCTTAATTAAACTTTTTCTCATCGAAAACATTACATTATCCTACTTTTTTCAAATAACAACTCATTTTTGGTAAGCTCAACACTTGGTCTTTTATGAACTTGAGAAAGTAAAAAGCACAGATAATCCATGGCAGCCAAGGGCGCCCATATAGGGGGGCAAGGGGGGCTCGAGCCCCCCTTTGAAATTAGAACTTCCTTGATTTTGGTACTTTTTTCTTTGCAAAAATCAAAAAACATTTATTCTCCAGCCATTAATGAATAAGTTATTAAAAAGGGAATATTTTAATGACTCTAATTTGTCCTGAAATCAGTTTCCATGGAGAAAATACCCTCCTAACACATGGGGAAAATATCTGAGCCCCCCCCCTTACAATTTTGCATATGGGCGCCCTTGATGGCAGCATATAATTTACTCCTCATTAGTTTTACCCTTTTTAACAGATAATCCGTGGAAATAATGCAGGAAATATGATACATGGAATATGCTTGCTAAGTTGGTTGTTTTTCACAAGTTGAAACTATATTTGAATCTTTAGTGTTTATTTTAATCTCTTATGTGTAGAATGATTATGAAAACTTGTGCCATGTGTAACTGTTACTACAAATTAACAATGTTATTAATTTCATTTTCAGTTGAACTTAGTGATAGACAATTTGCCAGTCTTGGAAGGCCAGTTCTTTTGCGCATTCACAGCTCTGGGAAAAACTCTGGTTACAAATGCATCTCGCTCAGCAAATGGAGTTAGTTGCGCTACTCCTCATACAGATTCGCTGCCACCAATACCTCCTACTCAGCGTAAGTTTAAGTAATATTTTTGTAATTTAAAGTGCTTCCACTGCCTTCTTTAAAGTGAACAGTGTCGAAACAATTCTTTTGCTTCACCTGCTACAATTTGCTTTTTAATTTTTGTGCCAAATTGGGATTTTTGCATTGGAAATGGGTAAATAATAGGTTTTCTCTCTCTCTCTCTGCATCAAAATCATTATTTCAAGAGTGCATTAAAATTTTTAAAGTACCCGAACATCAGTGAGAAATTGCCTAATCCTGAGTTGAGTAAACAATCTTGGTTCAGGTTAGGCTGATAAATGAGCTACTCAAAAATAAAGTAGGTTGACTTCTATAAGTTTAATTTCGCGATTACGATTTTTGGTAATTATTGCTTTGGTTCTGAATGAATATTTTCAAATTTTTGATTTTTAATTTGCTGCACAGAAAATTCACAACAGAGTTCCGAGTTTCCCGCCTTAATGGCCAAAGAATATTAAACTATAGCCTATTTTTTTGAGTGGTATATATGGTAGGGTTAATAGGAGTAATCAACTATTTATTTGCTTCGCATTTCTAAATGAGAATGCAAACACAACTGTGGCGTAGAATGTTCTTTGAAGTTAATGTGGAACAAGTGTCAGGTAGTAAAATACTACAAGAAATTAAAAGTACCCCCCCCCCCAGGCGAAAATCAATAAATATTTTTGTAATAAATGCAGCTTGGTTGTTTGATTGTTACTAAAATGGAATTTTTAAATTTCGAACATCTTTCATTTATTTCAATATTTTTTTATCCACCTCGAGTGCTACTACCAGGACCCTTCCCCCCCCCCCCCCAACCTCATGCAAAAATTTGAGATTAGCTGCTCAATGCACTGTGTCAATATTTTACTCTTCACAAGTTTATGTTCTATAACACTCAAAACTGTGTATCAAACGTATGTTTTTTTTAATTATTTTTTTTAGATCATTTCACTGCTAAATTATCTGTAAGAATGAAAATTGGACCTGATTTTGTTGCAACAAACTTTACCTTCTATGATTGCAGCACATACACTTCGTAAGTATTACCGTTGTTTTTCTTTCAAAATGCTGTATTTTTCGCCAGTTTGTTTATGTGCAATGAAATTCTGAAAAAAGACTTGCTTTAGTGATATCTAACATGTTGCTTCAGTTTTTGCTATTATATTTTCAAATGCAGTGAAAGCTTATTCGTCCAGCATTTAAGTAATTAAAAAGCTCAAAAGTCCGGAATTTCTTCCAATCATTTTCATTCTCTACTTCGTCAAAAATTTAAAAAGAAAAAAAAATGGCATAACACTTATGGACTTGATCAAGTCGGAGCTCCCTCGTGTAATTCCTTTTGTTACTTCCTTCATCTGTTTCTTTTTTTTTTTTAAATTTTTTTTCTGAGAAAAACACTTTGATTTAAAACTAATATGAACGTTGGAATTAAACATTTAATTTCATAAAAAGAAAGAATTAAACATAAAGTAAATGAACAAATTTAAGATCAGAAATGTATAACTTTTTCATTGTGTATGAGATTTGTCTATTTTTGTAAAGGGTTCTTTTTGAGACAGCGATTTTTTGCTAATTGTTGGAATTCACATTTACAAATTTTAATGATTGCTGCTTCTATTCTTTAACACCGTTTGAACTTGTTTGCAACAATATAAAATAATTATCTTGTAGTACTTCTTTACAATTCATTTATTTTGGACCGGACATTTTTGTTTGAACTACTAAAATTGAAAATTCTTCAACTTGATTCCACTTTGAAAACGTATTACTATTTAAAAGTAGCACAAAACTTAGAAACTAACATTAAAAAAAAAGATTGAATTTCAAATCAGAATTGAATAATTTACTTGGCCATGAATGAGATTGGTCCATTTTGCGATCGCAAATTTTTATTATTATTTTTCGAGCGTCCGTTTCGAAATTGCTATTTTTGTAAAGGGTTCATTTTTGCGATTTTTGCTGTTGCTTCTATTCTGGAACGATAACACAAAATTTTTGAGCCTCCGTTATTTGTATAGTGCAGCTCTGATTAGTTTAGCTGTGACCTTGACTATGTTTACCTGTTTTAGGGGAGTTTAGTGAAAAATAGACGTGTTATTGGTTCGGATTTTAGTTGGAATATTTTTGAAAAACTACTAAGAAAGTTTCTCAACTCAACTTAGCGCCAATTACCCCTCCCTATTTACCGAAACAGAGGTAAACATTGTCAGAGTCAGAGCTCAACTTCTCAGAGCCTCACAATAACCTTACTACATTCAACAAATAGCGAATTTTCAAGCACTCAACTAACCAGAAAATTCTCGCATCCGAGATTTAGCGTTTCCCGTGCTTTCTGGATCGTCAAGCTTTTACTGTATTTTCAATTCAAATTTTTGAATTAATTTTGGTTGTTTTTGTTTCCAAAAGATGTACACAATGTGTCTCCAGTCCTTTCCCGTGCGATTGGTGCGTTGGAGGACATCGATGCACTCATGACACAGGAGAGAACTGTCGTAATGACATACTAGTAACGGGTATTTCTGTAAGTCATTTTAGGTCTGAAAAAGTTGTTCTATAATTAAATAAATTTCAGCATTATAGTCATTTCTTAACTTTGTTTATTTGCTTTTACAGAGCATTGGTCCTAGTATACGATCGGGGCCAGGCTTTTGTCCTAGAATAAATACAACAACAGGTGGATCCATAGAAATATTAGTCCCATCAGGAATTAGTAAACGCATTCAAGTTAAAGTTGACAATATACAGGTAATGTACTCTTTCATGCACAGTATTTTTTAATATTTTAGGTCAAACTCAGTTGGGGCTTTTTAAGCACCTTATTCCCAAACATAAGAAAATTATTGCTAATATGCTGCATACAATACTCAACTGGCCTCAAGATGAGGGGCACACACAATATAATACCATGTGATTCACGTCATATAATTTCATAGCGTCAGAGCAAGAATAAGATATCTAAGTCTCAAAACAACAGTAAGATTTCTTAATGTTAAATAATGAATTAATAATTGAATTTAAAAGGTAATAGGTTGAAGGTCTCCCTTAGCCTCTCCTCTCCCAAAAAGTAAATTCTGACTGCTCTAATGACATAGGCCAATAATATTTTTTTTATCCCAACTTGGATTAATCTAGTTATATCAGTGTTCCTTTATAAACAGATATCACCATTCATATACAGTCAACTCTCAATAACTCGGAAGTCCCGTTTGAGTTATGGGAAGTTTCCACAACAGTCTCCAGAGTTTGAGATCCGATAAAAACTTTGAGACAAAGAAATATTAGCGTTATAAGCTTTGAATTACTGAGATTCGACTGTATTTAAATTTATCTTTTCTAAATATAGGGCATAATACAAAAGCACATTTTCTTGATTAAACACTCAATATTTACTTAGTCAACAAACATTAATTACAATGCTTTTAGTAAGATTTGATTATTTTTCTTCGTCATTCCTCTTTTTTTACAAAAATTCAACCATATTACTGATATTTGAAACCTTAACATTTTAAATAATTATCCGTTTTTTAAAAAATTCTTTTCCTTAGATTTTAGATATTGCTTTTTGCTTGGGACAAAGTTAAAAATCTGTTCTGAGCCTTTTTATTTTTTAGCTTAAAAGATATTCACATTTTTAATTCAAAGTGTAAATAACAGATGTACACTTAGTTTATCTTTTTGTCAATGTGTTTTAAATATTGTTTCGGAGATAATTAGTATACTTCCAGCTCATAAACAACTTTATGATAACTCACTAAAAATTTAATTAAACAACTAGGGGACTGGGGAAATGGGAAATAGTTGAAATGGCTTAGCTTTTTCAAAATGAGCCAGAGGCGGCGATTGGGACCGAAAAGTGGAGAGGGGGGGGGACAAATAAAAACGACAACTAAAAGCCATAGGATTTTTAGTGGCAGCAAAAAAAAATGATCGAAAAAAAAGTTCAAAATTTTGTTAAGGCTGGTTTTTAGAGCATATGAGTGGTAATTGATGCAAATTTAATAGCCTAACTCACATTTTTCTTAAGATTTTGATAAAATATGTACACCAATAACTTTCCCCAAAGAAATTTAGATATGAATTAAGACTTATGTTATTTACCCCAAAGAATTTTGAGATTTAACCATGAAAGCCCACCGGGGGGGGGGACTGTGCCATTGATATTTTTAGGGGGAGGGTCTTTTGAGGGGTATTTTTTCTCCTTTAGGGGGGATGCTTGCTTTGGGGGGGTCTTCGTGATATATTTAGGGGGTGAACCCTTGCTCTTAGAGGGGCTGGGCACTAGGGTGGGGCGAAAAATGAAAAGTTTTTCCGATCAACTAGTAATAGTTGCCAAAAGTTGTCTTATGTGATAGTTAGCTAATGTGCAAAATTTGACGAAAATCGGTTAATATCTTCAGGGGGCGCTGCGATCGCAAAGTTTTAACTTTGTTTTTTTCCTATAATATCATGGTTTCAATGTAAAAATCATGCTTTTTTCTAACTTTAATTTCACCTTTTTTAATTCTAAAGGACATGTATGTATTAAGAACATATAGAATAGCTTCCAAAGGAAATTTGGTCACTAAACGTTAGCATTAAAAGAAAGCAATGCATGGTTTTGTTGTAAAAACTCCGTAATTTGAAGAGACACTGCCGTCGAGCTCTTAGAATCATGTGAAATGCCATTTAAATACGTCATACAACCTTGAACTCTAACCGAGAAAAGTTCCAGACGCATTTCTACAGCATCGAGTGCACAGCACAGTGTATGTTTATATTTTCAGTGCATTGAAACGCCATCTCTAACACCATAATGAGCGGAAAACATTCGAAGGATTATTGTGCTGGATCGAAAGTAAAAACAAGGAAAATGTTAAAAGATTCCATTTTCGGAACACCAAAAAATTTGTCTGATTCTGTGTTACCTACGTATGAAGATGTATTTAAGTATTATTTATTTCTTGCACACGAAAAGAAACAGTTTAGTTGTTCCAAAGAGCCCACAGTGACTGAGATAGCAGAAGACGTAGCCACGAAGTTAGAAGAGATATGGCATCGTTCCTCTATTCCTATAGTTTCACATAAACGAATCGTTCAAATGATTCGACATTTTAACGGCAAATATAAAAACCTGAAGAAAACTATGAACACAAAATCTGTTAAAACAAATGCGTTTAACGCAAAGATGCAGTTATTTTCATCCGAAGCTCGAGAAAAACTTTTCGTTATCGCTTGTTGTAAATGCCGTTTCAGTGCGTGTAACTGCGACAAGACTCGCAAAGTTCCTTCCAAAGAACAACTTTTTCTTTTTGATCAGCGTGGTGATAGAAAAATGTTTATTGGAAACATTGATATTCAATCCACAAGAAAATTAAAACTGAGTTTTGAACGAAAAAAGAAAGAAGAATCAAGAGCGAAGAGGGAAAGCATAGTTAATACCGGTGAAGAAGGTTCTGAAGAAACAGAAATTGATAAAGAATATTCAATAGAAGGTACGGACGAAAAGGATCCTGAATTTATAGTTATAAATTATAAAGCAAGCACTTCGCAAGCAAGAGTCAGTTTGAACAAATTTTCTAAAACGTGTGACCGATACGGTGTTTCGAATAGATCAGCGGCCGCGTTGGCATCATCCATATTAGAAGACGTGGGCTTAATTTCTCCTGAAACATCTTCAAATATAATCGATCCAAGCAAAGTGAAACGAGAGCGTAAAAAAGTGAGAAAAAATCTGCAAGCTCATCACCAAGGGCCAAAATGTGCTGATGTACAAGGTCTGTACTTTGATGGCCGAAAGGATAGTACATTGTTCTTGGAACAATCTGTGTCCGGCAGTTATCATCAAAAAATAATTATTGAAGATCATGTAACACTGGTTATGTTGCCAGATAATAAATACTTAGGATATATTTCGCCAAATCGATCAAACGCAGAAGGAATTGCAAACGGCATACTGGATTTCATTGTCGAAAACAAAATTGATATTACTCAGTTGTGCGCCGTCGGATGTGACGGTACTGCAGTAAATACAGGAAGAAAAAGTGGCGTGATTTTACGCCTTGAAACATTCTTTCACAGACCATTGCAGTGGTTAATATGCCAGCTTCATTCACAAATTGCTGCTTCGCCATTTAGTAGAATACTTGGATGGACCAAGTACTAATCCCTGAGGATTCAGCGGTCCTATTGGCAAAATGTTGATAGGCTGCGAATCACTACCGATAGTGAAATATAAAGCCGTTGAGTGCAATATTCAAAACATGCCAACTATCGACCGAGGGGACCTAAGTACTGACCAGAAATATCTACTGGAAATATTTGAAGCCGTTATTAGTGGCAACTGCTCCGTACACCTTTCTGAAAGAGTACCTGGTTCCTTGAGTCATTCTAGATGGCTCACGACAGCCAGTCGGATTTTGCGTTTGTACATCGGCACAAAATATCCAACAGCAAATTTAAAAATGCTTGTTTCATTCGTTATTAAAGTTTATACACCTTGCTGGTTTCTAATTAAGTGCAACTCAGCATGCAAGGATGGTGCACGAAACTTGTGGCACGTTATTCATCTGTCGCGTTATTTGCCAGACGACCTGTTACATGTTATCGATCCAGTCATTCAGCGGAACGCCTTTTTTGCACATCCTGAAAACATCTTGCTGGCGATGTTAAATGATGATCGAAGGCATGTACGGCAGTTAGCTGCTCGTCGGATTTTGAGAGTACGAGACACTAATTCTGTGAACAATAATGATATCCGTACTTTTACCATCCCCGAGCTTAACTTTTTCTTCTTCCGACTATGTCGACTTGATCAATTGGCAGTGTGAAGAAGTGCTTATAACAAAACCTCCTATAACAAATATACTAACTGAGGACGAGCTACATGACTTAGTGAAAACCGGAGATGTTCCTCATTTTCTTCAAAACATGTGCAAATTTCCTTGTCATACTCAATCTGTGGAGCGCTGCGTAAAGTTGGTGACGGATGCATCTCTGGCCGTAAGTGGAATAGAAGCCAGGGATGGTTTCATTCGTGCACGTTTAGAGGCTCGAAAGGAACTGCCTTTCTTTGAAAGTAAAAAAGACTATTTTCGTAAAAGCTCCAACTGTGACACATAAATTTGTATCATGTATGTAGTGTAAATTTTTACAGATTTTTAAAATTGTTTATTATTGTTTCAATAGTGCTGTTTAATTTTATTTGTCTAATGTATTTGCATTTTCATAATTTTTGTGTCACATTTTGTAAAATTCATCAGTTTTTACTTAGTATTGTCCTAAAAGTCACTATTTTTTACTTTTGTTTCTTTTTAAGATGCTGGAAATATAAATAAATAACATAAAAGAACTTTTATGGGTTATTTCATATGCTTTCAGTGCATAAATAAATCTTATGAGTAAAAAAATGCAATGATATAAGTTAACAGCATTATTTGTCGTATTTTAACCATGAAATCCGGGAAAAAATCTATAATAAAACTTTGTGACCACAGCGCCCCCTGAAGATATTATCCGATCTTCATCAAATTTTGCACTTTTGCTAACTATCACCAAAGACAACTTTTGGCAACTATTACTAGTTGATCGGAAAAACTTTTTATTTTTCGCCCCACCCTACTGGGCACCTCTGGATATCAGAAACACTTGATAATAATTTCATTAAGCAAGTATGGCTTGTTTTAGTTAAAGAATTAATTTTCTATTATCTAAACATAGTACATAAACTAAAAGTTACTGCTTGTACTAAATAATGTTTGGTAAACAAACATACAAAGTAAAACAAACAATTATGTTCTGAAAGTTTTGACACTTCTGCTTTTTTTATAATTTCCAATTTTGGTTCCTTGGAAAATAAAATAAATGAACCAAAAAAAGTGGGGGGGGGGGGGGTTGCCCCGCTCCCCCAAATCGCCGCTACTGAATGAGCAAATTGAAAATTTATTTTGAAAATTACAGAACATTCTATTTGAAATAAAACTTGCAATGAAACTTTATTTTTTATTTCTGGCAGTAAATTTGTGCTTTCAAAAAAAAAAGAAAAGGTTCATTCTTTTTTTTTCTTGAGGCAAAGTGAAAAATGAAGTATTGTTTATCAAATGATTCAGTAAATAAAAATTGAATGAATAAATGAAAATATACTGAAATAACAAATGAATAAATAAATTAATTAATACATGAAGAAAAAAAATGAGTGAGTTAAACAGTGAATTGATAAGAAAATAAATGAATAAATAAGTGAATTGCTAAATGAAGGAATTTAAATAAACTAATTAATGCATAAGTGATTTAGTAAATGATTGAGTGAGCCCCATCCACTTTGTCCCCAAATGTACTTGACTAATTTTAGAAAATATTTAAAATTCAAACATGCTTAATATTCTCTAGAAAACTACTGCATCGAATATTAGAAGGTCTCAATAAATATTTAAAATGTTTATAACCAGAACTTTATCATTTCATAACAACAAAAAAATTTTTTTTTGACATAGAACACAATATTACAATATGAGTACTATCAATTTTTGAAAATTGCATTTATTATCATATGCTTTTATCTTCGGCAGGATTTTTTTTCCTTTGTTAAAATATTACCAGATAGGCGGTGCTAAAAGTGGATTAAATATTTCGCCATTTTACTTTGCCCCACATTCCCTTATACAGGAATATTTTCAGTTATGTAACTGTTCATAAAAAGAAATGTCTGGTATGTTTATTAAAAGCAATTATTATGTGATGTGTACATTGATTTATTTAAACATTTTTAAGGGTTAGTTTAAAAATGCCCCAACCCCCATTTTCCCTAAGAAAAGTTTCGGGTATTTTTCTCTGAATTTACAATTGCCCCTGTTACTAGGGAAGGAGGTGGAGTTCCTCCTTTAATATTGATATGCATTATGGCAGTTTTCATGTTTCATTATGCTTTTTGTTGTGTATTTCAAATGTATTTTATTTCACTCAATGGCAGTGCTGGATTTAGGAGAAAGCAAGCCGAGGATCTTGCCTCAGGGAGCAACTTCTGGGGCTGGCAAATTCACCCTATTTCTGTTTTTTTTTTTTTTTTTTTTTTTTTTTTTTTTTTTTTTTATTGAAACTAAATACAAAAACCTAAAGGAGGGTGGCAGCTTTAAGTTTTTGCCCCAGTTCAGAAAAATCGTAGATCCAGCACTGTTCATTGGTGCATGGATATTTTTGATGCTGGATATATATGTATGTGGATACTGAAATATTAATTCTTTATCTAATGTGTCTCTAACCAAATTCCTTGTTATGTTTTTCCTTGAAACTTTTTTTGGATTTAATATCATATGTAAAATAATATTTGTTATTATTTACAGCCTATAATTGCATCCACAAGGTTTGTTTGCCAATTCAACATAGAAGGGCGAGTTAGGCAAGTTCATGCGCAGCTTTTGGGTGATACGATATACTGTGATCCTATGGTGGTATGTAGAAACAACATTAATTTTCCCCCATTCATAAATAATTTTATTAATGCCTTTTTAAAATTTTTCTCTCGAATTATATACCTATCATAACAATTAATAGGTAAATGTTATTTAAAGCAAATATTTTTGAGGCGAAACCTTGAATTTTCAAGTGCATACTTTCAATTGCTTGCCCTCGTTTTTTAAAAGAATTATAGGAAATTTCTTGTATTATGGAGACATGGAATTCATTACCTCATGTCAAGAGCAAAATATATTTAAAATAAATTTATATTTTTATTTTTCATCTGCTCTCTGCTTGGAATCTCATGACATGTATGGTTTACTTTCAGAAACTAATGCTATCTATACGATCTCGTACGATTTTTCAGGGGGGGGGAGGGATTCTTAATTTATGAAATCAAACCACAAATTTTATTGAATGATAAAGCATGAGCATCTACGTTGCACAAATTTCTGAATCTGATGAAAAGAAAGATTAGGCATCAGTTTTTAAAAAAATCAATATTGCAATACTGTCTGCAAAAATCTGCTGAATTGTCAGACAAAATTTGCCGAATAAGAAATTTTTTTGATCACAGTGACCTTCCATCAGGGCTCCCCTGTCTGTCTCAAATGCAATGTTGTAGGCAAAATTTTAAATCTAGGCATTAAAAAAAAGGCCACCTGGGGTAATTTTTCCAATTGTTAAAATAAAAAAAAGTTTTCAGTGTGGTCAATCTTTTAACTGATTTAATATTTTGGCAGTATCAGGATATAAGAATATATTCTTAATTTCTGCTCCCATTTTTGGATGTTGGTTAGGAAAAAAAGTGAAAGTTTTGTAGTAGCATATTTAAGTCCATCCACGAGCCTCATACCTTATTTTTGCACTAAATTTCATGACTTACATATGAGTAACATAAAGTACCGAGCAAGCTCCCTTCCTCTCTTCTGTTTTCATAGAGTTTCTTTTAGGTAAAAATACTATGTATCCATCCAGCCCCCTAAATTGGATTGTCATTGAATTTTGTTACGAAAGAATCAATTAATAAAAGTCACAAATGCAGAATCAAACCCTTGATAAAAATGAATTGCAAAAATGGATCATTCCTCATATTAGAGTATGAAAATTGCATCTTAAAATGTATTCAGAAAATAATAAATTATTTTTTAAATATTCTTTTTAATTAGAAAAGAAGAAAATGTATTATAAAATTTACTAACCAAATTTATTTATGTATTTATTTTTTGTTTTTAAGTTCAGTTATATTGCTATGTTTGTTTAATTTACTAGTTGAAAGAATGTCTTTCAAGTTATTTCAACGTGTGCTATCTTGTGAAATGCACAGTTATACACTACTCGACATTGAAAATGCAACACCAAGAAGGAGTGGTCAGAAAGTGATGAAATTTGGAAAAAAGACAAAGACAGCAAGGAATAATAAATGATCTTAATTTCAAAATGATAGGCAGAATACAGAGCGAGAACATCATCGGCTCAGTAGGATGTAGGACCACCGCGGACAGCGATACACGAAGAAACACGTCTAGGCATAGAGTCAATAAGGGTGCGCCTGGTGTCCAGTGAGATGGCTCTCCATTCCCTTTGAACCATTTGCCACAGTTCGTCTTCTGAACGAGGCAGGGACAGAGTCTGCAAACGGCGTCCAATCACATCCCACACATGTTCGATTGGTGACAGGTCAGGAAAGTATGGTGGCCAGGGAAGCATCTGTGTGCCTTGGAGAGCATGTTGGCAGATGCAAGCACTGTGTGGTCGGGCGTTATCCTGCAGAAAAAATGCATTAGGTAGCCCTTGAAGGTAAGGGATTGCCACCGGCCGCAGCACATTATCCAAGTATCGTTGGGGCATCATAGTGCCCTGAATACGAACTATAGGTGATATGGAATTGTACGCAATTGTGCTACAAACCATTATGCTACGTTGTCGTGCGGTGGGACGTTCCACAGTTACTGCCGGATTAGATCTGTCTCCACGTCGATGCCACACACGTATGCAGCGGCTGTCACCGGATAAACGGAAGCAGGATTCATCTGAAAACACGACATTTTGCCATTCTTTCATCCACGTCGCTCTAGTCCGGCACCATACTAAACGTTGCTGTCTATGTTGTGGGGTCAATGGCAGTCTTCTTAGCGGACGCTGTGATTGCAGACCACGTGCGACCAAACGATAGGAAATGGTTCTGGTTGACTCGAGAAATAAGCGACTTGTGGGTCTGCTACAGCTTGTCGGTGGATGCGTCGATCCACGCGTTCTGGTGTCACTCTGGCTGCCCCTACACCCCTCAATCTTGCCACATTTCGTTGTTCCAACCATCTTTGTCAAAGCTGATGCACTGTGCTCGCATCTGTGTGGGTAGCTGCTATTTGACGTACGGACCAACCTCCCCTTCTCAGTCCGATCACCATACCCCTCGTAAAATCGTCTATCTGCTGGAAGTGCCTTTGTTGACGGTGGCCTGGCATTCTCTCGTGTTACACGTATCCTCCAAGACAAAAACAAAATTTCTTTGATAATTCTCCAGTCAGAAATAATAACACGAATATTGCCCATTCTGCAAGTTCCTTCCCTTATATCTTACTTCATGTGCGTCAGAGAGTTGCGCATTTCACATCATTTACAAAACTCAGTGATGTACGTCTACTCTAAAATTTGCATAAATTTCTGAAGACTCCTTCTTGGTGTTGCATTTTCAATGTCGAGCAGTGTATTAATTTCATTTTTAAAACATACATGTAATGCATTTTAAATGAGAAATAAGAGTTATCATTTAAGAGAAAAAGCTTTAAAACATTCCCAAGACATTTGTACGTATATGTATTGACGGAAAAAAACATAATCATGACATTCTCATATTCTACATTCTGTAAAACACTGGCCTCAAAAAGTTAAGGTACAACATGTTTTTCAAATCTTCTGTTCTGTTCATAGGCAAGTCCAGATTTGTATTTAGAGTGATTCAGGGTGTCTACTGATCTGGAGGGAACAGTGCATTAGATATCATCAATCCAACACTGTTGAAATACACAGTTATAGAGGTATTGGAATCACACACACACACACACACATGGTTTGGGGGGCAGGGATCTCACTCTGTGGTCACAGACCTGCATGTGTTCCATGGAGGAACTCTGACTGGTCTCAGACATTGGGATGAGATCTTTAATCCATATGTCCGCTCATATGCTGTTGCTAATGACTTCATTCAGATGGATGATAATGCACGACCTCACCGAGCTTGGATTGTTGAGGAGTATCTTGAGGATCACGGGTTGGAACGAATGGAATGGCCAGCTTGATCTCCAGACCTGAATCCGATAGAACATCTTAGACTATCTGGACAGACAGGTTGCTGCTTTAAATCTTCCTCCAAGGTCGTTACATGAGCTGGAACAAGGCCTAATCTGTGTCTGGTCTTCGCTTCCTATTCCGGAGTCCGACAACTTAATAAACAGCATGGAAAATCAATGTTGCCAATGCATTCAAGTTAGGGGGGGACACATTCCTTATTAGAATCCATTTTTATATTGCTTCTATGACATTTTACTGCATAACACAAATGTGCTAATTTCTCCAAGAATGGATTTTTCCCTCAAAGATTGCTTTTTTTGTTATAAATTGTTTTTGCAATACACTTATACAAATTTCTATGACGCATTCAATAAAATACTATTTAATGCACATATCCTCCAAAAAAATTTTGTTTCTACATTCATTCATTCATTTGCAAATTAGACGCAAAAAACTGGTTGTACCTTAACTTTTTGAGGCCAGTGTATTTTTTGCTTCTTATTTAATATTAATATTTTTTCTCATATGCATGAATTTGTCATTGTTATGAAAAATGTTTGTTCTGTTTAAGTAAGACTTATTATACTGCTGTTTATTTTTTGTAGTTTGCTTATGGTACTCAAGCTCCTAACATTACAACTGCTTTTGCTGTTATATGGGATGGGAGTAAGCCACTAGATAATCCAGAAAATATTCATGGTATGAATTAAACAGTTATTAAATTAGTTTTAATCATTTCTGTCCAAATTTAAATGTGGACAGTTTATGTATTACAAAGACAGTGTCTAAATTTCTTTTTCCAAGAAAAAAAAGTGACTAAATAAATAATAGCGTCTAGAAAAGCAGATAAGAGTAACACTTAGTGTGGTGAAATCAGCTATATTTTGACTCAATGGACAAAATATTTTATGTAAAATCTTGATCAAATAAGTTTTAAAAAATTTAAACTACAAAAAATGCACTTTATCGAAGTTAGTGATAAAGAGATTTGTCAATCTTTGTGTCCATGACTTGACTTTCTTGTAAACAGAATTACAATGAGTAAAATCTTATAATTGTTGTTAATATTTTATTTGAAATTTTTTTGATTTAATGCTTCATTTATTTATTCACTTATTTTCAGTTTTAGTCTATCGGTGCCAAGGAATGGCTCAAAACTGTGGAATCTGCCTAGAACTTCCTGATAAATATGCATGCGGTTGGTGCCAAGATCCTCCATCTTCTTGTCAAGTACATGAACAGTGCAGTGCTGATCCTACACAGTGGTTAGATCATAGTCAAACCTGTCCAGATCCTAAAATAACAAGGGTAACTTTGTTTTTCCTGGTTTCTTTTAGAAACATAATTTTATAAATCATTGAACTATGTTCACATGCTCACACCAGACACTTCTTTGTATTTTCCATGTTTTTGGAGTGTTTTGTTTTACACAGCTTTAGTTTACTGAAAGGAGTTTCGTTATTTCTTAATTTTTGAACTTTCAATTCTATTTTAATCAAATATTGCAATTTAATCCTATAGTTCATCCATAGTTGTTTTACCTAGCTTTAGTTTACTGAAAGGAGTTTCGTTATTTCTTAATTTTTGAACTTTCAATTCTATTTTAATCAAATATTGCAATTTAATCCTATAGTTCTATCCTGAATCTGGACCTTGGGAAGGTGGAACTAATATAACAATTGAAGGAATAAATCTCGGAAGGGTGTTTGAAGACGTTGCTGGTGGTGTTAAAGTTGTTTATGATGCTGATGGTCGAACAATTGCTGAATGTTTACCGCACAAAGAAAATTACAGAAAAACCAGCAAGTAAGTGTTTAAATTAAGAAAAGCAACGTTAAAAAAAGCACAAATTTGCCAATTACAGCAGCTTTTGTCGGATGTCTTTTCATCCATAAGTTCATTACTTTTTGCATTGAAAAAGGCGTTCCCTGTAACGCCGAAACACCTGTCTGCTGTAATTGGCAAATTTGTGCTTTTTTAACGTTGTTTTTCTTACTTTACTGTTCAGCGCAAAGGTATTTATTTATCATAAGTATTTAAATATTTTTGGAGCTATAGAAATCCAATCATCTAAATGTTTCAAATGACTGTCAGTCATTTTGTGTAAAAGGGGGATTTAAAGCCCCTACAAGTAGAAGAAAATTATGTAGATTTTTTTTTTACTTGAATGCAATTTTTAGGAGCATTGAAATGTGACTGCGTTATGCCCCCACTGTTCATGTAAGAGTCAACACCAGGGAAATTTTAAAAATAGATGTTAATTATAATATATGCATTTTCCTTTTTATAAGCTACCAATTTACATATTTCTTGTGGTTTGCTTTCAATTAACATCATCTTTGAACAAGAAAAGTTATGCTAGCATTTGGAAACTCATATGGTGACTTGTTTACTTCTATTTTGGAATACGACGAAGTGTGGACTAAGTACCTTGTAGCCACAGTGTATAGTCATGAAGGTAAAATATGTCAAGTATAATAAAACATTGACTCATTAGCAATCTCAGGCCAGTCGAATCCATTCAATCCACCTGAATTTTGTGCAAAAACTAATTATTTTTTTGCAAACCATATTCCTTTAATTTCTGTTGATCTGTAAATTGCCCAAAAATTTATCTAAACAAGTACATAAATCAGATACATAACATGATAAGAAATAAAATGTACTCATATGCCATGTTTTTGTACCAGAATGGAGGAAAAATCCCTTTATAAACTTTGTAAAAAAATTTAAATTTTGAAATGTTGTACTTTTATTAAAGACTAAAATAAGGATTTAGTTTTTTAAAATTGCACTGGGGGGGGGGGCCTTTAAATAATGCATTCATATCACTAATTTATGCCTAATAGGATTTGAGTCAGGTAGTCTCTCAAATGGTACTAATTCTTAAAAATGTTTACCACACATTGATCATTTTTATTCAAATTCATTTACTTTTAAAGCTCTCATCTTTGAGCTAAGAAAGGTATAACACTGACATATAAATTTTTAAATCTATTTTAGAATTGTATGTCAAGTTGAAAGCCCACGCAATCTCACTACTGGTCTTGGTAGAGGTTCTATAGCTGGCCCGATTGTAGTCAAAGTCCAAAATGATTACATTGCTAGATCTAAGAAGCACTACTCATTTGTGGTATGTTCTTTTTGTTTGTATAACTCATATTATCTATAAAGGAAACTTATTTTTATATGTGTGTATTTTTGTAAAGAAATGAAAAGGTTGCTGAATCATTCCTCAACTGATTTTTAAACTCTGATATTTCATTTGCATTTAAGAAAAAACAATATGTTTTAGTAGAAAATGAATATCAAAAATTTATTTCCATTTTTTTTTTCAATTTACCCAAAATATGTTTTAAAAGTAGTTGGCATAGCTACTTTGATGAAGAAATTTTAGTTTTGTTAACCTTTATTTATCTTATTTAGACATTATTTTATTTTGCTGAAAAAGCAAACTACACCAAACTATATCGCTCATTTGGAAGAAGAGTGCCACAATACGAAAAAATTAAATTTTACAGAACTGTTTGAGGTTCAACACTTCAGGAAATTTGCCATAAGAAAGATAAATTTGCTGTGCTCTCATGTGGGTAATATTAGAACAAAAGATCTGTTATTATTTTCCATAGAAGATAACATCATAAGCCCTCTGAGCGAAAAAAAAAAAAAAAAAAGAAAAACCTCTAAATTTTGTATTGTGGCACGCTTTTTCCAAACAAGCGATATGTATTATAGATGCATAGGAAACAATCAATTCCATAAAATATATATTTCAGAATCCACGAATAACATCTGTTGAACCAAGTAAAGGTCCAAAGTCTGGTGGGACTCGACTGAGAATTTGGGGCTTGCACATGGATGCTGGTAGCAGAGCTGAAGCATTTGTTGATGGCTTGGAATGTAAAGTCACTGGGTAAAGATTTCATTCTTAATTAAATTAATTGATTTCTTATGAAATATGGCTAGTTGCATTTTCATACTAATGCTAAAAAATTTATTTAGCTATACTGTATTAATATTTCGGTTTTTTTTCCTTAACAAGAAAGTCTGACCATATTTTTCTTTGCAGTAAATATGGATAGCATCATTGTATTTTTCATTCATTGCTTTCTCAGCTCCACATTACTCACATTAATAATTTTCTCTTTTGATTTAGGAGAAGGCGAAATTGTGTTGAGTGTACAACATCAGCATCTAAAGAAAAAGGTCCTGGGAAAGTCAGAGTTAAGTTTGATAATGGGCTTCGAATATTTGAGGATTATAACTTTCTTTATGTTGATGATCCAGTTATTTTACATGTAGAATCTGGGTCTGGACAACGTGGTACATCGAAAGGCATTCCAAGGTAAAAAAAAAAAAAAACTTATTTTAGATGATTCAGTATTGTTACAAATTCTGTAAATAGTAATTATTGTAGTAACGTAACCTGTAAATAGTTTCCCGTAATGAATATACAACCCCTTTTTTTTCATTCGGCTAAAGTATACGACCCCTATTTTCTTTCTTTTCGTTGATAACGGTCAACGCATTTCGAGAAGCGTGTGGAATATTTGAGAAAATTCTTTTCGGTGTATTTAAGCCGTTAGCGATGGATAAACGGAGAGTTTCGTTTGATATTTCGAACCGAGAGGATTTTTGCTCTGTTTATAGCGAGGCATTTCGCTGTGTTGTTTTCGTATTTGGAAGTAAATACGTGTGTAAACGTTGAGTTTACGGTGTTGTGTGATAATTGCTTAATTGCTGATGAATAATTTGGCAGTTGTTGAAGATCTTTCCTGTACATAGTGTAAATAAATTTCCTGTGTTTTTATCAAGAACTGTGTCTTCATTTCAAGAAAGTGGAAGTCGCACCGAATCCGTTACAATTTGGCGCCCAACGTGGGGCTACTTCTGGACTTTCTTGGAGTAAGTGTGACTTTGGACATTATTTTCATAAAGACTTTTTAAATTTGGACTTTGTTTTTATGGTGATTACTCGCGCAATGGATGAACAATTAAAACAACTTCTTGACGCAATCACCTCTGTGAAAAGTGATTTGACTGCAAGTTTTACTGCAAATCAGGAACAATTGAAAAATGAATTAGCGACTAACCAAGAACTGTTAAATAGTGATTTAACTGCTAAAATCACTACAAGTCACGATGAACTGAAAAGTGACCTAACGTCGATGAAAACCATGATGGAGAATCAACTAACCGCCATGGGAGATAAAGTCGATGCCCTGGAAGAAAAATTTGATACTGTGGAAGAGCGCATCGCCAATATGGAAAATAAGTTGGAAGAAGAAGACAAGAAATTGACTTCATTTAAGGAAGAAATAATTAAGGACGTGGAAAGGAGATTGGCGACCGCGGAAAGCAGTTCTGTACAGTTTGGCGCTCCCACATCGGTTGCTCGACCGTCCATTAAACTTGCCACATTTGATGGGAAAACTTCGTGGCAGGTTTACAAAACTCAATTCATGATAGTGGCGGAAGCGAACGGATGGGACTCTGCTACCAAGGCCTGCCATCTTGCAGCATCCCTGAGAGGTGACGCAGCGGACATTCTTCAGACCCTTCCGGACAGCCAACGACTGGATTTCGCCGCCCTCACGGCTGCGTTGGAGCTTCGCTTCGGTGAGAAGTGCCAGAAAGATTTCAGCCGACTCCAGTTGAAGTCCCGTTTCCAGAAAACCGGGGAAACCCTGCAAGAGCTAGCGGCGGACGTCGAGAGACTGTCTCATCTTGCTTTTTGCGACTGTCCTGTGGATGTTCGGGACAACCTGGCACTCAACTACTACATCGACGGGGTTCGAGATCCGGAAATCCAGAAAGCTCTACGGATGGCGGATGTCAAAGACCTGAATTCTGCTGTTGTGTATGCGATGAGATACGAGGCCGCCCAAGAAGCAACCCGTGTGGATCGCCATCTAATCCGGACTCAGGAAGCTGTTGAGTCTGATTCCAGGTCGTCTCATCTCGCTGAACTTGAGAGACAACTCGGTGACTTGACAAGACATCTGAGCAGCATAACAGCCCAAAAGAAACAAGAGCAGAAGTGCTGGAAATGCGGTAGTGAAGGACACCTGCGAAGGAGTTGTCCGGCTCGCCAAGCTACGCGAGGGAAGGAAATCACCACCACTAGAGCTCTGCAGATTTCCTCTTCTAGTAGTGGCAGTGATGGACTTTTCATTTACGCTCATGTGAATGGGAACCCCTGCAGACTGATTGTCGACACTGGAGCCAATGTGACAATCATTAGGACAGATGTGGCTCGTGAATTTGGATTGAAACTGCTGTGGACCTCGCCACGCGTAAGTCTCCAGACTGTGACAGGTGACAAAATTGAGATTGACGGTAAAGTGGACTTGGAAATAGTGTTTGGGAATGCCACCTACCATCATACGGCATTCGTCGCTAATATCACGGACCCCTTCATTCTCGGATTGGACTTTTTAAAGAAATATGACTTCACTCTCGACTTCAAGACTAATGAGCTGCACTCGATGAGAGAAGACATAGCTGTTTTCCCCGCAGAAAGTGATGTAAAATCCGCTCATCAAATAATAGCCCGAACAGATTTATCGATTCCCTCAAGGTCAGAATCATTAATACCTGGCTCCCTTGAAGAAAGCAATAGTTTTCGATTTGGACTCATTGAATACCCTAACCTAAGCAATAGCCTAAAAGGAGTGCTGGTAGCATCTACGCTTGTGGACCTTTCTAAGGATGTAATTCCCGTGAGAGTCGCCAACGTGAGTGAAAGGCCAAGGAATATCCGGAAAGGTGAAGTGTTAGCAACTTGTACTCCAGTAAACTGCATCATTAGAAGAATCAATTCCCCCGAGACTGTGTCTTCTGAGTCCTTGACATCGAAGTTAATTGGGAGTGCACCCTTATCGGAGGATCAAAGAACTGCTGCGGAACAATTGGTGGACGACTTCAAGCATCTGTTTTCATCTACATCGGAGGATGTTGGCCGTACGAATTTAACGCAGCATAGGATTTACACTGGAGAACACCCCCCTATTAAACAGCCTCCAAGACGACTACCGTTCGCGAAGAAGGAAGAGGTTGAAACTCTCCTGAAAGAGATGAAGGAGAATGATGTAATCGAACCGTCATCCAGTCCTTGGGCTTCTCCCATCGTCTTAGTCCGAAAGAAAGATGGCTCCACCAGATTTTGTGTCGATTACCGACGGCTGAATGAAATCACCAAGAAAGACAGTTACCCTCTTCCACGGATAGACGACACCTTGGACACTCTTTCCGGACACAAGTGGTTTTCGACCCTGGACTTGAAGAGCGGCTACTGGCAGGTTGAAATACACCCTGATGACCGAGAGAAGACAGCGTTTACAACTGGACAAGGCTTATGGCAGTTTAAAGTGATGCCCTTCGGCCTCTGCAATGCACCAGCTACGTTCGAGCGTCTTATGGAGACAGTGTTAAGAGGACTTTCCTACGAATCCTGTCTGTTCTATTTAGACGATATCATCATCGTGGGACGCAGTTTCGAAGAACATCTGGCAAATCTTAGGAAGGTGCTGCAAAGGCTTAAGGAAGCCAATCTGAAGTTAAGCCCGTCCAAATGTAATTTGTTCCGCCGGGAAGTGAACTATCTTGGTCACATCATCTCTTCTGAGGGTGTACAAACCGATCCAGAAAAGGTATCCGCGGTCAAGAGTTGGAGTCGTCCCGAAAACATCCATCAGCTGCGAAGTTTCCTGGGGCTCTGCACGTACTACAGGAAGTTTGTGAAGGGTTTTTCCAACATTGCACGACCTTTGCATAAGCTGACGGAGAGCAAGCAAAAGTTCGAATGGTCCAAAGAATGCGAAGCTGCATTTCTACGACTGAAGGAGGCTTTAACATCAACGCCTATCCTCGCCTATCCTCAGCCTGAAAAATCCTTCATCCTGGACACTGATGCGAGCAACGAGGGCATCGGAGCTGTTTTATCCCAAGAAATTGACGGAAATGAACATGTCATCGCTTACTGGAGCAAATGCTTATCAAAGTCGGAGCGAAATTACTGCGTCACCAGAAAGGAGTTACTGGCCATAGTGAAAGCTGTAGAACACTTCCATCATTACCTCTACGGCCGAAAATTTCTGCTTCGGACAGATCATGCCTCGTTAACTTGGCTTTTGAACTTCAGGAATCCGGAAGGCCAGATAGCCAGATGGATACAGCGGCTCCAGGAATATGACATGGAGATCAAGCATCGAAAAGGGTTATCTCACGGTAATGCTGACGCTTTATCAAGGAGACCCTGTCCTGAGAACTGCCACTATTGTTCCCGAATCGAGAAACAGTATGGAACGACTAGCCCTACCGCCTATCAGGTGACAGTGACTCCAACATCATCAGAACATGATCCATGGAGTGACGACCAAGTTCGAAAAGATCAACTTGAAGACCCCGACATAAAACCAATTTTGGAATTCATGGAAAGTGACAGTCGGCGACCTAGCTGGCAGGACGTTTCCATCTTCAGTCCTGAAACAAAAAGATACTGGGCTTTATGGAATTCGCTCCATTTACGGAACGGCGTGCTACACCGAAAATGGGAATCTGACGACGGCAAAACATCTAGGTGGCAGTTACTACTTCCCCGATCAAGGATTTCAGATGTTCTGAAAGAAATACATAGTAGTGCGACTGGAGGACATTTTGGTGTGTTGAAAACCCTCAATAAAGTTCGGGAGCGCTTCTTCTGGAGCAAGGCGAAGGATGACGTGGAGAAGTGGTGCCATTCTTGTGACGCCTGTGCTGCTCGTAAAGGACCGAAGAAGAGAAGCAGAGGGAAGCTACATCTGTACAACGTTGGAGCTCCTTTCGAACGAATTGGGATCGACATCCTGGGTCCTCTACCAAGAACTGCTGATGGGAACAAATACATTCTTGTTTCCATCGACTACTTCACCAAATGGCCGGAAGCATATCCCATTCCAGATCAAGAGGCTACCACCGTAGCAGAGACTCTAGTCCAACACTGGATCTCGAGATATGGAACACCTTTGCAGATTCATTCCGATCAAGGGAGGAATTTCATCTCTGCTGTGTTTAAGGGCCTATGTCAAATTCTCGGAATTGAGAAAACTAGGACAACACCACTACACCCACAATCGGACGGCATGGTGGAGAGATTTAACCGCACAATCCTGAATAATCTCTCTCTTATGGTATCCAGAAATCAACAGGATTGGGACAAGAAGCTACCTTTGTTCCTGCTGGCCTACCGCAGTGCTGTCCACGAGACTACCGGATTTGCCCCATCTCAGATGCTCTTCGGACGAGAGCTTCGGCTACCTTGTGATCTCGTCTTCGGTCGTCCTCCGGATGCGCCCTCATCGCCTGAGGAGTACATCCAGGATCTCCAGGCCCGGTTGGAAGACGTTCATAACTTCGCACGAGAGCGAATCAACATCGCGGCGGAGAAGATGAAGACCCGATACGACACAAGGTCTACTGGACATGAATTCAACGAAGGCGACAAGGTTTGGTTATGGAATCCCATCCGACGGAAAGGTCTTTCACCCAAATTGCAGTCGCATTGGGATGGACCCTACAAAGTCGTTAACCGACTAAATGACGTCGTAGTGAGGATCCAAAAATCACCTAATGCAAAACCTAGGGTTGTACATTATGATCGGTTAGCCCCATACTATGGCCATAGTTCATGAGTATTACGTAAACAACCATGGTTGATAACATAAAAATTGTAGATAATTTTTGCTTTTAATGTTTAGTAATATTTCTTGTTATTATTGTGTTTTCTGTATCTGTTAGTTATTAATTAATGTGTATATTTGTAAACTTGTGATAGAAAATTGGCACCCTTTCTGGGGATTGTACTGCCCGGGACGTGCAGTCCTTAGGAAGGGGGCAATGTTACAAATTCTGTAAATAGTAATTATTGTAGTAACGTAACCTGTAAATAGTTTCCCGTAATGAATATACAACCCCTTTTTTTTTCATTCGGCTAAAGTATACGACCCCTATTTTCTTTCTTTTCGTTGATAACGGTCAACGCATTTCGAGAAGCGTGTGGAATATTTGAGAAAATTCTTTTCGGTGTATTTAAGCCGTTAGCGATGGATAAACGGAGAGTTTCGTTTGATATTTCGAACCGAGAGGATTTTTGCTCTGTTTATAGCGAGGCATTTCGCTGTGTTGTTTTCGTATTTGGAAGTAAATACGTGTGTAAACGTTGAGTTTACGGTGTTGTGTGATAATTGCTTAATTGCTGATGAATAATTTGGCAGTTGTTGAAGATCTTTCCTGTACATAGTGTAAATAAATTTCCTGTGTTTTTATCAAGAACTGTGTCTTCATTTCAAGAAAGTGGAAGTCGCACCGAATCCGTTACAGTATGCATATTTAATCAAATTTGTGCTCTGTTTCATTTTCATTTATTTGTATTTCTGAATCATTTTTACAATGTTCAACTTGAAATCAGTAGCAATAGAATACATATATTTTTAAGCTTTTCGGATGTTTTTGTTATTGTATTTCCCTTTTATACATATGCAGAATACTTCATTTCATTTAAGTTATTCCAACCTACTGCTTGTTATGGTGCTTATTTGGACGTCATCTCTTGAATATGTTTATTTCAATCAAAAATGTTTTTTAAGATTATGAAACAATGCAAGTTAATTTTTACATATTGATTAATTCAGTGAGAGTGCATTAAAACAAGAGCATTATGTTACCATTAAATTGTTTAGTAGTACACAAATGTGCATAAAATGTCAGCTTTTTTTTTTTTCTCTCTGCATAGTAGCAATAAATAAATAATAAATGTTCTATAAAATTTACTACACTTCTAAGTTTTCAGTTCTACTAATTTGTCACTAACACAAATTTATGTGACCCTATTTCATCAGCCCCTCTACATCCTTCACACTCAATTTCTTAAAATGTCTGTACCTTTGAAGTAGTTTTGAGATCTTGTGTCTAATTCCTACTTGATGTATCAGAAGCATTCCTACTTACAATTGTAAGTGAACCTGAGAATACCTTGTGAGCTGTTATTCATGACTAACTCTTGTGATGACGTAATAAACTCTCTGGTATGACAAGAGGTATTTGCTCTGATACAAGTTTTAGCATAGTAGTTTTTCTATAAGTCAAGAGCTACATTCAGGCAGAAGGTAATCCAGAAATAACTCATGGTTCTGAAAAAGACTACAAAATCATTATCAAATTGAGGAAAAGTTTGTGCTATATTGAGAAGAAATAATTTAGATGTAAAAACTACACCATCCCTCATGAAATACAGGTTTCACAGCATTTCATAGCCTTGTTAACTTATTGTAGATTGTTCTTTTAACCTAACTACTCTATCTTTGTAATTCAATCTAAGTTTAGGCTTCATTTTGAGGTCAATAGACATCAAAAAGTTCCAACACATAAATGATTATCAGTTAAGCAATTCAGAAATATTGCATAAACTCAAAGCAAAAAAAAAAAAAAAATCCATGACATTCTATGACCAAAATGGAAACAAATTGAAGGTACCAAGAGCACAAGGTTGGTACCACACTGCTGCTCAGCAATATGCAAAATGGTGTTTTTTGACATCTGATTTACATCAGCTTCAAAACCTAAATACTAACTTTTTTTTTAATGTTGCTTGCTGTGATGTAAGTCAATAGATACAATATTGGTTTTTCAAATTTATATAGTCTTATATTTCTTCCAAACCATGTAGAAATTACTTGAACATTTGATTGTAAGTGCAATTGTTGTGCAAAATTTGAATAAACATTGATAGGGTAGAATGAGCATTTCTGCATAATCATTTTTAAATTGAGAATCATTTTCATGCAAAAAATAAATGAATAATGTTTCAAACTAAGAAAATTTTAAGAATAATATTGCTATACTATATTTTTTCTAAAGAAAAACTGCCAGTTTTCAAACTTTTTAGGTGAGAAATTAAGGTGTGGATGTCACAAATAGGGAAAATTTATATGTAAAATAACAGTTTTAATAAGTAGCACATTGTTGTATAGCTGTATTGGGGTAAAAAAATTGACATATGACTTCATAAAAATGCATTTTTCCCCCCCCAGTGGTGGCATCAGCATAACAGTTCATGGCACAAATTTAAATGCTGTCCAGGAACCTATGATGTATGTTATGGTTGACAATCAAGAATATACTAGTGTAAGTTACAACTATCTCTCTTTTTTATAAACTTTAATTATTTGCTGAAAGCATTTTGTAACTCTGTATTCCCTTTCAGCAATGTAAAGCCGAATCTGCCACTGAAATGAAGTGCCGAAGTCCAGCTGTTCCACCATCAAAGTTGGACTTCTCGGGAGAGGAAGCTATAGAGCTAGATTTTGGTTTTTTAATGGATAATGTTGACAAAGTGAAAAATTTAAGTGAAAGACCTGGCTTTCCTAAGTTTTATATGTACCCTGATCCTCTTTATTACAAGTTTACTGAAGAGAATCAGATTAAGTACTACAAGAGTGACTACTTGACAATCAATGTAAATATATTATTTTCACCATGCTGGTTTTGGTATTGTTATAAGTGATCTTATTCTTAACTTCCTATTCCAACCTTTATTAATTTATTTATTTTGATGCTCTCTCTCTTTTTTTCCTTTTTTGTATTGGAACATGCATAACTTTTGATGGATAAAATCCTTTGATGTTTTTTGATTTGCATCACATAAAAACCTTGCTTTTTAAATTACCAGCTATGCTTTTCGTTTATTGAACCGTTTTAGGAACGAACACAGTGGCACAATCAGAAAAATCTTCTGGGAGGGACAAAACCTATGCCACTGCAGTTCTGTCAGTAATAAGATGTTTTAACACTTTTTTTTTGCAAACTATTTTTTGCATTTAGAAAGTTTAATTTAGTTCGAATAAGTTCTGTAGGAATCTATATTCACAAAGCTTCAAAGTACTAAGCATATTTTTCAGTACATAATCTACATTCTCCATACAGTATAAATTGTATTATGATGCTTAATACCTAATGCCAATCAGAGTCAAAAATAAATATGTAAAATTATTCTTACTATAATTGACCAACGCATGTAGTAATACATTTCCATGCTGATAAAATGAAAAGAATATGTGCACATACTACAAATTAAACAGTAAAGAATAAACAAATCACAATACTCAAATCTACTAGATTAACCAATGGTGCATGAACAGTTGTTTAGAATTATAATCTAAAAAATTAAGCATAACTTTTATTTCACTTTAAATAACTATGAATTGTTAAAAATTATATTAGTGGAAGAGGGAAAGCTGGTGTGCACCTGTATCCTTGGTTTAGTTGCAGATTTTGCTTGCAGTTGCCAATATTAGGTCAGCGTTCAGACTACACTGCAGTTTTTTCTACTCTTTCGAGAAATGCGGAAATGATAAAGCTGTAACCTGGATAGAAAGAGTGAGATACAGTAATAAATTTTGAAACATGATGCATCCCATTCGAAAATTTTAAATAGTGACTGAATAAGTTTTAATGTTGACGTAAATAGTTATATTTGTGGAGGATTCATCAGCATTTGTAATTCTTATTTTGTGCTTTGTTGCTATCAAAGGATAGCTTTCACTTTCTTACTTCTCCATATGGTAAAATGTGTCTCATTTACATAAACATTACTCAAACTATAGACTGCTGTAAAAAGGAGAAAAAATGCACCGACTTTTATGCTAGAAACTTAATGTATTAAGCTACTGTATTAGAATAATCCTTATATTTTTGAATTATATGCAGCTCTGACAAAGAGTAATTTCAGCAATTTCACAATATAAGTGAAATATGTGTTAGCAAATCATTTACCTGAAATAAAAACTTCTGAAATTTTTGTAACCCTTGTCCCCAAACTGCCAATTTGAGAGAGCATGCACTAGATTGTAATGAAATTTTAGAGAAGACAAGTCATACCACCTTAATGATAATTCATTTAATTTTAAATTGATTCCAATTAAAAATTTCATTTTCCTCAAGGTGATTCCAAACTGAGAGTAATAAAAAAATTAGCTATTTAAAATACAATAACTTTTTAAACATGGAAATGCAATTTATTTAAATTTGCATCTCTGTATGTTTTTAAAATTAAGAATGAATAAGTTATAAATTTAATCATTTGTTATTTAAGTATTTTGCATATATTTTATTGGCAATCGTTTTCTTTCCTAATTAAAAAAAAATCCTTCCAATAGGGATTTTTTATGTATCTATTTATTTTTTTTTAAATTGAAAAAATGTTTATTATGTGTTTATACCCATGCTTCACTTTCTAGCTGTTTAAACATAATTTTATTTTGAACTTTGCTTCGTACAACTAATAAGTATTACGGTATGAGACTCCAAATCCAGAATGATTACAGATTTGACAGGGTTCGTACGATCCTTACAAACTCCTGCTTTTTAAGAAAATAAAATAAGGGCCCTTAAAACTCCTGAATTTTGCTATTATCTCCTTACAAACTCCTTATTTTTTTATTCTGCATGACCTTATATATTTTCTTCTATCATCGCCGATCCGATACCGAATTTTACCGGAATTCCGCTACACCGAATTTTACCGGAATTTTCTTATGTTAATACCGATAATCCGATTTTTTCGTTAGACTATTTTCTTTCCCACATCCGAATTTTTTTTCCAAATTTCTGAAGATTATAACACCTTGTATACTTGTTAAAATGCCATTCCTAAGTTTTTTTTTGCTTGAATAATTTTTTTATTTGCCGTTTTTAGACTTTTGCTGCTTTCATTTTGATTTAAATCAATCTCTTTGCATTCGATAAGAGAATCGAATTTTTCTGATTTTAGATGCTTATTATGCTTTTTTGGAGGGCAAACAAATGAAATTTCTTTTTATTCCTATAAAAATTACAAAGTTAAAATTTTCAAGCCGAATTCTGAGTCCTTTATGAGAGCCAAAATGTTAAAATCTAAATGGCTAGTTTAATTTGATTTTTTCTTCAATTATGTCGATTGTTATTAATAATACGTTTATTGTAGAGCTTTGAAATGCAATTCTAAACTAATTTACTTAAATAAACTCTTTTATGTGACGTTCTTTATACTTTTACGCTTTCACTTTGAAAATCGCAATCTCTTTGCATCCGCTGTACTGTATTTCAATTATTTTGAAAATTGGAAGTTATTTTGGTCTCTACTACTTTCAGTTGGCTTCTTATAGTTCTTATTTCAGCAATTATTCTGTGTTTTTATGCTTTTTTTGGTTAGGAAATTGTTAGTATACATGTTTTGTTTTTTTAGAAAATACTAATTTTCAATCAGTACCACTTACTTTTTATTCATTTTCAAAGCACCCCCCCCCCTCGTATTTGAATTTGATTCCGAGACTGCTCAAATCTAAGAAGCAGTAAATGCATATTTTACTATAAATTTAGTATGTTACTTTTTTTTCTGAAATACGTTTTTAAAAATGCATCTTTCAACAAGAAACTAGTCCTTAAAAAGTTTAATGAACTCCTGCAAAACTCCTTAAAAGCTCCTTACTTTTAATTTTCAAAGTTGAGTATGAACCCTGTTTTAGATCTTGACTCAAAAAATACTTGAATTTTTCCTGCTACGCCATATTTAACCCGCTATTTTCAAATTTCACTTATGTTCCCTTTAAATTTCCTTTTCAATTTTGATGAAAGTATACTTTAATGTGATTTTTTAAAAAAGTTTGTGATAATTGGCAGCGGTGTATGATCCACAGTTGTTACTACTAGTTGTTCATTATTATGCATTACGTATATGATATGACAATGATGTGATAAATAAATTGCATTTGTGCTGATAAATATAACTCCATTTTTGTTCAATATGCTTCATTTGTGTGGCAATAATAAAATAAAAGGAAGTATTGTAAACCAAAAGCAGATGCTAAAATACCACTGCATAATTGCAGCAAAATGTTTATATTGTGCATGACATGTGGCATTGAAGAAACATAAAAATAATTTATAAGTTCTGTGTTTTCAAGTAGTAGCTAAGCGTTTACTATTTTTCATGTTAAAATTTTTTTTAAAAATGAAAAAAGTTTTATTTTTAGAATTTGTGGAGAAAAGTTCTGGGTTTGGGGTCTTCTGGATTTCAAAAATTGTGTCTCTTACTGTTTGTTGACATTACTTTCTTTTAAATCTGTAAAGATATTAAATTTTTTATGTTTATGAAGGGTCAAAATCTGGATCGTGCATCACAAGAATCTGATGTTATTGTTCGTATTGGAACAAGCTATTGCAACGTAACATCACTTTCAAGATCTCAACTGACATGTCGTCCACCAACTTCTCAGCCCCATGCACGAGATTTTGCTGGCTTTCCAATCCCTGGACAGTTACCAGAAGTTGTGGTATGAGTATCTTAATTTTTAGTACTGATATGTTTTTATAAAGTTTTATTCTTGTAGTGTATTTTTCTTTAAAATATATATATATATATATATATATATATATATATATATATATATATATATATATATATATATATATATATATATATATATATATATATATTTATTTATTTATTCAGTCGACTCCCACTATATACAATGTGATTCGACTGACGCGAAATGGCTATACCGTGAGTTTTTCACGAGAACAAATTCTACAGCTAACGGGAATTCCTCGCTTGCAACACGAAAATATTTGGAAAGGAATCGTGATGCTGCATCATTATGGGCTACTAAATATTGTTTTTGTGAATGTACTTTCACACTTGGCATCACTGACAGCTAAAGTTTTCACAGCATATTAGTCTAAAAATCACTTTGTTAGTGTATATAAAAACCACTCCAAATTTTTCATTGATTTTTTTAAGTTTTAAATATGAAACGTGATGAAATGCTGTGGCACATAGGGGGGCTGTTTCATCTTAAGTTTTTGAAGAGGAAAAGAGAAAGTTTGTTACAGTTTTAGAAAATGTAAAGATTTTTCATACGCTTGAACAACTAAAAAGTGGATCAAAGGCAGCGCGACAATAAGTTATAAATGAATCTTCCTTACTTACAGTTAAGAGTCAAGTTAAGGGTAGTTTGCTAAAGTTTAGAACTTAGTTTTGATATACAGCTTGCAGAGTAGTGTTTAAGCAAAATGTGAGCAGTATGAAATTTGAAGCTGCTCTTTTATTATGGATTAAAAAGACCTTGGAAAAAGGGTTGTTACTACAGATGGAACCATTTTTAAAGTAAATGCAAAGCAACTGTGTTTGAAAATATATTAGAATAACGATCTGCAGCATAATTATTTTAAATTTTGAAGCTTAATTTAACTATTGTATCCAACTGTACAGTACAGTTATAGTGCAGTGCTTTATTATTACTACATACTGTATGTACTGTACTGTTTTATTTTATGTCTCTCTCTCCCACTGGTCATTGATTTTGTGAATTGTAACAGTATTTTATGTTGGATAATGCATTTTTTTAAATGCAGTAAAAAATCACCTCTTTATGAAAGAAACCAAAATATATAGTAAAGAAACCTGTGTTTTTACCATATCTAAAAACACGTATGTTAATAAAAAAATTCGTATGCATACCCTTTTCCACAACACAAAACTTCGACTTATGCAAGGGGTCTTGAAACGCAACCCCTGCATATGTAGAGACTCCACTGTATCTAGAAAATTAAATTTTGAGGTGCAGTTTTTAAAAACTGTACTTTGAATATTGAAACTGTTTTAAATTATTTGTGTCACATTTGAAGATTAAATAACAAAACGTGTCCTTTATTTTGTTGTAGGTGGAAGTGGGAGATATTTTGAAATTTCCAATTGGAAAGCTTAGCTATGAACTTCCATCCTCTCATGATAGTGCCTTATCCAAACCAGTCATAATTGGTGTCATAGTAGGAGGATGCATTCTTGTGATAATTGTCATCATAATTCTAATTGCTTATCGCCAAAAATCCACTGAAAGTAGTCGTGTGTTGAAAAATATGCAAGAGCAGATGGATGTTCTTGAACTTCGTGTAGCTAGTGAATGTAAAGAAGGTGAGGCATATCTCTGATTTTTAAATCACAGTTCAATTATCAATAATATATTTATGCTTTAATGTAAAATGTACATGGATTCAATGACCTTAAAAATATCAAAAGCAGTCTTAAATTTTGTTTTTAAATTAGAGACACATAAAGTGCATTATATTCTGTAAGTCTCAAAAGGCCTTATGAGGTATTAAATTTGTTTTTCCAAAACTTTAGAAATCGTGGCGGTGCTTAATTTTTTTTTCAAAGGTAAAAAGTTTTGTTTAAAGGATAATAAATAATTTTCCACTGTCATCAACTTAAATGTTGAGCTGCTTGTTTAGCTTTCAACTTTACTAAACTTTAAACATTTCATATATACCTAACAAATCTTGATACAAAATAAATAAAAAGAAACTTGGAAGAAGAAATTGATAAAAGCCTTTTTGGGCATGTTCTAATAGGCAGTGCGCTTTTCCGGGCACAAACCAGAAGCATTATAAAGGAGTCACTGGTTAGCTGATTGTGTATGAAAATGTGCTACAGACCACTGACATTACACAGGGGAACAAAAAAATATTTTTTCTTTGGTGCCCTGAGTTTGAGAACTGATTTTAGATATGTTTGAGGCTCTGAATCAAAATAGGAAATTATTTTTTCTCTAGCTGCTCTACTTTTTCAGATAAGTGCTGCTATTTTACCCTAAATGTGCAGTTTTAACTCCCTTTTGTTCGTTTCTAAAGCAAGTATAAGCTTCTGAAAGAAGGATTTATTCTAGCATATTTACCCTATTGTCACTCCACTGTCCAGTTACGTTCAGGAAAATTCACTACATGCAGTATGTATCTAGGAAGTTTAGTAACTACGCTTCAATGAGTTAAGGTCAATCTGTAATTTAGAAATGTGAGTTCTTAGGCAAAACTGATGTCATATTTTAACTTAGGGCACCAAATTCATACAAAATCGGTTCCAAATACCCAGGCACCAAAATAAATGTTCCTATATGTTATCAATCCTCATGGGGGAGGGGGGGGGGGTTAGCCACCTGGGTTAACCGAGAAGCCTATTTAGACATAACCTTCTAGTTTGAATGTGTGATTGTATTCACAACAAATTTGTGTCCTTTCAATAAATAATTTTTAGTTTTTAAACAAAAACTTTTATTGTGAATTAAAAACTATTTAGCTCTTATAATTTAATACTTGATAAAGGATGGTTAGATTTGTTATCAGTGTACTCATACCTGCCAGCTCTACTGGATTTTCCGAGAAACTCCCGGATTTCTAACATTTCTCCCAGTCTCCCGATTTTTATTGAAAATCTCCCGGTTTTTATTAATCTCTAATAAAAATCCGTCCATTTAGTGATTTTCTTGAAAATGAAAAAAATAAACCCCTTTAAAATAAATTTTTATATCGTTTTAGCGCTTTTACTCCATGGTTTGAACGTTTCCTGCTTAATTTCAAACTCTGGCACATTGGAATCTGGCAACATCAGTTCTTGTTTACGTTTGAAATCTTGCTTTGCGCACTCATCGCTAAACCTGTGTTGCTTAGTTACAAAATTTCTTGTTATACACAAAAGGACCGCTATTATCGGGCACTTTGCAGCCCAGAAAAGTAGATTAAATCTTGTTGAAGACCTGAAAAAACTTGTCTATGATTGTATTTTTACAGATAACTGAAATTCTTTTTTTAATTAATTAATTTCTGTGTATATGACTTGCATATGATTATACTTTAAGAGATAATAAAAAATCCTTATTTTCCACTCAATAACATGGAAAAAAGTGATATTGAGTGACAAAGCACCACATTGAAAAAATCTACTGGATTTTTTTCTTTGAATGTTGGCAGGTATGGTGTACTTGAATAGTGATACATTTTGAATTAGATAAAAATGCAGAAACATACATTGAAGCAAAAACTACTGTATAAGAACAGCTAAAAACCTTTAATTCATTAACATAAAAAACTTCAAAGCTAAAGCATTAAAAATCAGGTCAGCACATGACTCTGTGACATGTCAATGTGAGAGATTAGTTCTATGCAACTTACCCAACTTTATTGCTTTTTTATCATCATTGTGTATTTCTTGTCGCTTCTTATTTTGAGTTTGTTCAACAATCAATATAGCTTTAAAAGAGTCTAATCAGCCTCATAAAAGGCTTATATCTTACTATATACTATATAGAGTATTAATACTTGGAATTCTGATACAACTAAAATCTTTCATTCTGTATTTAAGTTATTATTTATTTATTATAATTTTTATTATATTTATTTATTTATCCATCTATTTTATTTATTTATTGACTGTTACATGTTATGCAAACTAAATTTGCTTTATACTTATAGCATTTGCTGAGTTACAGACTGAAATGACAGATTTAACGAGTGATCTGACTGCTGGTGGAATCCCATTTTTAGATTACCAAAGTTATGCTATGAAAGTACTTTTCCCTAATTCAGATGACCACCCAGTTCTTCGAGAAATGCAGGTACTTGTACAAGTTCATTTGTGGAAATATTTTGATGTGGTTTAGTTGTTTGAAGTTTTTGAAATATTTTCTGAAATAACCTCTTTTCTATGAATCAAAATATTACTTTAAAAACTCACTTAATACAATAAAGTAGAAAAAAAACAAAAGAAAACATTGAAAAATAAAAGAAATCAGTAGTATAAAACGTAAATTGTTCTCATAAACTGTTCCAAACACCTACTATCCTGTTGTAATTTCTTCCTGATTGCAAGATTAGCTTGGGATTAGAAAAACTTAACCTTTTGACACCTTAATTTTCTTAATGAAGTTGCTCAAAAGCATGCATATTTTTTATGTTTTAAAAAAACAGTAGGGCTGGGGGGTGTAAGAATTTCTGCATTGTTGCATTGCGATGCATCGCCAACCTTACATTACAATGCATCATGTTTTTTTTTTTTTTTTTTTTTTTTTTTTTTTTTTTTTTTTTTTTTTGTAGCACCAGCAAGAAATAGTAAAAAAAAAAATGTGTTGAAAATGCAAAATAGCAATAAATATTACAGGCGTCTTTTTTAAGATTACAATAAGCCTATTTTTTTAATGCAAAAGGATGCGAGCATATGGAAGCAATCTCTCCTTGTGTGTGTGTGTGCATTTAAAAAGGGGTTCCTCAAAACACCTAAAAAGGTGTATGCAATCTGTGTTTGTTGCTATTTTGCTCTTAAAGCATTGTTTTTTTTTTTTTTTTTTTTTTTTGAGCAATCAAGATTGCTTATTGTTCTCATTTCACCATCTGTGATGTCCATGCCTTTTTCAACCCCCACTGTCACCTGCAGGCAGGGTTGTCCCATTTTGTCCACCCCGGAAAAAACCGTCCCGGACAAAATGTCATTTTGTCCATTTCGTCCACTTTATCAGTAAACTGAAAGTTTTGAGTTAAAAATTTGAATTTTTCCTATTCAAGTAATATTTTAATATAAAAATATCATACATAATTAAGCATGTAAACAATTGATTGTAAAATAATATAAAATGAAAATTAAAAAAGTAAGATCAGTTGGAGTTTATGTAACTGTGTTACTAAATCAAATAAAAGTTAAAATAAATTATAACGCATGTAATAGCATTTAAAAAATGTTGGCATGAAGTGAAATCTGTTCTTGCAATGCAAATACAAATGTGATGATCAGCAACAGGCTCTAACTAGGCTGTTCTTAGTCAATTTATTAGTCCCAAATGAAGATAAATGACAATTTTAAAGCTATCTATCCTCTTGCCTATTCTAGCTTCTTCTGGTACACTGTTCTGAGTACCCACAACCCTACTAAAATAGTATTTGTATGACATTAACATATTCATAAAATATGCTGAGTACATAAATATTTTACTATGGGGTGACATCAATAAAAACTACAAAAATATAACAGTTATAAAAATGTTTTTAGTCTATGATTTTTATTATTTTTATTTTTTGTATGTATGTCTCCAAGCATTTCATTTGACTTTCCCATTGAGTTTATTTTCTACTACTGTATGTAATAGCCTAATCATGTCCAATAGCTTAGTCACATTGTTAAATTTTATTGCTTTTAAGTAAATAATAATCTAAAATTAGCTTGACCAATTTTTAATTAATTTTTTTTTAGATTTATGAAATTCTAAAGCTAATGATTCTATTTTAATAAAATGATTAATTCATAATAGAAAATGTAGATTTATGAATTAGATAATTGGATGAATTTAAATAACATACTAATATTATTACACACTAATAATAAATTTATGTATGTATAATCAGTTTATTTTCCATTTTGTCCAGTTTCTTCCGGCATCCCGGACTTTTTAAAAAAAGTGGACAAAACAGCAATCCTGCCTGCAGGCGTGACTCCGTGCCCTGGTAGCCACTCCTGGATGGTGGGGTCCATGTCCTACACACATGCACGCTCATACACATATGCAGTCACGCACATACACACACGCCGACGTGCATACACACAGGTCTAGGTGCATACAAAAGCCTACACCATACACATACACAACTAATACACACGTCTCGGTTCAAGAGGAGAGGTGGGTTGGAGGGACAGGAGCCGTGTCTAGAAACAAGTGAGTACAATAGTAATCAATAAGAAGGGCCCTGTCGCAACTTGTGATTGCAAAAAACATAATTTGAATTCAAAATTTCAGAATTCATTTTTTTTTTTTTTTTTTTTTTTTTGTGAATGATTATAAGATAAATTTTACTCATCAATTTCTGTTAAGAGCTTAAGAAATTTCCTCCCAGTGTTGAGAAAAGAGAAGGTCTTTGTTCGCTTATGATCTTCCACACAGAGATCCAGAACTTAAATTTTGTTTGGGGAATTTTTAATTTGCCAAATGATATTTTGAATTTTACTTAATGATAAAATACGAGCATGAACAGAAACATGTATCTAATGAGAAGAAACATTAATATCATTATTTTTTTAAAAGGCAGTTTCACAATGCAGTCTCCAAATTTACCAAATCCTCAGAAAAAAATTAGTTGAATAAGGACATTTTTGTTTGGTTACAGTGAACTCCTATTGGGGCGCCCCTTCTTCCACCAGGCATTTTGAAACAATTAAGAAATTAAAACGACAATGATTAACTAGTGTCTGTACATCAGAGCTTTAATTTGAAGTTGGTGTGATGTAGGGGTGCGAAATCGATGTCGATGTTTTGAAAACATCGATGTTTTTGTTAAAACATCAATGTTTTACTTTCGATGTTTTCGGAACATCGATGTTTTGGTTTCAATGTTTCTTCGATGTTGATGTTTTTGTATTATAACTAAAAATTATAGTAAAATGTGCTCCAATTTTCTCGCTAGGTAATTAAATTTATGTATGGAATTGCTCCAAAAATTTCATTTATTTGCGCACATTTAAAAATATCGATTTTTCTGTGTAAAGTATGATTTTTGGAAAGATCACTACAAGATGGTAAAAGATAATTGGAGGGTGAGGAAGAGGTCAAAGATATTGGAAGAACTCGACAATAGTAGTCTGTTGCCAGTTCTTGCAGTCGATTCTAAAACTCCAATTCTTAAACGAAAGGAGAATCCTATATATTACTACGGTGAATATTATAACTGTATGAATTCAGAACTGTTAAAAGTTGTGTCGAAGTATTAGATAGTGATGGCGACTTTTGTTTCATCAGAAAGAGTTTTTTCTCTGCCTGGTGGAATAGTCAGTGAAAAGAGAAATGCGCTTAAACACCAAATATTGGGGGTTACTTATCGTCTACCCAGGGGCGGATACAGACTAACATTTTAGGGGGCTCATGCTAAAGAGTGACCCTCACCGCTCCTCCATGAATAAACTTATGATTTTTGGTAAGAAAAATTTCTGAAACTGCTTAGGTGTTTAAAAAATACCACATCGGTCAGGGATATGGCGCCTAATAGGACAAAAACCTCATGAATAAAAACAATTATAAGAAGAAGTATTTCAAGTATTTACTTGTAAAAATAATTCAAAAACTGAAATTATTTACATTTTATCCATAAAGTGTTTGGATACAATGCGAACGGATAATATGTTGACGTTTAAGGGGGGTTCTTGACCCCTATGATCTTTTCCTTGTATCCGCCACTGCCTAGGTGGGCACCACTGCGAGAACCTATGTATAATGAGGTTTTGCGCTAACACGACACTCAAAGTTTACATTTCTTGCACGATAGTAAATCCTAAACACTGATTTAAACTAATAAACTATTTACAGCACATTTAAAAATAAACTGAGCATGAGTAAAAACTGCACTATCCAAAAATTACAACAGAAATTCTAATCTATAGAGATTTTACAGAAAAAAAGGCATTTATGGACTCAAATGTTTTATCGATTGAAGCGATGACTGAAGCTTTGGATATGGTTTTACAAAAACTATCGTTGATTAAATTTGTTGCTTATAAAAGCAAACGGGCGTCAGACACTTCTTTATTACTTTTCATTATACTGGCTCCAGAACTCAGCGCCGCAAACTGTCTCGAGAAAAGCTATTTTTACTGTCTACATACTTTAAATACATATGCTATAAATAGAAAAGTGACAGTTAATACCCCCCCTCCCCCCCCAAAAATCGAGAACTATTTACTATTTCTTATTATGGTTTCGGTCCGGCTTTTTTTTTTTTTTTCAAGCAGTCATTTTCACTTCTCAAATGCAATGAACCTTGAAACAGATTACAAAGTATTGTTGCAGATTTTGATGGGAGGAGGGGATCATGATTTTTCCCTTCCCCCTCCTCCTTGTATACACTTCGATCGGTTTCGATCAAGTTTTTTATTTTTTCGAGCAAACATTCAAATACTGTTGCGGGTTGGGGGAGGGGTGTTATGACCCCCTCACTCGTATCCGCCACTGCAACTACCCTCAATAAGCTGTCCACCAATTACTCACAATTTGTGTTTAACTTTTTTGCACTAACAGTTCAAAACATATTTCTTGCTCTAAATAATAATTGTCAGAATTAATTTTGTACTTTTAATATAATTTGCACAACTCTTTCTCATCATACAACTGACTGTAAGTGCTACGATATATTTTAATGCAGATTTAACTAGTTTGTATTAATTGTTGCATGTCTTATCATTTTTTAACTTATTATAGTACCAAGATGTTGTGAAATTATTCCTATTAAATTGTATTTATGATTTGCAGTTCAGTAGTTTCAATATATTCGTGGGGTTCGTGTTCTTTTGTATTGCTTAAATTAGCCGCAATGCCCTGATCCATTAAGAAACATTTGTTAGAGATTATCATTTATGTAAGTTTGTAGTGGAGTATACTAAAAAATGTATGTTAAATATTGACAAAACGATCGATGTTTTAAAACATCAATGTTCAGAAACATCGATGTTTTTTGGTCGATGTATCAATGCCATCGATGTTTTAATTTCCAACATCTATGTTTCGCCATCGATGTCGCACCACTAGTGTGATGCATCACCCAGCCCTAATATGTATTAAATTTATACAAAATAAGTTAGAAATTATGCTTTGTATGATAAATCTTGTAATCAGGTTCAAGGAGAAATTTTACTTCAAATTCTTCAAACAAAATTTGAGCTTTATTACAATTATTTTCTGCGTTTTTTGAGCAACAAACAACCCACTTTTAGTGAAACCCTTCTTTGTTGAATTAGGAGGTATGTGGCTTGTGAAATGGAGGAGTAATCAGGATAAATGCTTCAGAAAATGCATTACTGACAATTTAATTGATGAAATAGGGGAATACGGTTTTATAAAATTTTGGCTTCAGTCAAGTACTTTCCTCCAAAGGTGAATTATCTTTGCACCAACAGCTGTTGTTTAACTTTTTAGAAACAGGTTTTTTACATTCAAAAGCTGAAGATTGAAACTACATAACTGTGTTGTTCAATTAAAAAAAAAAAAAAAAAAAGCTTAAGCAGAAGCTATCACATCAACAGATCAGCATGATACATTCTGTGAGCTCCCTTACATACTCAGTGTGACTAAATTCCACTAAAAAATGTAAGAATTAATGCTTCAATGTTGTTTTCTATGTCCTGTCTCGACAGTCAAAATTAGTTTTGAAAATTTAAAGCTGGAAATTTTAGCATTGAAGATGAACCATGTTTTGGCTGCTCTATTGAAGTTGATTGTGAACAGTTTGAGAAAAATATACTGCAAGAGCATGACATTTGCCAAAAATCAATGGTTAACGTTGAAAAACGTAAATCTAACATTTAAGTTCAACTACTCAGTACACTGCAAATTAACTTGACACCCCAGGTTCCCCCACAGATGTGGTTCACCGGTTAGGTGTGACCTTGAATGCAGCTCAGTCTTTTTGATCCAGAGCAGGAGCTAAGCATCATCCTCAAAGGTCAATTTGTAATGGAAACTTAGCAGATTCTAATGGGCAACAGTCACCATTAGTGTACACAGTGGGACTTTGGTCGGTATCAAATTCTCTCTCTCTGCCTAGAGCCTACCTCATGTTTGCTTTTGATTTAGAAGGAAAATACTTGTTTTTGTGGAGTTTAAAATATGTGTAAAATGGTTTTATTTTGGTTTAATTATTTAGTTGTTTCAAAAAAAAAGACTTGTTAAATAATCTGTTGTGTTAATTTATATTTTATATTGATTTTAGCTTGATCCTTTGAAGAAACCATACATTGAGAAAGGGCTGCGTCTGTATGGTCAATTAATTATGAACAAAATTTTCTTGTTACTTTTCATACGAACACTGGAATCCAATCGCTATTTTTCTATGAGAGATAGGTATGTAGATTTTAAATAGTAATATTATTTTTTTTTATTTACTGTATCCTGAATATTTTAAATAAAACTAATAATTTTCATGAATGAAAACATTGGCATATGGATTTGAATCAAATGAGATTTTACTTTGTCTGAAATTAAAGACAGTGATTTATTACCTCTTAAAAACAAAAATTCCTTGAAAACTTTTTGTATTCATTGTGATTACCACACATTTTATTTGTTATTATTTTTTTAAGAGAAAAGACCTCATTTTACGCAGGTTTATTTTACTCAGTTTTGATTATATGCAGTTTAAGATTCGACACCTTTATTTTGTTTTACGAGGATGAGTTTCGATTTTATGCGGATGCGGCATTGCAAACCAGATAAAATTTTTCCATTTTTCAAAATCTCAACTCCTGAGATTGCAGATAAGAAGTAATAAACATGCTAACGCGCGCTTGACATGCTAACAAGCGAGCGTTAGCAACTGGAGAATTTTTTCGTAGTTACTTCCAGAGCTCTTTCCAGAAGCAAAGTTATTAAACTCGCACAATTAAGAGTTCACAGTAAGAACTTTGAGAAGTGATAAAGGGGGAAAAAAACCAATGAGGACATCAAATGACACACAACCAAAATTTTGAGCCATTCCTGGACAATGGCAATTGGTATGATTTATTAGTGAAGGAAGATTGTCATGGAAATAAAGGAAGTGATCATGGAAGCATTAATGCTCCACAAAGAACTACAGGGATTTTTTTTTTTTTTAATGACAAAATAATTACATAAACAGCTCTTTTTAATAAGCACTAAGTTAATTCATGTTTTCTTTATGCATGTTGTGCATATGTATTGGAATAAGTACACATTAAACTTTTTATATAAATTTATCTAGCACTAGAATGGATTTTTTTTTCATCTACGGAACTTAACCCCTGTGTTAACACTATTATTAAGTCTCAATTTACGTGGTTTCGTTTTACGCGGCATTTCTGTGGAAAGTAACCCCCGCATAAAACAAGGGTCTACTGTATTGCTAAAAATGTTTAACATAAATTGCCCAAATTTAATGAAAAATTCAAGTAAAATTTCTCAGGATCCATTAAAATTAATTTATTATTCAAAGTTGGTTTTAGGGTTAAAAGGCAGTGTTCCATTTGATGTAGTTTTATGTCTCTTTTGGTTTCTCATGTCATAGTCATCCCTCACAGTTGTAACATGGTAATCCATTATTGTTGAAGGGTAGAAATTTGTAATGTAGTTAGAAGTTTTGTCTTCATTCTTAAACTGATCATAAGCTATGACTATTTAGCAGAATTGTGCACATGATATTTCGGAGCCGTGTAATGTAATTATTTCTACGTTAGATGTTATTTTAAGCCAGAACCCATCTGCACTGGTTCTATTCAATGTTTATAGATAATTTCTGAATAATGAAGAAATAAATTCATATGTGCTATGGCATAAAAATCAAAGCAACTGGCATCAATTTGTTAAGTAAAAATGTTAAGTTTTAAAATCATACATGGTATTTGTAACTAACCCCTGCTCAATTAATTTTATTCTTGGCTGAAATTGCTTGCAAAAATTCTACTTGTGTGAACAATGAATTGATTTCTGTAGGAAAAGAGCACCATGTTCTACTCATTTAAATCTGTCCATAAAATAGTCTTTTAACTTAATTAAATAATGTCTTATGCTTACTTGTAATTCCAGTTTTACTAAGAAATGCTTAATTAAGATATTGTTTTTATTTTATTTTATTTTTTTATTTTTTTGTAGAGTCAACGTTGCATCTTTGATCATGGTTACACTACAAGGCAAAATGGAGTATTGTACAGAGTAAGTAAGATTCGTCTTTCAAATTTTTTGAAGTTCTTGTATATTTTCAATGAATAAGATTGAAGATTTAAATATTTATGACTTCTCTTTTCCAGCATTTTGAAAACTCTATTAGCTGAGTTAATTGAAAAATGTATTGAAGGGAAGAGCCATCCAAAACTTCTATTAAGAAGGTATTTTTGTTTATATTACCTTGTTTCCTGTGTACAGTAAATGCTTTGTTACTTCATGTTTTTTTTATGTTGGAATTTAGGACAGAATCAGTAGCAGAAAAGATGCTATCTTCATGGTTTACTTTTTTGCTGTATAAATTTTTAAGGGTGAGTATTCAACAGTCTACTACTTGTAATCATTTAATGTATTACATAGACTTGTTTTCTGTTATGTAACTTTATTAAAATGAACGATATAGGTTTACGTATTTCACAGGAGACACAGCCAGAGGACATTGTTTGAAGCTATTTAAAGCCCAGTTTAGTTTTCAATTGAAAGAGAAAGAAAAATTATTTTTTTGTTAGGTTCATTATTTTGTTTTATCAATCAAATCATAACTGTTTGTTCAAAAATATCCTTCAAAAAATAAAAACAACTCTGATTCGCTTGAAAATTAGCCAATTAAAGGGTTCAGTTTCCCCAAGCTAAATTGCCATACACAACTGGCCTTTTTGCTTCTTCTGTCTTTTCTTCAGGGCATTTATGCGGCTGCAGTGTTGCCGGATTGTGTCAAAATCGCCCACTAGGCAATTTTTTTCCCCTAATCTGGTGGCAGAAGGAAGCTGTTTCGTTTCAATCCGCTCGCTCTCTGGAAAGATCTGGAAACCCTAGCCACTCCCTCCCAGCTTCGTTTCTGTAAGCTCATTGGTTAACTCCAGGGCTTTTTTTGATCCCTATGTAAAGAACCAGGTGCTGCGGAACGAATTCTGAAACACGTGTGTTTGTTTATTTTGTATTGCGTTGAACAAAAATGGAGTCAAAAAAGTGAAGAAAAGCTATTTTCAAATGAACAAGGAGTCATATGCTGTTGAATTTCTGCATTTACAAATTTTGATAAGAAAGGGGGAAAATACATTGCAAAATTTGTATGAGTGGCTTAATGATTTCTCACGGCGGTCGAAACGATGTAGTTTGCCACATTACTGGAGGGGCCTACTTGAGAAATGTAGAAGAGGCCAAGAAGAGTTTTTTAATGAATTCATAAAAAAAAAGCCACCGCTGCTTCAATAAATTCAGCTGCATTTTCTTCACATACTGAAGTTGCTGATTTTGACAATATTTTTCAAATATAAATGCATCTTTTTATCTTGCAAAATAGTGGTATACCTTACAAATCGTTTTTTTTTTTTTTTTTTTTGAAGCATCATCTAACATCAGCATTTGTTTCATAAAAGTTAGCACAGTACAGTAAATTGATAGGTGGTTTCAATATTTGATGCATTACTGATTAGACTTGAGCTTCTAAAATTTTTTTACTTCCAACTTGACTTTTGAGAGGTTGAAAAAGTAAATACCTTTCCAAAGAAGGGAAACTTTCAGGCTATTAATTATACACTTCTAAAAATTTACTATTGGCAAAATTATATGAATATTCATTTTCATATTTAGTTATTCAATTTAATGTTAAAATTGCAGTAATTAGCTTTATTTAAATATTTCAATTACATTATAAATTTTGTATTAGTATTACACGTGCATAATGTAATGTTATACACTATTACGTCTATTAATGTGCGTCGGTTTTATTTAATGCTCTTGTAAAAAGTTTTACTGATGCCAGTTTTGAAAAGTTGGCAAGTCTGCCATGGCTCAAAAAAATCGAAGATCTGGTTGTTACGGATAATCATTTTCATTGAGCTGATGTTTGAAGTGTTAATCCACGAGGTTCAGTTATAGCAGGGGTTCTCAAACTGGGTGCCGTAAGAATTGGTGAGGGGTGCCGCAAGGTGTCTGGGTTTTGTGGCAATTCCCTCCAGCGTTTGGAAGGCTTATTAAAGAAATATATTACCAATGCAGCAAAAACGTTGACATTACTAGAGAAAGTAACAGTACAAGTTTTGTCTCCTTAATGTTCAAAGTGTGAACCTTTCGTAGTCTTAAAATTAATACTTGTGTCGCTCTCTGTAGCATGTCACAATCGATGGTATCTCACTTTCCAACAGGATGCGGCACCCCCTGTTATCTGACAGATGTTCCTCATTTCGTCAATAACGGGCTTCCTAGTTTTGAATTTGACGTTGTTCTAATAATGACAATCACCTTCTTTCATGGCCACCACTGTGCTCTCTGGACCTAACTGCTAGCATTTTTTTTTTTTTTTTTTGGTGTTACATCCAAGATTGAATTCGTGCCTCATGGATCATATTATTTGCAAGGTTTACGCAAAAAGATCACAACCACATTTTCTAAGATAGATTGTGAAGTAGTACAGCTAATGTAACAGGAATTTAGACTCTCGCAATACGAAAGGCGACGCCTAATACATATAATATTTACCTCGTAATGAGGAATCAAATAGAGTCTAATTTTACGAGAATTCAGTTCTAAGGTTGTATGAAGTATGAAGTGAAAAGGGGGCGCTTGAAAACAGCGCGAGCACCGAGACCACAGGTCTATTGTACTATCCCCACTTGGACTACTAAAAGAGCCCAGTAACAGAAATAAATCTCAGCAGTTGCCTAACCGAAATTCTAGGCAGTTCCCAGGAATCTACATAGTGGTATCCCAAGTGCTCAAATCTTTGTGTAGAGTAGAAGTCACATTCACATAGCGCATGAATTGAGCTTTCATCAGCCATATGACATCCTCTACACCAAGGGTTGTCGATAACACCCATCAGATTAAGGTGCCTATTAAGAGAGCAGTGTCCAGTTAGTAACCCAACTAAAATGTCACGGTGACCAGGAACCCAGTAAAGGGAGACCCTATTACTGCCAGCTAGTCTTACCAGTGCATTATGGAACTCCCAAACTGTTTTGGTAGTGAAACAGTTACGATTGAGAGCTTTCAACACACTTGGCTATCAGAGAATATTCTGATAACCTTACCGCTTAGGCCTCGATCTAGGCAGTTGTTTACACAAGCCAATATGGCTAAAGTTTCTGCCTGGTAACAGAAATAAATCTCAGCAGTTGCCTAACCGAAATTCTAGGCAGTTCCCAGGGATCTACATAGTGGTATCCCAAGTGCTCAAATCTTTGTGCAGAGTAGAAGTCACATTCACATAGCACATGAATTGAGCTTTCATCAGCCATATGACATCCTCTACACGAAGGGTTGTCGATAACACCCATCAGATTAAGGTGCCTATTAAGAGAGCAGTGTCCAGTTAGTAACCCAACAGACTTCTTGATCTCATTCCTGCTCAAGTTAAGCAGTTCCTTGGACCTGAGCCAGGGAGGCTGCTGGTTCAGAGTCTTGGCCTGTCTTTGAGACTCGGACTGAAGCCACAGGCTATAAGATTCATCCATAAGAAGGTTCCTTGCAGTGGTCCTTACTGCATTGTAGGGCAGGCAGAGGACAGGCTCGGGTCCTATAAACTGTACATTGGAGCCCTGTTTAGCTAACTGATCTGCCAATTCGTTACCTAAAATGTCACGGTGAACAGGAACCCAGTAAAGGGAGACCCTATTACTGCCAGCTAGTCTTACCAGTGCATTATGGCACTCCCAAACTGTTTTGGTAGTGAAACAGTTACGATTGAGAGCTTTCAACACAGCTTGGCTATCAGAGAATATTCTGATAACCTTCCTGCTTAGGCCTCAATCTAGGCAGTTGTTTACACAAGCCAATATGGCTAAAGTTTCTGCCTGGTAGACAGTAGCTAGCTTCCCTAAAGAGAAGCACAGATTAGTGTTATTGCTGCTGCAATATGCACCAGAACCAGTTCCAGACGAAGTCTTGGAACCATCTGTAAACCAGATTTCGTGTGCATTGCCCCAATGATACCCTGTACATCCTTCCATTGCTCTCTGGACAGAAACACAATGTTATAATTGGCATTAAAGCTGAATTGTTTTAACATCCAGTCAGAAGGCATCATAAAGTAAGGATGCTTACTAGTCTTTGCACACAGTTTATCGTACAGAGACAGGTAACGAGGGGACTTCCAGAGACCCATGAGCTTGAGGCGGTATGCACACAGAATCGCCTCCATTTCCACTTGCTTATGCAACGGAAGAAGGCCTAGAAGTAGATCAAGGCTATGGGAAGGAGTAGTTCTCATGGCACTAGTGATAGTAATAGTAGCCATCCTTTGTACTTTGGCGAGGCAACCCTCAGCCGTAATGGTACAGGTTTTACCCCACCAGACAATTGCCCCATATGTAACTGTAGGTACAATTACTCTAGTGTAAACCCAGTGAGCGATTTTTGGAGAAAAACCCCAATTAATACCAATTGCTCGTCTACAAGACCAAAAGATTCTCTTGGCCTTATCGGTAATTTGCTTAAGGTGAGAATTCCATGTCAAAGTTTTGTCAAAGATCACACCCAGGTACTTGACCTCACTAGAGTAGGCAAGAGGCAAACCAAAGAACTTAATTATCTTCAAGTCTTTGAGACGTTTACGAGTGAAGGGAACCAAATAAGTCTTATTCGGATTGACCCTAAGACCTGCCTCCAATCACCACTTTTCAATTTCCTTAAGGGCAGACCCCATGAGATTTGTAACAGTTTCATGGAACCTACCCCTAATAACAAGGGTTATGTCGTCCGCATAGCCAATGCAGTGCAGACCTTTGCGACGAATTCTTTCCAGAAGTTCATCAACCACCAGGCACCAAAGCAAAGGAGAGAGAACGCCCCCTTGTGGGCAGCCACGGCAGTTACCCACCATCATAGTTCTGCCCAGCATGCAAGCTTTTGCCATACGGGTTGTTAGCAGACTATTATAACCCAGGAACATATCATGGGATCAATTCCCTTGCTGGCACTTAGAAAGAGGGTTGGTTTTCAAAACACAATCCCTGATGTGCCTATCAATCAGTTTCTCCAGAGTTTTTAGGAGAAAAGAGGTAAGACCACATTGTAGTTTGGCTTACGAGGCTTGGGTATAAAAATTACTTTGCTAGTTCTCCAAGCATAAGGCACATAGCCAAAAACAAGACAGGACCTGTAGATCCTACAAAGATGTGGTGTGATAATATCCACACCTTTCTGCAGAAGAGCAGGTATAATATCATCCGGTCCAGCAGATTTAAAAGGCTTGAATGAATTAATGGCCCACTCAATTTTACAAGGGGTCACAATTTCACCCACTAGTTTCCATCTTTCCTTACTGCCACGTAAGGGGTGTAGCGGAATATCAGGATGACTTTCGTCATCTTTAATTACAGAGCCAGGAAAGTGTACCCTAAACATCTCTGTTAGAGTACTTTCCCTGTCATCAGTAAAGGAAGCACCTTCCTTTTCAATGGAACCCAGCTGACAAAAATTGTTTCTAGAGAGTATTTTCGTGAGTTTATAGCAACGCGAGAGATGCTGTCCAAATGGCTACAGAACTGTCTCCAGTTATCCTGTTTACTGGTTCTTATAGCCTTATTGTATTTATTGCGAGCTTCATGGTACGAAGACCAATCGCCCGTCTTCTTGGTTTTATTAAAAAGTCTTCTGCAATTCTTTCTTAATCCACTAAGATTTTTACACCACCAAGAAACTCGTCTTGGTAAACTAGTGGAGATTGCATTGCAATTATGTTGATAAGATTGGAGTATAGAATGTTGAAGTGAATCAACTGCTAGTTCCAAGTCTAACAACGAAGTAAGTTTGAAATTCTTACCTGATAGGGAGACCCTTAGATCTTCCCGATAGGAATCCCAAGATGTTCGTTTGGGATTCCGTTCCTCCTGCAGTACGCTTAGTGCAGGACCTGAAAAAGTCATAAGGATTAGTCTATGTTCAGATAGGGTAATCCGGTCTGACACCTGCCAATCACTTACGCAGTTCAGTGCTCTATCATTACATATCGTTAGATCAATGACTTCACATCTGTTTCGATTAATAAAAGTAGGTTTATTGCCTCTGTTGAGGATATTTAGGTTGTTACCTAGCAGGTACTCTAAAAGTTCCTCACCTCTCTTGTTGCAATCACTGCTTCCCCACACAATGTGGTGAGCGTTAGCTTTGCAGCCAATAATGAACTTCAGCCTTGCATGCACACAGAATTTTACAAAATTCCTGGCTGAGGTCGCTAAAGGAATCTCATCCTCATAGGGTAGATAAGCCGACATGAAACATGCCGAAGCACCATCTTCATTAAATACTCGGATGGCGACATTATCACCGTCAAGAAACTTCGGTAGGCAGAGAGCATTCAGGCGCTTGTTAACAACTACGCAGGCTCTCGGTCTACTACAAGTCAGATCATAGAAGAGATTACCACAGCTACCCAGACCGAGGATTTTCCCGTGGTTAATCCAGGGTTCCTGTACTAGGGCAATGTCAATTCTACCTTCAGCCAAGTCTTTACTGAGAAGAGCAGTAGCAGACTGGCAATGATGAAGGTTAATCTGCGCAACTATGATGCCAGGCACCTCCATTGCAGAGAGCAGGGCCCCGCTAAGGGGCAGCTTCTTTGTTAGGATGGGTATCCTGAAAGAGGGTCTCATCCGTCAACGTGACATCGGAATCTGCATCCGAAACGTCAAGATTTTCCATAAAGTTCGTAATCGAACTTGTAGTGGATTTAGGAGAGTTAGAACCATTATCTTTGCTCTCAATACTTACGGTAGGAGTGGATTCAGATGGTGTCCCATCCACCGAAGTTTCCACCCCTTCCATCTTTGCAGGATCTTGAATATTGCTCCCAGCTGGAGTTTCAACTACCTCCACATTATCCTTGGGCTCTAATGAAACATTGGAGTCCTTGGATGAAGCAGTTTCTACACCAGGAGCATTTTGTGTGTTGGGATCGTGCAGGATCTTACACAGACCCTTGCCAAAACCCCCAACAAACAATTCCAGGTTGGACTTCTTAATGAACTCGGCTGAACCAGAGTCCACCTCGAAGATCCACCTGACATAGTTGTCTTTAACAACTGTTTTGTCTCTAGCCCTCCAGCTGCTCGTGTTGAGGCCGGGGTTGAGACGAGCAAGTCGTTTCAAGACTTTATCTTGCTCCAGGGTGTAGATATCTCTTGTCTTAAAGGCGATCTTCACTGGTTTCACAAAGTCTTTAAAGGGCAACACTGCAAGTTCAGAGTCACCTGCAGTGCGCCCATTGATGTGCAAATGTACCCAATCTGCAGCAAAGTCATTGGTGCACTGGATAACCAGCGCACCATTTGAAAGACTGACAGCTGCAAATTGAGGTACGTTGTCGTTGGGGGGGGGGGGGGGATATCATCAATGATTGCATCAATGTCCCTTTGGATACCAATGGCATCATCCGGGGAAAGTTGATCCCCCGGGTAACCTTTCTTGGTGATAGCCAACTTAATGGCAGATGTAGCCTGGCTATAGGAGACTCTAGGTCTCTTGACCTGGGCTACATTAGATGGTGAAGGGGTGGAACCCTCCGATAGGACCCTCTTTGTAGATGGGGTGCCCTCCTGTCCATGTTCCAGGCTCTGTTGAAACTTGATGGCTCGCTGCCGGTTTCTTCGTTGCCGGCTGGACAGTTTTTTGGAGGTACCGGATGGACCAGGTACTTCAGTGCTCATTGCTGCTGCAGGAGGTTCCTGAAAAACAGTTTTATTAGTGTTGTCTGCTGACCCCTTTTCAGGAGCAGAGAGTTTCTGTGAGGGTTGGCTGCGTCCGGATATCCCGGGACGAGTCAACTTTTTGTTTTGGGCGGTTTTCACCGCCAGGTTTTTGTTTATTTTTGTGTTTACCCGTGTTTAGGGAAACGGAGGGTAGGTAAACGGTCACCGCCCAAATTGACCCTCTCTACAGGCGGAAGGCAGAATTCTACGTGGTTTGCCAAGCCACGAGGGACCGTTTGTGACAACCTATAACCCCGGTTGCCATATGGTAAGCCATATTTCCATCAGCACGGTTCCACACCTTAGATTTGGGTTGCCTTTCCTGGTTGGTCGAGAACCTTTCGGCTCTACTGACCAGCACCAGTTATGCCATGGAGCTATTGGCACCCTCCTCTTTTCTCATCCGGGCTTGGGACTGGCAATGGCAGAGTTCAGTTCTAAGGTTAGGAAGACAATTTCTTTTTTTTTTGCTTGATGATGTTCCAGATCTTGCAATATCACTTCGAAACGAGATAGAAAATTATCTCTATCTGAAGGTCAGGAAGAACAATATTAACAATGAATTAGCTAGGTATAGCTTGGCAATTCATATTGATTATTTCAAAAAATAAAATCTTGTACAGTTTCATTCTCCAGTAAAGTCAGCGTTGTTACTGCATTGTTAATATATTTGTTTTAATAAAGCTTCCAAATCCCAGGGAGAATTTTTGTTTGTATATGTATAATACAGTCTAATCTCAATAACTCGAAGTTTATAACTCGAATATTCCTTTACCTCAAAGTTTTCACAGGTCCCAAACTCTTGAGACTGTTGTGGAAACTTCCCATAACTCGAACTATGAACAACTCAAACATTTTAGTCATTCCCTTAGGACTTGAGTTATCGAGAGTTGACTGTATATAATAGATTAGGGTGCTGTTAAAACGTTCCAAATCCTCTAAAGGGTGCTGTGAGTTCGAAAAGTTTGAGAACCCCTGAGTTATAGAACTGTTGTTGTTAGCAATTAAGATCAAGCAAGATAGTTTCATAAGGATTGAAATCAAATACCTAAGGGAGCAGTTGACCCGACTATTTCCTTCAATGTGGAAAAATATTAAGTCCTTCATTTTGTTCGAGGAAATAATCTGTTATTTACAGGGATCCATTCAATGGAGCCTCCAAAAAATCATTTATATTCAGCAAATTTAGAAACATAATTGCAATTCTGAAATGGTCGACTGTCCCTTTTCATAAGATGAATGTACATGTGCATACCTGTATTTTATCATTTGGCCAAATTTGGAGTTCCATTCTACAAATTGACTGTACCTCCTCCCAAAAATTAAAGTTTGGGGCATTCCTAAATCCATCAATAGCTTTTAGCTTACTGATCTGAGTATCTTAATTAGTCAGTACATGATGTTTAGTTAGCAGTGTAGCATAACAAGTAACAAAGCTAAAAGAATGCTGGGTTTTATCAATAGGTCTATTTCACAGTTCTAAGGAAGTTCTTCTATCGACCTTTATACAGAAGTTTGCTGAGACTTTGGTTGAGAAAGTTATTAACTTATTGGGAAGGATACAGATACAAGATTAATGAACTTTCTAGACTGCAGATTATGATTCCAGGCTTTAAAAGCTTAATAGACATAAGCCTGAGCAAATGAGAAAGAGGGGATTTTTTCCGGTTATTAAAATTTATTGAATGCTGATGGGTTCAAAACCAGGGGTCATTATTTAAAGTCTTTTGGTTTCTTGAAGATTATCATGAATCTGGGAAAATTTTCAGTCAATAAATTTTATTGAATCCATAATTAACTAGGAAAAGTCAAGGAAATATATTTGTTACTGATGTCCAAAAATTTTCACCTAAGTTTCATTCTCTAAAATATGAAGATTATATTTAGTGAAGCATTCAATTTTTTAAATTATTGACTTTTTTAACCATGCATTAAAAATGAAAGAATTTCTAACATGGATCTTTTTTGTCTTTAGGAATGTGCAGGTGATCCCCTTTTTATGCTATATCGAGCAATTAAACAGCAAGTTGATAAGGGACCAGTGGATGCAATTACTAGTGAAGCAAGGTATTCATTGTCAGAAGAAAAATTGATACGACAGTCTATTGAATACAAAAGCATGGTTTGTATATTTTTAACAGATTGTTCATAATTTTTTCAGCAGTTATTTTTTGCAACTCTATAGTCCTAGAACATACTGTACATATCTCAAATATATGTGTGTGTGTGTGTGTATATATATATATATATATATATATATATATATATATATATATGTATATATATATATATATATATATATATATATATATATATGTATATATATATATATATATATATATATATATATATATATATATATATATATACACTGCTTGACATTGAAAATGCAACACCAAGAAGGAGTAGTCAGAAAGTGATGAAAGTTGGAAAAAAGACAGAGACAGCAAGGAATAATAAATGATCTTAATTTCAAAATGATAGGCAGAATACAGAGCGAGAAGGGCGTCGACTCAGTAGGATGTAGGGACCACCGCGGACACCGATACAGGAAGAAACACGTCTAGGCATAAAGTCAATAAGTGTGCGGATGGTGTCCAAATGGATGGCTCTCCATTCCCTTTCAACCATTTGCCACAGCTCGTCTTCTGAACGAGGCAGGGACAGTGTCTGCAAACGGCTGGTGACACTGTCCCTGGTGACAGGTCAAAAAAGTATGGTGGCCAGGGAAGCATCTGTGTGCCTTGGAGAGCATGTTGATTTTTAAGGCACTACATCTAAAACTTTTCTACGAAACATAGGAAATGGTTTATGAGAAAAGTTCGAATTCAATCAAAGAAATGATGGTTTATTGAACAGAGTTTAAAAATTGGTCATTGTAACTAATATTTTATCAATTGTTAAACTAGTATACAGCTCCATTTTTACTTTTTTTAAGTTCAATATTTTCTTGAAGTTGTTTTATAAAATTCCTACATGCATCAAGATTAGAGCTTTCTGACAAAAAAGTGTGGCTGCCGTATGGTGTTCAGATCTTATTTTCGTACGTAAATAGTCTGAATTACTCTCTCTTTCACTTAAATATATATGAAATTTATGTCTATATGAAAAAAAGTGCAGAAGCTGAGATTCTTTGAGCTTCCATTCAAATTAATGTCTGTTTAAGATAGTTTGTATAGTTAATCCTTTTAAATCATAAGTTAGAAATGTGTGCACTTGAACTGGAACTATCATAAGATACTCCTTTTTCATTTTGTAATTTCAAGATTTTATCTAAACATATATGTGTTTCTTTTTCATAGACTGTGTATGTGTCAATGTCGTTGCAAACGCAATATGTATCTGGACTTGAACCCCCGGGAGAAAACATTGAAACACCTGTGAAAGTTTTATGCTGTGATACTATTCTACAAGTTAAAGAAAAATCATTAGATACCATATACAAAAGCACCCCATTTACACAGAGGCCTAGCAAAGAGGATTTAGATTTAGGTAAGTTTTTATTTTTATTAAAATGATTGATAATAATTTTTAGTTACAGGCTCTAGGCCTAGAGAGACTGGTCCTACGAAATTTTTCAATCCCTAATGAATATCAAAAGCCTTGTTCAAACTATTCCCTCATTGCTAATAACTGTTTTTAGTAAACTATCCTAAAGTGCCTCCAACCTTATTGAAGTAGTAGTTTTTTCTCACGTGAAGATTAGCTTGGGATTTTAAAAGCTTAACACAGTAACTCTTGTTTCTGTCAGAGCAGTATATTATAAATGTGAGAAAGATCTAGGCAAGAACGGAGAGGAATGGCCGGAGAAATGAGACAGCTATATTTAAGTGCCAAAATAAAATGAAATCATCTCTAGCTTGTCTAGTAGATGTAGCAGTTGGAGTTTAAGGCTGCAACATCTACGCAACATGCTGGAAATAGTTTAGAAAATTTTATTTTGGAATATAAATGCAGCTGCCCTAATTCTCTCTCTGTCTCATTTCACCCACTTCCCCCATTATTGATAAAACCCAGCTATATGTTGGCTTTGTTACTTGATATGCTCAGTGGTGTAGCTAGGGGGGGTCACACTTTTGGGGGCGGGGATTCACTGCCTTCAATGTGAAAAAAAAATTGGGAATCATACTTTAAATTTATTATTGAAGGCAAAGGAAAAAAAAACCCTTTAGAATATAAGGTTTTGCCATGACTATAACTGTATCTCAAAGTTCAAAATTAAAGTATTTCTGTAGTGAGCCCTTGAACCTTCCTCAGCCCCTTAACGCCCTCTAAGATAGACATTGTATTTTTACAACTTAAATACTTAAATTTCCGAAAATATTCTAGAAAAGCCCAAAACTTCCTAATGTTACCAAAGGTTTAAACTGACTTCAGTTTCAAAGATTCGGAAGAGAACCTTTCCTCAAACATGCTTTTAATTTTTTACTTAAATTTAGGGGATCTCTCCAGGCGAGTGGCCGGATCCCCCCCCCCGCCCCCCACACACACTTTTTGTGTAAAGAATACAGATTAAGTTAGTTTCTCTTTTTCTTTAAATACAGTTTTCAATTTTAAGTTCAACAATTTTTGATGGATAAATCTTTTAGCAATGTCTCAGTGAAAGAGTGATAAAATAGAGGGGCCATCCCGGGCGGCAAAAACAGTAGCTACGCCACTGGCAATGCTGCACTGCTGACATAACTTTATATCCTGAATATTCAAGACACCCAGACCAATAACAGTTTCTTCTTCCCCAGTGTACTATAATTTTAAAAAAGGCATCAAAGTAAGTTTTATGATTATGAAATATACTCTCTTTTTCGATCATGCTGACCTGAAACAATTTTGTAAAGTTAAAGCAAGAATTTATCATTGTACAAATAAATCCAGTTCAATTCCTTGTCATATATTGATATCTTTTTAAAGCTATATCTCAATTTTCTAGAACTGAGATCAAAATCTCAACAAAAAAAGGGAGAAAGAAAGATTCTAGATTTTTTTATGAGACTAATAAGAGAACTATACTTTCTAATGATTGCCTATCAGTCACTCAACTACAGTGGTTGTCAAAATTATTAGGACAAAAGAAAAGTCCCCAGATCTTGGCTGCATGTGGTTGGAAAGTTATGCAAATTTTACGCCTAGAAACTAATGGTAAAATACTTTTTTAGTACTTTTACTGGAAATACATAGAAATTTCGAATTTATACAATGAAGTTTGAATTTATATATCCCTGTTATTTGGATAAAATTATAACAATAATTAGATTTGTGTTTATTTTTGTTGTTCTGCACAATGCTCTACATAACAATATAAATGCTCAGTAAATGATTGGGGCGTCACATTCTATTTTTACACTCATACCGTTAGATACTTAACATAAATGATTCCAGAAAACAAAAGTGGTTGCTTGAAAAACGTTACAACTTACTGTACGTCAAATAGCAACAAATCCGAATAGATAAAACGTCGGTCATTTAGAGCTTTCTCAAAAATCCTGGCCAATAAGGACCACAAAGACAAACAGGTAGGAAATCTTCTGTTTCTGTACTTATGAAACACATGATAATGTGACAAGCTTCCTCCAAAAAAACAAGCATCAAGACATATTAGATGGGAATTCAAGTTACAATGCAGTTCTCAAACAGTTCAACATGTTTTACAAAAAAAGGAAAAAGTTTCATGATGTGAAACTAACGTCACGACTGACTCTAAAAAAAATCATAAGAGATCAGGGGTTCGGCGTTGCCAAAAATGCGTTGTTATGATAAAAAGTAGGAGAATGTAATCTTTTCTGATGCAAAAAAGTTACATTTGGATGGACTAGATGGTTTTTGCTACTTCTGGTACGATTTCTGTGAAGGAAAAAAATCTCAAAGCTTACATTTAGAGGCGGCTCAGTAATGGTCTGTGGAAGTTTGGCTACGGACGGAAACTATGCCAATGTTTTTTGTGCACGGCAGAATGAACTCTGAGACTGATGTTGATGTACTGAGCAGTTTTTTCTAAACCAAAAACACCATCAATTCTGATTTTAAACAATTTGTTCCAGCAGGATAATGCCTAATTGCATGTTTGGGAAAACTCAATTGTTTAAAGCTTATTTCATGAAATTACTGTACTGGCCCGATAAACAGCTCGATCTAAGATTAATGGTAGCTTTGTGAGGCATTCTGGCACCCGAAGTATGAAAAAATGGCATTCAATGTCGAAACAAGCAAGAACTTATTTTCTGAATCGAGAAAGTCAGGATAAATTTTTTCAAGATTCTTCAACTTCCATGACATCAAGACTGATAAAAGTGATTGAAAAAAGGGGGAAATTATTGATTACTAGGGTTTTTCAGGGCAAAATGCTCGTTGTCCTTATAACTTTGCCCAGTTTTAACTGTGACATTTATTTTATTAATCATGGCAAAACATTTATATTTTCAAATTTTATTCTTTCCACAACAATTTCTAGCATAAAAAGGCACTTTGTGTATAAATTTCACTGAATTATCTCAAAAATACTTTTTATCTGTGCAATTTTCTGCTGTCCTTATAATTCTGACCAACACTGTATTACTAAAAACATAAACTTGCACTGTTTGTTTGTTATCAAAGAAAGTTTTAAAATAATATTTGAAAATAGTATTTTTTCCCATTTTTTTTTTTTTTAAATGCCTTTATTTCTTTTTAGAATGGAGAACTGGAACGTCTGGTCGTTTAACTTTATCAGATGAAGATGCAACAACAAAACAAGATGGAGAGTGGAAAAGGCTCAATACACTTGCTCATTATAAGGTAATAAATATTTTTATTCCCGCAGAACTTATTTCACTGTAATTTTGTCACATTGTGAATAATAGTATATTAGGTTGATTGAGATTGATGGAAAAAAAATTTCCAAAAGAGTCTCATACTGTTGTTCATACCATACATTAGTTGGTAGCTTTTTAAATATGGTATTAAATATGCACTTATATACATTAAGTCTAATTGAAATTTCAGCATAATCCTTTTATTGGTTTAATTAATAAATGCAGTAACCTTTCATTATGTTGCCCTTTTCAGTACACAACAAAAAGTGTAGAATATACAAAAACAATGGCATACCCAAATTCATAAAAAATGACGATTCATGTGTACAAATAAATGATCTGTGTACTTGCAAAAAATTCTCCAAATTATCATATTATGTCATTTATATGAGCCAACAATTCGAAAATTCATAATTGCAACATGAGAAAAAAATAGCTTCATAATTGTCCTTTTCAGAATAAAAAATAATAATACTTTTACTGTCATTTGATGAAATAAGAATCTTAAAATGCAGCAGCTTAAATGAATCAAAACCATGCCTGGTTTTTTCATTGATTAAAAAAGAAGTTACGACTTTTCCGAAAAAATGCAGTGGTTTTAAATTTAAAACAAGTTTTTATTTACCTTAATTTTTTTGGAAACCATGAATAAGCATTAATAATTGCAATATTGATACACCAATATACCAAATGTCGGTAGTATTTAAAGCTACTTTTCAATTTTGTAATACCAGTATTTGCTGAGATATAATACCTGCATTTTCTGTAGTGGTTGAAAATAATAAATATTTAAAGAGTTTTTATAAATTAACTTATTAGACATCTGATATTGTTATTTTAAATATGTATTTCTTTTTCGATGAGACAGTACCATTATCAATCTATTGATATAAATATTTGACTTCAAAAAGCACAAATTAATACAATATCAATAAATGAAAGTACTGGAATAAATACAAAATATTTTCATCAGTAGATGATGTGATGAATTACATTTTCATGCGTTTATATGCCCCATGTTTTATTTCTTCCGATTCCTTGATCATTCATTCACTGGCCCTTTTGTAAAAGTTAATGTATTAGCACTATAAGAAATCTATTCCAACCACCAATTGCAGCGATACTTTTTTGATATATTTTTTTAATATTTGTCTCAACTGGACCTTTCTTGTTAGGACAACAAAATATAGTTTATTTTCCTCAGTATTGGTGTACAGTCCTGTATCCCTATTTAGCTTTAAACTTGTTGAAATAATATTTAGTTGCTTTTACAGTTCCCTGAAATTTTGCATAGAGTAAATGCATAGTGACTTCAAAAATATTATCAGATATTTGTATAATTATAAAAAAAATTCGAAAAGAAAGTAACAAAATCAAATTTGGTTAAGTTCATTGTAAATTTCAAACTAAAGAGTCATTAAAAGGCAAAACCAAAGTTATCCTGCTCAAAAAAAAAGTTAATGATAGAAATATTGGGAGATAACCATCTCTCTAAGAAATGTTAAAACTAACTGCAAAATTAAAAAAAAAAAAATGCACAAAATACAAAGGAAACACACACACACAAAATGATGCATCCAAAACTAGTGCACAAGGAGGATGAGACTTCAAGGTAATTAGAGGAGGTGTATTGTGCATTATTAACAGTATACCAACAAGCGTGATTTCAGAAAAAGTATTTTCAACTGATTCATATTTCTGCACTAAACTAAGTTCCAGGTTTGCTAACAATTCAACAAATGCATTGTGTTTTTTACTATTAATTAATTCATTTATTATAGCAGTTGTTATTCCAGTATCATGTTTTTAATACTACTGAATACCGGCATTGCATTTTGGTTCGGTATTGCCATCACTAATAAGCATGATATATCCAAATGAGTGGTATAATAAAGCATTGTAATAAAAGGTGTCTGTACATAGTTTCGCTGATAAGTAGTTTGTTTTTTCCACATTATCATGTTCAGAAGTGTCTGAAATGTGTAGTTTTTTATTGATAATTGTTTAAAATACAATTTACTTTTTAGGTTCCAGATGGTGCTCTGTTGACTCTGGTGCCAAAGCAGTCGTCCATGTATAATCTCTCCATCATGACTGACAAAGTTGATAGGCATAAATATGGTAAAACATATTTCTTATGATGTTTGAAACAAATACTGTGTATTTATGAGCCATTCTAAAATTTTGGAAAATAGAAGTATTTCCAACAAAGTTTGTTTAATATCACCTAATGAGCATAAATATTTAAAAAAATCTCTAAATAACCAACTTAAAAACCTCAGAAAACATTGAATTTCATATAGTTCAATCACAAATGATCATCATCATGAGATGAAGTGTCAACCTATAGAATTTAAGTTTCGTCCATTTCCTCAAACTGGATCATTCTTACTATTTCATGGTGTAAGGTAAAACACCAGTAGTGGCCAGTGCTTCGGTAGTGTAGTGGGCACTTCAAGGTTTATGTCTGAAAAATTAGTATTCCAGGTCTCTCAGTGGATTCAAAAGTGCATCAAACATGCAGGTGGTATTACCTCCTTCAAGTTTCAATCCATTGGGAGACCTGGAATCCTACTTTTTGAAATATAAACCTTGAAGTGACCACTACTGAAGCACTGGCCACTACTGGTTTATCTTATTATCTTACTTGAAAAGTGATATTTCTTGAACTGTTACAACACCAACGCTTTAGAGATGAGATATAACTGGTCTGAGCAAGCCAGATAGTGCAGAAGTCATAACTGAGCTGCTAGAATAAAAAACCCTGTGGTGTAATAATACAGTAGTTCTGTATTAAGTCCTCGATTAAAGTCTACACTCAGTTAAAGACCTCTGTTTTTCAGTGTGACATTTGGGATTTTATGGTAAAATAGCTTAATATTAGAAATAATGTCATTAAAAATTGGTAATTAGATTGGACAGTGTGTTTTAAAATGTGTTCACAGTTCCCAACATCAAGATCCATAGGATTTTTTTTGCAGAATCTTAACTAAATTATTATTGAATGTCTGGTTGGAATGAATTTCAAAAATGCTAAACAAGGCTTCTCACCCTGCCAAGGAAAGTGACACATCTCAAAGTTTTAGAAAACCATACTAACTATTGTTTTAAAATCTAAATTTAATGCTCTTTCTTGTCAAAAAATTCGCATAGTTGCTTACATAACTGGTGCATGATAGATTAAAACAATATAATCAATAGTTACAAATTCTGAAAAATTTCATAATTTAGAGAAAAAAACTTTGAACTTTTAAGTATGCATTATTTAGACAACAAAACCTAGTCAATAAACATCACGTTACATGCATTTTTGCATTTTTGTATTGACTTTTAAGTGTATCATTTTGAGCTAGAATGGGGGTTATATGCATAATGAAGGAGGTTAAAAGTGGTAAAGGGGACAAGTGGATTTCTTGTGACTTTAACGTATGCAATTACGTTATGCACTGGATAACGAAAGTCAGGTAAAAAAGTGCTCACCTGCAAAATCCCCGGGCATCTAATCTGATATTCTTTTCCGGGTGGCAAGTAATCCGTTACTGTCCTAAATTGATTTGGCATATATGTTCTGTAGTAGCACCAATGACGAAGCCTAAATATATCTAATAACACATATTTTAATGAACGATTAAACTACTAATGCTACACTAGACTAATTATTACACACACACATTAAAAAATAGAAGATTGGTGGAATCGAGTTCCTAACAAAGTCCTATTCTTTCGGAATCAAGTTCCGTACAACTGTATTCCGTGAAATCAAGTTTCACTCTCCCGCCTTCTCGCTCGTCCACGAGAGGGCGCTCCTACAGCTCACAGGAGGTCGAGGTCGCTTTCGCAACACTCTCCCACCTTGAGTTCTGTCTGTAGTATGAACTCAACAAAACTTGGTTTGCCGCTGCAGGCTCCTGTGCACCTGTTGTAGTCGGGCTGTTTATCTCCAGGGGGTACAGTCTTTGCACCAGGCGGAGGAGCATACCGTTTTCTGTTTTGACTTTAGCTAGTCTGACAATGTCATCTTTGCCAGGAAAAATCTCCACAACCTTTGCTAACGGCCAGTTGATTCTTTTCCTGGTCGTATCTTCCATCAGCACGATGTCTCCTATCTTAACTGGGTCGCTTTTACGCTTCTTCATTGCAAATTGTCTCAGTTGTCCTAAATATTCCTTCCGGAATCTATTTCTTATGTCCCTCCTAAGTCGTTGCCGGTACCTTGCTCTCCGACCAAGTTCCTTTGAATCCACCTCATCAAGATCGGGTACTCCGGATGATGGCAACTCCTGAAGGAACATAAGAGGTGTCAAGGGTTGTGGATCCTTAACACCTTCGGATACATAGGTGATGGGTCGGGAATTTAAGATATTTTCGCAATCGCACAAAATTGTGCTTAATTCTTCGTAATTCAAAGATGCACATCCTAAACTTCTTCTTAAAAGCTGCTTCACCATCCTCACTAACCTCTCCCACCATCCGCCCCACCAAGCGGCGGACGGAGGATTTAACTTCCAATGTATTTTCTGATCAGCTGCTTCGGCAGCAATTGCATTCCAATCGATTCTTGAGAGAGCACCGCGTGTCTTTACGAAATTAGAACCATTGTCTGAATAGACTACATACGGTCTCCCTCTCCTAGAAATGAATCTTCTGAAAGACTGCATAAATGCTTCTGTCGATAATGATGTAACCAACTCAAGGTGTACGGCACGGTAAATAGCACATGTAAACAGTACTATCCAACATTTTAAGCCATCCTTAAGATAAAGAGGTCCTGCTAAGTCCACTCCAGTGACTTCAAACACAGCCGCTTCTCTAACTCTATCTTCGGGCGGAATCCCTGGTTCAACTTCTAGCTTAGGGCGATCAAATTTTTGACATTTTACGCATTTTCTTATCCCATTGCCAATGGTTTTCCTTGATTTTAAAATCCACAATGTTTCTCTTAGTTGAGCCATCAGTATTGTAACTCCTGCATGCTGCATTTCTACATGCTTCTCAAAAAGTAAACGATGAACAACAGGATGATTAGAAGGTAGGATGATAGGATAGCGAAAATCTTCTTTGTCATCTCGCTGAGCAACGTTTGACTTTGCTGTCAAAATTCCTTCTTCAGTTTTGATGGGTCTTAGAGTGCGAATGCTTGGATCTGCAATCCCCGTGAAGGAATCTTCTTGGATTAATCGATAAAGTGTTTTTTCGGCCTTTTCTATTTCCAAGACTGAAAGATTTGGAGATCCATTCTTCCCTAAATTTCGTGTATTTCCGTAAAATCGGAACATCCAGGCAATCATTCGTACTATTTTCTTGAAGGAGGAAAAAATGTCTAAAGTACCAATCTGACTTATCTTGTCTGTCCATCAATGTCACAATTGTTTCCCTTTTTTCTTTGTTTAGTAATTCTTCATCATGTTGCTCTTCAGATCGAGGCCATTCAGTTTCAGGCAAGTATAACCAAGGTGGTCCCTCCCACCATTTTGATTTCTGTAACTGCTCAAAAGAGCATCCTCTGCTTGGGAGGTCTGCGATATTTAAACTTCCAGGTACATGTCGCCAGTTAGACATGTCCGTTAGGGATCTTATTTCTTGAACACGATTATGGACGAAAGTACCCCAAGCCTGGTCTCTTCTGATCCATCCCAAAGCTGTCGTTGTTGTCATTTCTTTTATGGGCGCTACTCGACTCCTTGCATTCACCAATTGGACTTTTGGACCGGATGTCGTTTCGCTTCGCACGTAGATGCATGCTGCATAAGCACTCTTGCTGGCATCTGAGAATACATGGAGCGTTACTCGGTCTTCATTTTCCTGATCAATGTTAATCCATCTGGGTATTTTTATTTCTGACAGTAAATGCAACTGTTTCATCCAAATTTGGAATTTTTTCTGCAAAAGTGTTGGGAGTTCTTCATCCCACTTAATTTTCTGGATCCAGGTCTCTTGCAGAATCAATTTCGGTACTAAAGTTACTGGTGCGGTAAATCCTATCGGGTCAAAAACTTTTAGAGTTACGGACAGCACTTTTCTCTTTGTGACAGGATCTTTTAAATTGCAGGTGTTATCTACTTTACAAGTTAAGCAATCATCTTCTAAATTCCATATCAAACCTAGCACAGGTATTTCCTTGGATTCCCCTTTCACTTCTTCAATCATAGAATTTCCAACATCTCAAGTTAAAATGTCCAGAAGACAAAATGGATTTGGATTCCTGAATGAATTTTTCAGTCTGAGTGACACAATTAAGACTAACTAAAGAGTTATCAATATAAAAGGAAGTTTTGAGCATTTCTGCGGTTTTTCTACAAGATTCTGGTACATTACTTAAGTGATAATCCAGTGTCGAAGCCAACAAAAAAGGAGAAGTCGTCAAACCAAAAACGACACACCGGTGACGAAAAATTTTAAGATTATGTTCATCATCATACCATAAAAATCTTAAAAAGTCACGATCCTCTTCCCTGACGCTAATCTGCAGGAATACCTTTTCAATGTCTGATGATACACCTATCCGATATTTTCGAAATCTGTTCAATATAGTGGGTATTATCTCAATTAAATTTGGACCTTTGGCTAAACAATCATTAAGTGATGGGTTGTTTCTAGAGTGTGCTGAAGCATTGAATACAGGACGAATTTTCGTGGTTTCACTGCTTTCTTTGATCACTGGCCGGTGAGGCAAATAGTGCACACCCAACTCTTTCTTGTCATTCACCGCTTCAATAATATCTTCCGATTCCCAAAAATAAAAAATTTTCTGATAATCTTCCCTTTTATCAGTGCTAATAAATTTCTTCTCTGTCTTAACGAGACTTCTTTCTGCTATCAATCGATTACTCTGCAAAAGGGAACTATCTACAGTCCATGGCAAGGCAACTTCGTACCTGCCATTCTCATCTCTCTTTAGAGTACTAACAAAATGTTTTCTAGTTTCTTCTTCTAACATACTTTTAGTTATGTTTTCTTCACGAGCGGAAATTCCTAGCGTATCGAGACGCCACAAATCTTCTAATTTAGAGTCGGAAACATGCATAGATAAAGACAAAACTGATAATGATTTCTCCGTGTTATCCTTTTCATTATAAATTTTACCCATTAGAGTCCAACCCAGCTTAGTCTCAATGGCTATCATGTTATTTTCAGACAAATGTTCAATACTTCCTGTGAACAAATTTCCTAATACATCAGCTCCAAGCAACAAATGTATTTCTTCGGGATCCTTGTCATAAAGACATAAATTCCTTTTTCCACCTACATCATTTATGTAAATCCCTTTATTTTCTAATTGTTTAATCCATACTGTATTTTTAATCTTCGGAATAGAAGCACATATTTGCTTTTCATCTAATACCTCTATTTCACAGCTAAACTCTTTGTCTGGATTAACTAACTTCAATTTGTACCTATTATGATTTTCTGAAACCACAGTACCTCCGAAAAGACCATGCTTAATTCTTTCTTTTCTCACCCTCTCTGGTTCTAACTTTCCCACGGCATACTGAGAAATGTAACTGTTGGAGGACCCTATGTCGCATATTGCCCTCATAGAATAACTCTTGATGCCTTTGCCAATTACAGATACAATTAAAGTTTGCAACTGTACTTCTGAATAATTTGCCTTATTAGTTAATACGCGATTTTCATTTTCTTTTTCATTCGCGAATTTCTTTTCATTTTCTTTTTCAAAGACCTTATCTCTGTTGCACATTATTGAAATATGATTATGACCGCAAAAAGAACAAATAACCTTGGATTTACAAAACTTTTGCAAATGTCTTTTCTTTCCTAAGCATCAAAAACAGATACCCTTCTTCCGAAGTAGAGATATTTTTTCTGCATTCTTTAATTTACGCGCGAAACTACAGTTCTCACTTCTATGGGATGATTCATTACAAAATGCACAAGATGTGATTTCATTTGCATCGCCAACGAATAAATCAGATGCTGAAGCCATTTTTCTCTTTTCTCTATGGGATCTTTCTTGTGGCAGACGCTCGGCAGGGAGGCGCCGCGAGGGGGAAGAAACGATTTCGCAATCGGAAAATGTTCGTTCTCTTGAATTGAGTTGCCGTAAAAGAAAATTCATGATTTCTTTCAATGTATATTTCAAATCAGTGTACTCCTTATGGTAGTTCTTATCGTCTGCAGCTGAGCCTAGAACTTTAATTTAATTATTATAATTTTCATCGCTCGTGTGAGTGGCAACGTTTAAATTTAATTTTCTTGATGGAACAAAAAGATTACTGAGGAGCGATAAGTCAAGCAGCGTTGCTGCATCACATTCTTTTCATTCTGAAATATCTCGATCATTCTAAGTCATATTTATTTCTAAATTTATGTTAAATGTTACGTTCATGTGTTGTAATAAATGTTTCAGTATAGTTATTGCAAGTATATTTTATTGCGAATTCACAATGAAGAGTAAGCGGCTCTACAATTCAAAAAATCACGTAGCCCGCCATGCTCAATCATTTTTGGAGCCACCAGTGAGGTTTTTGATGTTTCGTTTATGATTCATGGAATCCTTTTCATAAGGTACGATATTTTAAAATCTCTTGTAATGAAAAATGCAAATGTAGGACAATGCATAAAACGTAAATAACGGACATTTGATTCTTATTCGAATGCAAATTCCCATGAACATTTTTATTCTAATTCATTTGTGCTATAAATGAAACTGAGACTTTTATTCATTGAAATGGTTGATATTCTATTCTGAGTGAAGTGTATAAGAAACGTTTATCAGAAAAATCATTCTTGAATGTTGATACATTTTGTTGTAATTCTCGGAAAAGGTTCTTAACCCTGGTTTACAACCGAAGATACACATTCTATTCTATTAGACTTTATTGCATGATATAGAGACATTCTATTCTATTTATTCTCATTCTATCTTTCATTTTGTGATAAACCATGACTTCTAAAGCTGCATCTGCGTATGAAAAAGCAAAAAAGAAACGAGCTACTATTCGCGCGGTAACAACTAAGCTACTGAATAAAATTTCTGAGCAGTTAAATAATGAAGACGTTACTGTGGAAGATTTAAGCACATTCAAGCTGCAGTTAAATAGTAAGCTAAATCAAATTCAAGTCGCTGATGCAGAAGTTGAAAACTTAATCGAAGATATGGATGAATTCGAAAATGAAATAGAAGCTAGCCAAGAATATTCAGATAAAATTCTAAATCTTCAGTTTGATATTGAAAGCAGAATTGAAAAAATTAAGCTTGACTTTGAGAAAGATAATCGGTCTACATTACCATCGTGAAGTGGACCTTTTCAAACAAGTACGAGCATAAATTTGCCTAAATTCGATCTTCCAGCATTTAACGGAAATATAAGTAATTGGATTAGCTTTAAACAAATTTTCATTTCAACTATTCATGATAATTCTAATTTAAGTCAACTACAAAAATTGCAATACTTGCATGCATCAGTTACAGAAGAAGCTGCTCTACTAATAAAGGGCTTTCCTATCACAGAAAATAATTATTCTCAAGTTTGGGAAACGTTAATTAGTCGTTATGACAACAAAAGAGAGTTATCATATGCTTTAGTTTCGAAAATATTTAGCATTAAACCAGTCAAATTGATGACCTCTAAATCTCTTCGGGATATTTTGGATTCTTGCAATGAAGCAATTCGTAATCTAAAAACGTTGGGATTTGAGTTAGACAAACTTTCAGAATTAATCATTATTCAATTTCTCGAAAAACGCTTAGATGATAATATCCAAAAACAGTGGGAGCTCACATTAGAAGATGAAGAAATTCCATCGTATAAGAAATTTATTGAATTTTTAGAAAAGCATGCCAGAAGCATGAAAACCTGCAAAGAAATCTATCCCAAAGAGGAACTTTTGAAATCCAAGAAGTCAGTTAGCTATAATTCCGTAACAAACGTAAATCGTAGAAGTTGTGTATTGTGCAATTTAGATCATGCATTGTTCAAATGTTCAGAATTCAAAAATTTGAGCACTCAAGAACGGTGGAATCTAGCGAAGAAGAATAAACTTTGCTTTAACTGCTTGAGAGCTAATCACGATACTTCGAAGTGTAAAGTTACTTTTCACTGCAAAGATTGTTCTAAAAGACACCACACTCTCTTACATGATTCTTCATACAAATCGAACCTTTCAGTCGATAATTCTGCACAGAGGTCAAGTGATTCTGTTCAAGTTAATAATTCTCAGTCCAGCAGTCTAGCTTTAACTGGTCTGAATAATTCGTGCAATATTCTGCTATCTACAGCTTTAGTCAAAGTCAAGGATTCTCAAGGACATTGGCAACTGTGTAGAACTTTACTCGATTGTGGTTCTCAAACCTCATTCATGACTGAAGAATGCTGTAATAGACTTAATCTAAAAACATTTTCAACTAATCACTTAGTCATAGGAACTGGTAATCAAGTTGCTGGAAAGTCCAATTACTTAGTAAATTTAAACTTTACTCCACGGTTTAATTCAGAAACCTTTTCTACTAAAGCACTAATAGTTAAAGAACTTACTACGAAATTACCAAATTTCCTTATTTCTAGTCATAAATGGTCACACATTGAAAGTTTGCAGTTAGCAGATCCTGATTTCTACATCTCCAGAAACATAGACATAATATTAGGTGCAGATGTATTTTTTGACATAATTCAAGGTCGCAAGATAAGTGGTGGAAAAGACACACCTACAGCTATTCAATCAAAGTTAGGTTGGATTCTCTCAGGAAGGGTATCGTCCAAATTATATGAAGGTACAGAAAATACCAAATTGAGTCACCATTCCAGTGTAAAAATTGATGAAGTTCTTCAGAAATTCTGGGAATTGGAATCTATTTCTCAGAAAGAAAAGTTAAGCATTCAAGACGCAAACTGTGAAAAGTTTTACTCAGAAACAACAACTAGAGATGACACTGGAAGATATGAAGTCAAACTGCCATTCAAGGAAGAACCAAGTCTTGGAAATTCGAGAGATCAAGCGGTTGCACGATTTCTGTCGTTGGAAAGGAAACTAATCCAAAATCCTAGCATGTATGATCAATACAAGAATTTCATGAGGGAATATTTATCCTTAAACCACATGGAATTAGTGCAAACAGAAGAGATCATAGTAGAATATCGCAAGTGTTTTTATATGCCACACCAAGGAGTAATTAGAGAACAAAGCAGCACCACAAAATTAAGAGTTGTGTTCGACGCATCAGCTAAATCATCCACAAACATCTCGCTAAATGATGTTTTGCATGCTGGACCCAAACTCCAAACTGATCTATTTTATATTCTATCAAATTTCAGAATACACTCCATAGCTCTTGCGGCTGATATCGAAAAAATGTTCCGACAAATTCTTGTCTCACATTCAGATTCTGATTTTCAGAGAATTATATGACGAAAATCCCGATCAAAAGATTGAAGACTATAGATTGAAGACAGTGACTTACGGAACTGCTTGCGCACCGTATTTAGCCATAAGAACTATTAAAAAACTTGCTGAAGATGAAGAGATGAATTTTCCTAAAGCCTCAAAAGTTATCGACAAGGACTTTTACGTAGATGATCTATTAACAGGAGCCGATTCAATTCAGGAAGCTGAAAATCTCATGAGTGATTTAATTAATCTAATGAGAAGAGGTGGATTCACTCTTCGAAAATGGATATCAAATGAACATAGTATTCTTTCAAAATTACCTCCTGAACTAAAAGGAACAGAACAGTCTATAAATATTGCTGAAGATCAGTCAGTGTAACTTCTTGGCATTCAGTGGGAGCCAAATCAAGACACATTTGCGATTCATTTAAATCCAGCTCAAGAAGTCACCACAAAACGGCAATTATTGTCAAGCATTGCTAGAATTTATGATCCCATCGGTTTCATTTCACCCTCTACAGTTTTAGCTAAAATTATGATGCAGAAATTATGGTTATTCAAGTCAAAATGGGATGATCCACTCCCAGACAGTATCCTTAAAGAATGGACAAGTTTTGCTTCACAGCTTCCGATACTTGAAAATATTCAAATGCCACGACATTTCTTCATCCAAAATTCTGCAGTAAAATGTATTCAAATTCATGGCTTTTGCGATGCTTCCCAAAAGGCTTTTGCTGCTGTCCTTTACATGAGATCAGAATTTGAAGATGAGAAAGTCAAGATTAGTTTAATCGCCGCGAAAACCAGAGTCGCACCACTAAAAACAATAACGCTTCCTCGTTTGGAGCTGTGTGCAGCTGTAATGTTAAGCCAACTCTACAAGAACGTAGTTGAAAATCTTGCCATTCAAGTAGATGAGTCATTCTTTTGGACGGATTCCCAAATAGTGCTTGATTGGATAAATTCCGAACCTCATAAATGGAAATCCTTCATTTCTAATAGGATATCGCAAATTCATACTAATACTCAAGTCGATGCCTGGCATCACGTTGTAAGCAAAGAGAACCCTTGTGATTGTGCCTCAAGAGGACTCATGCCTTCAAAACTTCTTAATCATTCATTATGGTGGAAAGGTCCTTCTTGGCTTTCAGATTCGCCAATAGTTATCCCTCCACAAAACCATTCAGCTCCGGAAAAAGAAAAAATCTCAGAAGTGTCAGAGAAAACGGCAAGTTATTCTAATCAAGTAGAAGGCGAGTTAAACTTCATTCATAACTATTCTTCGCTGAGTAAGCTTACTAGAGTAGTTGCGTATAGCGTACGATTTATTCAAAATGCAAAATGTGACAAAAATAATCAGAAAGTAGGTTCTCTTAAGACATCAGAATTACTTGACGCCACAACTCACATTGTAAAGTTGGTCCAAGATTCAGAATTCAAATCGGAAATTCATGCTATTCAAACTAAAGGGAGTTTGCCAGCTAAAGTTCCTTAATATCATTGAATCCTTTTCTTGACAAAAACGGTATTTTAAGAGTTGGCGGCAGACTTAAACACTCTAATATGTCAAATGATCAAAAACATCCAATGCTACTTCCTAAAAATCATCACCTTTCGGATTTAATTATAGATTATTATCACAAACTCTCTCTTCATGGAGGAACACAAGTTGTACTCTCACTCATTAGACAGCGGTTTTGGCTGATATCAGGAAGAGATAAAGTCAGAAGAAATATTCAGCGTTGTCTGACATGCTTCAAGATGATGAAGAAAATCATGTGCCAAATTATGGGAGATTTACCTAAAGATCGCGTTCTTCCTTCCAGACCATTTCTCAAAACGGGAATAGATTTTGCAGGGCCGATAATAACGAAGCCAAATCTCAAGAGAACAAGGGTTACCACAAAGTCATACATTGCTTTATTCATTTGCTTCACGACAAAAGCAGTTCATCTTGAAGTTGTGTCCGAACTAAGTACAGATTCATTCTTAGCGTGCCTCAGAAGATTTATATCAAGAAGAGGGAAACCTTCAGACATATATACTGATAACGGCTCTAACTTTAAAGGTGCAAGAAACTATTTATACAGTCAAATGGAAATTCTTAAATCAGCATCAGTTCAGGACTTTGCTTCAGAATTGTTTATTAACTGGCATTTCATCCCACCCAGTGCACCTCATTTTGGAGGTATCTGGGAGTCTAACATCAAATCAATGAAGCAACATCTTTTCAAAGTATGTAAATCAGCAGTGCTTAATTATGAAGAATTATCAACTTTAATTATTCAGATTGAAGCATGTATGAATTCAAGACCACTAACTCCTCTTAGTAGTGATCCAAACGACCTTGATCCCTTAACACCGGGTCACTTTCTGATTGGAGCACCGCTTCTAGCAATGCCTGAGTCTTATCATGCAGAAAATTTGCTATCATACACTTCAAGATTTAAGTTGATTCAAGCACCTCATTTTGGAGGTATCTGGGAGTCTAACATCAAATCAATGAAGCAACATCTTTTCAAAGTATGTAAATCAGCAGTGCTTAATTATGAAGAATTATCAACTTTAATTATTCAGATTGAAGCATGTATGAATTCAAGACCACTAACTCCTCTTAGTAGTGATCCAAACGACCTTGATCCCTTAACACCGGGTCACTTTCTGATTGGAGCACCGCTTCTAGCAATGCCTGAGTCTTATCATGCAGAAAATTCGCTATCATACACTTCAAGATTTAAGTTGATTCAAGCTCTTCGCGAAGGATTCTGGAGGCGATGGAGTGCTGATTATCTCACACAGTTACAGCAGAGAAGTAAATGGAAGTCATCTAACCCAAATATAAAAACTGGACAACTGGTGTTGTTAAAAGAAGATCTCAAACATCCCATGAAATGGAGTTTAGGAAGAGTTATGGAAACTTTTCCTGGAGAAGATGGAGCTGTAAGAGTTGTTCAGGTGAAAACTACATCAGGAACATTTAAAAGACCAATAACTAAGATTGCTCCCCTACCAACTTAGACTTAGTTTTGGACATTTGTCCAATGGGGGGGAGTATGGTAGTTCTTATCGTCTGCAGCTGAGCCTAGAACTTTAATTTAATTATTATAATTTTCATCGCTCGTGTGAGTGGCAAGGTTTAAATTTAATTTTCTTGATGGAACAAAAAGATTACTGAGGAGCGATAAGTCAAGCAGCGTTGCTGCATCACATTCTTTTCATTCTGAAATATCTCGATCATTCTAAGTCATATTTATTTCTAAATTTATGTTAAATGTTACGTTCATGTGTTGTAATAAATGTTTCAGTATAGTTATTGCAAGTATATTTTATTGCGAATTCACAACGAAGAGTAAGCGGCTCTACAATTCAAAAAAGTCACGTAGCCCGCCATGCTCAAACACCTTATTAAAATCTAAAATAAGATCGCGGGGTAACATTTTCATCAAAATAGGACACAAAAGGTTTCTGTAACTGTCCGTGGAAACACCTAAACATTCCTAACTTCTGATTTGAGTCTGAATTCTGTCATACATGTTTCTGAATGACTTAGTATCATCCGAATTTCTGAGTGGGGAAACATTTAGTTGGTTACTCATATGCGCGTTAATGAGAGCTTCTTTATTTCCAAATCTTTCTTGCAATATTTCGATTGCATTTTCGTAATGTTCAGAAGTCATCGCGAGACCTTCAATGCTCTTTAGTGCATTACCTCCTAAATAAGCTTTTAACTAGTTAAACTTATCTACGGGATCCAATGAATCATTTTTGTGAATTGTCAATTCAAAAGAGGACCAGAATGATAGCCATTCACTATGGTCTCCAAAGTATTTAATAATACTAAGTTTCGGAAGTTTAATATTTACTTTGTCTTTTGTTTCTTGAATTCTTCTTACTTCGTTAGAAGTTGAATGTCCCGTGAGGCTTATTTCTTGTTTTTGTTTCGATGTCAGACACCGCAGTTTCTTTGTGGTTCTGAACCGCCAAGTGGTAATTTTATCGCGATATTCTTCGGCACTCAATAATTCTGCGTCTAACTCTTTCTCTTCTACTAATGATTCAATTTCGGTATCAACCGCTTTAATTTCGTAAGATTTTTCATTTAAATGTTCTAAAAGTTCTTCTAATTCATCACTAGAATCTGTATCTAAATTCTCTAAAGCATTCTGAATTTTAGTAATTATCCTGGTGATGGACACTCTGATTACGCCACGCTTCTTTTTAGCTTTATTTATTAAGCTGTCTGCCATAATTACTAACCTTGAATAACTTTTCTTATCATAAATAATGTCACAAGCTATGTGTCTTTAACTTATGGCCTTACGTATGTGTGAATCCTGAACATAAAAACATATATGCATCTACTTTCGATATCAATAACAAACTCTTGCAGTCCCGGCAGGGATGCCAATTATATTTAACGTATGCAATTACGTTATGCACTGGATAATGAAAGTCAGGTAAAAAAGTGCTCACCTGCAAAATCCCCGTGCATCTAATCTGATATTCTTTTCCGGGTGGCAAGTAATCCGTTACTGTCCTAAATTGATTTGGCATATATGTTCTGTAGTAGCACCAATGACGAAGCCTAAATATATCTAATAACACATATTTTAATGAACGATTAAACTACTAATGCTACACTAGACTAACTATTACACTCACACATTAAAAAATAGAAGATTGGTGGAATCGAGTTCCTAACAAAGTCCTATTCTTTCGGAATCAAGTTCCGTACAACTGTATTCCGTGAAATCAAGTTTCACTCTCCCGCCTTCTCGCTCGTCCGCGAGAGGGTGCTCCTACAGTTCACAGGAGGTCGAGGTCGCTTTCGCAACAGTGACCTATGTCAGATGTTCTGCTTGTTTAAGGGGAAAGATGAGTCTGAGAAGGATTTCATTTGCACTAACTGTGTTGAACTCTCAGAAATCAGAGTTAGGATGCTTACTTTGGAGGGTGAGTTAGCATTAGGCTGTAGGAGTGTAGATGGGGTAAACACTCCAGAGGGAAAGGGGGAAGTTAGTAAAAAGGAGGTGGGCATCAGCTGTGTGTTAGATAGTGGGAATATTCCAGAGGTAAAGAAGGAAGTTAGTAAAAAGGAGGTGGGCATTAGCTGTGTGTTAGATAGTGAGAATATTCCAGAGGTAAAGGGGAAAGTTATTGCTGAGGCAACAGACTGGGAAACAAAGGGTATAATTTTGGGAGATTCAATGGTGCGTGAGGTGGGAAACTCAATAGGCAGAGTTAGACGTAAGGTGGCTCGATGTTGTTTGTCAGGGGCTCGGGTAAGAGATGTTAATAGGGTTGCTGAAAAGAAGGGGGTATTTAATAAAGAGGATGTAGTTACTTTGTGGGTGGGAACTAACGATGTAGGCCATAGTAACAACAACGAGTTTACTAAGGAATGGGATTCCCTGTTGGACAAAGCAACCAACTGTTCGGCAAATGTCCAAGTGGTTGGTTTGCTTCCCAGATATGGAGTGCATAGGAGTTGGTTAAACCAACGGGCTAGGTGTATGAACCTAGTACTCAAGGAAATTTGCGTTAAGCGTAGTATCAGGTTTATTGATGTGTGGAGTAAATGTAAACGCGATTGGATTGCTAGGGATGGCCTGCATCTGAGCTCTACGGGGGTCAAAATGGTTAGTGGTTTGGTTTTAGAGGATTCAGAATCAAAAAACTAAGTTGGAATGGGGAGCATGCTTTAAGGAACAGAATTCGAATGGGTACTAACTATTGGGATTTTAGTAGAAACGGAAATAGGGTGGCTAGTAAGAGAAAAGATTTTAACAGTTGGGATTCAAGTAATCGCGCAGCATTAAATAAAGGTAAGATGGGCTTACTTAAGGTTTTTTATACAAATGCTCGTAGTATTAGGAACAAGATGGAAGAATTGAAAAGCATAACAATAGACGAGAGGTTGGATATTATTGGAGTTACCGAGACATAGGCTACCGAAAGTGATGATGATTTATTATCTATTGCTGGGTATAATTTGTTTAGACAAGATAGAGTAGGTAAAAGAGGTGGTGGGGTTTTATTTTATGTCAGAGACACTTTAACTTGCAATGAATTGGTAATTAATGATAAACCTAATGAGATTGATATGATTTGGCTGGAGTTGATGAGCAATAAGTGCAATAAATTACGTTTAGGGAACATTTATAGGCCACCCAACTTAAGTCAGGGTCAAGATGAACAGATGTTTAGTATTATTAGTGACATTTCAAGCAAGGGGTCAGTCATTATAATGGGAGATTTTAATTTTCCAGGAATTGATTGGAATAATTTTTACCATAGTAATAGCAGAGAAGAGGAATTTTTGAAAGTAATTGGTGACTGTCTTTTAGATCAAATTGCAACTCAGGGTACTCGACAGGACGTGATTTTGGATCTAGTTTTCAGTGATATGGAAGGTTCTGTTCAGGGGTTATGTGTAAGGGAACACATTGGAGACAGTGACCACAACAGTATTAGGTTTGGGATTAAATTTGATACGCACAAAGTAGAGAATTTTAGGTTTGTGCCCAATTTCAGAAATACTGATTTTGTGGCACTTAGGCAGAGTTTGAAAGTAGTTTTTTCTCCTTGATTGGACAATAGCGATGTGAATCTTCAGTGGGCAGAGTTTAAGGAAAAGCTAGCGAAAACGGTTGGGGATCATGTTTCTTTTAGGAGAAAGGGTGTCAACACTAAAATTTGGCCAATGTGGTTCTCCAGGGAAACTAAAGATGCTCTAAATTACAAGCAAGCTGCTTTTCATAGGTCTAGAGAAACTGGTCACAGTTCAGATAGGCTCCAATATTGTAAGGCAAGGCGTAAATTTAAGTATTTGGTACGGATTCAGAAAAGAGAGTTGGAGCAAAGACTGGCAGATAACATAAACAGGAATCCCAAGAAGTTTTTTGCATGCGCTAATTCGAGGAAAGTTCGAAATAGTCATATTGGGCCACTGGTTGATGAGCACGAATTTTAATTCAGGACGATAGTGATATTGCTAATGTTCTTAATAACTTTTTTTCGAGTGTTTTTAACGATAACTGTATCTCAACAGTTGACACCAACAAGACACAAGCTATAGTACAGCTTGAGGACTTTGTATTTTCCAGGGATGACGTTTTACTTCATTTGAAAAAAATTAAAGAGACTAAGGGTCCGGGACCTGATAATATTTATCCAATAATTTTAGTTGAATGTGCGGAGGAATTAGCAGATGTAATCGTAAATATTTTCAATGCTTCTTATAACTCGGGTACAGTGCCAGAGGACTGGAAGCTGGCTAACATTACACCGCTCTTCAAGAAAGGGTCTAAAGGGAGTGCCGTAAATTACAGACCTGTGAGTCTAACTTCGGTGGTTTGCAAAATTTTTGAAACATTGATAAAAATTAAGATAGTAAATTTTCTAGAGACTAATAATCTATTGCCATTGATCTTCACTGGGGATTGTAACTTGACTAGGACCAGTCTAGCTAGGCCCAGAGCCTGGTCGTCACTTTTGTATTAGTATTTGTATTTGTTACAATGGTTTTGAGCATGATTAATTTTCTCAAATGCTGTTTTTTGAGTTGTGTCAGTTTCCTTCGCTGGGTGTGATATGCTCAAGTCATACATTTAGCTCAATCATGGGCTTTTAGTCCCTTTTTCCCTCAACTTTTCATTGTTTTTTTTTAATTTAAATGTTTTATTAAAGATATTTTTTAAATAATTTTTCGTAGTAAAAGTAACAATTGTAACAATTACATTGACAATGTAAAGCTTTTATCTAACTTTTCTTGGTCTTATTATATTTTTTAAAAAAATTAGTTTCTGAAATTAGTTTTAATATTTTTTTGTGTAAAAGGTTTTATACGTTTCTAACTTAAGTCTTTTTCTTGTACTGAAGAAGGGCTCCTTGAAACATATGTATTCATTTTAATTGCATATTTTGTGTCATACTTATGTTTCATTTATTCAAGTGTAAAGCTTACTGTGACAAAGAAAAGCTATTAATAGAGAAACACAAATAATATATAGGATGAGCAAGAAATAATCAGTACATTTACAAGATGCGCCAAGCCCTAGGAACAAACCTTTGAGCTTGGACTAGGTTCCCGCTTGCAAAATTTTCCTCCTAAAATTTTTTTTATTGAAGTATTTTGTTACATTTGTTTTGATATTTTAAAAACTTATGTCATAAAACATTCTTCAATTCCTCATTAATTTAAATATTTTTCCCTTCTCAGAAACATTGAATTTCTCATTGAAGACCAGTCCAACACTTAGTAGAGCAACATCACCCCTAAATCATGATCCAGAATCTGGTTACAAGTACTGGCATTTAGTAAGTTCATTTTCTTAGTATTGAAATTTTACAAATTTATGTTAATATTTCTGTACCTTGGAGCAAAAACAACCAATGTCAGATTTTGATCAAATTAAATTTATGATATAAATTTTTCCATTAAGCAGTAAAATTTTCAGTGCAACAACAACTAATTTGATGCAGTGCCTGAGTATAGAATTACTATTCTCTCATTTTCCTAGATCCTATAATCTTTGTTTTTCAACAATCAGTATTTTTACTAAGAGCTAAAGCAATCAATGTCACTTGTAAATTAATTACAATTTAAAATTTTTTAAGCTATATTTACGTTCTTTTGGGCATGTAAGTTAGATAAAGTCAGAAAAATGTAAGAAGTTTCACTACCACTTTTTGCAAAACTTATATTTTTATTAGTTGCTGTTGTTCCGAAGTACAGATTTATATTTGCTAATATTGATACCTTTTTCAACGATGTTATTCATTAATATATATTATTCTGTCCTTTTTGTTACTATTTTTAGGTTAAACATCATGATGCTGAAACAAACAAAGAAGGTGAAAGGGGGAACAAGATGGTTTCTGAAATATATTTAACTCGTCTTTTAGCAACAAAGGTACATTATAAAAAATTTTGCTGTTTTTATGAGTGTAAATATATGCACATATTTATTATACAATATACAGATCACTTAGTTCCTAAAATTATTTCACAAATATACAATTCATTGTATCAAAATGCATGACATATAGTATTTTAAAATATGTTTTTGGTTTTTATGGTTTTAAAATCTTATGTGACTAAAAAGGTTTATCTAGAACTCCAAAAATGAAAAGGAAAGAACTATCCATTTAAAATACATTTTATTTGATAAATGATATCCTTCAAGATCTAAAGCATACTACGAAAATAACTTCATAAAGGAGTGTGTAATTTAATGGAAGAATACGTTTATCTGGCACTTGGATGCTTAGTTAAGCAAAATTTAACACAATTTTGCTGGTTATTCCAAAATTTTTTTTTTTCATGAAGTAAAAATTAAAAATCAAGATGAACATTTAGCATTAATTCTTAGACCTTTTCTCATCGAATAACATATGAAATTTCGAGTTTTCTTCATTTCTCTGTAGTAGCTGCATGATATTATAGTAGCCATGGGCGCCCATATGCAAAATTTTAAGGGTGGGCTCAGATATTTTCCCTATGTAAAGTAAGAAAAAATAACATCAAAGAAAGCACAAATTGCCAATTACAGCAGACACGTGAATCGGCGTTACAAGGAACGCCTTTTTCAATGCAAAAAGTAATGAGCTTATGGATGAGCTCATCCATAAGCTCATAAACTTATGACATTCGACAAAAGTTTGTCGAATGTCTTTTCATCCATAAGCCATACCTGCCAACTCTACTGGATTTTCCGGGAGAATCCCGGATTTTTAACATTTCTCCCGGCCTCCCGATTTTTATTGAAAATCTCCTGGTTTTTATTAATCTCTAAAAAAAATCCCTCCATTTAGGGATTTTCTTGAAAATGAAAAAAAAAAAACCTTTAAAATAAATTTTTATGTCGTTTCAGCGCTTTTACTCCATGAGGTTTGAAAGTTTAATATTCAATTAGGGCTCGACCGATGGCATTTTTTGGCCGATGGGCCGATGCCGATTGTTGGCCGATTGTTCAAAGATGGCCGATTGCCGATTGTTTTCATCCAAATGGCCGATGCCGTTGGCCGATGGCAAAAAAAAATCAAACGGGAAAATAATTGATAACATTGTCATGGATTTAAAGGATCATTTGTTCATTTCACTTACTTCCTTTCTATGAATAAGGACTTGTAATTAAAAAAAAAATCGACCTAATTTCTATTTTACGATCACCCAATTTAAACTTCACAAGTTCACAGTCAGGAGAAGATAAAACTGCATCATAGTACGTTGCGAGAAAGGCTTCCAGGAGTGTTTCCAAAAGTTATATGAACACTGGCAGAAGTACATAGTCCCTCAAGGTGACCTTTTGAAGGTGGATGTGCTTCGGTAATGTGAACTATTCTGGGTAAGGTTTTATACAGCTTGTCCCCGAGCTTTTGGATCGTACTACATACAATCCGTATAGGGTGTAGTTATGCTTCTCCTTTTTTGATTGCTGTATGATGAAAGAGAAAGAACAACAGCCAAAAAAAAAAAAAAAAGAAAGGAAGAAAAACAAAGAGACAGTTTAATAATCAACTGATTTGTTTTTTTAAATTTAACATATAACTAAGATTTCAGCAATATTGTTATTAATGTATGGATTATGTACACTATACATCGTTAAAAAACTTTAAATTATGTTGTTTAATCATTCAAAAAAAAAAAAAAAAGAATAAAAATATGAAAACGTCATCAAATTACGCAATTAAAGTGGAAAGATTGCACGTAGACATTTTTTAGTCATGAAATTAAAGAAAAAAGATAACAGATAAATTACAATATTAAATCATAATAGGAATATTTTTATACTTATTTAAATTTTATGAATAGAAAAATTTGCATTTTTCATAAAAGCTATAACAGCGACATAAATTTTTCTGAAAAAAGAAATTGCCATGAAAAGAGTGAGGTTCTTAAAACGCAGCTACAATAAACAAGCTCGATATTTACTCCAAGTTAATAATAACTGAATACATATACTACTTGATCTGATGTTTGCACACATAATATTGAACAATTTGATTGTTTAAAATCTTTTATGAAGCACTACAAACAAGTTCAAATTACATTTTTCAATTTAACAATAATTTGCTGAAATTAAAAAAATTGCTCAATAGAAAATCCTTGAAATTTTTCTATAACATATTATTAAAAATATGATGAAAACGAAAATAACTCGTTCATTGATTTTATAAAAATACATGAAAATAGTTACTTACGATAGAAAAAAATTGATCGCTATAAATGATGCAAAAAAGATGGCGCATTACGAAATAAAAAGGAAACAAGAATGAGAAATACGCAAAATGACATTTCTTGAGCAAAATGAATAATCGCTAAACATTAAGAAATGAGGAGGAAGGGGCGGGGAGGGGGGGTCAACCTCTGATTTTGGAGTAACTCAAAACATTAAACTTCGTTCCCAACTTCGGCCTCATTTGTTTAGTACAGAACGGCTACTACCAATGCCTCGGAAGAGTTTCTGAGTCAACTTCAGCACTTCCGAAGAAATAATTCAAAAGTCCATTGGATTTTCGAATTATGTCACCATTCAGAACGTCTTTATTCAATTTCTTTGTCGGTTCAACGGGAAGTTAACAAAATGACACATAAACCGGTTTCGCCATCTCATATTTGTTTCCATGGTCTCCAATTCAGCAATATACACTCTATAACAAAACAATTGACGCATCAAAAAGCAATCATCCGATTGCTTTGAAATTTTGTATGGATGATTGTTTTGACCAGATGTGTCAATGATTAAAATTTGGTGTCCAATGAATGAATAGTTTGATCTCCAGCGCATCGAAACTGCGCGTCCAGTAGATGTATATAAAGAACAGTTCTTCAACAGTTGTTAAAACTTTTGGTTTGATTGCGGTTCAGATTACCTTTCAACAACTTAAAAATGCCTCGCCGCATACTTCGTGCTCATTACGAGCAACTGTCAGAGTTTAAACGAGGTCAATCATTGGATTGAAAGAGGCCGGTTGGTCAAATCGGAGAATCGCTCGTCATTTGAGTCGAAGCGATGCGGCGATTCGAAGATGCTGGCGAGGATGGGTGGAAAATGGCAGAGTTCAGCGTCAAGATGTTAGCAGTCGACCTAGGGTCACAACAGATCGTGATGACAGAGTGATTGCCCGATCAGCTGTCACTGCGCTTTCTTCATCACTATGAACCATCATACGTTCAACCCAAACACTAGGGTCCATCATGACCATTTACAGATGGTTGGGATAACGAAATCTACGCTCGCGCCGACCATTACCCCACCTGCCACTGACGCCTACACACTGCCGAGCCAGATTACAGTGGTGCATGGTTCGATCAGGTTGGAACGGTGCCGACTGGGAATGTATAGTCTTTAGCGACAAATCCCGCTTCCAACTGTGTCATGAATGACAATCATCGAAGACGTGTTTGTAGACACCCAGGGCAGAGGAGGGATCCTGGCTTCACTTTTGCACGCCACACTGGCCCTCAACAAGGCCTTATGGTCTGGGGTCTTTGATAACTGGATCCCTTTGGTCGTAATTAGAGGTACACTTACTGCACAGAGGTATGTCGACAACATCCTAAGACCTGTTTTGTTGCCGTTCCTTTTGCAGTACCCTCGGCTGGTTTTCAGCAGGACAATGCCAAATAACATACGGCATGTGTTGCTATAAACTGTCTGCAAGCTTGTCAAACTCCTCCGTGACCTGCCAGATCGTCAGATCTCTCTCCCATCGAGCATGCCTGGGATATGATGGGATGGCGATAGCATCTGGCAAGGAATGTAGATAACCTCCTCCGACAATTGGAGCGAATTTGGCCAGAAATACCGCAGAACACACTCCTGGAGCTTTATCGGTGTTTGCCACGCCGTGCTTCAGCTTGTATCCAGGCTAGAGGCGGGTCAATACCTTATTGAACTTGTTACTGTAACTCTGACATAAATCATTCAATTGTTCTAAGAATTTAATCATTTACTATTCTGTGCATTGTCTTCATATCCATCAATTTTTGTCTCAATCGGATTACTCTTTCTTGGTGCGTCGATTTTTTTGTTATAGAGTGTATCACCAAATGATCGTCAGTCTGAGACGCTATATTAGTTTTGTATTGAAATAAGTAATTCATGGCCACAAAAAAAAAAAAAAAAAAGTAAATAGGCTTTTTAGAACACCCGATCAAAAACAAAAAGGGAAGTGCACAACTGCGAACGTTCGCACACCCTACATGCGAAATTTTAACCTTATACAGCTTACCATTTTTGAGTTATGACTTATGAGAGATACATATGTACATCCAGCCGCAAGAAACAACGCAATAATTAACTTGTTTGGTACCTGAATGCAGTATTAAAAACTCTTTCACAGGTGACTAAAATAGAAATTCGTACTGAAGTTGAAGTAAACAATTTTATATGAAAATAATAACTCCCTTTACTTTGCATTAAAAAGTAAAACAGCAAAGGTCTTTTTTTTTCGAAAACATCGGCCAATTCCATCGGCTTTTTGATGTTTTTAAGGCTGATGGGCCGATGTTTCCTGCAAGTTAGCATCGGTCGCTGATGCCGATGGCTAAATTGTTGAACCATCGGCGCCCATGCATTGGTCGAGTCCTATATTCAATTTCAAACATTAGCACATTGGAATCTGGCAACATCAGTTCTTGTTTACGTTTGCAATCTCGCTTCGCGCACTCAATGCTAAGCCTATGTTGCTTAATTGCAACATTTCTTGTACACAAAACGACCGCTATTATCGGGCTCTTTGAGGCCGAAAAGAGTACATATTTTCCCCTCAATAACATGGAAAAAAAGCGGTATTGTGCCACATTGAAAAAATCTACTGGATTTTTTTCTTTGAATGTTGGCAGGTCTGCGTAAGCTCATTACTTTTTGCTTAGAAAAAGGCGTTCCCTTTAACGCCAAAACACGTGTCTGCTGTAATTGGCAATTTGTGCTTTCTTTGACGTTGTTTTTTCTTACTTTACTGTTCATCACAAAGGTATTTATTTATCTTATTTTCCCTATGGTTTAGCAGGACATTTTCCCCATAGAAACCGATTTCAGTACAGATTCGAGTTATTAAATTTTGACATTTTTAATAAATTATTCATTAATGAATGGTAAAAGAAATGTTTTTACATTTTTTGCAAAGAAAAAAGTACTAAAAGTAAAAAAGTACTAACTTCTAAGGGGAGGGGGGAGGCTTGAGCCCCCACTTGCCCTCCTATAGGGCGCCCTTGATAGTAACTTATCACTACTATTTTTCTGAAAATTGTTTGTGTGATTATTAATCCTTATGGGATATTCCCATTCCTTTTCTACAAAATTTAGTTGATTTGATTTTGAAAATCTATCACAAACATGTTGAGGTACATATAAATTGCTGACTGACTATGTACAGGGAAACCCCACCTAAAATGCTCCTTTTTAAGAACTTTTCTCTTTTAATAAGTTCTTTTTCTCTGATCCCAAAATTGGTTCTTTTCCTAGAATGTTAAATTCACACTTTTGAGGTGTTTAGTTTTCTAGTTTACCCCACTTAAAACATTTCTTTTCTTTGAAAATTAAAAATATTTTCATTTCTTCCTAATTGTTTTCTTGTTTTCCACTGTTTAAAAGTTTGTTTATAACTGAAGCCTCTGTTTTAACCTCCCCCTTGGCTAACCATTTCAAATGAGGGAACAAAATGACACTAATGAAAAGCAATGGACATGAATTGTTTTCAATTGAATCAATTTTTTGGAAAATCGTTCCTGAATCTTATGTATATTTTCTAGTGTTTAGGGGGCTACAAAAGTACAAATGTTTTTTTTTTCCTCTCTTTTTTTCTCGATTTCTTATGAATGAAAACAAAGGGAGACTGTGTCAAAAAAAAAAAAAAAAAAGCATTTTCTAATCAGCTGGGCGAAATGCTCATTTTTCTTATTTAAATTAGCAAAAAGTGGAATTCTCCCATGTTATGCAAAGTTACAAAACTGTGAAATTTGAAATGTTTAAGTAACTGTTCTAAATAAAATTAAAATATCAGAAAAGATGAAAAAAAAAAGTACTATGAAGACATTTTTGTTGATTTTGCCATTTTAAATGCAGCAATGTACTCTTAAAATCATTTATCTATGCCTATTGGGGGCGGGGACTAAAACATAAAATAGATATTGTTTTTTGTATGAACTAAATTATTGATTTGCATTATTACTTATTTCCAGTTTAAATATTATGAATGAAAACAGAGGGAGACAGCTAAGACAGTTAACAGGGGGGGAGAGTTAAAAAGTTTTTTACTCCTGATCCTCAGTAAAATTTCTTACACAAGTTTCGCTATTTGTGAAGCTTATGCTATAAACATGCTTTAAGTATCATATCAAACAGTTTCAGTTACACACAAATGTTTTTTTTTTTTTTTCAATTTTTATAGAGAGATTTGAGCCTGTTCCATCTTTGCCGTTACTTATTTAAATCTTGAAGCTGTTTGGTACATTGCTTAAAATAATCTTGGCGTTATTAATAAAAATTTGATTTAATAACCTAAGTATTTGTTAGTGTGTTACTAAATTCGAAAAAAAATGGGAAAAGTAAAATAAAGTAATAGTGTGATCAAGGGGTGCAACCAGGAAAGGGTTTCATGCATTAAAACCCGGGATTTTAAGCCATGTTGCCAAACCTAGTTAGTTAATATATGTAAGTGTAAGGACAAAAAAATCCGTCTCAGGAGAACACTCTGATTGTGACACTGAGCATAATAGAAGAAAAAGAACAAATTTACAAATTACATCTGCCATACTTGCTGCTTACACTGTTGAAAAGCAACTCCTTTTAAGCTGTATATGGATGGAAAGTATTTGCAGTTGCTGTAGTGTCTGGATCTGTTGCTGAATATCTCCTCCTAGATAAGTAGCACTACGAATTAGAAATGCTGATATTACATACAGTATAACCTTGATTTAACAATTGCCAAGCGTCTGGAAAAAATCGTTAAATGGAGGAGCAAAGGTGGCCAATGCAGTCAAATCTGGAGCAGCAAAATGTATCATTAAATTGAAGAAAAGGTTAAATCGAAGTTATACTGTATTTCTAATGTGTAAATTCTTTGAAAAAAGATTATTAGGTAATATATTAGACTTTCTCTTTATTTGTGTCTTTTTAATGGTATCAGTGGTATAAATTACTCTATTTTTGTTGAAATAATAGCACATTTTTCCCCTTTTGCAATAATCTTTCTTTAGAAAATCTAGTTTCCAACAAAAAAAATCTGCCCAAGTCTCTTTAAAAGTTTGCAATATGCATGTAATCTTTAAGCTATGCAAATAATGCATTGAAACTGTAAAGACTCATTTAATGCATTTCAATTTTGGGGTAAAACATTTCCAGAATAAACCCAAAAGCCCTGGTTAACATGATTTACTAACGAATATCCAAAATATTTGTTAGTAAAGTTACAGTTTAATCAGTTTACTCACACAGTTACAATTTAATACAATTTAATTTTAAACTGTGGATCGTAAAATATGCTATTAATGTTTTTTTGTGGCTATCCAGAATGTGTTTCTTTTTTTTTTAGGGATCGAGTGATGAACAATTTTATACCTACTTAACTTCTAGAATAATAAATAACTGAAAAAAAAAACCTTCATTTTTTTTTAGAAGGGGGAAGAGAGAAACAGCTTTATTAAACCAATTTTGACTACTCCTGGATTTTCCTAGTTCTGCATGCTTGCAGGTCTTTTCAGAGTTTTGGAACCTAGATCAGTTTTATCCTTGTTTATGCCATTCACAAAAACAAGAGCAAATTGTACTTGTTTTCTTTTTCTTTCTTTTACTCCTGTTTTCCATCTTTTCCCTCTATTTCTTCCCTTTAATTAAATTTTTGTTTAATCTGCTTGCCACTAGTCCTTGTTACATCCGTTAAAACAGTGTCTTGTATTTTTCAAAGTATATTACTTGTTTCTTTTTTTTTTTTAACCAGTATATCTTAAGTGTAAGAAGATTTTTCAAATTTAAGTAGATTTTTCTTTTATTTATGTATTTATTTTTTGACTGATGTAGCTTTTATCAATGTAACTTAAGTTTCATGATTTAAATATTTTCATACAACTCTTACAGGGTACTTTGCAAAAATTTGTGGATGATTTGTTTGAAACAATATTTTCAACTGCACATAGAGGTAGTGCACTTCCCCTTGCCATTAAATATATGTTTGACTTCCTCGATGATCAAGCTTTAAATCATGCAATTTCAGACCCAGAAGTTGTTCATACGTGGAAATCCAACAGGTATGTAATATTTTGGTTGATTTCTTGGAATGTATATATATGTCTTCCTTAACTCAATAACAAATTGAATGCTTATCGAATACTATGCTTTGAACACATTGCTAATGTTATAAAATGTTTAAGAGCTAAAACAGGGTTTGAGTAAACTGTTATTTCTTACAGAACCTTTGCAAATTTAGTATGTTTTATTTTATTTTTTCACTCATATACAAAGGTTGTTACTATAAGTCTATAATATTTATACATGCATTAATAAGACCCCAATTTCGGAATCGCAAAATCTCAGCGACTTAAAACCCGAAACTATTTTCCTTTAAATTAAAAAAAAAAAAAAAAAATCAGCAAAAAAAAGTTTTAATTGTTTAAAATTTTAAACAATTGGCAATGACTTGTTGACGGCATAGTACTTACAGCTTCTTTTACGCTGTCAATGTCATGTCAACATTACATATTATTAGTCAGTGAATTAGCCAAAGATTAATTTTAACAAATTTTAATCAACTTTTTCTGCAGAACTTCAATTTGTGATTAAAGTATTTTTTTTTACATAAAATGCAAGCAATTACTTATTTTAAAGATGCACCATTCACTTAAGTATGACTCTTTCTCGTTTTTTTTTTTCTCTTGCAGAAATTTAACGATCTTTTAAGTTATAATTTTGAGGATCAAAGGGAGTACCTTTTCTTCCTGTGGAAATTCCGAATAATTTTTCTAGTCACCAATACATTCACCAAATAGAGTTTGTTTTTCCAAATTTATAATTTAATCGCATTTGGCTTGGTGGCAAATGCTTATTGCAGGCCCTAAGTTTAAGCAAGTTTCAAGTTTGTCAGATCTGAGGTGATGCAATAAAAATTACACCTTCACTGAAACAGAGCTCAACAACGACTGACTAATACAGCGTATTTATGATGTTACATAGGTGGGGTTTGTATGGGAAAACATCAGCACTATCTTCGTATTTTGGTAAAATAGGCCTTACTTTGCAAACAAGTATTTAATGAGGTGATTCTATAGTTTTGTCTAACCTCTGTATATATAACAGTGTATATAAAAAATTCTCTAGCTCATGAATTTCTAAAGGAGAGTATAATTTAAATATTAAATTAAATTTGTACACTGATAGGAGCTAACAAAATGTGCCACTTTATAAGTAGTAATATGTTATTTATTTTTGTTTTTCAGTTTACCATTAAGGTTTTGGGTGAATCTTATTAAAAATCCCAATTTTGTGTTTGATATATACAAGACAAATATTGTGGACTCTTGTCTTTCTGTGGTAGCCCAAACATTTATGGATGCTTGTTCAACTTCTGAACATAGGTTAGGAAAAGATTCTCCCAGTAGTAAACTTCTTTATGCCAAAGATATACCTATTTATAAAGACTGGGTAGAAAGGTAAGTGTTATTGTATTTTCAACCAGTATCATGTGTAAGAATATGATAATTTTCAGCATGAATTCTAAAGCAACATATATTTAAATTTGAATGAACCAGAATCAAAAGTTGAAAAATGTTTTACAAGCTGTATTTTAATAATTCTAGGTGAAATGTTCCACATTATCCTTATTGAAAAATCCTATAATCGTAATCGAGTGTCATTTTGAAGTGTCTTAATTAGCCGCATTTACATGAGACTTTTGTACCTCGCATTGCACTGTTCCAACTAAAAAAAAAGGGGTTCAAAAATTAACTTTTCACATGTGAAGAGAGATTGTTCGGTTGTATCCAGGAAAGCGGTTTTACCTTAGCGACGATACCGAGCAAGTAAGCAAACTCGTTTCAGGTAATGCATTCTAGGTAAAAGTCCTGCTTTTACTCCAGTTGGTAGCAACAGGAAGAAAGATCCACATTTACCAGGAACACATTACCGGAAAAGTGGTTCAAAGCAGGTCCATGCAGGTTACAAGGTCCTTGTAAACGTGTCTATTGACTGTATTTTGTGAAAATTTTCAAAATTTTTCACACTACTTTTGAAAATTTTAAGACATCTAATTGTTTGTCCTTGAAATCTACCAACTGTTTTTGTTTCACACTATTTGTCATTTTAAATAAATTTGCGAAACAAACAGTTCCAATTTAATGTTTGAACACCATAGGACAGAATACATTTTGTGATTTCTTATCCTTCACACCTGCAACCATTCTTCTTATTATGAGTGGGATACTTGCTTCTACATGCTCACTTTTAAACGTGGATGCATGTGTAATGCCCATGATGACCACATCATGGAGACCATTTTGGTGACTCCGACACACCAGAAAGGAGTGTTGCAACTCTGGACTGTATTTGCCACAAGAGAAGAGGTGCTAGTACATTGCAAAGTTCACAATCTTGTCTCCATGTTTTTCTCTTTAGTTGAACTGTATTCCAGTCAGTCCGTTCCACCCACACTCCCACACTCATATTCTAGAACGCTTTTCATTATTATTTTGTAATTGTTTAGAGAATGTGTTACCACTAACTGAGCATTCCTTGTTTAATTAAGCTTTTTAAAATTATATAATAAACATTTTATGATTTTTTTAAACTAGTTTTTCGATTTTTGAAAGAAGACTGGTCAAACTGGAGGTTTGTTTAAGCAGGAGTCTACTGTAATATGATTGGAAATTATTCTGAATTCTCTAATTTTTTTTTTCTTTTTTTTCATAGATATTATCAAGACATACAACTGATGCCAGCAATAAGTGATCAAGACATGAATGCCATGCTTGCAGAAGAATCTAGGGTATATTTTCCTTTTATTTAAACTGGAAACTTTTTTGGTTGAAAATGTAGTTTATTCAAGTTAAATATTGGTTTGAAATCAATTACAAACAAATATAAAAGTTTAAATATTAATGCTTTGAATATGGGTTCATCCTACTCAGGTGATACATCTTTTTAGTAACACTTTAAGTTTTAGTGCTTTAAAAGATAACTTTAAGAACATTTCCTACATGAAATTATTTATTTACTAGTTTCTTTCTGCGACTTGATTTCTCTTTGCTCACTTCTTGTGGCTACTTGAATAGTGAACTTGAAAGTGGCTACTTGAATAAATTTGTTAGTGGTATAAAAATTATATTTATCAATACAAAAATCTTATGTTAGAACATGATGTGTGCCACAATCACACTAATATCTTATTATACTTTTAGATTTAATTATATTTTATATTTATTTGTTTGATAAATTTCCAAGGCTGCATCTCATGGGAATTAGCTTTAAAGGCTTTTTATCAGTTTAAGTCTAAGAATTATGACAAAGCAATGATTATTTCTGAATGTTGAATAAGTTCTAAGCAAGAACTTATTCAACATTCCAAGAATCATGAGTTATTGGAATGTTGAATAAGTTCTTGCTTTTTGTTTTAATGCTTTATATATAAAAAAAAAACATATTACTGAAAATATTGTCCATCACTAGTCACTACTTTTCCCGATCTTTCTGGCAGCATTTGAATCTCACAACAGGTTAAACAGCACGTCTTTTGAGGCTATCCAAGAGTCGACCCAGTTTTTGGTATATTTATGAGAATGGAAGTGCTGCTCAGCCAGGCCATGTGTCATTGGCTGGAATAAGTGGTAGTGAGAGCAGGCAATGTCCGGTGAATAAGGTGGGTGAGGTAGGAATTCCCACATGTTTCCAAGTAGGTTTTAACCAGTATTACAACATGTGGCAGAGTGTTGTTATGCTGCAAAATGAACTTGTCATGTCTCTGTTTGTATAGCGAGTGTTTTTCCCTTCAATCCTCATTTTAATTGCTCCACTTGTAATCTGCAGCAATTTCTAGTGACGGTTTCAATTGGTTTAAGCAGCTCATAACAAATTACTTCCAGCTGACCCCACCAAATGCAGAGCAGCAGCTTTGAACCATGGATGGCTTTGCTTAGGATGTTGATGCATGGCAAGGTTTACCCCATGATTTTCCATGCTTATGGTTATCGTAGTGTATCCAATTTTTACCACCAGTCAGGATACGATGCGAAAATCCTTTCTTTTTCTGCCACTGAAACATGGGAAAAGACATTGTTCTACATCTCTGGGTTTGAACAGGTACGTCACCCAAAGACCTTACTTTTGCATCACTCCTAATGCTTTTAAACCTTTCAAAACTGTTGTGTGATCAACTCCTAATGATTTTGAAAGTTAAGCTAGCATTTGACATAAGTCTTCGTGAAGTAATGCTTCCAATTGTTCGTCTTCAAGAACATTCTGTATCTGCAAGATCAAAATCATTACTTTAAAAGCATTTAAATCTATCTCTACAAGTTGTTTTAGACAGAGCATGATCACCGTAAGTCTAAACAAGAATTCTGTGAGCTTCAACTGCTTCCTCAAAAATACTGGTGATTTTTTTTTTTTTTCAAAAAAATTGATATGAAGTTGTTTGCACTTCCGTGAAATAACATGCACTGAATTTTAAGCTTGGTTATAGTTCTTGTATATAGATGCTTCACTGTCAAAAACTAGCGCAAGTGGTTCCGGTGACACCATCTGTTTCAAAACTGCAAGAACTTACTGAACTACCCAATAACTCTGCAATAAATTTTTCTTTTAAAAATAATGAGGTTAAAATTCTTCAAAGGAATTAATCTAGAATTTTAATATTACATGTGAGAACAAACTATTTTGTTACTTTGAAAATGATCTTTAATATCAGATCCATTCTTTATTGAAAATAGAAACTTGAATTAAAGTTTTTTTTTTTTAGTTTTTAATTCTTCCCGCCCGTTTCATAAGTTTTACCTTACATTATAATACCCATGTTAAGTGGAAATTTTAATAAAGCTATCTATGGATGTTTAATTGATTTTCCACTGGAATGTGCTGATGTTTAATTTTAAGTTTATAATTTTTGAAGCGAGTTTTTCTTGCAAATTGATTTATTTGTTGCAAACAAACCCAAATAAATGACTTTTATTGTAATCCTCTAAATTAGTAACTCCTTTTTTGTGATGAAGTGATTTTACGAATATAATAGCATTTTAAATACACTTTATGATTAAACATCTTTAAAAATATTGCATTAATTTACCTTATTGAAGTAGTCATTCATTTCCAACATATATAGAATATTTTGGAGACTTGGGCAAAGAATGATGTTTAATTTAGTATCAGTGTCAAATTTAATGAATGACTTTGCATTTACAAAGGCATTCATTAGTACTAAACTAATGTTATTGATGTGATAATGTTTTATTAATAGCTCTTGCTTCTCTTTCAGCTTCATGCACATGAGTTCAATACGAATGTAGCCTTGTATGAACTCTACAGTTATGCAGTTAAATATAATGATCAGGTAATCAGCTTAGTAATTTGCTTGGTATAATTTATATTAGTAAATATATGAACCTCTCAAATGTGATATTTTCATGCTTCTGAATTTTTTAGAGGGAAAAATTCTAAATAGATATTAATCAAATCTTGCAGTAGTTATTTTCATGAAGAGGAGGAGTATTTTTGCTAAGGTTCCGTCCTCTCCTTTTCTCACAAATATTTTTAAGAAGCCCTTCATTATTTCAAAAGATATATCTTAGTTGCATGCATTATTAAGTTAAGTGAATTTAAAGTTTAACCAGTTTTTTGTCGTTGATGAACAAACATTTTTAGGATATTTTAACTGAAACAAAAAGCCAACTATTGGGTTCCCTCTTTTAAATTTATGGAGGCAAAATTAAGTACTTAAGGCCTCAAAATATTTAAAATAAATAATTTTTCAGTATTATATGATCTAAAATAAATGTTATTGTATTTTGAAAAAAAAACAAATATGTGCACAAAAATAGTAGATAATCTACCTAGTGTAAATTTCGAAGATGAAGATTCATGTTAAAAAAAAAAAAAAAATCTACTACTTTGCAATAAAACATTTCAAACTATACAACAAAATAAAAATATCACAATCATTTTGTCGATTTTTAAATAAATTAATTAACCAAAATATTATATTCCTTATAACAAAATTCAGAAAGCACAGTCAAGTTAATCCCTTTATTTTCTAAGCCCCGAAACCATTTTTAAATGCATATTTTATTTACATCTTACTTTATAAAATTGAGAATTTCAATTATATATCTATTTTCTATAACAGAGCAAAGGATATTCAGAGAAAGTCTTTCTGTTGCTTACATTTATTTGGATAGAAAGTGCTTATAGTCTTAAATTCATTCTCTGGTATAATTCAGAGGATTACATTTATATCAAAAATTTTGTTCAGTAAATCTTTGCCAAACATGAATAAAAGAAGCACTTTTAATGCAACAGAATTAGAAAACAATGCCTCGCTAATGTAATAAGCATTGATGGTGTAAATAGATTCAAAATAGCTTTGAATCTTCACTGAAAATTAAGAGACAGATAGATAGTCTATGCCTTCCAGCATGCACACTTTAGATTTTAACTCAATCATATGTTTTACTGCTGTAGAAGACTGTTATAACACACACCTTGGGACCAGAGGTTTTGCAAAAAAAAGGGGAGTATTGTTTTTCTCAGAGCAACAGTAAGATGTCTTAGTGTTATTTCTGGGATTAGATATCTTACTGTTGCTCTGAGGCGACGATATTGTCATTCAGAAATAAGAATGTTTCATAATCAAAGGAAGTGCATTATTGCACATTTTTGTTAGCTTCATGGTTTGCATAACAGCTGCTGTATTTTCAAGAAAAATGTGGTATTATTTTATGTAAATACTAAGTATTATTTTTAAACTTTAAATGAAAATGGGATGATGAAAAACTTCCAAAATTTAATTTTCCAATGAATTGTATTGTTTGAAGCCAAAAGAGTAATTTTTAAACTGAAAAACTTCTTGTTTACTTCTGAAAAGTTGTGCATTTTATAGAGAATTGTGTTATATAGGTCAACGTTATAAAGGTAGTCTACTGTACTGCTTCTTTTGCCTTTTTTACTGTGAACAATGATATGAAATAACTCTATCATTTGAGAACTTGATTAACTTTCAAAAATAATTCCATTTAAATATTTGTTGGTAAGGAATAAGAGATGCATCTACATATGAAAATGGAATAGATACTAGTATTTACATACAGTGATATTGATAGTTTTAAGAGAGCTCTTGATCTTCATTGAGTTTTGGTCAACTGACCAGGACAAACCTAGCTAGGCCCAGAGCCTTTTGCTGGTTATCACTTTTGTATTTGAAAAAAGTTATTACCTAAAAGATGTCAAGGTTAAGTAAGCAATCATTTTCGACTGAAATTCAATATTGCTTGCTTTGTATATACTTGCGTATTAGTCGATCTCGCATGTAAGTCGACCCATCTACATTTAGGAGGAAAACCCGCATATAAGTCGAGCTCCTACTTTCTGAAACTTATTCCTTTTTTGCCACCAATTTTGAGTGTAAACATTTTGTATTTTTGAGTTGAATATAAAAAAGGAGGAAATTGAAACATAACTAACATTTTTATGTTAAAAAACGTCCGATTATTATTTTTTCCACAAAAATGGTTCACTTTTGTGATCGCGTATTTTTAAAGGGTTCGATTTCGCTCTTACAATTTCTGATACTTGTTGCTTTAATTTGAATAAATGCCAATAAAATTCTGTGCTGTAGCCATGTTATATTATTTTTTAAAACTATGAGCATTAGTTCGCGTCTATCGCGAAAACTCGAGAATACGGCGATTCCCGCACTTTTCGCATAGTATAGTCGGCAGTTTACTGTAATTATTTAGCCTTCATTTCACAGCCAAACAATGATAAATTATACAGGCTTCGTACGGGTCATGGAAGTCCTGGAATGTAATGGAAAAATAATAAGCAGATTTCAGACCTGGGAAAAGTCATGGAAAATTTAAATTTTCATTCAAAGTCATGGAAATTAATTTAAAGTCATGGGAAAATGTCCTCGGCAAAGAGAATGTAATAGTAGCAAAAAAGCATTAGAAATCTTGAATGATTTAACAGTATTGCACATTAAAGGCATTAAAGCTAAAAAATAAAATGATCACAAAAAGAAATCTGAATTTTGAAATCTCATTGCATCCACTTCTGTAGCAGCTGCACGTATTTTTTTGCAATGTGATTGTACTGCTTGGACATCACTCAGTTTGAATTGTTCCATTATTTTCAACACTTCAAATATTTTATATTCTGTAGTAAGGATCTTGCACCGTCTTGATTTTGCCATGCCCACTCAAAAAACGCAAATCAGTTGCATCTGAGTTTGTTTCCGTCTCTCGTAAAAACTTTATTTTTAAATTTATGCGAGTTTATCTCAATTTGTGGAAGGTTTTAGAAAATTAAGATCTCAATTCAGTCCCATCCATCATCATTCTGTCTGTTTATGAAAAAAATATTAGACATTTAAGCATCATTATATTTCATTCACTGTATTTTTATTTTACTTAAATTTATATGATGAAGACAAATAAGAATAGTTTAGTTCTTTAAGACTGCCCTGTTTTTTTTTTTTTTTTTTTTCAATCACAAGTAAGTGCGTCCATGATGTAGTGACATTTACATAGAAGTTTTGCTAATGCTCATTTCCAAAAAAATTGGCAAGTTTGATATTGAATAGTACTATTCTCTTCGTGTAACAACTTACAAGGTCATGAAAATGGTTGTGAAGTCATGAAAAAGTCTTGGGGGAAAAGTCATGGATTTTTTTCATCCAAATAGAGTATGAACTCTGATTATAGCAAAAATTGTGTAAGTATTTACTTTTGTAGCATCTGCTTTAAAGGGTTTGTCTAAAATCGAAAAAAAGTTCATTTTCGAGCGTTTTTTTTCCGAAAATTGTTTGGGAAAAATTTTCTGAAGCTCTGCCCTGCATATAAGTTGACCCTCTAACCTTTAATCTCATTTTCGTACTAAATTTATCAACTTATGCACGAGTATATACGATATTACCAAATACAAATACAAATGTGACGACCAGCAACTGGCTCTTGGCCCCATTAGGCTTGTCCTAGTCAATTTATTAGTTCCCAATGAAGATCAATGGCCCTCGTAAAGCTGTCCATCCCCTTGCTCATTACCACCTCTTCCGGTAAGCTGTTCCAAGTGCCCACAACCCTACTAAAGCAGTAGTTTTTCCTAATTTCCAGGTTAGCCTGAGATTTGAATAGCTTAAAACAGTGACCCCTCATCCTGCTTTCCATGCAAAAATTTAATCCATTAACATCATTCATTTTTAAATTTAAACAACTGAATCATGTCCCCTCTGACACTCCTTTGCTCCATGCTATACATATTAAGCCTATTAAGCCTGGTATTATAATCTAAATCTGAAAGTCCCCTTACTAGTCTAGTTACCCTTCTTTGAACCCTTTCCAATACAGAAATATCTTTCTCAGATAAGGTGGCCAAAACTGCACAGCATACTCCAAATGGGGTCTTACTAAACTCCTATATATAGGCAGAAGAACCTTCTTAGATTTGTTTGAAATAGATCAGGGCTGTCCAAATGGCGGCCCACGAACACATATTGTGTGCCCTGCCAACTACTTATTCAGCATATTTCTTTTTTCGACATTTTATGGTATCAAGAAGCATCCAAGACTACTATTCTTGATCAAGCTGGGGTCCCTGAAATTTCCTCTTGATCGCTCTTTTACTCCTTTCATTGTTTTGGGAGAAAAAGGTACAGGACATTTACAGGTCAAGGTCAAACAGTCCTACCCTGCACGCTGGTGTTCAAACGAATTCCTAGAAATAGTATTGATTTGCGGAGTTGGCAGGGGGTGGGTGACAGGGAGGGAAGAGAGAAACATTTCAGATTAGCAAAACCTCTCTGCAATTGGTTAAAAATGCAGACCCCCCCCCCCCCTCACTGACTCTACGGCCTTTGTTGATTTCGAAAAAGAAATTCAGAATTTGCTCTCGTCACTTCCACGTTAGGGAGCATATATTTATGCGAAAGTGCTTTTTCAGCGATGAACTTTATCAAAAATTGTCACAGGAGCTCTCTCTCTCTGACAGTTCATTGATAGACCTTCTTCTGCTGGCAACGACAAACATCGATGTTGACACTCCTTCCCTTGTAAAGAAGGCGGATCAGCCTCAGTTTTCCCATTAAAATTTAAGCAAATTGTTTTAGAATCCTTCTGTTTCAGTGTTTTATGTTTAATAATTCAACTAATAATTGTTATTTTATAAAATGTAAGAGGTTATTGTTCAACTTTTTCAAACTGCGGCCTGCCAGGTGATCGGTGACCGGAATTCTAGCCCGCGGGTTCTTTGCAGTTGGACAGCCCTGAAATAGATGTATCGATAAACCCAAGCATTCTGTTGGCTTTGTTACTTGCAATGCTGCACTGATGACTAAACTTGAAGTCCTGATTTATTCGATACCCAGATCAATAACATTTTCTGCCTGACTAATGTTTGAACGCTGTGAACAATAACTTGTACGCTTATTTCCATGACCTAAGTGTAGCACTTGACATTTCCTTATATTAACTACCATACCCCACTTAGTAATATGATCTAAATCCTCTTGAAGCTGCTTTACTTGTTCTTCATTTTCTACAATCCCCATAACTTTTACATCATCAGCAAAACGATTCATGCTTCCAGATATATTTTCATTGATGTCATTCATAAAAATCATAAACAAGAGAGGCCCTAAAACTGAACCCTGAGGAACCCCACTTAAAACATCACTCCATTTAGGATGATTCCCCTCACAACTATTCTTTGTTTCCTTTCAGTCAGCCAATTTCTAACGAGTAGTAGAAGTAGTTACAAGTAGTAAGTAGAGTAAGTTCTTGCAACTGTACAAGTACTTTACTTACAAAGTAGTAGAGTAAAATAAGTAGAGTAGTAGTGAAGTAGTTCATGCAATTTTCAGAAACAACTACATTTGTGTTATAAAGACATTTTAAGTGGGCAAATGTACAAAAAACAAAAAAATGTGGGGTCCAGGGGTTTACCCCCCAAAATTTTTTCAAATTTGTAGTCTTAAAAATGTATTTTAGCTTCATAATTTTCAAAAACTTGTATAGAATAGTTAAGAAATAGTTTAAAACATTACAAGTATCAAAAATAATTGATTTTCCTTTTCCCCTATGTGAAATTTCGACTTACATGAGGGGTCCAGGGTTCGCCAATATATATCATGATATATATCCAATATTTATTTTGAAAAGATCATGATATTTTCGACATTTATTTTTTCAACTACGGTATTTTCAATATAAAAATTTATGTTAACCATAATGATAGTGTTCATATATTATTAAAAATAACTAAAAAGTAGTGTACTATATTTCTATGATGTATTAATGCATCATTAATACAGCAAAGTAATATGCATATTTTATATTCATTTTTATTAGCAGTAATGTAACAATTTTAATTCATATTAAAAATGCTTAGTTAAATATTAAACATCGGTCAGAAAAAAAAGTAAAAGTCTTATGACTGTGCGCTGACTAATGCATATTTTTTATTTCTGAATCATATAACTCTGTAAAATTAGCTAATAGAAAAAAAATGAGTAAAATAGCTGATGCTAAATTAATAATGAAAGAACCTTAATTTTAAGTCTACATATTGTAATAGTTTTATAATAAAATAAAGAGTGATTTGAAGATGTGTGCATTGACTATTTTGAACACTTTAGTTTGTACTGATTGAAAATATTGGATATATATCAAAATATCATGATTTTTCGAACCCTGCTTGGAACGCATCCATTGAGTAAGTCGACTCTGCTGTAATTTGTAATTGACTTGTTTTATTGCTTAATTTCTTTGAATTTTCATCTAGTTAAATTTGAAGTGTATTTATGCGTTTACAGTAGAGTCCCGACTTACGCGAGGGATGCGTTCCAAGACCCTTCGCGTAAGTTGAAATTTCGTGTTGTGAAAACGGTATGTGTAAAAACTTTTATAAACATACCTATAAGATTGAAGACACTTGTAAACACCACCTCAAACTGTTAAAAACCATTTTTTAACTATACATTACTGTTTCTTAAATAAAAAATTGAATTTTTATTGTATTTAAAAAAAAGTTTTATTTAACATAAAAAACTGCTACGATACACAAAATCAATGATCAATGGGAAAGGAAGAGGTAAAATAAACCACTACGGTATATAAAAAAGAAAAACAAATGCACTATAGTTGTTGAAACTTGCTCTTTTTCCTTCTATCTTCACAGACTTTAAATGAAACAGCGCACTTAGGTGTCATTATATTTCATTAACTTTCCCATATAGAATGAAAAAAATAAATGGAAAATGAGGAGTATAGAGTTATTTGTATAAGCGATGTTTAGACTAGCACGGTGTGCGAACTTCCGCTCTCAGTGATGCCAAAGGGATGAAGTTTCCATTCACGAAAAAAAACGTGATTCCCTTCGGAAAATTTTTGTGTTGCGGGTGAAGAATTCGCGTTAGGAATGAAATTCTTTACCGGGGAAAAAATCGCGTTATAGCCATTTCGCATAAGTCGGATCGCGTTGTAGCGGGAGTCGACTGTATAGCTGAATACAGGGCATGTGTTTTCATAAACAATAGCATTCAAAATAATAATATAATATAAAATTTCAATTCAGTAAGCAAATCGAAAAATTCTTACCTTCTTAATGCTACCTTTTGACTGTTCTTTTCTACATCATCAGGTCTGCTAATTCTTCCTGAAACTTCTCTCTTAGAGGCCTGGGAAGAAGGACTAGATGAAACTTTTATCAACTAAACTATATTACTATTTTACATATTATATTCACAATTAAGGAAATAAAATATTCATAAAATTTCGACAAAACATAATCCTGGAGTTTACGACGCACAGTTCGCGGTTCGAAGTATCGCTTGATTCTAATCTCAAAGTTCAGATTAGAAAGTTATTAATTCAGTTTTAAGTTAATGAAATCAAATGGATCTGTGATGGAAAATGGGGGGGGGGGTTGAAGATCGGGTGTTCGCCACACATGTTACCCTTAATCTTCTTTAATATTTGGTACTTCCTGTCATAGAAGAATTTTTAAAAACAAAAATTTTAATTTGTAACACATGCCCTTCTTCTAGGGTCGCATTCATAGCTTACTTAGAATATTGCAGCTTGAAAATAATTTTTTTGAACATTTTAGATTGAAAATACTTTTAAATCGTACTTATATCTAAACTTATTTATTTCAGTTGATGCAAACTTTAGAAGAGGATGAATTTTCACGAAAGAACAAATTGGCCTTGAAATTAGAGCAAGTACATGCAATAATGAGTGGAGAGTCAGAAGCATGACAGTATTATTGGCAATCTGTGGACGTGTGACATCATTAATGTCCCAGTGTGCTTTGTCAAACCTTCACCGATTGCCACGGCTCGGTTTAAAGGACTTGCTGCCACTTGTTGGGATCATCCATTCTATGCAAATAAGGATGCCCTCTGAGGGGCGATTGGGTGCAATTCATCCGTTGCCCTCAGTTCCTAGACAGCAACGAAACTTCTTGATGAACGAAAGAATCTTTTAGATACTGAAGATAAATTGTGTGCAGGACTTCAAGAAATTCAATTCTTCATGACATTAATGCCAGCCTGCTTTCGGATGCAATGTGAAAATAAGTAGAATCAAATTTATTTCATAAAATGCTGGCACCTAGTGAGCTGAGCCCATGCTCATTATGTTAATTTTGGTGCCAAACAGTGGCAAGATATTTTCCATTTTGTTTTATAGTTGGCCCTTCTTATGGATGCACCTAGTCTTTTACTATTGTTCATCCCCTCTTTGCATCCCCCTGCTGAATAATTTCATTGTCTCATGATCAAATGTTCACCAATTGCATGTGCAACTTCCAGTGCCTTTGTAATGCATGCTTCTGAGTTATTTTAAAAATTTAGAAGGCATTCCAGTTTTACCCTTAGTAGCCTTGACCTTGAGTCTTCCACTTTGTGTTCCTTGTCTAAGAACAAAAACTTGTTTATTTGTCTCATTGTTTACGGGGCCTTTTGTGAATTAGTACGATGTTCGAAATGTCTTACTGAACTTCAAACCAATGAAAAATGAAACGAGGCAATATGTAGAAAACACTATATATATATATATATGTATAAATTAAATATGTGTATGTATATATACATGCATTCATTTATATATATATATATATATATATATATATATATATATATATATATATATATATATATATATATATATATATATATATATATATATATATACATGCATAGTTAAATTCACATAAATCTGTGCACTGTTGCTGAAAATGGTTACTGTTGCATTTTATGGCACGGAATAGAAACAATTTACAGTGCCCATACAAAGTAGCCAATAGGAAGTAGTTTCTCTGCCACAAAAATCTAGTTCCCATTTAAAGGACTGCACTGTGATAGACATTTTATTTTGCTCACCCCACTAATGCCCATTCCATTTGTTTCATACACTTCCATGTAATTTTGTTCCAAAAAAATATGTGTAAATATATATTAAGAATAAAAGGAGTCTGATATCCTTCACTTTCACCATTTGCAAGTAATAAACGATGAATTGTCGTCCAAAAAGACAATTTCTTTCATACAGTAACAAGGTTGTTATCTTATTTGACCTTTTAAAAATGTGTGCCCTATCTTCAAAAATGAAATGTATGCACAGTGAAGCGCCATTACGAAAGAGAGATCAGTGGCACATTTATCTCCTAGTTGCATCAGCAATTTAACTTCCTGGGAGAATGGCCAAATATTTGATAGAAATGTGAACATGTCATAAAGGTTTATGTGAAAAAAAGAAGGATGAATGTTCAGCAAAAGACACTTTTTTGGTACAACCTTAAACTTTGTAATATATTTATAGCATATTTTTATTATGATGTTGATTTAGAGCCTCTACCTTGCTCAAATGATTTCCTGCATTAAAACTGCACCAAAAATAATAAGAGGTGCTGTAATTACATATGTTGCTCCTCCCACATGTAAAAAGTGTTTCAGTTTAGATGATTGGTCCCAGTTTTTCAGCACAAATTGTTTCATAATGCAGGTACTAATATGACCAAATCACCAATGTTTCTCACAAAATTTCTACGTGTATTCAAGTTTTTAATAAAATATGTAATAAAGATGACATTGTGATAAATGAATGTGTCCTTGTTTTTATTTGATTTCATTTTCTTATTAGCATTTTAATTGTGTAAATTCCATTTTGTATTCAAAATTTTTTCTATACAATGAATCTAGTTCACAATCATTTCCAGGAACGGTTACAGGAATTATTTTTGGAGGGGGGGGGGCATAGAGTTGAGATTACGTACAGGAATACAGGCAACATTTTTCCCCTTCAGGAGAAACGCGCCAGAGCGGCTATAAAATTGCGTGGTGGAAAACTGCAATATTAGGCTTTAATCGAATATCTTGGCGCGTGCGAATATATCATCTGGTTTTTTTCTCAACTTTTCGGGTTTTCTTACAGCAGTTTATCCCCCCCCCCCCAAAAAAAAAAGATAAATTCAAGGCTTGTAACTGTCAATGCAACTTTTTTTTACAAAGGTTTATAAAAATGAGAATCATTTTTTGTTTTAATGCATCGGATAAAACCTGAATGAAAAGTAATCTTTTCAAAACTGTTGATTTTCTACTTATTCTTCATAGTATTTAGAAATCAGAAAGTTTTTTGAAAATTTTGGTAATTTATGAATTTTTTTTTTGTAATCATTGTGTAAAAAGAAAGAAGGAATTATGTATCTCTATATATTTTTTTAATAATACCTGCTATTTGCCTCCCCTCCCTCTCTTTAGGGCGTTTATTTTTTTTTTAAATTAAACATTGCAGTAAAACACTTAAATTATGAATCATCAGTTTTTTAGTTATTATTTTTTTAAGGTTTAAGAAGTTTAGAAGGTGTGTTTTTAATTTTTTTTCCCAAGAGTTTAGTTTTACTGAGGAAAACACGATCTAAGAAGATTGGGTGCCATCAATCGGGCGGCGAGCACATAGGACCTGTGAGCATTAAGTGTAGTAGAATTAGACTGACTACACCGCTAGTAGAAGTGAACCTGCAAAATGTGTCCCCAGCCTGAAGTTGAAGAAAATAAAAAACACGTGGAGCATTTTTCCTTCAGGAAAATCTGTATTTATTATCTTCATAGATTGCTTAAGTTGTAGAACAACAACTTCATTAATATTTAAAAAACATTTTGAAAAATAAATATCAGCCGCTATGACACAACGAAACCAAGTTCAATTTACGAACATGCTGGTTCCATGGAATATAAAGCATTTCCGTAACACACAAAGTAGGCCTAAAGGCATTTTAGAACTTTAAAATTGACATCACGTTGTATTACGACCTGCCAGGAGTAAAGAGCACTGGCAGACATGACAAATTACTACAAAGTACTACATGACGGCTGTGAGAGAGAGAGCGAAAAAGATCGCTCAAAGTATTTAAAGTATTCACATCTCAAAAGCTAATACATTACTCTTTAATCATAAGAGCAAAGTATTCACATGGCTTTCAAATTAAGAATATGCAAAACACAAGATGTGTTGCCAATCAAAAAGTAACTCAATCTAAAAAAAAACTCTCGCGGTTATAAGATACAATGAACTCGTGACTCGGTTCACCGAATAGTTCATTCATTTGCTGAGTATCGCGACCGATCGCACGAATGACGTCACAACGTGATGCAATGTTTACATCGAAAAAGGATTGATTCTGCATGATGCAAAAACGTATTTTTAATGATTTCTTTTTTTCAAATTAAGTGATTCTTTCACTTTTTGTGAAAGTTTAAATTAAAAATCTAACAAGCGGCCCCATTTTTGCAACATGCACAACAATCAGAAAAATTCACAATAAATTCAAATTGACGAAGTCACCATTGAATTTCACAAAAAATTTTACACACCCAAAAAGTTCAAATTTAGTTCATATATTTTCCCCCCAAAAATAATGTCACAAAAATGTCCAAGTTGATATTTGGTATAAGGTTTTGTCAAAGCATCAGCTAAATTTAATTTAGAACTCACATACATTAATTTAAACAATTTTTCATTTACTAAATTTCTCAAAAAATGATACTTGATATCAATATGTTTACTTTGATTTTGTATAGGACTTTTGAAAAAATCTATTGCAGCAATGTTGTCGCAAAATATTTCACAATTTTTCAAAACTAAATTCAAATTTTCATTTTTTTAAATTCGCATGATCCAGACAAATTATTTAGCAGCCTCTGTTAAAGTGACATATTCGGCTTCCATGGTGGAAAGAGCAATACATTTGTGCTTAATGTTTTCCACATGATAGGTGTATTATCTAGCAAAATGATGTAACCTCCCATTGAAACCCTATCATCTCTACTAGCTGCCCAATATGAATCAGAATAACATTTAATATTTAAATTTGAAATATTTGATAACTTCAACTTAAAATTTTTCGTATACAAAACATAACCAAGAAGACGAAGTAAACCATGCCAATGTTTTTCACCATAATTAGATTGAAATTAAGAAAATATATTCAAAGCATATGTTATGTCAGGGCGAGTTCTACTAGCCAAAAAGGATAAACAGCCAATTAAATTTCGATATGGTAAAGAATTACATTTATCTATTTCTAACTTACTAGTAGGCGAATCAATTTTTGAATAAACCACCCCAACCGAAATAGGAACATTACTAACTGGAATATTATAACTAGAATACAACTCGACAATTTTATTAATATACATTGTCTGATGAATATACTACCAATTACCATCAATGTTTTCAAATTCAACTCCCAGAAGTTTTCTTATTTCACCCAAAATTTTTAATTCAAAATGATTTCTTAAAAAATTTACAATTTCATTCAAATCAGATTTTAGTTTGCCAAAAAGTATGATATCATCAACATAAAAAAGAAGAATAACCTTATTTTTATATATGTAACAATTACACCAATCTAAACTAGAAAAGTTCAATTTCAAAAGTGTTTCATGGAGTTGATAATACCACATCCTACCACTTTGGTGTAAACCGTACAAAGCTTTCTTTAACAAACAAACTTTACCAGGCTCTAGTACATATCCACTACGTTGTTTCATATATACATTAGTATCCAAATCAGCATACAAATAAGCATTATTAATGTCTACATGCAGATAACACCACTTAAAAAGACATACAAAAATACAGAAAAACAATCTGATTATAGAAAAATGAATGACTGGGCTAAAAACTTCTTGAAAAGATTCTCCAACTTCCTGAAGATAACCTTAGGCACATAACCGAGCACGGTATTTCACAATATTCCCTTGCTGATCTTCTTTTACAGTATATACTCACCGATTTCCCAAAATTTTACTATGTTCTGGTGGATCCACTAACTCCCATACACCGCGATTATATATGGTATGTATTTCCTGATCCATCGCGTTAATCCAATGTTTAGATTCCCTAGAATTAATGGCTTCTTTAAAATTTAATGGAAGTTTAATTTCAGCAAGATTTCCCTCTAAAATTTCAATTACCTTTCCCTCTTTTAAATTTTTGCCCGAAAAGTCAAAATATGATTCATCAAATTCAATTTTGTTATCATTACAATATTTAATTACTTCATTTAAAGAACGCAAGCGAATATTTAAACCTTCTATCCTATAGTAAATATCAGTTCTATCACCTGATGGTCTAGGAACAGCTTGATGCAACCAATTAATTTCAGAGCAAGGTTTTAATTCTTCACTAGGACTATCACTGGAAAGCTCATCCACTCCCTGATTTGAAGTTACAGGATATTCATCATCAAAATTGTCAGGTAAGTATTTGATAACCCTTAGACTACTTGATCCAGAACCTAGTACAACATCTGCCCCTTTAGTTCCCTCATCAAAACTGACATTACATGTTTCTATGAATCTTTGCTCGTCTTCCAGCCAGACACGATAACCTCTAGTATTTTGAGCGTAACCTAACAAAAGTCCTGGTTTAGATTTGAGGCCCCTAGTTTCAAAACCGGATACTTGTAGGAGCGGACAAACGCTCAACTTGTAAAAAGTCCGGTTTTGAAACTGAGGCAGACCTTCCCGCCCCATTTCAAGGGGGAAAGAAGCGGATTTTGAACCTAATATTGAGCAGGCAAATAGGCCTTATGATTCTCTACAAGATTAACAAAAAAAAAAAGCAAATCGAATTTTTTGCAAGTATCCGGTTTTGAAACTAGGGGCCTCATTTATCGTCCAATTTCTTTTCTGGCTTGGAACATTTACAAAAGTTAAACAGCCAAAAGTTCTGAGATGTTTCACGTTAAGGGTGCTCTTCACTGAGAGTCTGAAAGATTCGGATATAATGTTAACCTACGAGGAAAGTTGGAGCTTGTTTTACAAATTCCTGTGAAGTTTTCGGATCAATTTGTTTTTCTGAGTATTTTTCAAGACTATGTCTGTGTATTTTAGTTTTTACTTTTTTGATGTGTCCATTCTCCTATTTTAAAATTCGAGAAAAAATGAATTTCTTCGAAAACGAGGTACTGTTGGACATTTCGCTCTGTAAAACATCTAGAACTCGTGCTATCGAAATTTTAAGAACGCCATAACACGCAAAATATTTCCAGCTCTCCTTTGAGATCTTGTTTGAAATAATGCGACCATTTTTTAAACGAATATCGGGCTCTAGCTATTGAAAAAAATTTCAAAATACGTTCACTTTTTGCATTCGCTCCGCCCCTCATAGTAAACGCCGCTTTTTTGAGGGGAGAGGGCTAATGGGGTGTAAGATTTATTACCCTCTCATTAGCTCCCTTCAATGACCTTCGCTGGACGTTCTCTTTTTTCCTAAGGCTTTCTTGAAGAATCAAGTGCTTTTGAAAGTGATACCATGTAGATGCGTGCTATTAGCTGTTAAATTAGCAACATCTGCTTTTTTTTTTTTTTTTCCAAATTTGTGGCTTGAAAAGAAATAGATTGGAAAGGGATATTTCTGAGTCAAATTGTTTATTAACAATATAATGAATATTGTTACAGTGCTGTCGAATGCGAAAAGTTGACATTTTCCCCTTCCAGTAGAAAAATATTTTTATATATGGATTAAATCGTATTCCAGATTCCAGATACTAGGTATTTTGCATCGTTTTACATGTGTTTTATGTTACTACAAATGGTACACATATAAAGTGATTTCCACAGCTCAACAAACGTTTTTGAAGATTATTTGTGTTTTTAAAAGCCAGACTCGTCAAATTTCTTTAGAAGGTAGATACACATTGAACATGTAATTCATAATATACAGTAAAATTCATCGAATTTCAGAATCGGGACTAGAAATTTATTTGGTTGAAACAAGTATTTCGATCATTATACGTTGTAATAGGATTTTACTGTATTTCTCTTTAGAAAACTTCCTAAGGAAGAAAACGATGCATAATTTGACCCCAAATAGAATCGTGAAACGTTTCTTATGGGGTCGCAATATTACTCCTTATTTTAAGACATGTACGATATTATACAGTTTTTAAAACATTACGTGAGAAACAAAATAGCATAATTTTTATTTTCCAGTGCAGCAATGCGAATTGTAGCTAATTTTATTTTTATTAAAGAATATTTCCTAGCTTACATTTTGTGTCATAATTCCTGCGTTTTACTTCAAGTTTTTATTTATTGCCGGAAACAATGAAAAAAAAATAAGTTAAAATACTTATTTTTAATTAACTGTTTTGGAAATAGCTTAAATATATCGATATTGTGATTAACTGCAAGTTTTGAGTGTTTAAATCAAAAAATCATGTACTTGTGTTATTCCATACTTTTCAGAGCGAATCAAGCTTGTACAGATAGTCTTTACAATTAAAAAACATGTTTTATATTTTTTTTAGTACGTTTGCTTAAACATTATTTCTCCAACAGCACTATCATTTTTGGAAAACAACTAAAATTCAGGACAATATTTATTCTTCCAGAAAAAAATAAGTTTCTTTTTTTTTTGAGCAATTGCGAATGCTTATTATCTTTACTTGACCAAAGCTGATGTTGCTCTAATTTTTCAGATTGTCATGATGACAAGAATAACTCTAGCTCGTTGTTTTAATATTTACTAAGAAGTCAAATTTTCGTGGCCACGGTTACTAATTGTTTGTGTTCATTCAAGGTTTAACTTAAGTAGATTTTACATTTAAAAGGGGGGGGGTGTAAAATTACATTTCAGGAAAAGAAAAAAAAACATCAATGTGGATGAAATTAAAAACAAAATTTCATCCAAATACAAAATTTCCAGATTACTAATACCGACATTTAAGATTGATAAGAAAACAAAAATACAGAAAGCTTTCTGATGTCTTCAGAAACTTTTCAAAATAGAAATAGTTTTTTTTTTTTTTTTAAATTTATCTTTTTAAGAATTTGGAAGCTGTATTTTTGGAGAATAAAAATACTTTTCAAAAACATTTATTCAGTTGCGGAAAACATTCCGTACACCAACATACTCATTAAATACATAGGAAATCATGAAAAATATATTAGTAATTTAATATGATTCGGTTAATGTAAAAAACACACTATGCTAGAATTACTAAGCATTGTATGAATTAGTTTTTATGACGTTTTCAGCCTTAAGGTGTGAACAATATAGAATGGGGGTTACAAGTTTTCACTGCTTTCTATTTTCATTCTCAGAAGCTAGATCAGTAAATTAATGCAATGTAGAAAAAATTAATTACGGACATTAATGGTTTTCAGGTCACATAAGCACACCCCCCTCCTCCTCCCTTAAAAAGAACATCATTAAAGATCGTCTTAAATTTCGTTTTTATGACTTTAATTTCGAAAAATTTCGGGAAAGGAGTTTGCGAAAAGTCCTTCTTTGACCATAAAAAAAAAGTTTTCTAAAATTGCATTTTTGGAACTTAGATTTCAAAAACCTGCATGTCCCAGAACGTTACTAAAGGTGGCCTACAATCATGTTTATAACACTTTGAAATTTTTGCCTCTCCCCCCCCCCCCCCCCCAACATCACACTGAGACTGCGTTTTTAGACTATTTCGAAAAATTCCGGGGAAAGCTTCCGAACTCCCATTTTCCAAATACTACCAGAGATCGTTTAAAACTGCATTTTGAAAATTTTATTTTCGAGAAAATTAAAAGGCATAGCCCCTAAACAGAGTGCTTGGAAAAATAGGGAGTATTTCTCAGTAAATAGTATGCTTACGATAAAGATTATATTAATTAAATATAGAAATGGTTCCCTCTCTTAAACAAGAAGCTAAATCCTTTCTCTCGCTGTATTTACATATTAATAGGAATCAATAGAATAGAAAATGTGGGATCTCAAAAAAGATTTTTGTTCAGTACGAATGATAAAATTACTAACAATCATTTGATTAGAACATTCATTTTATTCTGTGACTGAAGACACGATACTATAATTTTTCGGCACAGAAGTGCGTAACACAGAACTTTAAAAAAAAAAAGTTTGTCTTGGTTTTTCTTTTCTTTTTTTTTTTTTTTAAATTGTGAAATACCCTTACTTGTACTTATAATTGCTTTCTTAAATGTAAGCTGTTCATTTTCATTTTTGTCGTAACTTTATGTATTTCCTGCAAATCTGTTTCTTGCCTTTTTTTTTTTTATTGATTCATTAAATGCAAGATGCATGAAAACGAGGCAGAGCGATAAATACTTTAAAATCTGGCAGAGCGAGGCGTTGAGATTTTTTTCACCTAAGTATTTCGAGATTTTTTTTTCAGGCAGATTTATATCTAGGATCAGATACTCACAAGACTTATAAGAAAATTTCAATAAAAACCCAATGTGTTGAAGCAGAAGCACTATATGACCAAAAGTATAGGGACACTTTCAAAAATTCACATTTTTAGGGATTTCTCGAGAAATAATAGACCAATTGCTCTATAATTTGCTTCGCATAAAATGTATACTCTAGTTGTCATTTTCCAATAAAAATTAAGTCTGCTATTCATTTAGGGACCAACAACAAATTGAGGAAATAAAAAAAAAAGGGTTTTTTTGATCATTTTTCATTGAAAATTGCTGGGAATAAGCTATAATTTTCAGAAATGAGTTAAAAATCTATCAAAAACTTATTTTTATATTTATGTGAAAGTATCTCTTATACCCATGGAAATATAAGCATTTCTTTCAAAAATGCAATTTTTTTTTGAAGGTTTTCGCCTCATATCACGCAGAGTATTTCGTCAAACGTTACTAAACTTTTAGAATATTTGACAGCATTTTAGAGAGACATAATAATAAAATTTGAAGTTAAAATATGGAAAAATTGATGAAATATGAACAATTAAAGCAATTAATTTTTCACTGCGCATGCACGGAAGATAGCAATTTATAACGTTCATAATCCAAAGCTCAGATACTTCCTACAATCCATGAAAAAAATTCCACCGCAATTTCTTTAAAATTTAAAAAGTTATCAGCGATCTAATGAGTCGAATTTCTATAATTCTAGGATATGCGACGAATGGTAAGGGGTCGTTCGCAAACTGGCAACACTTTCCTGCCATCGTTACAGAGTGATTCATGATAAGAACGTATATTTTGTTACTGGTCCCCTAAATGAATAGCAGACTTAATTGTTATTGGATTTGACGTCTGGAGTATACTTTTCATGTGAAAAAAATTACAGAGCAGAGAGCAATTGGTCTTTTATTTCTCGAGAAATCCGTAAAATTGTGAATTTTTGAAAGTGTCCCAATACTTTTGGTCATATAGTGTATGTAATACCTCATGTATTTTGCTGAATTTAGTAACTGGGAATTTGATACTCTAAAAGTGCTAGGTTTAGCTTTATTCCAAAATTTCAGCGTAAGATAGTTTACAAACCTTGAGAGTGGGTGAAGGGGTGATTTGTGCCTTTGAGTTTGGATCAGGGTGAGCACCCTTGCATACAAACAAAAATCACAGAAAAATCTTTAATTTTTCAAATTCAGGAAATCCTTCTCCGTTGCCGCCCGCGACTTTGCCGCTATGCTCAATTTGAAAGAACTTTCACCATAACAACCCCTTGAGAAATGCTATCGTAGCCTTCTCATCTGCATACAGTAATTAGATAAATAAATAAATATTTTTTCAAAAAGAAAAGGATTCAAAGATAAAGATTGGGGGAATTTTCTGGTCACCAGTGGTGAGAAAAGGCAATTATAGTAGCCACATTTTTTGTAGTCGCCACTCCATTTGTAAAACAGGTAACTAACCAACAAAGTAGCATTTAATTTACCACTAAAATATAAATATTATCAGTTCAAATAAAGGTTAATGTAACTAATTAGTGGCATTAATGTTAATTGTACAATCAAGTATTAACTATGCAAAGAGGGTCTAGTTTCATTTTTAAGAAGAATGTTTTCTTACAACTCGGATGGGGTTGCGGAGATTGGCAAACAGGCAGCGGAAGCGAAAGAATTTCGCCAACCGATAACTGGTATTTTTAGTCCCCACTTTTATTCGGCACTTGATTTTTCAACTATATTAAGTAGGATCATCCATTTTTAAAGAAAATTTTTTGGTTAGAATTTAGAGTTCATTTCGTTAAAATTCAGTGTGGTCATGCAGGCTATCTTTTTTTTCCTTCCTTTTTTGAAATCATCAATTTTCAATGACGAACATTTTTCTAAAAATAAAACGAATTTATAAATTTATTTATTGCAAATATTCATTCATTCGTTAATTTTTCCTAGATGAGATCTGAAACCGTATTAATGGAGGAAAAAAATCTTCGTTCCAAAATTAATTTTAGCGCGAATACAAATAAATTAATATCACAAGTAGGATTGCAAAATGCGCGGCAATGTAAAATTCCGCGCCTTTTACATTGAGTTATTTTTCTTTTACCTATGTAGTCAAGACTCAATAGGGAAAGAACTAGAATTTCCTTGGAAGGGTCTGTAAAAAGCTGCGGCTTCATTTCGCCGACAGCTATACCTCCCTTGACTTGCACAGCAGGGGGAGCGTCCGGTCTGTCCCCCTCAGGGTTGCCAACTTAGGGGTTTTCCCCCTAAATTTAGGGGGAAAATTTTAGAATGGTATTTTTTTGGGGGGACACAATTTTTAGGGGTAAATTTAGGGGGTTTCATCTTAAGAATTTATTAGGTAAAAATGTTTTTCTTTTACCTATGAAAATGTTATTTTTCGATTGTTTCATACATTTTTTTACTTATATATACTTTTTGAGCCTTTGTAACCATTGGTTTTGATCAGAAATGACATAAAAATGATGAAAATGTCTTTGCTCCACTCAGCAACGAAAAATAGCAATGGTCACGTGACCTTTTAATCCAATATGTGACGTCATAGTTAAAGGATCACGTGACTCTCTGACGTCATATGAATTTATCCAATTGCATTTAGGGGTTTTATGAGATGAGTTTAGGGGGAAACATTTTTAGGAGTTGGCAACCCTGGTCCCCCTGCAAAATGTGACAGGTCACATGATCCATACTTTCATTGGTCACCGTTCGTTCTATTGGTTGTTGAAGTGTCAATCATTTCACTGATGTACACTGCTTTCGTTTAAAGAAAAGGCCCATTTTCAAGCGAGATCGTTTTTCTTCCCCACTGAAGCCTTATTAGGCTTTTTATTGAAAAACAGTTCAAACGGGGTATGATTGCTCCCATGACAAGACCTATTCCAAACATAAGAAAAACAAAATGCAGCTTCCCCCCCCGAATTTCGAAGGTAAGTTACTCTCTTTTAAAAGTGCTCTAACTCCCCCCATTAATGTCTGGTTATATCGTTCAATTATGCCATTCATCATCGGTGTGTAGGGATTAGTTTTCTCATGCTTAATGCCACGGTTATTCAAGAAAATTCCAAAATTTTGATTGCAAAATTCTTTTCCCCCATCTGTACGAATTGATTTAATTTTCCTCCCTAAAAGCCTTTCATTACGATTTAAAAATCTTACAAAAATATTGAAAACATCCGACTTCAATTTCATAGGGTATACAGCAACGCGTTTTGAAAAATCGTCCATAATGGATAAATAATATTTCTCTCCCCTCAAAGTTAAATTTGGAACCTCACCTACATCCATGTGTATAAGCTCTAAAGGTTTAGAAGATCTCACGGCCCCAATCGATTTAAAAGAAATACTCCTAGCTTTAGTATATTTACAAATTTCACAATAATTAACATTTTTATTCAATTCGGGAAGACCTCTAACACTATTTTGTTTTTGCTTGTTCTAGAAATATATTCATAATTAATGTGACAATATCTCTTGTGCCATAAATCTTCAGGTGAAATTTTACCAATTTTTTCAGAAATGTTACAAATAGGCTCAGAATTATCACAATGTTCACTATTTTTCAAATACAAATATCTATTAGGCTTAAAGAAATACAAATTTATGTCATTTCTACGCTTTGCATAAAACAATTGATTCCAATTTTTATCATAAACTTTAAGAATGGTATTATGACCAACAAATTTGTTACCTTCCTGTTCCAATTTAGATAATGACAATAAATTACGACGGATTTCAGGATTGTACAAGGGATCTTGTCAGGATCTTTCAAGATAATTTTCCTATGTCTACCATTAATTTTGACCAACAATTGAATTGTACCAACCCCTAAAATATTGCTTTGTTTACCGTCAACAGCCATAGACATTAAGTTATTAACCGGCCTAAAATCAGAGAAAAGACTTTTATTTTTAGTGACATGTGACGTAGCTCCAGAATCGGCAATCCACGTTATATCTGAATCAGACGAAGTAATACTCAAAGCTTCTGACTCATTAATTTCACTTACATTATGTTGAGAATTAGAAGACCCTTGAGATAAATTTTTAGAACTTAACTTTGCCTTAAATTTAAAACAATCAACCCTTTTATGCCCAAAAATCCCACAAAAATTACATTTCCCTTTAAATCTATTTTTACTAAAATTTGACACAGGATCTTACCAGCAGGTAGCGAATTAGGAACGGTCACATAAACAGCAGGTGTCTGTAGTGGAATGTTCATTTCAGAAATCCTATTTGCTTCGAGCAACAGTTCTTGTTCTATTTTTAGTGGAGAAGTCCACGTCAGACCATCGGTAGATTTGCTGTACTATGGGTGCGAATTCAGCAGGTAAGCTCCGGATATACTGGAAACCTATGTAAAGGTCGGACATCGTATGGCCAACTTCTTTTAATTGTAATGCAGCTGCTTTCACTCGGCAGATGAAAAGACCAACGGTTTCACCTTTTTTAAACTTGACTTGAAAAAAATTATCCAATAGGGATATCAATCTGGCACGGGTGTCGGGTTCAAAATACTTGCACAGGATTTCCCAAGCTATCTTTCCTTCAGTAGTGCATTCGATGAGAGGCTTGAATTCTTCTGACAGGAACTGATAAATGGTAGTATAAGCTCGAGTTCTTCTAAGATTCATTTCCGCTTTATCTCGGAACGTCAATTTTTCTTCTTCAAGTTTCTTTTCTTTTTCATCTTTTTCGTCAGCTTCGATGAATTCTCAGCTGCCCGAATGACGCAGGACAACTTGTATGTTTCTCTTCCAAGTATTCCAATTATTGGCATTTAGTAAAGGTATTGTAGGGACTTCCATACTTTCAAAAATTCACGATGTTCAAAATTTCTTCAGAGCATAAAAATATAAATTCTCCAAGTTCTTCAGGTTATGGCCTGGAATTGCAAAGTCCAGATGACCTGGGCCCATAACCACTTGTGAGCATTAAGTGTAGTAGAATTAGACTGACTACACCGCTAGTAGAAGTGAACCTGCAAAACGTGTCCACAGCCTGAATTTGAAGAAAATAAAAAACACGTGGAGCATTTTTCCTTAAGGAAAATCTGTACTTATTATCTTCATAGATTGCTTAAGTTGTAGAACAACATCTCATTATTATTTAAAAAACATTTTGAAAAATAAATATATCAGCCGCTATGATACAACGAAACAAAGTTCAATTTACGAACATGCTGGTTCCATGGAATATAAAGCATTTCCGTAACACACAAAATAGGCCTAAAGGCATTTTAGAACTTTAAAATTGACGTCACGTTGTATTACGACCTGCCAGGAGTAAAGAGCATTGGCAGACATGACAAATTACTACAAAGTACTAAATGACGGCTGTGAGAGAGAGGGCGAAAAAGATCGCTCAAAGTATTTAAAGTATTCACATGGGCTTTCAAATTAAGAATATGCAAAACACAAGATATGTTGCCAATGCAAGAAAGTTAAAGATGTGTTGCCAATCAAAAAGTAACTCAATCTAAAAAAAAAAACGCTCGCGGTTATAAGATACAATGAACTGGTGACTCGGTTCACCGAAAACTTCATTCATTTGACTGAGTTATCGCGACCGATCGCACGAATGACGTCACAACGCGATGCAATCTTTACATCGAAAAAGGATTGATTCTGCATGATGCAAAAATGTATTTTTAATGATTTTTTTTTTCAAATTAAGTGATTCATTCACTTTTTGTGAAAGTTTAAATTAAAAATCTAACAAGCGGCCCCATTTTTGCAACATGCACAACAATCAGAAAAATTCACAATAAATTCAAATTGACAAAGTCACCATTGAATTCCACAAAAAATTTTACACACCCAAAAAGTTCAAATTTAGTTCATATATTTCCCCCCCCCCCAAAAATAATGTCACAAATATGTCCAAGTTGATATTTGGTATAAGGTTTTGTCAAAGCATCAGCTAAATTTAATTTAAACCTCACATACATTAATTTAAACAATTTTTCATTTATAAATTTCTCAAAAAATGATACTTGATATCAATATGTTTACTTCTTTGATTTTGTATAGGACTTTTGGAAAAATCTATTGCAGCAATGTTGTCACAAAATATTTCACAATTTTTCAAAACTAAATTCAAATTTTCATTTTTTAAAATTCTCATGACCCAGACAAATTCTTTCGCAGCCTCTGTTAAAGTGACATATTCGGTTTCCATGGTTGAAAGAGCAATACATTTGTGCTTAAATGTTTTCAACATGATAGGTGTATTATCTAGCAAAATGATGTAACCTCCCATTGAAACCCTATCATCTCTACTAGCTGCCCAATATGAATCAGAATAACATTTAATATTTAAATTTGAAATATTTGATAACTTCAACTTAAGATTTTTCGTATACAAAACATAAAGAAGACGAAGTAAACCATGCCAATGTTTTTCACCATAATTAGATTGAAATTAAGAAAATATATTCAAAGCATATGTTATGTCAGGGCTAGTTCTACTAGCCAAAAAGGATAAACAGTCATTTAAATTTCGATATGGTAAAGAATTACATTTATCTATTTCTAACTTACTAGTAGGCGAATCAATTTTTGAATAAACCACCCCAACCGAAATAGGAACATTACTAATTGGAATATTATAACTAGAATACAACTCGACAATTTTATTAATATACATTGTCTGATGAATATACCAATTACCATCAATGTTTTCAAATTCAACTCCTAGAAGTTTTCTTATTTCACCCAAAATTTTTAATTCAAAATGATTTCTTAAAAAATTTACAATTTCATTCAAATCAGATTTTAGTTTGCCAAAAAGTATGATATCATCAACATAAAAAAGAAGAATAACTTTATTTTTATATATGTAACAACAATTACACTAATCTAAACTAGAAAAGTTCAATTTCAAAAGTGTTTCATGGAGTTGATAATATCACATCCTACCACTTTGGTGTAAACCGTACAAAGCTTTCTTTAACAAACAAACTTTACCAGGCTCTAGTACATATCCACTAGGTTGTTTCATATATACATTAGTATCCAAATCAGCATTCAAATAAGCATTATTAATGTCTACATGCAGATGACACCACTTAAAAAGACATACAAAAATACAGAAAAACAATCTGATTATAGAAAAATGAATGACTGGGCTAAAAACTTCTTGAAAAGATTCTCCAGCTTCCTGAAGATAACCTTGGGCACATAACCGAGCACGGTATTTCACAATATTCCCTTGCTGATTGTTTATGCAAATTAGCATAAAATGCTGTAACCGCCGCTACGCGGCCCAAGTTTATAACTGATGGCTAATTCAGTTCTGTTCTGTTCTTTGAGAGTGTAATGTGCTTGTGTTGCAGCGCCAGAGTGTCGCTAATAAAGGTGTTTTTTTGCACAAGGTGTTAAGAGCTTTTTTGGCTTAGAGCTATCGAAGTTGATAAATTTGGCCAACAAATATGGTCCGTCGAGCCGGATCTGTGTGGATATACGCTCCTAAGAATCAGTGAAAGTCGAGTGATACAGTGCACTTCGTTGCGAAAGTATTGCGCGTATATCGTTATAAGGTAAGTGAACGCTTATACGATTGTACCATGTCTGAAACTCTTAAAGAACTATCATCGAGAAAGCGAGTTCTCAAAATACAACTTACAAAATTTAAACAGAAGGTCTCTGTAACAGAGTTTGAAATTAGTGACTTTGAACTATTAGAACGTAAGCATAAAGATTTAGAATTGGAATTAAAGGCTTGTTTTAAATCTATTTATGTTGCATGTAATGAAGATGCTACTGAGTCTTTTGAAAAAGAGCAAGAAGAAATTAACGATGTTTTAGATGAATTGGCATATGAACTACATCGAAAGCATTCAAAAGCGAAAAGTGACTTTAAGGTAAATTCGAGGGTTGAATCCAACTCGAATGCCGAGACAAGTGTTAAGTTGCCTAAAATGAACTTGCCGTCGTTTTCAGGAAATTTGCACGAGTGGCTTTCCTTTAAAGATATATTTCTTGCAAGCATTCATCAGAACAAAAATTTGTCTGATGCAATGAAATTACAGTATTTAAAATCATCGTTAAAAGGCGATGCTTTTCGGATTGTTCAATCGATTTCGATTGTAGATAGTAATTATGCAGTAGCTTGGTCTCTGTTAGAAGAACGTTATTCAAATTCCCGGGAACAAGTTTATGCTCATCTAAAGCGCTTTTTTAGAATTCCTGCAATTCAAAATGAATCTGCCGCAGCAATCTTAAATTTAATAGATATAAGCACTGAGTGTGTGAGGTCTTTAGAAATGTTAAATCAAAAGGTAGATGGTTTTTCGTCTGTAATTCTAACTTTTATTTTAAGTCAAAAGTTAGATTCAAACACTAAGCTATGGTGGGAAAGGAATCTGAAAAAAGATAATTTGCCGAAGGTATCGGAATTATTAGACTTTTTGAAAGATCATGCGCGTACTTTAAATGCTTCAAAACCAAATGTAAATGTTAAGCAAAACCAGGCAAAAACGGCCGCAATGGTTTCCGGTGTAGTAGATAAAGTTTTGCAAAAGTGCATAATTTGTGGTAAAGGAAATCATAACATTTCCTCTTGCTATCAATTTCTTAAATTAAACGCAAGAGATAGAGTAAAAGTTATTAAGAAACCAGTGGCGGCTCGTGCCTTAATTTAGTGGGTGGGCCCGCAGTTATGTTTATGGGTCATTCTTCAAAAAGTGTAATTTTTCTGTCACACGGCTTTTACAGTAAAAACTTTAGGGAACAATTCATTTAACGTTGATTTTTAATGTCATCAAAAATATATCTATTTGAACCTGACAACAATTTTTTTATTTATTTATTTTTTTTAGAAAATTTTTGGTTTACAACATGTGAATTCTCACCTTCGTGGCGTGTCATACACCTTGTGTGACTGTTTTTGTTGCTTAATAACTTGTTTAATTAAAAGCAGTGATGTTCCCATCAATTTTCCTGAGGGTATACTCACAATAATCTATTAAGCACAATTTGTGTAACGTGAACATATAGGTACATAGTATGTCATAATATGAAAATTTATGATTTCTATTTTTTTTGTTTGTGAGTAAAATAATTGGAACTTAGCTGGGCCATTGTTTATGGTTATTTCTAGAAGGTAACACTTTCTTGTAAGAATGAAAAAAAAAAAAAGAAAACAAAAGGTTTCGAAATTGAAAAATATTTGCGTTCAAAAGTTACGTTTTCTGGAGAATGACCCTTATATGTTTACACAGATAAAATGATGAAAACAATGGTTAGTAAACTAATGCTGAGGAACATAAAATAATACTTAAATCAGTTAATACAAACTTCAGATAGCCCTACAAAATTATACCACTTGATTTAATACTCCCAAACCTGTTTTTGTGCGGTGGATAAGAACCTCATAAAAACAAATTGTTCGTTTTAAAGATAACTTCGTTCATTTTAAAAAACATTTTATCTGTTTCATAAATAATTTCGTCAATTGAGTCCCAATCTGATTGAAATTTTCATATATCGCGGGGAAAAAAAAAATCACACAAAAAAATTGTACAAAAAGAAAGACCGTACGAAAACAGGTTTGTGTGTTCATAAATTATACAGGGTGTTCCGTTTTAACCAACAAGACCTTCTTTTTTGCAACCGTTTGTCCAAGATGCATACTTCTAATTGCAAAAATGTTCAAAATCAGGTGCAAGGTTAAGGAATTGAAAGTTTGAAGCAAAAATAAGAATGAGTCAAATGATACAAAATTCAATTTTTTATACGGGCCCTAGGTTCTCCAACTTATATTCAGGGAAGTCATCACCATTAAAATGTAATTCCAACACAAAAAGTTTGACATTAGTACGACCAATGTTCACCCAGATATGAAACGCAGCGTTTCGTGACTTACACCACTTCACACTCACTGTCAATAACACCTTTTGAGGGAAAATATAGCAGTTTAAAAAGGCTTAAAATTTTTGTGTGCAAAACTGGTTTTTCAAATTGATTAATGTTTTGTAGTGTTTTCGCGTATCACAGAATAAAATTTGCATTTGTTTTTTAACTTTGACAACCTATCATTCTTCTGAAAGGACGATAAGTTCCTATCTCATTTCTATCTGGTCCCTTAAAACTTTAAACTCGAATATCTCCTTGAGTTTTGGTCGCATAAATGTCAAATTGTTTCTGTTAGTAGTATATTTCAATTGAGATTATTTCCCTAAATATAAGTTAAGACCCCTAGGGTCAGAATAAAAAGTTATTTTTAGTTTTTGACTCTTTTTTTTTTCGCTTTAAACTTTTAGTATCTTAACTCTGCATCTGATTTTGAACATTTCTGCAATTGAAAGTATACACCTTGAACAAACAGTTGCGAAAATGAAGGTCTTATTGGTTAAAACGGAACACCCTGCATATTTTAAATGAAACACTCGGCTTCCCTTAAGCGATCGAATTGATAATAATATTAACAGCAGTAATAATAATATGTTGTAATAAAAATATTAATCTCATCAACTGTGCCATTCCCCTCCCTCCAAGAGGGGTGGCACACCGTCAAACATTAAGGAACCAGACTCTCAAAAAGAGAAAGACCCCTTACCACTAAAAACACCCCCCCTGAAAAATGGTTTTGCTTGGTGAATTAAATTATTTTCAGGACAGGCATAAAAAGTTATTCAACAATATTTAAAAAAAAAAGTACTTTAATTACAGTATACGCATCTTGACATAACAATTCAAGCAACCTTAAAATTAAAACATGGATAACTGACAAATAGCGTCTAAAAGGTCCGTCTGAACAACAACAAAAATAAGTAAATGAAATAAAAGAAATAAACATAATATTTCTATTGCTGCATTTTTTACTAATCGACTTTCAAATTTAACTTATGTGTTATCATCATTATTAAACAATAATTTTGAGTAAGAGTGGTTGAAAAATTAATTATGGTTACACATATAACCTTAACAAAATATTTAATCGACTAGTTATAGGCACATTAGCTTGAAAGGATCTTAAATATTTTAATTAATGTCAAAACTATACCTATCCTATATGATAGAAAAAAAAAGCTAAGGTACGTACCAATAGAACTGCGATCTGATGAAAAACAGTAATGTAGTTTATACAGTGTCTCTCGACCTTTTTTGACATGCGGGCCTGCAAAAGCTTTTCAAAAAAATTCACGCGGACTTGTGCTGTTTTCTTGTTAACTTGTAAAAAAAAAAAAAATCGCGAACCGTTAAAAACTAATGAAAAAAAAAAAAAATTACGAACGGCTGAAGTTTTTCCCCCCCTTCCTTTTTTACAAAGTAATAATAATAATAAATGAATAAGTAAATACATAAAAAAAAACTCTATTAAATAACTGCTACACAAGTATTTAAATGTTAAGACAAAAAGTAACTATAGTCAAAAAAATGGACACAATTTTTGAAAAAGCTACTGAGAAATCATAGAAAATTATGAAAATTAATCTTAAAACTGACGTAAAAGATCAAGTGTTGGATAATATTATCATTAGGTATTATGGAGTTTCCTTTCTTTTCCTTTTTTTTTATTTTTTGCATGGACGACCAAAAAAATCTGAGGATCAGTCTTTTTTTTTTTTGCCGGTGCGTCAGACCACCGGGCTGCTCTACTATTCGAAAAGAAAGTCCTTACACAGAAATTTTGAGAATAAGCATCTCTAACTCCAAAAACAAACAAATAACTAAAAAAATTATGCATGCGTTGTAAAACAAATGTACGGAATCTCATGAAACCGGCAATCTCCATGCCTTATATATATATATATATATATATATATATATATATATATATATATATATATATATATATATATATATATATATATATATATATATATATATATATATATATATATATATATATATATATATATATATATATATATATATATATATATATAAATATATGTATAGTAATAGCTGTTGAAGAGGAAAAAATTAAGACAAAAAAGAAAAGAAAAAAAAAAAAAAACAGAATCGGAACGGTATGATAAAAGGTTTTCCCTGACACATGGGCAGGGGCAGCCGATTCTCTGCCCTTTTACATGTTATTCTAGTGAGCGACGTTGCTAGATTCTTCTCCGCTGATCTCGACTCTTCCCTCCAAACCGCTATAGACAACTACGATTTCGTTTGGGCTCAGCGAATTTTGCCCACCCTTGAGTTGCAATGAATTCCTTCGGGTGTTATCACCCGCCGTTTTTCGCTTTCTGATTCAGTGATTGCGATTGGCTAAGGGCAGAGGCGTGACTCTTAGTTTCGGGGGCAGCTTCACGCGAGCCCGCAGCTCCCAAAACTGTGCACAGCGCTAAAATTAATGGGATTTAAAAACTTTCTGGTTTTGTTTAGAGATATGCGGAGAGGGGGGGGGGGGGTTAGATGTTTGAAATCTGTTGTGCGCCTTACTTTTTACTTTTTTTAAACTGAAACACAAAACGATATTTTTGTTAATAATGTATTTTATCAATTACAATTTTTTGGGTGGGCCGGGCCCACCCTGCCCATAGCGACGAGCCGCCCCTGTAAGAAACACAATTTATGTTTTCTGTGTTTTGATAGAAATCATGCGTCAAGAAATTGCGTTTAAAAATCTCTGTGTAATACTTGCAATAAAAAGCATAATACTCTTTTATGTTTTGTGTTGTGAAACTGATCACAAAAGAACTTTGAACTGTTTTCTATTTTTAATTATTCAATTTATGTAAATTTTGATGTAAAGAAATTTATCTGGCAGGTGGCGCCAGATAAAATAATACCTTCTGTTGACAGGTAGTCGACTGCTTTTTACTTCCTTTTACAAAAAAGGAAGTATTGTATTCGCGAAAAAAATTTTCACTCAAAAATCGCCCTTAATTTCCATTTTGCTCACCCCCAAATGAATGTTGAGTTTTTTTTTCGATTCGACCACATGCGGAAAAGTGCCTAAGAATGTATAGACACGCGAAATATCCATTTTGACCATCACCGAGGTAATTACAACGACTTTTCTCGTGACGTCTGTATGTATGTGCGTATGTGTGTATGTGCGTATGTGCGTATGTGCGTATGTGCGTATGTGCGTATGTATCTCGCATAACTCAAAAATGGTATGTCCTAGAAAGTTGAAATTTGGTACATAGACTCGTAGTGGGGTCTAGTTGTGCACCTCCCCTTTTGGTTGCTTTCGGATGTTCCTAAGGGGGTCTTTTGCACCTTTTTGGGGGGAAATCATTGTTAATATCAATGCAAACTTAAGTGGTGTTATAATTTGGTAAACACTTGGTGACGTATCGCCAAGCTTTTGGTCGCCAAGTTTTTTCGCCAACTTGGCGACGATTTTTTTTTTCTTCTAAGAGCGAACATCCGGATCTGATTAGCTATTTGGCCTATAAAACCCTCCTTAGGGCCCTCTAGTTTCTGGGGCCCTCGAAAATATTAGACTATGTAGAGAATTATACCAAAATATGACTTCGTTTTTTTTACTTCCTTTTACAAAAAAGGAAGTATTGTATTCGCGACAAAATTTTTACTCAAAAATCGACCTTAATTTCCATTTTACTCACTCTTGAATGAATATTGAGATTTTAGTTAAAACGAGTTTTCTCGTGACGTCTGTATGTACGTTAGTATGTATGTGCGTATTTATGTCGCATAACTCAAGAACGGTATGTCCTAGAAAGTTGAAATTTGGTACGGAGACTCCTAGTGGAGTCTAGTTGTGCACCTCCCTTTTTGGTAGCATTCGGGTGTTTCTAAAGGGATCTTTTGACCCTTTTGGGGGGGGGGGGGAATCATTGCTAATTTCGGTGTAAACTCATGCGGTGTTATAATTTGGTGGACATTTGGCGATATATCGCCTGTCTTCTTCGCCAAAAAACTTGGCGATTTTTTTTTTAATTTTTCTATTTGGCCACTGTTGGTGAAAGAGAGGGTAAACTATTGAATCACATTAAAATTGCCAGTAATGGGGAAATGACATTAAATTGGAGTAAAAGGAAGTCATGTGATTCACACATCAGCTCGTTTGTTTCAGTGGAAGCGCAACTCTGCGCGTTGTAGTGTGGATGGCAAACATCAATAAAGTCCGTATGTAAACGCATTGAGTTAGTTCTTGTACCTATGTGTTCAATCTCGCAGATAAAAAATGGTCAGTATGAAATCGAGGAGTCTCCCAACAATTAGTGGCGTCCGCGACAGGATTATAGGAATTTTGAGGTATTTTTAGAAGTGTTTAAGTATTTGTCGATGTTTTCCGATACTTTTGTATTTTGATAAATGTTCGGAATTTTCAAGTTTCTGAAAGTAAATTTTTAGCAATTGTAATAGTTTGTAATTCTGTAATGTCGGCATTGTTTTGCAAATTAACGTAACTTTGAATGCTAAAAATGGAAACTTTAAAATTAAAAGCATTGAGGGTTAAACGTACTGGTTTAAGAACTTCTTTTACGAAAACTGCGAATGTCGTAAAAGTAGAGTTAAATGAGGAAGAATTTTCCTCAGATGTAGTACGAGATAAAATTACTAAGTTAACAAACGTACAGTTAGAACTTAAAACACTTGATAATCAAATTCCTGATTTGTTGGTTTCTGATGAGAATACTTTAGAGGAGGATGTTAATAAAGAAATAGAACAGTGTGAAATGTATTCTGATGAATTCATAACTTTGTCTCGGCAAGTAAATGAGAAATTTCAAAATCCTGAACAAGTTAAATTAGAATCGAGGTCAGCCGATAGTGCTGACATTTCCTTGAATAGGATTAAACAATATAGACTTCCGAAAATTGAATTAAAAAAGTTTGACGGGGAATTTATAAATTGGTTGCCGTTCTGGTCCCAATTTGAAAAAATTCACAGCGACCCTGATTTGTATGAGAGTGACAAATTTGCCTATTTAATTCAGTGTATGAAATTCGGTTCTCGAGCTAGAGAGTTTATTGAAAGTTATCCAGTTACTTCCGAGAATTATGATAAAGCTGTTTCAGCTTTGAAAGAACGTTTCGGAAAACCGGAACTATTAGTAGAAGTATATGTCAGAGAGTTGATTAAGTTAATTGTTTCTAATGTTAAAGCAAATAGTAAGGATAAATTATCACTCGATAAACTCTATGATAAAATTGAAGCTCATTTGAGAGCCTTGGAATCTTTAGGTTTAAAGTCGCACGAAAATACAGCTTGGTTGTTTCCGATGGTGGAATCATGCCTTACCGAGGATGTTTTGAAAGCGTGGCAAAGAAGTTCGCTCTTTAACGAGCCTGAAGGGGTTGATGTTTCTCGCCTTTCCAATTTAATGAAATTTTTGAAAGCTGAAGTGGAGGGTGAAGAGAGGCTAAAACTGGCTCGCAGTGGGTTAGATAATTTTAGTCATAAATACGGAAATCGTGAGTTGAAAGGAAAATTTAAGTTTCAGAAACAAGCTCACATTTCCACTGCTTCAAGTTTTCTTAGCACTAAGGATCGAGCTTGTCTTTTTTGTGATAAAATGCATGATTGTAAAAATTGTTATGGGGCACGTGCATTATCTCTTAATGAAAGGATAGCTAAAGTTAAAGAAAAGAAATGTTGTCTAAAATGTTTAGAGCCAAATCATATAGCAAAATTTTGTAAACAGTTTATTAAGTGTTTTTCTTGCGGTAAAGCGCATTTAAATATTTTATGCCCAGAGTTGAATAAACCAATTCAGCCAATAGAGGAAAAGACGGTAGCTGAAATATTGCATACAACTACAGTCGGGCAAACTTGTACCCCGGAGGTAGCTCTAATGACTTTGTGGGTAAGAGTAGCGGGAGTTAAGGAGTGTAAAGAAATAAGAGCCCTTTTAGATTGTGGTTCCCAAAAATCATACATTTTGGAATCATTGGCCACAGAGCTAGAATTACCCGTTGTGTCAAAAGAAAATGTAGCTCTTACTTTATTTGGGGGTACTAAAACTGAACCAAAGTTGCATAACAAATACAGAGCAAAATTGTGCTCGGTCAGCTCGTATAGGTATCCAAATTTAGAATTTGAATTCTTGGATCAGAAGGTAATTTGTGGGGATATACCTCGGGTACCAAAGGGTCCGATATTGAAAGAATTAAAGCGAAATCGGATTTGGTTGTCGGATTTAGGTGAAAATTGTCCTAAAATAGAAATGCTCATAGGTAGTGACTTTTACGGGAAAATTCTTACCGGGCGAGTTAAGCAATTGAAAGGAGGTTTAACCGCTATTTGTACAAAATTGGGCTGGACAGTTTGCGGTGTATCAGATGATTTTCATAAAGGGAAAAATGCTTCTGCCTTTTGTACGAATTTAGCAATACAGGATTTTAAGATTTCCGATCTTTGGAGCTTAGAAACCATCGGAATTTTGGATGCTAATCTCAATTTAAATAATTCTTTAGAGGAAAAAATAGCACGTGAGCAATTTTTGAATTCTCTCTCGAGAAACGAGGAGGGTCGTTATAGTGTGGGATTACCTTGGCTGGGATGCAATGTAGAATTGCCCTCAAATCGTCATATAGCCGAAAAGAGATTGTTCAATGTCACCCATAGACTTAAATCTTTGAGAAAATATGAGGAATATGATAACATTTTTAAACAGTGGTTAGAAGAGGGTGTAATCGAAGCGGTACCAAATAATGAATTGCATTTTAAAGGGCATTATTTACCTCATCACCCAGTCTTTAAACCTAGTAGTGTTACGACTAAGATAAGACCCGTTTTTGACGCGTCATGCAAAGTTAATAGATCACCATCCCTTAATGATTGTTTGGTTAAAGGCCCAAATTTAATCGAAGAAATTCCATCTATTTTGTTGGGTTTTAGAGAGAAAAGTATTGGTGTTACGTCCGATATTCCGCGTGCATTTTTGCAGATTGAGTTGAGGAAAGAAGATAGGGACTTTTTGAGATTTTTATGGTGGGAGAAAGGCAAGTTGAAGGTTCTTCGTCACACAAGAGTCGTGTTCGGGGTACGGCCGAGCCCATTTTTACTGGGGGCGGTTATTTCCTTCCATTTGTCGAAAGTACCGCCTGATCAAAATGATATTGCACGAAAATTAGACAGAGCATTTTACATTGATAATTGCGTGACTTCAGTAGATAATGAAAAGGATCTCGTGGATTTTGTAAAATCCTCTACTGAAATTTTAGCTGAAGCTCGAATGGACTTGCGAATGTGGACATATGGTCCAGCAGAGAAAGATATTGAATTGGCGCCAGAATATTTGAGCGCAGATTCCCCGGCAGATAATCCCGTTCTAGTTTTAGGAATTATGTGGGACAGAAAGTTAAATAATCTTCACGTAAAAATTGAGAACGTAGCGGTTTCAGAGAAAGTGACTAAAAGGGAGGTTTTGTCTTTAACGCAATCAATTTTTGATCCCTTGGGATTTTTGACACCTGTTTTATTGCAAGCGAAGTTGTTACTACAGGAAATTTGGGAGATGAAAGTGGACTGGGATGCCCCTTTACCCGGTATTACTAGAAACAAATTTTTAAAATGGTATAATCAACTGAAAATTCTGAATGATTTGCGAATACCGCGACGTATAGGGTTCGGAGATCGAAGTACCTGGTCACTTCATATATTTTGTGATGCTAGCCAGCATGCATATGCAACGGTAATTTTTTTGAGGTCCGAGAGTGAAGGGGAAATATTTGTCAGGTTTGTAGCAGCCAAGTCAAGAGTTGCTCCATTAAAAGGAATTACTATTCCGCGTCTAGAGCTTATGTCGTGTGTTTTAGGTGTGCGCCTTTCTAAATACGTGTCGGAAGCACTCGCATTACATGTAGCTAAATATTTTTGGACAGATTCCAGCACAGCATTATTTTGGATACAAAGAAATGACGCGTGGGGAACTTTTGTGGGTAATCATGTTAGGGAAATTTGCTCAGTTACAAATACAAATCAGTGGTCACATATTTCAAGTCATTTAAACTTCGCAGATTTACCTTCACGTGGTTGTTTGCCTCTTCAGTTTTCTAAATCAGATTGGTGGAGTGGGCCTGTTTGGCTTAAAAGTCCTAAAGATAATTGGCCAAAATCTGAGGTTAAAGCAAGTGAAACTTTAGTTTTTGCAGAACGCAAGAAAGGCATATGTTTAAATCTTAGTGCCGTAGTAGAAAGTGATAGAGTTAAATGGTACGAGAAGTTTTCTAAATTTTCAAAAATGATACGAGTTTTAAGTTGGGTAAAAAGATTCATTAAAAATTGTCAAAAAATAACGGTAATTCGAGAACCTTTCTTGCTAGATTCCGAAATAAAAGAATCTAAAATCGCGCTTCTTGCTCTTGTTCAGACGGAAAGTTTTCCGGAAATGGGAGACTCTATTGGCGGCATTTTGACCATAAGAGATCAAAGTGGTTTAAGAAGAGTAAGAACACGAATCGTCGAAAGAGAAGATTCCTATGAATTCCGGTATCCTATTTTGTTGCCATCGAAGCACTACATAGTGAACTGTTTAGACTATCACTTGAAATATTCACATGCTGGAACTCAAGCATTGACTGTTATAATGAGAGAAGAATTTTGGATAATAGGTGCTAGGCGCACAATCCGATCAATTGTTAAGAACTGTGTTCGATGTAAAAGATTTGCTGCAAAACCTCCAACTACTGGATCCATTCAGTTACCATTGGACAGAGTTCGTGATGCTTTCGTCTTTGAAGTCACCGGAATAGATTTATGCGATCCGCTTACTCTTCGGAATAAAACTAAGACTTGGATAGTATTGTTTACGTGTGCGGTATATCGATGCGTACATTTAGAGTTGGTGTCATCCATAAGCACAGAGACCTTCATACAAGCGCTTCGGCGTTTCATAGCCCGAAGAGGTCGTCCGTCTGTTGTGTACACCGACAATGGGACTAATTTTGTTGGAGCGTCAAGATTGCTGAGAAAAATAGATTGGAAAAAGGTGACATCGCTGGAAACGTTAAGCCCCATCACTTGGAATTTTATTCCGCCCACAGCTGCGTGGTGGGGCGGATGGTGGGAGCGTCTAGTTCGTACCACTAAGGAATTATTAGTGCGAGTTTTGGGACAAGCATCCGTAACCTATGAGGAATTACTTACTCTCCTATGTGACGTGGGGTCGGTAATGAACTGTCGTCCTCTAACATATGTCTCGAACGACACGGAGGATTTAACGCCTTTAACACCTTCTATGTTTATACAGGACATTAAATTTTCAGGTACCCCAGATTTGGACCTGTTAGACCGAGATAAACTTTTAGTACGCCAACGCTTTTGCCAAGAGTTGCGGGAACAACTTCGAAGTCGTTTCCGCAAGGAGTATCTCGGACAATTAGTGCAGAGACATGGACAAACTCACTGTGAGCTGAAATTAGGGGACATTGTATTGGTTGGAAGCGAAAATCTCAAACGAATTAACGGGCCAATCGCGCGTATTCAAGAACTGTATACTGGAAGAGATGGAAGGGTAAGAGTTGTTAAAGTAAAAACCCAAAATGGTACATTGACCCGTCCTGTACGAAAATTGTACCCGTTAGAAGTGTGCTCCTGTTTTAAAAATAGCATTATTTAATTTTTGATTCAAGCAAATCAAAAAGGTGGGAGTGTTGTGAAACTGATCACAAAAGAACTTTGAAATGTTTTTCTATTTTTAATTATTCAATTTATGTAAATTTTGATGTAAAGAAATTTATCTGGCAGGTGGCGCCAGATAAAATAATACCTTCTGTTGACAGGTAGTCGACTGCTTTTTTGTTTCAGTGGAAGCGCAACTCTGCGCGTTGTAGTGTGGATGGCAGACATCAATAAAGTCCGTATGTAAACGCATTGAGTTAGTTCTTGTACCTATGTGTTCAATCTCGCAGATAAAAAATGGTCAGAATGAAATCGAGGAGTCTCCCAACATTTTGATACCGGGAAAAAATCCAATTTGCTTACTGGTTCGCGAGGTCAGTTGAACGCAGTGGAAGTAAATACTAGCGAGATTTCCCAGGGGGTCGTATTAGAATCAAACATAAATCATTTGAACGTAGATGCGAGTCCGTTTGAACCAATTAGTGACAACCAAAGTTTTGCAGGGTATTCCAACGAATCGTTTCAATCGAAGAGAGTTTTATTAAGTACAGCGATTGTTTATATCAAAAGTAGGGTTGGAAATTTCTTTCCTGCTAAGTGTTTGTTAGATTGTGGCTCGCAGAGCCAATTTATGAGTTGCGAATTAGCGGACAAATTAGAACTGAGAAAAGAAAAAGCAAATGTTTCCGTATCTTGTTTGACTGGGGTGTCAATGAATGTTAAATTTAAAACGTCAGCTGTGATTCGTAACAAGGGTGGAGGTTATTCTCGGGTCTTGGATTTTTTAATTGTTCCGAAAATAACTCAAATTACTCCTGTTAGTCATGTAACTATCTCGGAGATGGGAATATTTGAGAATGTTAACTTAGCTGATTCTGAGTTTAATAAGCCAGGGAAAATTGAATTGCTGTTAGGAGCAGAAGTGTTCTTAGAATTATTAAGATTTGGTCAATTGCATGTACCTAATTCTAATTTAGTATTGCAAAATACCGTGTTTGGCTTATAGTGGGTGGTAGTACCAAAGATAATTCCCAGCCTAAAGACTTCCATTGCGGGTTAATTAATGAGGCAGAATTAACTATGGAAATCAAGAAATTCTGGGAAATTGAAAAAATTGACGAAACAGATCAATTTAAAAGTTCCGAAGAAATTGAGTGCAATGAGCATTTCTTAAAAACTCACAAACGAGATCAATCGGGAAGGTTTGTAGTTCAAATGCCTTTTAAACAGGATCCGCGGTTATTAGGAGATTCGAAACAAATCGCCATAAAAAGGTTAAATTCTTTATGGAATCGATTGAACAAAAATCCAATGCTCGCAGATTTGTATTGTAAATTTATGACGGAGTACGAACGTTTAGGTCACATGGAAAGAGTAATGGAAACTAAAGACCCTACTCCATGTTATGATTTACCTCATCACGGTGTCTATAGGCCTGAGAAAAACTCAACAAAACTTAGAGTAGTGTTTAATGGCTCGCAGATAACTTCTACGGGGGAATCGTTAAATTCCTTGCAAATGAATGGCGGAGTTATCCAAGAAGATTTGTTTTCAATAATTTTAAGGTTCAGGACTCATCGCTATGCATTTACTGCAGATGTCCGAATGATGTACAGAATGATTAATGTGGATGAGAGTCAACGTGACTTGCAAAGAATTGTATGGAAAAATTCTAAAAGTGAAGAGGTCAAGACTTATAGGTTATGTACGGTAACATATGGTACAACAAGCGCACCATACCTCGCCATGAGATGTCTCAAGCAGTTAAATGTAGATGGGGAACAGCAGTATCCAAAAGCTTCAACCATTGTGAAGTCAGACTTCTATATGGACGATGTTCTGACCGGAGCGGCGGATTTAGAGACCGCGAAGGATCTTAAAGGGGAAATTATAGAACTGTTAGGAAGTTGTGGAATGCATCTTCACAAGTGGTGCGGCAATCATCCAGAGTTGATTGATAAATCATCAGATGCAGATTGCTACGATTTTGATAAGCTGGGTGACACGAAAACTTTAGGACTGTTATGGAAATCACAGAATGATGTTTTTGCTTTTAATTTATCCTGTGAAGATCAGCCTAAAGTTACGAAAAGAACTGTCTTATCTAAAATTGCGAGGATATTCGATCCATTGGGATTGCTTGGCCCCATAGTAACAAAAGCTAAAATTCTTCTTCAGCGCTTATGGAAGTTACAAGTAGACTGGGATGAATCTCTTCCTAAAAAAGAAACTGAAGAATGGCTTCGGTTTATTCATGCCCTGAAGAAAATTAGTAACGTTTACGTCGACAGATATGTTCTGACTGAAACTCCAGTTGTCAAGACAATTGTCGGCTTTTCCGATGATTCAGAATGTGCTTATGGAGCTTGCGTTTATATTGTTTCGTCCAATGCAAGAAACTCATCCTGCTCCAAATTACTCTGCAGCAAAAGCAGAGTTGCTCCAATTAAAACCATTACAGTTCCACGGCTGGAATTGTGTGCAGCAGTGCTATTAGCGAAGTTGGTGACAAAAGTGCTAAGAGTTCTCAACTTAATGGATAATTTGATTTACTTATACTCTGACAGTACTATAGTGCTAGCGTGGCTTCAAAGATCACCATGCGAGTTAAAAACTTTTGTTGCTTCACGAGTAGCTACAATTCAGAGATTGACAGATATCAATCACTGGTTTCACGTAAAATCGGAGGAGAATGCGGCTGATTTGGTATCGCGTGGTTTGGACCCCGAACAATTGATAGATAATGACTTTTGGTTTAACGGTCCACCTTTTCTAAAGCAGGACACTCCTAATTTTCCTTTCGATCATGAAAATGTGGAACTTGATGATGAATCTTATCTAAAAGAGATTAAATGTTTGACTGTTGAAAACCAACCTACTATAGTGTTAAAAAATGACTGTGATTTTTCTTTTGTAAATGAATTTTTAAAATTAAGTAATAATTATGACAAAATTCTTCGCATCCTTTGTTATGTTCGTAGGTTTATTCATAATTTAGAAAGTAAAGATAATAGATTAACTGGAGTTCTCACTTCAAAAGAAATATGTGATGCTGAAATTTTAGTTATTAAAGCAGCACAAGTATCTTTAAATGATAAGTGTAAAACAAAAAGGGCAGGTAAGTTATGTAATTTAAATCCATTTATTGATGAAAATGGTGTCCATAGAGTAGGTGGTCGGCTTGAAAAAGCATCTTTGCCTTTCAATCATAAATGTCCTATTCTTTTGCCAAAAAACTCTAAGTTAAGTGAAATTATATTTTACACCTATCATTTAAAATTATTGCATGCAGGTCCGCAAGCTTTATTAAATGTTGTTCGTACAAAATTTTGGCCTTTAGGAGGTAGAAATTTAGCTAGAAAATGTGTTCATTCCTGTGTTACTTGTTTTAAGTGTAAACCTATTTTAGCATCTCAAATTATGAGTAACTTACCTAGTGAAAGAGTAAATATTTCTTATGTCTTTAACTACACGGGTTTGGATCTATGCGGTCATTTCTACGTTAAGTTTAAAAATCAACGAAAGGGTATTCTGAATAAAGTTTACATTTGTGTATGTATATGTTTTGTAACCCGAGCAATTCATCTTGAATTGCTCTCAGATTTAACTACAGATGCCTTAATAGCAACTCTTAAAAGATTTTTTGCTAGACGCGGAAAGTGTTCCAAAATATTTACAGATAATGCGACTAATTTCGTTGGAGCCAATGCTCAGTTAAAAAAGTGGTATAGTATGATTAATTTTCCAGATGAAAAAATAGCTTCTTTCTTTAATTCTGAAGGTATTGATTGGTCGTACATCCCTCCTAAATCCCCCCATTTTGGTGGACTTTGGGAGGCTGGTGTAAAATCTGTTAAACACCATTTGAAACGGGTAATGTCAAATTTAAGACTCACTTATGAGGAATTTGAAACTGTAATTATTCAAATTGAAGGGGTTTTAAATTCGCGACCTCTTACTCCTTTGTCAAATGATGATGATGACTTTCAATGTTTAACCCCAGGTCACTTTTTAGTTGGTAGACCAATTTCTGCAATTGCAGAGCCTCAACTACTTGATATAAATGATAACAGGTTAAGCCGCTAGCAAAGAACCACTAAGGTAGTCCAAACACTTTGGAAAAAATGGAAAACGGACTATTTAAGCACACTTCAACAACGCTCAAAATGGATGTTTGCAAAGGATAATGTTAAATTGGGCTCTTTAGTTTTGATAAAGGAAGACAGTTTGCCATGTTGCAAGTGGTTAATTGGTAGGATTGTACAACTGCATAAGGGTTCCGATGATAAAGTTAGAGTTGTGAAGATTCGAACTGCAACAGGTGAACTTAAAAGATTGGTAAACAAGATTGCTCTTTTACCAATTGAAAATTGATTTGTGCTTAGTGTAATTTTGTATTAGTGCTATATTATTGTGTATTTTGTTATGGACTGGATGTGTTTTTTTTTCTTTTCATTGATTTCTTTATGAAGTTTTCTTTAATATAAATGATTAACGTTTTGAAAATTTTTGTAAAATTTATCAAGGCCGGCGGTATGTTTATGCAAATTAGCATAAAATGCTGTAACCGCCGCTACGCGGCCAAAGTTTATAACTGACGGCTAATTCAGTTCTGTTCTGTTCTGTTCTTTGAGAGTGTAATGTGTTTGTGTTGCAGCGCCAGAGTGTCGCTAATAAAGGTGTTTTTTTGCACAAGGTGTTAAGAGCTTTTTTGACTTAGAGCTATCGAAGTTGGTAAATTTGGCCAACACTGATCTTCTTTCACAGTATATACTCACCGATTTCCCAAAATTTTACTATGTTCAGGTGGATCCACTAACTCCCATACACCGCGATTATATATGGTTTGTATTTCCTGATCCATCGCGTTAATCCAATGTTTAGATTCCCTAGAATTAATGGCTTCTTTAAATTATAATGGAAGTTTAATTTCAGCAAGATCATAGGCGGATTTAGGACTGAGTTTCTGCGGGGGGGGGGGGGGGGGCAGGATTTTTTTTTTTTTGAGCAACATTTTTAATTGCCCTCCCCCACCCTCTCCTATATTTTTCTCTGTTTTCTGTGATGTATAAGGCCATTCTTTACTTTTTTATGTGTCGTTTTCATTACAGTGTGTAATCATGGTGTCCTTTTTGAATTGACCTTAAAAGAAAGGGGGCTGGTATTGAGAGAGTGACGCAGGGCTCTCTTTTAAGTGAGATATAGAATATCTCCAATTTTGGGGGTCCGGGGGTTACTCCCCCGGAGGAAATTATATAAAATGGATATAAAATTCTGCATCTTGAAGTCTTATAAAGGTTAATTGGAAACAATAGGCATTTTTTTTAAAAAAAGTTTTACGCTTTAAAAGTGCTTTGTGATGCAAGTTAATACTTGAAAAGAAATGGTGCACAGATTTAGAGAATAGGTATCAAGAGAGTAACATACTACCCATTTGAACAATTCTTAATTTATACACTTGAAAAGAAATAAAATTGAAGCACACTTTGCTTTAGGAGTTTCAAAGATTTGTCTAATTATTTTCAAGGTTTGGTTGGTTAGATTTGGTTTTTGGTTCAAGAGCCCTGGTAGGCTATACTGCACCAATTCTTTTCAGGGATTTTAGAACCTATCAATAATTTGCACTTTCCAGTCTCTGAAATTGAGTAGTAGATTATATTGTACAGTATTGTTCAAACTTTGTAAGAAATTATATGCTCCACTCTGTTACATTGCGTAACACTTGACAGGGATCCCAAGATTAATAACTTGGGATCTCTATAATTGAGTAATGGGGCTTTCCGCGATTGCCTCCTGCGCAGCTGCATGAGAGCGCCTGGGTTATATGGCTATAGACAGTCATGAAGGCATGACTGCAAAAAACCTCCTGACCGAATAGCGGGATAACTTTATGGCATATATTTTGACCGCTATTCGGGAAAAAGGGCAACTTGGCTGCCCATCATGTATATTGTGAGTAGAAAAATAAATTACAGTCGAACTTCCATATATCAAACTTCCACATATCAAAATTTTCTATATACCGAAATCCCAGCAAATTTCCATCTTCATTACATAGAAAATTTTTTTCTATATATCGAAAAAATCTCTATATATCGAAATATTTTCGAGATATTCGTAGATTTTTTTTTTCCACTTTAAACTGTTAGTCACATGAAAAATGAAGGTTAGATGAGAAAATTACGTTTACTAAAGGTTGCTACGGAACTCATAAAAAACCTGGGTTTGAGGGGTGTGTAGTTAGTCGTTGTTCCGTTCTGAAGTTCTTAAATTCCCTCAAGTTTATTTCAAATCTTAGCTGTAACCAGTAACACTGTAAAATCAGTTTCAAATTATCCCTTTTGTTTGTTGATTATCATTTCTAGTCTTCTTATCTTCAGTAAAAAACATTCAAGTTAAGTAGATTGATTTTTTACTTTTCTCTCGATCACATTGTAAAACGAAAATCCCCTAATGTTGCGATCAAGTTGAATTGCCGAAGAATATGAAGATGAATGGTTGGCGTAAAAATGTAATTTCTGTTAATTTTTTAATCATTAACTTTAATTTAATCCGATACTCGTATAAATTATAAAATGGGTTTCATTGACGAAAATTCGCTTTAATTTTAATGTTTTAGGATACTTTTATGATAAAATAAGATCGTTTCCATACATCGAAATTTCTGTATATCGAATTTTTTTCGGCAATTTGCTACTTCGATATATGGAGGTCCGACTGTAGTTTGTGTGTGTTGTGAACATGGTCTCTTCAATTCTCTCCCTGTCCAAAATTTGATTTATGGAAAATGTGACAAAGAAGAAGGGGCGAAAATCCTCTTCAAACTTTGTAAGAGACGGCCTTTTTATGTTTAAGAGAAAAAAAAAACTTTAATTTCTCCCCAGGTCAAAATTTGTGCTAGTACTAGCAACAAAAATATGCTAGTTTTTGCTATTTTGTGCTATGTCTGCTAGATTTTACTACTATGATATGCTTTATGCTAGCAAGCATCACAAGCTAGAGAGCTAACTAACACAATAATAGCTTGGCAAGCTATATACAAGCATCTTATGCTTATTAGCAGTTCCAGCTTGTTCAAAAGCATGTAGTGGTAGGTACCATCATAAGCTATTTTATGCTTTTTTATGCTAGCTAGCATGACTTGCTATGCAGCTAGCTTTCATAGTAATAGCATGTCAAGCTATGTACGAGCATCATATGCTAATTAGCTGGGCAAGCTTGTACGAGAGCATGTACTGCTAGGTACCTTGATAAGCTATTTTATGCTTTTTTATGCTAGCTAGCATGATTTGCTATGCAGCTAGCTTTCGTAGTAATAGCATGGCAAGCTATGTACAAGCATCATATGCTAATTAGCTGTACAAGCTTGTACGAGAGCATGAAGTGGTAGGTACCTTGATAAGCTATTTTATCCTTTTTTATGCTAGATAGCATGATTTGCTATGCAGCTAGCTTTCATAGTAATAGCATGTCAAGCTATGTACAAGCATCATATGCTAATTAGCTGGGCAAGCTTGTACGACAGCATGTACTGGTAGTTACCCTGATAAGCTATTTTATGCTAGCTAGCATGATTTGCTATGCAGCTAGCTTTCATAGTAATAGCATGGCAAGCTATGTACAAGCGTCATATGCTAATTTGCTGGGCAAGCTTGAACGAGAGCAAGTAGTGGTAGGTACCTTGATAAGCTATTTTATACCTTTTTATGCTAGCTAGCATGAGTTGCTATGCAGCTAGCTTACATAGTAATAGCATGGCAAGCTATGTACAAGCATCATATGCTAGTTAGCGGTGCAAGCTTGTTCGAAAGCATGTAAAGGTAGCAAACTTAATAAGCTATTTTATGCCTTTTTATGCTAGTTTACATAGAAATAGCATGGCAATCTATGTCGTAGCATCATATGCTAACTTGCTGTGCAAGCTTATTCGAGAGCATGTAGTGGTAGGTACCTTAATAAGCTTTTTTAAGCTAGCTACCATGAGTTGCTATGCAGCTAGCTTAACAAGTAATAGCATGGCAAGCTATGTACAAGTATCATATGCTAATTTGCTGTGCAAGCTTGTTCGAGAGCAAGTAGTGGTAGGTACCTTAATAAACTATTTTATGCTTTTTTATGCCAGCTAGCATGAGTTTATATGCTGCTAGCTTACATAATAATAGCATGGCAAGCTATGTACAAGCATCATATGCTAACTAGTTGTGCAAGCTTGTTCGAAAGCATGTAGAGGTTGCAACCTTAATAAGCTACTATATGCTTTTTTATGCTGGCAAACATGAATTGCTATGGAGCTAGCTTGTGCGGTAATAGCATGGCAAGCTAGATTCAAGCATCTCTGTGATTATTAGCTGTTCGATCTGATTCGAAAGCATGTAAAGGTAGAAACAAGCTATTATATGTTTTTTTTTATTTGCCAACTTAACAGGCTTAGTTGGCCAAAGTTTCTGCAAGCTTTGGGGGGAAAAACAGCATGACATGCAATTGTATCACTAAAAAATGCTCATTTACATCACAATGTTCTGTAGATCAAGGATAACCACAGAATCAGGCCCGGATCTTCATGCGCACAGGCCCTGTTATGCGGGGCCCTACACCCTAAAGGGAGCACAAAAGCAGGCCCGTTATTTAGGGGGTCAGGAGGGGCAATTGAGCCTCCTCCCCCCCCCCGACTTTGTGAAATCAATTTATATTTCCAAAATCTGCACATGGTTTGTTGTTTCTCGCTATAATATGCTGAGTATACCCTCCCCGCCCCCCTAGCAAAAATTTGAAATGACCCAGAAAGCAAGAAAGCGTGAAAGAAGGGCATATCTGACTTTTGGGCAATCAAGAGACAGGTATCAATTACCCCCCCCCCCTCTGCGCTGATTTTGGAAACCACCTAATTTGTATGTGTGTATTTTCCTGTTTTGCCCCATAAAAAGCATTGAGTATATACCCCCCCCCCCCCTCCCATTTGTAAAACTTTCAAATGACGGACCCAAAGCGGATCTCCTTTTATAATTTAAATTCTTTTACAATTTAAAGGGGGGGGGGGGGCATAATCGCGTGAAGGAACACACTTTTGCGCGGAAAGAACTTTTAATTGGAGAGTTCGCAGAAAGTACTTTAGGTGCAATAGTATTAACCTTGCGTTACCTTCATGATGGTACTAACCCAAATAAACAGAAAGAACTTTCCTTCTTTCTTCTTAAAATCAGCCACGAAGTTACTGCAACCGAATTCATGGATAGGTGTAGAAATTTATAGAAACCACATATTTATCTTTATTCTTCTTTTTTAAATTTCCCTCTTTTTGATTTTATATTAACTATTTTCTATTTGGAAGGGAGGGGCAGCAGCCACCCTATACCCTCTCTGGATACGCCCATGCCGAGTGATATTCAAAATGTATATAGAGTTTACGTAAAATATAAATAGTTCAATTCGGAAATTTCCTCCAGTATATTTAATTTATTAAACGTTATTATTATTATTATTTTTTTTTTCAATAACACGTTCATCACACAATGCGTTCGTAGTTAAAACTTGCCTTTTAATGTTCATTAACTAACTAAAGTTTCGCTATGCCACATAAATAAATATGAACTCTGTTTCTGAAAATCGTATGAACTTTGTAATAAAAAAGTTAGAAGATGACCACAAAATCTTCGAATTTTAGCGTCGGTTACCAAATTCAAATTTTTTTGACGCTGTGTCCCAAATTTTTGTATTAGTACGGAGGGAGTTGGAAATTGGCTCGTACAAGAAGCAGGGGAGGACCGCCCCGCCGGCCGATACGCCCTCCCGCCGATGCGCCTTTTTTGCCCTCACGTCTAAACACTTAAAAAAAATATTCAAATTTATTTTCTTTTTTGGAGCAACTTCCTTATTATTATTATTATTATTATTATTATTATTATTATTATTATTATAGCAAACAAACCGGTTTCGACTTCACTTAATTTTTTTTTCTTTAACCCCCTAATCCTGTGTACTAGCTTCTCCCCCCCCTTTTTTTTTTCCTTTTCTTTACACTTTTTTTTTTCGCTTTTTTTTTTTTTTGTGTCCTTTGGAGGCCCAGGTTGGCGCCCTCTTGTGGTTCTCAGTCCGCTCCTGAGAAGAAAATCTTATTGGTGTTATAAGATAACTCAAATTTTTGGTTAATGTCCAAAAATAGTCCATAAGTAATCATTGCTTGCATCATAATAAATTATAATGAACTGCTTGACTTATTTTAGTATTGTTATAAAATATTGTCCTTTGTCATTTAAGATTTTTTTTTTTAAACCAATAAAAAAATTGCAACTCGATGCAGTGCAAAGAACTGCTAAGGTAGCAGAAATGATCGCCCTATTTTTATACGAAAATGCTTAAGAAAAACTTATGAATAGTCAGGGGTGGCCAACCCCTTAAGGGCAAGACGCACCCCCCAGAAATATCACGAAGACCCCCCCAAAGCAAAAGCCCCCCCCCCTCATAAAACTTTCAATGGCGCAGTCTGCGGTTGAGTCCCTATTTTAAAACATGATGGGACTCAATCGTTTAAGAACGCTTGCTGTGACACCGGTGCCTGTTTTTTTAACTACGCAAAAATTACAAGGAATTGTCCCAATTGCCTTAACAAAAAACGAAGTTGAATACACACGCAATTATATTGAAGAAAATACACAATATGTCCCCAAAACTATTTAGAAGTATCCCCAAATCGTTCCTGAATTCTGGGACATGTCCCAAAACTGAGGTTCAAAAATACGCTCACCTTGACTAAAAAGGAAAAAGTAAATTAAATTGACACATATTTGAAAAATGAAACACTTAAATAATTCCAGAAAAGAAAGTTTAGGTTTGCACGTGGATGTTGAAAAAAAAAAAAAAAAAAAACTTGAGACTTTTCCGTTTTCCCGTCTCACTGATTAACTGTAACTTTCTTCTTTCACTGGCGCCACCAGCGCGCGGAGTAAGAGCGAGCACGTGGTCTCTCGTAGAGACTCTCTACGCTTTCCTGTGGAATTACGTTATTTAGGAGGTAAGTTTTATAATTTATTTTACTTACAGTTATTGCAATCTCTATCATAATTCTCGCAAAAATCTCTTCATTACGTTAGTTAGTTTACTAATGTGTGTGTGTTTTTTCCCACGGCCAATTAACATGATGGGGGAATATTCCATAAATGTGCGATGTGTTTTATTTTTTTAATTTAGTCTTATATCGTGCGCTATTTAATTTAATTTTTCTGTGCGTACTGCAACGATATGTTCTAATTTTTATTCCTCATTCCAAGTATTTCTTTTTACGAAAGTAACTTTTCGATATAAACATGTAGGAAATAAAAAGTTTAACTTTATCTGCTTGTGTCATTTATTATTACCCTAGATAACGATCCATAATTCGTAACCATTTATTCATAGCATGAGAAAGATCGAATGATACCATCTAAAAAACCCTTAAAACCAGCCAGTCGTGTAGTTCCTCAAAATGTAGTTTTGGATACATACAAGGGTTTTGAATAGGACAGTAAAAACCTTGCCAACCCTGCTTTCATTTGCAAACATGCATAAGCAAAATCGAAATTTGGTTACTATTATCAAAAAAAAAAATAATTAAAATAAACTCATGCATACAAATTGAGATTTTAGTCAAGAATTCTACTTCTGTGTATTTAAGTAGATTAAAATCAACTGCATAAATAAGTTGAATGTTCACATTGAATAAATGTTTAATATAAAATATAGTTTTAGACACTTTCGGACACTAGGGTTTTGGACAGGACGGTAAAACCAGGGTTTTTACCATAGTGTCCAAAACCTTGCCAACCCTGGTTACAAGTGTTTATCTACTAGTTTATTTCTGTTTATTATGATCTATAGTCTAACCTCTGAAAAACAAAAACAACAAAAAAAAAAATTGTTTTTTGTTTTAATTTATTTTATGTTTTAATTTATAAGAATGTCAAAATAATTCTACTTCCTTAAAATTATCTCTTGTTACAATCATTTTTATTCAATAAATTATGAATATATATTGTTACAAATTCTGTAAATAGTAATTATTGTAGGAACGTAACCTGTAAATAGTTTCCCGTAATGAATATACAACCCCTTTTTCATTCGGCTAAAGTATACGACCCCTATTTTCTTTCTTTTCATTGATAACGGTCTACGCATTTCTCGAAGCAGAAAGAATGTTGTAGAAAATTCTTGGATGTTTATAAAAGCCGTTAGCGATGGATAAACGGAGAGTTTCGATTCAGATTTCGAACGGAGAGCATTTTGCTCTGTTTATATCGAGGCATTTCGGTGTGTTGTTTTCGTATTTGGAAGTAAATACGTGTGTAAACGTTGAGTTTACGGTGTTGTGTGAAGTGTGATAATTGCTTAATTGCTGATGAATAATTTAGCAGTTGTTGAAGATCTTTCCTGTACATAGTGTAAATAAATTTCCTGTGTTTTTATCAAGAACTGTGTTTTCATTTCAAGAAAGTGGAAGTCTCGCCGGATCCGTTACAATATATAATAACCAGAGTTATAACAAACACTCATAGTAGATAATCAGTTCTTGGGGGGAAGGGGGACTGTTATTTTAAACATTTTTGACTCGATTTTTAACAATTTTATAACAAATTTTAGTCTTGGTATCCATGTCATAATTACTTATTTTGCCTTGTGAAATATCAGAATAACATTTATTATCAATTAATTTATTTCAATTTCCTTGTTTTATGTGAATGGCTCGAGTGACCACAGATGCTGCACAGCACGAGATAAGACAAGTCAACAAACTTCTCTCAGGTCAGTTTAAAATTCTGTATGTAAACTTTAATTCAAGAAAGAATTGTTCAGTTGAAGGGGGAGAAGATATTTAAAAAGAAAAACAAATTATTTTGAATTAAATTTGCCTTTTTTTGAGTTGGACATTATACTTGACTGTTCTGAATTCTATTTCACAAAATATATTTTATCAATAGATTATTTTTTAGTGAGAGGTAACACTTTAAATTGAAGTAGATAAATTCAAGCCGCCTGTTGTCTACTTAAACTTCTATCTCCAGGTCCTGATTTTTTAGAAATTTTTATTACTGTGTCATAATATCTTTAGTTGGGCATTTTTGTTGCTGATTCAACTTACAGCGAAGAAAAAAAAAAAGAAATATTAAAAAATAGAAAAAAAAATAATTCGAATTTTGACATCATAAATTCAAATTATGTTTTTCGCAATCACGAGTGTATGTAGACGTGTGTTTGTGTGTAGGCATGTGGTGTAGGGGGTATGTGTGTTTGTGTCTGTGTGCTGATATAAGTGTGTATGTGTGCGTGTGTGTAGTGTATGTATGCGCGTGTGTTCAGGACATGGATGCAACCTGGAGATGGCTTTCCCTATAGGAGCAGCATCGTGAGGAGCCGGTCGACGGTGATGGTGCGGGGGGGGGGGGGGGTAAAATGATAGGAATTCAAAACAGTCAAGTGAGAACAATAAGTAATCGTGATTGCTCAAAAAAATTTCTATTTTTAATCTCATCTTTTGAAAATGGGTATATGGTTAGGCTTATCATTCCAGCAAGTTGTTTTAAAAGATTCAGTATATTTTCCTTGAAATGAATATTAATTCATTTGTGGTTAATTTAAAATGATTTAAACAGAAAAGTATGCAATGTCATGACTTTATGAAATAAACTTCGCTCCATCATAACAAATAATAAGAACCCAGCGGTATACTTATTCTAGAGCTTGTGTGCACCTGCGCACAAAATAACAATTTCTTCGGAATATGCTGGGCCCAGCTTGTTGCTGGTCTTCACATTTGTATTTGATTGCAATCAGATGCTACCAATTTCTCTAATGTACCTTTAAATTCTCAGAACTCATCCTCGTTTCAATCCAAAAAATATACGTCACAAAGCACCATTTTGTCACCTTATAAAGATTTGAAAAGTGCAATATTGTCTGTAATTGCTTCAGATTTGACAACTACCTGCATGAGTTATTTAAAACAACTTAAATGTATGCTAGCAAATACAGGAAATATTGACAAAGATGTTTTAGAAAGGCTAAGAGTTGAAATTGAAAAAAATAATGAATTAAAAAACAAGAAAATAAAAATAGTGGGAAAAGAAAGATTCCATTCAGAGGAAGTATCTGGAATAGAAACTGCTAAAAATATGCTTATGAAGCAAAGTTTAACCACAGGTGCCTGGGTATAAATATTACGCCTAGAGGAAACAAGCAAGAAAGAATTTATCGGCAAATATATGGCTGTTGAGGGCAGGGCCAGATTTGGAAGTGTGGGGACAACGAAGCAGTTTAAGCCCCTAATCAGGGTTCGAAAAGATCATCATAGTTTCGGAAATATCTGATACTTTGATATATATATATTTATATTTTTATATGTATATATATATATCTGATATTTTTGGCCCTTGAAAGTTAGGATGTTTTGTAAAACCTTTATTGCGGGGTCCCCGGGGCGGTAGCTCTGCCTGCCCTCCCCTAGTTGAGGGAAATATCATCAGATGAAATATTTTTTAGAAATCAGAGATGGGAGATTTTTTTTATTTTTCCTGATATAGACAACATGGGTTTCATTGAAAAACATCAAATAATAAAAAAAAATTAATGAGCCAGAATATAACTATAGAGGCCATTACTTTTTTTTAAGAATGACAAGTATGGATATCATGCATTGAAAGAAACCTTATTAATATTTTGTCAAATTTACTGTTAGCACTATTTTTTTAAAATTAAATAGTTAAATTTTGTTAACTGACTCTTAAGTCTATATTCACACTGCAATGAACAAATAGTATGCGTTTTTATCGCTTCTTAGACTTTATAATACCCATTTTACCCCCACAGGCTACCCATTTTCACCTGCATGGGGTAAAATGGGTATAGAAAACATATAGTCATAGACACTCCTCTGCCAAAAAATAAATTTTATCAAATTATGTATGAAAATCATTTAATTCTACTCATAACATATGTAATGTATACATAACACACACACACACAAAAAAAAAAATTTTGACAAAAATATTTAAGTCAAAATCCAAAAGTAGGCCATGGGTTTACCCATTTTACCCCACCTGACCCTACTAACCGAATATTCGGTTCCAACACAATTCAATATTTTTCAACCAAACAACAACCATTTAAATATTCGACAATTCGTAAACGAACATGTTTTTTTATACACGAAAGTTACTATCGAAAAAATCACAATACAACATTTTTACTTATTAATTTTAAATAAAGTAAGTTTAATGTAAAAAATAACGTATGTATGTTAAATTTTAAAATCTTATGACACATTACATTAGCCTTACTAACTGCTTTAAAAACTATTGCACACTAGCCAGAAAAAAAAATCATCATGTTAAGTTGTAGTTATAAATATGCAAAATCAATTTATTGCTGAACTTTTTATATAGAATACACAGCTAAGAAAAAGAAAGGAGAACACTTGGTTGGCAGTTATAGACTAAAAACCACCTGTCTGTCCAAAACCCAACTCTGAATAACACTTTATCAGTTACCAAAAAGATTGACAGATCAGAAAATTACTTGAAAGAAATGTAATTTATTGATATTTTAAGCAACTTGGATTTGTACTTGTAAGGAAACAGCATGACATAACATATTATCGTGATTAACAGTTACCAAATTGTATATCAGGAAAGAAAGTAATTATCCATTTATGCGGATGCAGATAAACATAAACCAAATTAGCCATTTACAGTATTAATTTATTTTTTCTTTTGAAATGATTAGTAATAATTATATTTATTGTAGATTAATTTACATTACCCAAAATGGATTAATATTTTCAATTTTGAATTGCTGTAAAATGTAAGCAAAAAAAATTTCAACAAGTATTTGGTATTTATTCTACAGAATATGGTATTCAGTGCAATTATATTTTTTGTGATACAATATTTCGTGTTGAGGTTTTACAATCTGATTTGCTCGATTACTCTCGATATTATAACAATCTATTAAATTTTATCCACTATACAAATTAGAGTGAAATTTTGTATTTCAGTAGATTTTATCTTAATTATAGTTGTGTAGATTGTAAAAATTGAATACATCTTTTTTATTTTTTAATTCTTTATTTCCTTTTGTTTTTGAGTTTGTTACCTTTGAATCGTATTCCCAGTCATTTGATTATTATTTTCTTATTCATATTAGTGTTCTGCACATGTCAGTGAAGTGCTGTTATCTTTTTTTCTTTAGCAATATTTGAATTTGATGCTATTTGTCTTAATCAGTGTATTTTAATCTAAAACAATGTGTCTCTTAAGAGTCAGCATGTCAAATACAGTTGAACTTGTTTAATAAGGTTAAGTTTAGCTATTTAAATTAAAAATTTCATTATAATACATACATTAAATTGAAAGCAGTGATGTTACCATCAATTTTTCTGAGGGTAAACTCCCGGTAATCCACTATACACAGTATGTATATGCGATCATATGCATAATTTGAAAATTTTTGAAGCTTGAGGGCATATGGAGTATAACCCTATGGAAACACCACTGATTGAAAGTCTTGGCTCAGATGAACAAAAATTTGACTTCTTTACAGAAAGTGTTCATGATTAAATACTGTAATTTCCTTTTTAAGAAATAATACAACATTTTGTTAGGTAGTAAAAGCGTCATTGTATATTGAGAAAAAAATTAAAGGCCCGTCCATTTGTTTACCTGTGGGCATTTCAATTTACTGAAAGATAAATCTTCAAATTATATAAATTGCAACTTATTCAGCGATTATCCATTATCACCTTCCTTTTTCAAATGTATGTACAACTTTCTGAATGTACGACTAATTAGATTACAATAGGTATTAGTAGTAATATTTTTAAAAGCATTTCTTTATTTTTCACAGTTATCACTCATTCATGGTTCTTACGAATAACGGCTAATTTGAACAAAATCCTGGGTTTTTTACTTCCTTTTACAAAAAAGGAAGTATTGTATTCGCGAAAAAATTTTCACTCAAAAATCGCCCTTAATTTCCATTTTGCTCACCCCCAAATGAATGTTGAGTTTTTTTTTCGATTCGACCACATGCGGAAAAGTGCCTAAGAATGTATAGACACGCGAAATATCCATTTTGACCATCACCGAGGTAATTACAACGACTTTTCTCGTGACGTCTGTATGTATGTGCGTATGTGCGTATGTATCTCGCATAACTCAAAAATGGTATGTCCTAGAAAGTTGAAATTTGGTACATAGACTCGTAGTGGGGTCTAGTTGTGCACCTCCCCTTTTGGTTGCTTTCGGATGTTCCTAAGGGGGTCTTTTGCACCTTTTTGGGGGGAAATTATTGTTAATATCAATGCAAACTTAAGTGGTGTTATAATTTGGTAAACACTTGGTGACGTATCGCCAAGCTTTTGGTCGCCAAGTTTTTTCGCCAACTTGGCGACGATTTTTTTGTTATAATATTCTAAGATATTATTGGAATTTTTTGTGATGCATGTAAATTAAATATTTGATAATGACTTTAAATGATAGTTTTAAAATATATTGTCACTTTGAATTATTGTAAAATAATTTCTTGAAATTAAGTAGTTTATTATTATTTTTTTTGTTTTGTTTTTACAAGTATTTTATGTGCAATAGATAAATATATTTATAAAAATGAAATTGAGTAAAGAGTACCTAGAATAATTTTTCAAAAAATAAGCAAATTTATGCTATAAGTAAAACCAGCAGTGTCCCTTCGAAGAAAGATAATCCTATTCATTTTTTAAGAAAACAAAATTACTTAAATCAAACGGATAGTCAAAACGATTTTTACTTCCTTTTACAAAAAAGGAAGTATTGTATTTGCGAAAAATTTTTCACTCAAAAATCGGCCTTAATTTCCATTTTTCTCACCCCCGAATTAATGTTGAGTTTTTTTTTCGATCCGATCACACGTGGATATATGCCAAGGAACGTACAGACACCCAAAATATCCATTTTGACGACCCCCGAGTTAATTACAACGAATTTTCTCATGACGTCCGTATGTACGTATGCATGTGCGTGCGTGTGTGTGTGTGTGTGTATGCATCTCGCATAACTCAAAAACGGTACGTCCTAGAAAATTGAAATTTAATACGTAGACTCCTAGTGGGGTGTAGTTGTGCACCTTCCCTTTTGGTTGCATTCGGATGTTCCTAAGGGGGTGTTTTGCCCCTTTTTTGGGGGAAATCATTGTTAATTTCGATGTAAACTCAAGTGGTGTTATAATTTGTCGCACACTTGGCGATATATCACCAGTCTTTTCATCGCCAAATTTTATCACCAACTTGGCGACAAATTTGGCAATTTTTTTAAATTTTAAATTTGGTCTCAATTTGGCTAATGTTGGTGATATTTAGAGAGTAAACAATTGAATCACATTGAATTTGCCAATAATGGGGAAATGACATTAAATTGAAGTAAAAGGAAGTCATGTGATGCACACATCAGCTCGTTATATTTTGCATTTGAGTTCAACTCTCAACATGATGGTAGTTCAATTTTACTGTTATATCACTTCAATAATATAACAAGCCAAGTGTACTGAATTATTGTACTAAAAAACTCTTTGGTGATATAAAGTGCCTTCTTGGAATACTTATTTACCTTTTGATTAATGGAAATTTGGAATAATTATCATATTAAATTAATCTTACAATTTACCACAAAAAGCATCTTATCTCCTTTCTCAAAGCAGCAGCTGATGCGATAGAAATCTCGGTTTCGAAGGTTTTAGACAACATTAGATGGTTCATAATTTTAACAAAGTACTGAAATATTTGGCTTTCTATTTAAATTTTGTACTCATAAGTTAAATTTTAAACAGGGAAAATTCAGGGAACTTTAAAAATTTCCATTAAAATTGGAAATTTTGCTATTCCAATAGAAATTCCCAATTTTAGAAATTTAAGTTGCTAAACGCAATGTCTAAATATATTAACTACAAAATAAATAAATAATGAAAATGAAATAAAAAATTAATCACATTTTTTTATACCTAAGTAAATATTAAAATGTCTATCATAAGAACAATAGGTTACATTATGTTTTTATTGACATATAGCTTGAATTGTACAAAATTAATTCAAAGAGATTGAGATACGTTGCTTATTCTGTTCAGTTTAACTTTTTCCTTTTAAGATGTAACCAATACATGGTTTAAAGTTTTTTTTTTAATAAAAAGCTCAGCCTAAATGTCAGTTACCATGCTGCTATTTCAAATATGATAAATTTTTCTTTACTTATTCTTAATTTTTTTTTTCCCCACTGTAATGAAGCTATCAGCAAATAAATGTTAATATTAGTGTTCTTTCATTTTAAAACTGCATATTTATATAGGGAAACACTTGGAATATCCCTCCCCCCCCCATGGACTTGAGTGGTAACCGTGTTAATGAAGCAGAGAACACTTCGTCGCAATTCCCCCCCCCCCCCCCAATATTTATGAAGCATGGAAGTACATTGCTTGTACATGCAGTAAACAATAGGCGTCATGATTTTTCTAATTGTGTAATGATTATTAATAAGGGCTGTAACAAATACTTTTTTGAGATATTTATTGTAATTTTGCAAATTTATTTCTGTTAAAAATAGCCAAATGTTGTTAGGTACAAAACATGTTCTTTGGGGGGGGGGGGGGCTGAAAGGAAATAAACTTTCAGAAAGTTAAGTTGTTTCATCCCCTCTCCATCCACTCATCCCTTTATAATTATACTTCAAGGCACTTGAATTAATTATTTGTTTTCATATGTTTCTTTTATCTATCTAGGATTGGCAAAAGGTGCAGAAAAGTTAAGTGGTGTAACTTCTGGCTCTTCATGATTATGAGTTTTATTTTTCCTGTTCTAATATATATTTTCTGTATTACTTGTTTCGGAAATAAATGTTTCTTCTTATAAATTGGTGTGTATATTTTTTAGTCATTTTTTTTAGATTGAGTTCAACTTGCTGAATAAAATACCATATGTGTATAACAAGACCGACACTAATTGATTTACTGATAAGTAGATACTGATATGTTGTTAAACGATTTTTTTTCAGGCTTAATGCAGCATTTTTGTAAGGTAAAATTTCTACAGGTCATCTTAGAACAAAAGAAACACTAAACAATGCAAATTATTACTAAATGATTTACATTAAATGTGCATTGTGAAATCCTGAAATAGAGGATGGATTTGATAACTTAGTGTTTGTGATAAGAATATTTATAAGTTATTTATTAAGCTCCAATATAATAAAAGAATACATGAAGGTTGAAATTTAAAAAAATTTGTTAAGTTACTATTTAAGCGTTAATTACTTTTTACATGAACCTTTTTATTATTTTTTAAATATATATATTTTTAATTGCTGTAATGCAGCATTATTAGTTTCATTATTGATATTTTAATGAATATACAAGAAAGATGTTTCATACATAAAAATAATCTTAACAAAAAGGGGAGGAAGTGTTATACAACTCTGCCTTTTTTATGGGGATGCTACTCACTAAGCTTCAAGATAATGATCTGAGAATACAGTGAAACGGTATTATATGTATGTTACAAAGTCATATACACATAGCAGTAATAAAGAACCAGGAGTAGTTTAAAAGAACAAAAAAAAAAAAAATGATTAACATTTTCATTTATTCTTCAAAACTAGAATTTCAAAAGTAAATACTGACATTTTTGGTATGACTTTTTTTTAAAAAAGAAAACCAATTAATTTTTGGGGGAATTTCAAACAAGGATATTTTACAGTTCAACAAATTATGAATTGTTTAATAATCGAAGCAAATTAACTTCCAGCCTTCTGGAGCTAAAAACGTAAGCAAGCATTAAATGAAAAAGAGGCATGTTTTTATTTTCAGGAAGATTATTGTAGAATTTTCAATAAGAAAAGAAATGTACACATTTAAAAGTTTTTCAAAAACTAATTTTTAACTTTTAATGTTGACGATATGAAAAAGCCGACAATGAGAAGTATAATGTGGGGAAATTTTAAATAAATATAAATAAAGTTATCTTACCAGCAGCCAACAAAAAAATAACATTTTTAAAAAAGTTCTCAAACATAATCAAAAACAATACAAGAAAAGGATGGTAGAAAAGCCTAAACTAAAAGCACAGATTTTAAAAATCATGCAGGCATCGCAGCGTTCCTATATTCCTATATTTTCCTATATTTCTGAAAAAGTTCCTATAATTCCTATATTTTCAGTTTCCGATTCCTTTTTTTTTTTCTTTTCCCCTCGACTTTTGGCTACCGCCTTTTCCGCGATCCACGTGCAGCCGCCATTTTATCTTTCCTACTGTGCAGGGCTCCCAAATGGTTCGCTTTTCCCGCCAAAGTCCGTGTGTTATGGTAAAGTCCGCTTTAGACTTTTAACATTATGGTCTGATTAGTTCGCTTTTATATTGTTTTTACTTAAATATCATATTTTAAAAGTTTTTCATTTCGTTAAAAGTTACTGTTCTCCCAAGCACGCCGCCGCAGCGCGTGTTAAACAAAGTTCGTACGCCCATGAAAAACCTTGAAAAGTTCTTGGGGGGAAAAAAAGGTCACACACACACATTTTCTAGTGTTTGAAAACCTTGAAAAAGTATAAAAAGTTTCTTTATTGCTTGAATTTATTTATTGTTTGGATTGTGCTTGTAATTCTTTTAAAAATATTTCATTAGTGCAATTTTCTGAACATATATATTCGATATGATTTATCGCGAAAAATTGCTTTCGTGTTTGAAGTTTCAATCCTTTTGCATCTTGTTAATATTTTGATTCTTTTTACAATCCAAAGTGATTTTGACATGTGCTTACCTTAGCTTGTTTTTCGTTTAATTTCAATAATTAATGAAGGAATTATTTTGGAAACCATGGCAACATTGAACTTACTCGGCTCGGACGCGGAAAAAATGCTTCTCGCTTTTGAAATTTCAATCCTTTTGCATCTTGTAAATATGTTGATGTTTTCTACAATTAGAAGTTATTTTAGTATATGCTACTTTAGTTTAGCTTATTTTTCGTTTGATTTTAATAATTAACGAAGGAAATATTTTGGAAACCATAACAATAACATTGAGCTTATTCGGACTTCGCAGAAAATTGCATCTCGCGTTTGAAATTTCAATCCTTTTGCATCTTGTGAACATTTTGATGTTTTTGGCAATTTGAAGTTATTTTGACGTATGTTTCTATAGATTGGCTTATTTTTCGTTTAATTTCAATAGTTAACCAAGGAAATATTTTGGAAACCATAACAATAACATTGAGCTTATTCGGACTTCGCGGAAAATTGCATCTCGCGTTTGAAATTTCAATCCTTTTGCATCTTGTGAACATTTTGATGTTTTGACAATTGGAAGTTATTTTGACATATGTTTTTATAGATTAGCTTATTTTTCGTTTAATTTCAATAATTAATGAAGGAATTATTTTGGAAGCCATGGCAACATTGAACTTACTCGGATTTCGCGGAAAAATGCTTCTCGCGTTGGAAATTTCAATCCTTTTGCATCTTGTAAATATTTTGATGTTTTCCACAATTGGAAGTTATTTTGACATATGCTACCTTAGTTTAGCTTATTTTTCGTTTAATTTCAATAATTAACGACGGAAATATTTTGAAAACCATAACAACATTGAGCTTATTCGGAATTCGCGGAAAATAGTTTCAATCCTTTTGCACCTTGTAAACATTTTGATGTTTTTGACAATTGGAAGTTATTTTGACATATGGTACTATAAATTAGCTTATTTTTCGTTTAATTTCAATAATTAACGAAGGAATTATTTTGGAAGCCATGGCAACATTGAACTTAATCGGATTTCGCGGCAAAATGCTTCTCGCGTTGGAAATTTCAATCCTTTTGCATCTTGTAAATATTTTGATGTTTTCCACAATTGGAAGTTATTTTGACATATGCTACCTTAGTTTAGCTTATTTTTCGTTTAATTTCAATAATTAGCGAAGGAAATATTTTGAAAACAATAACAACATTGAGCTTATTCGGACTTCGCGGAAAATAATTTCAATCCTTTTGCATCTTGTAAACATTTAGATGTTTTTGACAATTGGAAGTTATTTTGACATATACTACTTTAGATTAGCTTATTTTTCATTTAATTTCAATAATTAACGTAGGAATTATTTTGGAAACCATGGTAACATTGAACTTACTCGGACTTCGCGGAAAATTGCTTTTAATGTTTGAAATTTCAATCTTTTTGAATCATGTAAATATTAAAATATTTTGCCCAATCGAATGTTATTTTCCCATATTCCAACTTAGATTAGCATGTTTTAGGTTTAATTTAGTAGAAAATAAATAAATTTATTTTATGGGAAGCATGCCAACATTGAACTTGGTTCGTGAAAATTTGCTTCTCTGAGCTTTCAATCATTTTGCATCTTATAAATATTTTTATATTTATGGCAATTAGAAGTTATTTTGACATGTTACGTCAGATTAACTCGATTAAATTTTCACTTAAATAACTAAAAAATTAATATTTTTTGTGTTGTTTAATTCAAGCTTATTTAGTTTTCCAAACATAATTTTGATTATCATTAGCTTATTTTCGGTTATTACTGTTTTTTTGTGTGGGAGGGGGAGGGGTATTAAATTTAAACAATTGAGCACATAACATTTTAAAGTAGCGTCTGTATATGAAACAAAGTTGAATTAGGTAATTATATGAAGTTGAATTTGTACATCATTTCATTGTCATGATGCCTGCTGCTGTTGTTGTCGTGTGCCAAGTAGGCTGGCAATTTGAGGTGCACTGCTTCACTTTTCCAACTGTAAAGTAATTTGGTGTGAAGTCCGACTTCTACAGTACACACATGCCATAAGGACCCGTTTATAGGGGACAAGGACAGGAGAGAGAAAGTACTTCCATGCCAGAGCCGGGATTCGAACCCGGACCTTCCTATCGCAGTCAGACTTCTCTGACCACTAGACAAGGCAGGCGGCATGATGCCTGCTAAAGGGGGGAATTTGTTCCCCCCCCCCATAAAAGTTCAAAGCCCTGCAATCATGGATTATTTTTTTTAATGTAAGCTTTATGATTCTTGAAAATATACTTTGAATATGAAAATTGCAAAACTATGCCTCATGTGATCTGCTTCTCTTTGTGATTGAGAATTTCAGACATTTTTAGGGAAACTTTCAATACAGTAGATCTGTTTGGTGTGTGATGGATTCATATCGGTGGAGAAGGGATATAAATGCTATTAAAGAAGCATTACAATACAGAAAAACACAAAAATAATTTTAAACTATAGAAAGATGAAGCACAGCTTCATCTATCCTTCAGTGAGACTACCAGCATCCCTGGTTCAATTCAAAATGTATCATTACGCCCATTTAGTTCTATGGAGGCTGCCTTAAGTGCTGCGCTAAGTGCCTCCCCCCCCCCTCCCATCCAAATGTTTGTGTAAATAATATTATTCAATGGATAAAAAGATCAGTTGTGCAGAAGGTGATAAAGGAATTGTATTATTAAAAATCAGTATTATGGTTAATTAACAAATTATTTTCAGGGATTTAGCAGCAGTCAGCTAATTTGCCTTTTGATGCTTCCTTGTGTTTAAATGAATAGTCCTCTCAAGATCCTCTTTTTAATCCTAACTGGTCCTCTTTAGTCCTCTTTTTGATTGAAATTGGTCCTCTTTTACCCTTTTCTAAAACTAAAATGTGTTGGGAGCCCTGCATTAGTTTCTAGAAAAGTGAAATTTTATCTGCACAATTGCATTCGATCCTCATTGATTTGGAGGCTTTGGTATGAACTTAAAGAAACGGTTTTGATTACTAAAATGCAGTTTCCTAACAACTTCTCATTTATTTATTTTGAAGTAATTTAAAAACCTATTTTAACTTAAATTTTCCAAAATGCATGTTTTTGTAAACAAGTGCAAGGTTCTATTTATTAATTTTTTTATGAAAGTAGTAAAAACTAACCCCCCCCCTCACTTTTGTACTTTAAAACTTTGGGACAGTGGTGGCCACCAAGTTTTTTAGGTCTGGATTATTTTGCTTTAATGACCAAATATTTCTAAATCAAATATATATTTTACTGGGTGTCCTTCAAAGTCATGGGAAATCGTGGATTTCAACTATGATCGAATTTGGTACTGAAAAGTCAGGATTTTCAGGGGGGAAAAATGGTCAAAAAGTATCATATCAGAGATTTTTCTGAAAAAAAAAACAGTATACATTTAAATTTTTAATTTGCATACATTTAAATTTTTACCTGAACACTTTTTTCTAGAAAAGAAAAGGAAATTCACAATAATTTCTTTTTTACAAAAATAAAGAAAATTCACAAAAAATATTTTGCTTTTTCGCATAACGGGGACTTAAAAAATGAAACCTGGATTGACCCCTGATATTACTGTGACATGTGACTTTGATTTCAGCATAGCACATGTTTCAACAACTTATAAAACTTTAAGTTTGGCTTTTACTGCATTGTCAAGTGATAACATAAATTAGAACAGAACTTCACGAATTTCATTCTACTGCACAGTTTGCCCATCGCAGTATCGGATCATGCAAAATCTTTCATTAAAAATTAGATTAGTGACTCAACTATTTTAAGAAAGATTTGTGTTCATCTACAAAAAGTTTCGTCTATTTTTTTTTATTTTTAAAGAAGTATGCCTTAATATGTTTAGTACAAATTACAGTTTTACGCTCTTTTACTGTTTGTAAAATTGATTTTGTGTGTATTTTTAGACTTATTTATGCGTATGTATTGCACTTATGTCAGGTAGTGTAATTACATGTTTTTAATCGAATAGTAGTATTGCATTTTGAAAAAAAATGTCATACTGGCGAGCTTTGTTATCGAAATTCCTGTATATCCATTTTTTTTTTTTCAAAATATTCCTATATTATTTCGAAAAACTCCTATATTGTTTGCAGAAAATTCCTATATTTTCTATCGAATTCCTATATTTTTTTCAGAAAATTCCTATATTTTCCTATATTTTTGTTGGCAAATGTCACTTCTATCCCTGATCATGTTAGGAAAGCAACTGATATGGAAGGTAACTGGAAAAAAATGTAGCTGGTGGTAGTAAATTACTGCTAGAATAGCAGCAAGTGGTACTAGTATTGATGCTAGGCTAGCAACTTGTTCTAGTAACACAAACTAGAATTTGTATGCTAGCTAGCATTAAAAGTGGGCCAAAACAGTGCATGGCATGCCAGCACTTCTGCTAGAACTAGCAAAAAATTAAAGCAACACATGGTAGAAATCTTGCTAGAAAAGCTAAAAAAAGAGCACTGGATGGTTGCTAGCAAAGAAAAATTAGCACCCGGTGGTAGTAAATTACTGCTAGAATAACAGCAAGTAGTGATAGTAATTGCTGCTAGGCTAGCAACTTATTCAAGCAACACAAGCTAGAAATTGTATGCTAGCTAGCATTAAAAGTGTGCCAAAACAGTGCATGGCATCAGGGTGAAGGAAAAGGAGGGTGGGACCGTGTCTTTGATCTTTCAGTTTCGCCGCTTAGTGGTTAAAGGAGGGGGGAAACGGTCGTGTCTGACGTCATCCTGGAAGCACTGACTTGCGTATTTCCATAGCTCAATACTGGTTTGCATCTTCAATTTTAATTTTTCTGCTCGCACTGTTTATCGCACGGGCTCCCCTTGCCCGTGCCCTGGGCATGACATTTCCAAGAAACAGGAGAATTTTTTATACTTCATTTAAATTATTTTTCAAAAACTATCCTAGTGTTTTGAAATAAATTCTTTAATTCTTAGTATTCCTTCCTATATTGTTTTCCCTTTTTCGTTCGGTGAGGGGGGGTGTAGTTTATAATGAATTTAAAACACAGAAGCAAAAATAAAATAACTAATGACGAAAATTAAGAGCAGCTGCAACATAGGTTTTGGTATAATTGGAAAAAAAGGGGTCAGACAGTGATAGGGGCGGACGGGCCCGCCGGCCGATGCGCCCTCAGTGTACCTTGGTTATTATTATTTTCTTTTTTGCACCCTCAAATTTGTGTGACTTCGTTTTTTTTTTTTTCATTCATTCTTTTTTTTATTTTTTTGCACCCCTTCAATCCTGAACCTCTTTTTTTTTTCCTTGCTTCCTCAAACCTAAGCTCAGTTTTTCTTTCATCCCTTGAACCTGTGTACCTTCGGTTTATTTATTTTATTTTACTTAATTTTTTACGGACTAAAACCTGTGCGCTTTAGGGGTGTTCCCCCCCCCCCCCCTTAAACCTGCGGACTTTCGAGGGTTTTTTTTTTCTTTTTTTTTTTTTTTGAAACCTTTGGGAGTCAAGGTTGGTTCTATCTTGGGGAATCCTGTTCGCCCCTGAATAGTTATGGATTTCAGAGTGGTTTTTTAAAAATTACCTTTGAATTCGAAATGTTACGCACTTTTTTGTTATTTCATAATCAATGATGTTTATTGAATGAAATTATTTAAGAATGTAAATTAATTGGAGATTAATAAAAAATATGCATATATTTGATGATTTGTGCATCTTTTCATTTCAATCCGGAGTGTGCTGTTTGAATATCTCTTTGAAATATAGTACGAGTTCTCAAAAATGTTTCATAGGATAATAAATCTCTTAATACAGCAGTTAAATATTGGAACAATGAGTGGTTTAAATGTCAAATAATCAATATTTTTCCATTTTTAGTTGTTTTATCTATTTTGCAAATTTAAATATTTCATGGATTAATTTCTAGCAACATCTTAAACTGTTAAAAAACAAACGAACGAACAAAAAATCATTGGATGATGAACTTCAACGAATCGTTATGTGGTGTCATTTTCGGAGAATACATATTTTTATCATCTAGAGTTGTACATATATTCTACAAATGCAAACATTTCAGTGCATGTATTCATTATAGTTTATTTCATTTATTTGTTCCATAATCATCAGTAATTACGTAGCTGATTATAATTTGAATTTTTTTCATTGATAGCCAGTTAAAAAGTCACAACAATAGTTCTTGGAAATATCTGTTTAAAGTAAAGGTAGTTGTTTTAAAAAATGTTTCAATTGAATAATATTCCTTTGTGGGGTTATTAATAAAACGTTATGTGCCAACCTGTTGTGTCAGTTTCGTATAACGCATATTTTTCCATCTACAGTTGCGCATATATTCTACAAATGCAATTTTTTTGCAGTATATGTATTTATTATAGCTTATTTCATTTATTTGAATCATAAACATCAGTAATTACATAGTTGATCATACTTTGAATGTTCATCAGTGGTATCCATTTGAAAAGTCACAGCCAATAGTTCTTGGAAATATGAGTTTAAAGTAAAGGTTTGATCTTAAAAATATTTCATAGGATAATTTTTTTGGGGGGTTATTAAAGAAACGTTATGTACCAACCAGCTTCTGATATTCCGTACATATTCCTCTATAGTTATTTCAATATTCTGCAAAAATAATATTTTAATATATGTATTTATTGTAGTCATTTATGTACACAGCTATTTGCATTTTGAATCAACATAGTAGTTACAAAATCTTTCCATTATACACGAGTAACAGTACTTGGGAAATATCTGCTTGTAATAACAGTAATTGCTTTAAAAATGCTTCATGAGGTATTTAATTTCTTTCATAAAAGACGTATAAATGAAGTATTGCCATGTGGTAATCAGTTTCTGAGTATTTGTATTTTTCCCTCTATGTTGTTGTATATATTTTATAAATGTAAATATATAACTATTTTGAACTAATATAGTTGCTATATATTATTAAATTCAATCATTATTCATTGAAAAATTCGTTTTTTACTTCTTAGAATTAATATTAATTTATTATATTATTAATATTAATAATGATTCTTTCTCTCTTCTACAATTTTTTGAAGATAAACTTTAAAGTAAATGAATAACAGTAATTTCTCTTCCAAATCAGGAAAAGATTTTTTGTAGCAGTTTACGAATTTAATGACTCTCATAGATTACCATTTTCTTCAAATAAAATTATTTTAAGTTGTATTCAAACTTGGTTTAGTTTCATAATAATTATCGTTTGACATCACTCATGATCAAGTTTTGTTCCTCCATTTTATTCGAATTCAAAATAATTCTCGTAAAATATGGGTGAGACACTAGTATCAAAGAAGGTAAATTAAGACACGAAGACTTAATTTTTTTTTTTTTTCTTCCGAATTATGCTTTTACGTCCAAAAATAGGAGCGAAGCAATGCCATTTCCTATTGAAATCGTCTTAAAGTGCTCCGCGAGTGCTTCCGGAGCTACGTCACCAATTTCATTCCCCCACAACCTGTTTCGGGAGATGGTCCAACCCTAGTCTCCTCTTCTAAAGACCCTGGCATGGCATGCTAGCAAGTCTGCTAGAACTAGCAAAAAATTAAAGCAACATGTGGTAGAAATCTTGCTAGAAAAGCTACAATAAAAAGCAATGAATGGTATCTAGCAATGAAAAAATAGCATCTGGTGCTAGTCAATTACTGCTAGAATAGCAGCAAGTGGTGCTAGTCAATTACTGCTAGAATAGAAGCAAGTGGTGCTAGTCAATTATTGCTAGAATAGCAGCAAGTGGTGCTAGTAATTGCTGCTAGGCTAGCAACTTATTCAAGCAACACAAGCTAGAAATTTTATGCTAGCTAGCATAAAAATTGGGCCAAAACAGTGCATGACATGCTAGCAAGGCTTTTGCTAGCTAGCATAAAAAGTGGGCCAAAACAGTGCATGGCATGCTAGCTAGTCCTTTGCTAGCTAGCATAAAAAGTGGGCCAAAACAGTGCATGGCATGCTAGCAAGTCTGCTAGAACTAGCAAAAATTCATGCTAGTTTATGCTGTTTTACTTGCTGGGAATAAGCATGTGACGCTATGCTAGCAAAGAAATTCTAGCATGAATTTTGACCTGGGTCATTACAACTTTTTTTTAATTATAAGTAGTGCAGAAAACGAAAAGAAATAGGGGTGGTGTATCATTTTTTCCCCGGGCTAAACAGATTAACAATATGCAGTAAAAGTAAGATAAAAGCAATCAATACAAAAGAATTTCCAAAATTCTGCATTCGGGATTAAATAAATAGCAAGATATGAAGCATTTGAATCACAAAAATTTATTTCAAGTAATATGTTACAAACGCGAGAACCATGATTTTTATACGTTTTTGATGCAGGATGTAGCAAGTAGCTGAATTTGACACATTTTGGCATTCCTCCCCCTACAATTTGAAAGAAATTTTAAAATTTAAGGTTTGTAGCCACACGTTTCCAAATATTCAAAGTTTTCAAGTACTTGAAAATGAAATTAGTTTTTCAAGCACTTTCCATTTTTTTAAGGAACGAATCACAATTTTTTGGGAGTTAGGGGCCCACTTCAAAGCAGGGGCCCTAAGCTATAGCTTGTTTATCTTATAGGCAAATCCGGCCCTGCACGTAATTCACTCTTACCTGTAGATTTTTTATAATTTGAACGAATATTCGTCAGTTTTTACAGTTAAAGGATTTTTATGGTTTTACAAATCTGTGTAAAGTTTTTATCGGTTTTTATCAAATTTAAGCAAACTTTCCCAAAACTTTTGATGACTGAATTACTCAGATTTCAATGATGACAATAACTGTCTCATTTAGACTTAGATGATTATGACTTACCATAATTTTTAAACAGTATTTAGAAAGTAAGGAAAATGGTACTTTCCCTCTAAGTAAAAAGATTCAATTAATCAAAACGTTCAGATAACTGAAATTTATTCAGTCTGCGATAGTATTTACTTTTCTTTCTCAAAAAAAAAAAGACAAGCCGAAAATTTTCCAAGCGCATGAAGTACATTTCTAACTATTAATTTCATATATACAAATTTTTTCCTTTAAAAAATAAAGAAAACACAGTTATAAAAACATTTCATCAGGGAATAATGCGATCTTACATGAATTGTGCAAAACTTTCGTGCCGGAAATATATCTCCCTCACTTTTTCTTTTATTCAGATGTTTTCCTTACAATGTATGATTCTGGAAAATCAGAAATTTAGTTTTGATTTAGTTATTTTACGTTCTGTTTGTTCAATGGTTGGACAATTTTTCCAGTTTCTTGTTTCATTGTTACATACATTCATTGAGTATGGTGTTAATTGTTACATTTGATAGTATTTTGCTGTACAAAAACCTTTTAGCTATGTACTTCTTTTCCAATAACATACATTTCAAATCAGCCAATTTCATTTGAACGTGTGATCCAGAAGGTTCTTCAAAATCTTTCGTCTGTAACAGCCCAAAACATCTAGTATTTGAAATCACGCAAATTGAAAATAAACATTCTGAAAAGAGAGAAAACAAATCGTAACGAGTAGATCGTTCTATTAGAGAAAATTGGGGAGGGGGAAGGGAGGATCCTGAAAGTCAATTATTATAAGTGTTGCAGCTGAATGCATAGCTCGTTTAGCCTATATTTTCATTCATATACTTGACCAAATGGTTTTCAGTCCAAAATAGTGAATTTAGACCAATTTTCAGTACCCCAGTGACAGCTGTACTATTTGTATTTAATGTTCGTTTTTTTTCTTTTTCTTCTCCCTTCAGAAAAGGACATTCGCTATTCTCTTCATTTTCATTGAACTATTCAAAAAAGAAAAAATCATGATCTTTTTTTGTTATAAGATTTTGGAAGATAAGTTGTTACTATATAAACTCTTCCCAAAACTGGGGGCATTGCCCCCTTTGCCCCCCCCCCCATAAATCCACCCATGCTCTTCTAAACTGTTCAAAAACAAAAAAATAATGATTTTTTTTTAAATTTTTGGAAGATGTGTTGTAACTACATAAAGTCCTCCCAAAACTGAGGGGGGGGCATTGCCCCCCTCCGCCCCCCCCCCATAAATCCGCCCATGCAAAATTGTCAGGTAAGTACTTGATAACCCTTGGACTACTTGATCCAGAACCTAGTACAACATCTGCCTCTTTAGTTCCCTCATCAAAACTGACATTACATGTTTCTATGGTTCTTTGCTCGTCTTCCAGCCAGACACGATAACCTCTAGTATTTTGAGCGTAACCTAACAAAATTCCTGGTTTAGATTTATCGTCCAATTTCTTTCTTTTCTGGCTTGGAACATTTACAAAAGTTAAACAGCCAAAAGTTCTGAGATGTTTCACGTTAGGCTTTTTATTGAAAAACAGTTCAAACGGGGTATGATTGCTCCCATGACAAGACCTATTCCAAACATAAGAAAAACAAAATGCAGCTTCCCCCAGAATTTCGAAGGTAAGTTACACTCTTTTGAAAGTGCTCTAACTCCCCCCATTAATGTCTGGTTATATCGTTCAATTATGCCATTCATCATCGGTGTGTAGGGATTAGTTTTCTCATGCCTAATGCCACGGTTATTCAAGAAAATTCCAAAATTTTGATTGCAAAATTCTTTTCCCCCATCTGTACGAATTGATTTAATTTTCCTCCCTAAAAGCCTTTCATTACGATTTAAAAATCCTACAAAAATATGGAAAACATCCGACTTCAATTTCATAGGGTATACAGCAACGCGTTTTGAAAAATCGTCCATAATGGATAAATATTTCTCTCCCCTCAAAGTTAAATTTGGAACTTCACCTACATCCATGTGTATAAGCTCTAAAGGTTTTGAAGATCTCACGGCCCCAATCGATTTAAAAGAAATACTCCTAGATTTAGTATTGTTTTTGCTTGTTCTAGAAATATATTTGTGACAACAAAACTTGTCACAATTTCAAATAATACCTCATACCGAAAATCAATTAACGCCATGCACCAAACCTAGATGTCAGCACCATACAGCGAGAATCTAAAAGAAAACCTGTTTTTCTCCCAGCCTATCTTCTATCTGGAGAGAGATTTTTTTTCCTTCCCGCCACTTGCGCAAGGAGCGATGGCGAGATGGGTGCTGAAGAAGAGAGAGGCTTGGAAGAAGCGAAGGAAGAAAGGAGTTTTTTTGTAGCGTGACATGAAAATGAAAATAATCGAACAATAACCATCCTCGTCAAACTAGAAGCGCATCGCCTTTGCCCAATAATACGATACAAGCATGAATAACTGGATTCGGGCCTGATGGAAACAGATGGCGACCAGAGACTAGGAACTCTAGACTCGGAAACATAGCCCCGGCAAATTGATGCTCAAGCCGCTGGTAATCTTCTAGCACCGTCTGCAGTCCTCATCTGGATTCATCTAAGAAGTCTTCGGAGCTATATCCTCAACTTTCTCAGAGCCCGGCGCAGCGGAGCAGCCCCAGCACAGCAGAGCAGCCCCTGCACGGCTGAGCACGTGTGAAAATGGCGCTACGTCTTCCTATCGCATGACCATCTATCGGATCCCCGGAGCAAAGACCCCGCCGTAGCGGAGCAGCCCCAGCACAGCAGAGCAGCCCCTGCACGGCTGAGCACGTGTGAAAATGGCGCAACGACTTCCTACCGCCTGAACATCTTCCGGATCCCCGGAGCAAGGGTAGGAAAACATCCTAGCCCTGTTGGAAAAATGTCCGGCTCCCTCGCCCCGATGATGTGTAGTGGCCGATAAGGCGAAGAATCAGTGTATCCAGTGCGCGTGTTCTTTCAAGCAAGGGCTCGTAGAGGTCGATTCTACGGCCCGCGCGCGACCTAAGGTCGCTTCTATGCTCCTGTCCGCATCCGGCGTCGTCGTCCGAGTTTTTGAACTGGATTGTTTGGGTGAGGTTAATTCCTTTTGCACATGTATATTTCTTTTTACCATGTTTAATTCCTATGTACATGTATGATTCGATAAAGGTGCTTTTCCAAATGTCGCCAAATTTTGGCGATAAATCTCTCTCTTATGGCAACCAAGCGCCACTGTCGCAATCCTACAGCAACCCTACTATTTGCCCCTTCCCTGGCGATAAACTGCTCTCATAGCAAACCGGTGCCACTACGGGGATACTACGGCAACCCCTTTACCACCCATTCTACGGAGCGGAGCGCCCTCTGCCTTTCCCCCCCACCCCCGCTTTTCGCATTTCGGATGGGAGTGCAGTGGTTTAACCTCGTGGTCATTTTTTTTTTTTTAAATTAATTTAAATTGGGCGTTTTTCTTTTTTCAAAAAACTAAGAGGATTTGAAAACCTGCAAGCAGTGAGTACAACTTTTTACTTTTTTTAAATTTAAATTTCTAAGTAGTTTTTATAAAACGGCATGGGATGCAGTGATTTCATTGTTACATAACCACCCCCTCTTTTGTAGTGCTTAATTTTACAAAAATAAATTTATTTGAGTCTAATATTTATTTTAATCCTAAATTTATCTTTTCCAATCGTTTTTTTATTTTTTTCTGTCCAGATGTATTTAGATTTTTCTCTAATCAGGCTAAACGTGTTTGCAACCATGCAGTTTTATTTTTGTGATTTTATGTGTTTTCCTTCAACTGTTGTTAAATTTTTTGGCCCCCATTTCCAAACGCTATTTCTTTTCGCTCTGCAAATGAAAAAGAAAGGGTGAAAATATTTTTTTTTCTATCCTACTTCCGTGGAAAATGAATGAATTTCTCGTGTTTTGTAGGATTTATTTTTTAATTGAATTTTTAAGAGTTTATTTACTTAGATTAGTTAAATAATAGTGTTTTTGAGGATATTTCCCAAATTAATTTTTGATTTGATGTTTGTTTTAATGTTTTTATGGTCATTGGGAAAGTATCTTAATTTGTGTGGTCGGCCATACTTAATTCGTCCGACCGCATAGAATATCATTGGTCGGCTGTTGAAATTAGATCCCGCCCCTTTGGTCGGGTTCATAAAACAGTCCCGACCCCAGGCAGTAATTTCTACTCTGCTCATGCACAGAAGTTGGTCGGTGCTTCATTACATTTCCGGCGGTCGGATCTGCAACATATCTATCTAGTTTTCGCAGCATTTTATTGTATTGTTTATTTATTTAGATTAGTTTATAATTAGTGTTTTTGTGCATTAAATTATTCAAATTAATTTCTTTTTTAATAGGTTAATTATTTATTTTAAGGCTTTTTACCGTTTTTTAAAGAATTTTTTTGGCCTAGTTTTCTTTGCATTTCAATGTAATTTTCAGTGTTTATTTGATTACATTAGTTCATATTTAATGTTTTTAAGCAGTTGAGTTTTTTAGTATTTTTCTCGAGATTTAGTTGTTTTTGAACCTTTTGTTTACATTTTGATGTTTCAATTTCTTGTATTTCTGATGCAAAAACTCCATTTCATTCATTTTCCAGTAGGTTAGTAAAAAAATCATACGTTTCTCCCCCCCTTTTTTTCATTGGCAGAGCGGGAAAAATAGTGCCTAGACTTTGGCGCCAAAAAATTTGGCGAACTTTGAAAAAGTCGCCAAGACGCACCTTTATCGAAAACTTCCCTGTACACCTAATACAAGTAATTGTGATAAATCTAATGTCTGCTAGAGAGAATAAAGATGTGTTTTTCTGACCTAACGTTAATCGTTTTTGATGCAGCCAAGCTCGTACTCTAAACTCCTGTAATCAGGAGATTCTTCTTGTACTAACCACTATACAAATCGCGTCCGCCCTGGTAAATCCACCCCCCAGCATGACAATATTCATAATTAATTTGACAATATCTCTTGTGCCATAAATCTTCAGGTGAAATTTTACCAATTTTTTCAGAAATGTTACAAATAGGCTCAGAATTATCACAATGTTCACTATTTTTCAAATACAAATATCTATTAGGCTTAAAGAAATACAAATTTATGTCATTTCTACGCTTTGCATAAAACAATTGATTCCAATTTTTATCATAAACTTTAAGAATGGTATTATGACCAACAAATTTGTTACCTTCCTGTTCCAATTTAGATAATGACAATAAATTACGACGGATTTCAGGATTGTACAAAACAACTTTCAAGATAATTTTTCTATGTCTACCATTAATTTTGACCAACAATTGAACTGTACCAACCCCTAAAATATTGCTTTGTTTACCGTCAACAGCCATAGACATTTTTAAGTTATTAACCGGCCTAAAATCAGAGAAAAGACTTTTATTTTTAGTGACATGTGACGTAGCTCCAGAATCGACAATCCACGTTATATCTGAATCAGACGAAGTAATATTCAAAGCTTCTGACTCATTAATTTCACTTTCAATATGTTGAGAATTAGAAGACCCTTGAGATAAATTTTTTGAATTTAACTTTGCCTTAAATTTAAAACAATCAACCCTTTTATGCCCAAAAATCCCACAAAAATTACATTTCCCTTTAAATCTATTTTTACTAAAATTTGACACAGGTTTACAGCTAATTTTACAAGGATGGATCTTACCAGCAGGTAGCGAATTAGGAACGGTCACATAAACAGCAGGTGGCTGTGGTGGAATGTTCATTTCAGAAATCCTATTTGCTTCGAGCAACAGTTCTTGTTTTATTTTTAATGGAGTAAAATCCACGTCAGACCATCAGTAGATTTGCTGTACTATGGGTGTGAATTCAGCAGGTAAACTCCGGATATACTGGAAACCTATGTAAAGGTCGGACATCGCATGGCCAACTTCTTTTAATTGTGATGCAGCTGCTTTCACTCGGCAGATGAAAAGACCAACGGTTTCACCTTTTTTAAACTTGACTTGAAAAAATTTATCCAACAGGGATATCAATCTGGCACGGGTGTCGGGTTCAAAATACTTGCACAGGATTTCCCAAGCTATCTTTCCTTCAGTAGTGCATTCGATGAGAGGCTTGAATTCTTCTGACAGGAACTGATAAATGGTAGTATAAGCTCGAGTTCTTCTAAGATTCATTTCCGCTTTATCTTGGAACCTCAATTTTTCTTCTTCAAGTTTCTTTTCTTTTTCATCTTTTTCGTCAGCTTCGATGAATTCCCAGCTGCCCGAATGACGCAGGACAACTTGTATGTTTCTCTTCCAAGTATTCCAATTATTGGCATTTAGTAAAGGTATTGTAGGGACTTCCATACTTTCAAAAATTCACGATGTTCAAAATTTCTTCAGAGCATAAAAATATAAATTCTCCAAGTTCTTCAGGTTATGGCCAGGAATTGCAAAGACCAGGTGACCTGGGCCCATAACCACTTGTGAGCATTAAGTGTAGTAGAATTAGATTGACTACACCGCTAGTAGAAGTGAACCTGCAAAACGTGTCCACAGCCTGAAGTTGAAGAAAATAAAAAACACGTGGAGCATTTTTCCTTCAGGAAAATCTGTATTTATTATCTTCATAGATTGCTTAAGTTGTAGAACAACATCTTCATTATTATTTAAAAAACATTTTGAAAAATAAATATATCAGCCGCTATGATACAACGAAACAAAGTTCAATTTACGAACATGCTGGTTCCATGGAATATAAAGCATTTCCGTAACACACAAAATAGGCCTAAAGGCATTTTAGAACTTTAAAATTGACATCACGTTGTATTACGACCTGCCAGGAGTAAAGAGCACTGGCAGACATGACAAATTACTACAAAGTACTAAATGACGGCTGTGAGAGAGAGAGCGAAAAAGATCGCTCAAAGTATTTAATTTAAAGTATTCACATGGCTTTCAAATTAAGAATATGCAAAACACAAGATGTGTTGCCAATGCAAGAAAGTTAAAGATGTGTTGCCAATCAAAAAGTAACTCAATCTAAAAAAAACTCTCGCGGTTAATGATCTGGTGACTCGGTTCACCCAAAAGTTCATTCATTTGACTGATTTATCTCAACCGATCGCACGAATGACGTCACAACGTGATGCAATGTTTACATCGAAAAAGGATTGATTCTGCATGATGCAAAAATGTATTTTTAATGATTTTTTTTTCAAATTAAGTGATTCTTTCACTTTTTGTGAAAGTTTAAATTAAAAATCTAACAGGACCCAATGTTCCCGGCGCATTAAGTGATTAGCGCCCATTGTTCTCCCGGCGCCTAAAATGCTCGGCGCCCAAAGTTCCCAGCGCCCAAAATTCTCACCGCCCAATGTTCCTGGTGCGCAATTGACGGTGCCCAATCTTCCCATTTCGGGAAAACACGTCTCTTTTCAAAACTATCATTTGTACTTGAAGCCAATGAATAATAAATTCTACAGATGCTAAAGCTTGACCGCGAGGAGCAGGTGGATGACCTTGAAGAAAAACCTCTTTTTGTATCACTTGTAATAGGTAGAATCAACCAGAAAGCACCTAAAAGTAAGAGTGATTTTCACAAAAACAAAATAATAACAATCAACCTATTACAAATGACAGAAATGATGTTTTTGCTTCAAGGTCATCCGCCTTCTCCTCGGTGTCAAGCTTTAACTGTTTTTAAATGCCTTCAAAAAATATTTGTTTGGAAAACGTAAACAATTGTTCTCAAATAACTATAGTATTTAATGAAAAGTAAAAATAAATTTTAAAAGCAACAATGAAAACTTAAGTAAATAAATCTAGTAAGCATTTTAAAAGTTATGTACTTATATAAAATCTTGAATAATTTATGGAAAAAAAGTTATCTTGTATCAAAAACTGTAATGTAAAATACTTTTTTTTTTTTTTATTAATATTAAAAATCAAAAGCAGGCCCCGATCTCCCGACCTACGTACCCCGCGGGGTAGCGAAATGGGAAGATTGGGCGCCGAGCATTTTGGGTCCCAGGAACATTGGGTGCCAGGAAGCGAATTTTGAAACCCTGCCAATTACATTGCATTTAGTCGAGGGGCTATGGTAGAAAATATAGCCGGAAACTGCATTTTGTGATAAAATCATGAAACTTGGCATGCATGTAGGCAATGTCCTTACAAACAATTTTAGAAGGGGAGACATTTCAAAATTCCCCCTGTGGTGATTTTCCATCACCAAGATTGCTTTCGTATTATTCCGAGGGCGCGTTTCTAAACTCGAGACCACACAGGAGTGCTTATAAACTCTCCTCGCTGAGACCGGACGATTCGTCACGTGACCGATCGATTACTGTTTTAGCGCAAAAAGGGGAATTTCAATTTGCGAGTTGAAAATAAGAACATAACCATCTTGTGCCAAAAATGAATTGGGAGCACGACCAGAGATTTTTTGTGTGCAGTGTGTGTAATCAGCTATTTCTTGATGAAGAGAGCTGCAGGGCACACACTCAACAGCACACAATTACTGATTCTTCTCAAAAAAAAAAGAGATGACCATGGAGGTGGCCACGGCATCAACTGGACTTCGGAAATGGTGCATTTGTTGGTGACCGAATTCAAACCGTGTGAAAAAAAAAAAAAAATACCGACCCCACATTAAAAGCAAATCAAGTAAGTCACAACTTTTTCTATAGTTATTTGTGTTTACAAGCCAATGTAATAAATGATCGCCATGCGTTTTAAAATGCTGTTGAACTTGCTTTGGAAAATACTATTGTACCTATTGCTTTTTAATTGAAAAAAAAAAAAACGCAGCTCGAATTAATTTACCTCAAATTTCATTTAAATGCAAATTAACACTTCATGATCAAGCTTTTTAAAAGTTCTCACTTTTTTTTTTTTTTTTTTTTTGCCATGGTTGGATTTCTCAAAAGCTATTGTATCCATTTTTTGGTATTCATGCAGTTGAGTTAGTGTAATGTTTTCACCCAGTTTTAATTTCCTGTTGAAGTAACATATTATCTCTGCTGGGCCGGATTTAGCTTTTGAACCACTCCGTGCAAAAAGGAAAAATTGAGCGCCCTTTGAACTGCATGTAGAAAGAGCCCCCCTCCCCCCCCCCAATGAATAAAAAACACATGCTATTTTTTACATCTTTAGGCAAACGCATAAAATGTGTCTTGGCAATTAATATAAATTGTAAATATTATTAATAATTTTCAAATCGGTTGACAGATTTGATTCTGGTGATTTCCAATTCTCCATTCATAAGACAGCAGTCTGAGAGAGAGCGGATCTAACGTCTGGTTTAAGTGGGAGTCCTTATATTACTAGAATATGAGCACACAAATTAGGGGACTTGTGTTATCTAAATGCAATCTGGAATTAGTAGAATTATGCTTATGTGTTACATCATTATTACTAATCCTTTTTCTATGTGTAAATAAATAAATAAAATAATTTGAATTTTGAGATTTTGAAATCAGATTATGTTTTTTGCAATCACGAATTGCGATAGGACCCTACTCGTTGAGTTCTACTAACGACTCTTATCGCAACGAAAATAGCAATTCAAGACTTTAAAATTCAAATGAATGCCAGGGGCTGGTTGTTATGTGCTGAATGCTGTGTGCTGGATACGTTTTTCGTGAAAAAAAGATTGTGTACAGTCGAGAAGGTCGTTTATAAATAATTCGATTCCGAGGCACGTGGACGCCTGCATTATAATAGAAAAATAAAATCAAGGGATGGAGTCGTTCAACGGTGAAGGGAAAACAATAAGCAATTCGTGATTGCTTTTTTAAAAACAAAATGTGAACATTGTGTCATGGGTAAATTTTGCGCATAAATAGGATCCAGGGGTTACACCCTGGGAAAGTTTCCTGAATAGTAGCTCTGAAAACGCTATTTTAGACAGTCTTTGATGATATAAGAAAGAGAAGGAATGCTAAGGGGGACCTTACTTTTGAATTTTTCGAACTTAAAGGCTCAAAACAAATTTTTAAATGATTCAAAATTTTAATTCTGTAAACAAAATTTGAAAAGAGGAAGGGAAAAGGAGGTTGTCAAAACGTCTAGAGAGGAAAAGTTTCCAAAAAAAAAAAAAAAAAAAATGCAGTTGTTAGCAATCTTTGTCTTCTTTTTATTTATTTCTAACGGTGCTGTGTTAGAAGCTTTGACTTTTGTATACTAAGTGCGATCTCCCGATGTAGCATCCATTCTTTCATGTGGCACCGTGTCACGATAATATCGACGCACAGTTTCCGTATCAGATGGAGGTAAAGCCTGACCGTGAAGAGAAGGCGGCTGACCTTGAAGCAAACACATCATTTGTATCGTTTGTAATAGGTTGATTGTAATTATTTTGTGATAGATAGGATCAATGAGAACGACTCTCACTTTTAGGTGCTTTCTGGTTGATTCTACCTATTACAAATGATACAAAATGAGGTTTCGCTTCAAGGTCATCCGCCTTCTCTTTGTGGTCAAGCTATACCTGGGCTTTTACAATGCGAAACTGAGCTGGAAATTTCGAATTTTTCCAAGAGTACTTCAAGCCAAACGAATAATCGAAGGATCTTTCACATGCCGCAAAATCATATGACTCGGGCGCTGTCTATTTTATGCATCTTGAAAATCCACCGATTGGAGCCAGGTTTGAACCTGTGTCTTTAGGCGTAAAATGCCAACGCCTAATCATTACACCACTCGGTCGGCAGGCAACACTTGTTGAGATATCTGGATAGATTGCGAAAATACGGTTTTGAAACGAAAATAGAGCTAGAAACAGTAAGACTCGAAGTGTGCAGTGGCGGATCACCGCATAGGCGCATGAGGCGCTAGCTGGGGCCTCCAGAAAAGCAGGGGGCCTCGGAGCTGCGAACTAGCCTATCCTCAAAACCAAAATTAAAGCCATAATTTTGAGTGCAAAATGTTCAAAACTCATGAAAATTGATATGTAATCATGAATTTTAAGCGCGGGCTGATTGATTCCAATAGGGCCCCCTGAATCTTAGAGGCCCCTGGCTTCAGGTGCCTTTGTTTGGATTTTCCCTAGAGTTTGGATTTTCCTTTTTCTTCCCACAATTTCAGCATAAAATTGTCTTTGTAAAATACTCGAAAAAATTATTCTGATAAAATGCACAGTTAGTCCAACAGGCCCGGATCTGCGTACCCGCAAACCACGCAGTGCAGGGGGGGGGGGACACGACCTGAAAGGGCCCAATGTCCCAAGAAATTGAAAAAATAATAATAAATGAAAATAAAAAAAATAGCACTAAGTTCTTATTAACGGTACGAATGTACACATTGCTGGCCTCTGGGGAGTGGCCCTACAGAGTTTTTGCAGGGGGCCCCAAAATTTATACATCCGGACCTGCTTTCCAGAAGAACTTTTCCCGTTCCAATGAGTTCTTTGACCACTTACAAGTCGGCTTCGTCTGAGTAAGGAGTATGCATCTTGTTTTAAAAAAGTACTATTGATATACACATGAAGATACTTGCTTTAATTGGAATAGCCATATAGCTAGGAAGTGTCGAGAGGGGGCAGAGTGGGGTGAGACCCCCCCCCCCCCATCTACCCAAATAAATGATAACCAGTCGTCATTTTTGTGTTAGTATTATATCAGTCCTCAAAATATACCAATCGACATTTGTGCGATTATGCCCGAATCGTTGTTTTTCTAAATAAGGGGAGCAGATAGCAGGATTTACAACAAGGGTTGTAAAACTCGACCTCTTGGAATGGTCACTCTTCTTGACTAACAATTATATTCCCTTTCCTTATCTAGAATGCTGCAGGGAGAAGAGACAGATCTGTGGGGGGTCCAGAGCGAAGTACAGCGCACAGCTGTGTTTTCTTTCTTTACTTTTTGCTAAATTTCCCACTTTCCCACCAGTGACCAACCCGTAACAAGATAGTTTTATGACATATTTAACTAAATAAGCAGTTTGGAAAAGGCGGGAATTTTTTCTTTCTTTTTTTTGGAGGAAGAACGAAGAAGTTGTGCCATTTGCTGTTTTGATTCACTCGTGCACGTGCTTTTGCTCTGTGTCTTCCATCAACGACAAGACCATTCCTTTTGAGATAAGTTGAATATGTTTTAATAGCTATTTAATTTTTAGAATTATGCTGCAATCTTGGTGTTAAATGATAAATTTTGAAATATAATAGGCTACAATTAAAGTGGTACAAAGGTATTGCTTTTGAAAAAAAGAATATACTGTTAATTCTTCTTTAAATTATATTTCCATCACAGAGGAAAGAACCATTTGTCAATTCATTACAAATACGCTTTATGAAATTACTATAAAAAATTTAAATGCCTCTGCTGCGAAAGTAGTTGATTTTGAGTGTTCTCCTTATTTTACTGGTGCCATTTGTTGTAATATATTTTACAATTTCAGCTTCATTAAGATTGATTTACTTATTAAAGACAAACGTTTTATATAAAAACTGTAGTTGCGGCAAACCTAACCTGACAGCTTCGTAATGCTATAATTAAGATCTGCGTAGCTTTCTTAATGCTGCCAGGTTAATTTCTCCCCAACTATTGAAGTGTTTCAGTTTTATTTTCAGGACTGTACATCAACATTTGTCATGTACTAAAAAGCATGTTTTACTGCTTCAGAAAAAAAAAAAAAAAAAAACGATGATAATGATTATAAAAAAAAAAAAAACATAGGCTTTAAGATTTGCTTGAAAACTTCTGAAGAATCAGAATTTTCAAACATTAAAGGAAATTAAATTACGAATTTTGAATTTCAGAAGTATATAAATAATTTCAGGAAAAGTAAAAATATGAGAGTAAGAATTTCACTTGGATTCGTTCGTAGTTGCGCGCGCGAACTCATTATACTTTTCTCATCATCACCACACTTCTTAGCGTACGCTTTAGGATTACCTCCCAGGACTCCGAAAGCCGATGAACTCCTTGAATTTCAGAAAATGCTTGAGCAAAGGTCCCCGAACAGACTTTCTTTAATATCATAAAAAAATTAAGTTTTTTAAACTACACTTAGAAAAAATTTAAATGGCATAGCCCCTGAAAATAAAATGTTTGCTGAAGTTTTTAGGACCATAATTTTGAAAAAAAAATTTCATGGAAGAACCCCAGCGAGGGGCAGAAAATTGATTTCGATCTATTTTTAAAAAAATATATTGGGGGCACTCCCTGCGCTCCATCCATTACCCTAACGTTAATAAAATGGCTTATAATCGCGTTTTTAAGGTTTCAATTTCTACCACCTTCCGATGAGACAACTTCACCTTTTTGTCCATAAACATCAGCAAAGAAAGTCTAAAATGGCGTTTTTAAACCTTCTAAGTTTCAAAAATTTTCCCGGGAGAACCCTTAGACCCCCTTTCCTTATCAGATCACAAGTTTTCTCTCTCTTCTTTTTGCTAAGTGCATCGCCCTCCTTGGACTTTTTTCTGATCGCACAACTGAATTATACTTCCATTGGTAAACTGAGGAAAGCTGGGATTTTGCTAAATGCCCAGGGTTAGGAATTGTTCTAAAATTCCTAAAATTTCTATAATGTTCGCACTATATTCCCTACTTGTGCAGAAAAATGAAACTTTTCATGCTGATGTGCCTGTATTTTAAGACAAGACAAACTTCGTAGACCTTAAGATTTTTTTTTTTAAAGAAAGAGAAAAACCTATGCTGCTGCTACATTTTTTTTCTAGAGGGGGGGGGGATGCAGTTAACAAAAACAAATCCTCAGTTATAAAACTGTTTTATCTATACTTTCTAAATCTTGCAGTCATTCCTCTTCTACAAAAAAGCTATACAACAAAATAAGAACCCAAATGTAAGCACTTGGTTCAAAAAGCTTATTTAGAACAAAAGTTAAATGGTTTGTCCCCAAGTGGGAAGTAATATTTATTTTTATAATGCGTATCTTGCGTTGTAGTCTGAGCATTAGTTTGTTCTTCCAATACAAAGACTCAGTTTGCTTTTATTTGTGTTTCTGTTCAGTGAAGTTGGATTATTTCTTGCACATATAATTTTTAAATTTAGTCACTAACTTTTTGTTTTAAAAATGTGAATAACAGTTTGTTTTATTTAAATGCCATGGGAAACGAAATTCTCTTCCCTGTGATTGAAAAGGCAGAGAGAAATAGATGCAAAATTAACACATGGTGCCATGCAGACAAGGATGAATTTAAAGCATTTTATTTTCACAGGTATTGTCTCATGCTGATGCGGCGAGACATAAGAGGTTGACAAGTAGCTTGAAAAATCAAGCTGTATTTTAAATTCCATGTTCTTTGTCTTTTACTGAAAACATATTGGTTATAATGAAGCAATCCAAAGCTTTTGTTTCAAATTCACTCCAAGATAAAATTTCGTAAGCGGAGGTTTTCTTATAGTTTTAGTTGCCATAAAAAACAATTATTCATTTGCGTCTTTAAATGATTTATCTGGAATTTACAGGGGTATTTTTGATGATTCTGAGATTCCAATTATCTGATGAAAAGAAAAAGCAATAAATTTTGGACTTACACCTTGCACTCTACTTTTAATCCCTCCTTCTTAAGGACATTTTTTCAACAACAACAAAGCAAGTTGACAGACGCAATTGGACATATGTACATTTATTTTTACTTCATACCGGTCACTGTGTTAAAGAATAAAAGATTGAATGCATTGTATTGTAATTTTCAAGATTGAATTTGAATCGTTTTATCATCCATTGCGAAAATTAAGCTTATACGTTACGTTTAAGTTAAAAAAAACTTGATATCTGTTGTCCTAAAATTTTATCAAAATTGTATCCTAAAATTTTTGAAATCACCACACCGATCCCTGTAAATGCCAGAAAGCGGGGCTCGGGGATCTCTCCCCCTGTACTGACTAAATTACAAACAAATATAGGAGGCAAAATTTTTCACTATTTTTTTTTGGGGGGGGGGGGGGGTCAGAAATGTCGTTTTTTACTTTTAAATAAGAATGTAACTGCCCCCCCCCCAAGCTTGTTCGTTTATTCAAAAAACAAAAAAAGTTATAATTTCCAGCATTGTTAATATTAGTAAGATTCTATCGTTTTTGTTGTGAGGGCTTTAGGATCAGGTTGCGCTTGGGGCCTCACAATCACATGATTCGCCACTGGAAGTGTGGTTGAGCACTTACTCAGAAATTACGCGACAAAAAGAAAGAAAAAACAATGAAATCTATTCCCAGACGTTTAAAAGGTGTTGTTGATACTGCATGATATTGACTAAATATTAACTTAATAAAAAGTTAGATTATTCAAAAATATATAGACTTTTTTTTAAAGTCTACGAAGACTTTTGTGAGATGAAATTTCCGGCACTTTTTGGTTTTTGATTTTTAAAAAATTAAGTTTTAACACTTTTTAAAAAAATTTCATGTAGTTTTGTTGAAAATTGATCATAGATCTTATAATTGAATACCTATTCCGAAGTATTAATTCTAATCAATGGATAGAGTTCTATTTCATTGAAAGTCGTAGGTGTACGAACACTTTTGGGAGCCACTGTATATATATATATTTATTTAAAGCCTCGCGAAAAAAGTGCTTTTACAGTATTCAGTGCAATTTGGAAACTCATGGCAAGCTTTAGGCTAGAAAATGTATAAATTTATAAATTAACAAGATAGCGTCTGGGGAGCTGATGTTTTTCTGTTTCTGTTTTTTTTTTACTTTCATTTTTCTTTCTTACCGTGAAAATCTCACAGCTAAATGCTGAAAAATGTATGTGCCGCTGAAATATGGTTCATACAGATAAAAAATCAAAGTAGAGAGAGATAGAGAAAAGTGAGATTTTAACGATTGTTATGAAAAGTCGCACCAGAAGTTGTTAAATGGTTGAAGGGAAAAAACGAAGATTAAAACAAGAATTCTGCAGGAGATTAAAGAGGCACGATATTTAAAATGAAACATAGTAGAAAAAATGACCATAGTTGTCACACAAAAAGTCAAAAATAAAATACAATAAAATAATAAATAAATAGAAACACTTCCGTCCAAAACAATGAAATATTCTACTTGAATTCAAACATGTTAAAATGTACGGTAGGGGTGAAAATTAAAAATTTTAATATTTGCGGTTTTAGGAATGTAATTTTGAAAGAGTTCCTAGGGATAGGGGAAACCCTAGAACCCTAAAACCTAATCCCTATAACATCATCAAAGATTGTCTACAGTTGTTTACAAAGCTTTAATTTTGAAAAATTTCCGAGGACGTCTCCTCGAATCTTACCCCTTCCCCTAACGTCATCAAAAATTGCTTACAATTTCCGTAGTTATAATTTCAATTTCCAAAAGTTTTCGCGGAAGTTCTTCCGAACCTTCCCTTTCCACCAGTAAAGATTAACTTTTGTTTAAATGAAAAATTCCGAGGGGAGAGGCAATGTCCTGCCAGACGAAAAACCCATAGCCGCCGGCGTCCCTCAGGGATCCGCAATTAGCCCCCTTTTATATTGTATTTATACATACGACTTCCCTACCAACCTATTTACTTTCAGCTCCCTCTTTGCAGACGACACCGCTGTACTTGCAGTCGACCCCAGCCTCAAATATGCCAGATTTTTTCTAAAGAAACACGTCGAAATTATTGCCTCATATTTTAATGACTGGCGCATCTCCATCAACCCCTCCAAAACAAAGGCAGTTATCTTTGCAAGGAGGGATGGTAGAGACAAAAGCCCCCGGCCCATTACCCTTAAGGCTCTTCTATACCGTCCATCTTGGTTTTCGACGCTAATGCTTTCTCTACGGGAAAATCTGCTACCTATTCAAAGCATAACACGAGAAATCACTGGAATATTTTCATGCGGTTTGTTTTAAACAATGGCTATGACACAGAACTAGAGATGTGCTTCTTTATTTTTTCTGTGGTTAGTTTGAAATTTTTTTATTAACATTTTAAAACTTTAAACGACTATTTTCACACGTTTGAAAAATGATATGAAAAAACGGAAAAAGGAGCGCAAGAGATTGAACATTTCTCTTTAAAAACATATTTCAAGTTTATTTCTGAGACAATTTGTTCTATTGATATTCTCCACGTAGTAAAGCCTTGTTTTCGAAAAATTGTGAAAAACTGCGAAAAACACGCCTTTTACCAGACCACACCCATTTCCTCCCACTTTGAGGGACCACTTTCTCTTCTCCCCCAGGGTCTTTAGGGTCTTGTCTGCTGCTTCTCCGCTCCTCCGCTTTGCCTCAATGGCAGGCAATAAAACTACTGAATCCCTACTAAGGACCATTCATTCTTTGTCGTTTTGTGTGTTGGTCTTGTATTTCTGTGACATCGACGAAACTCGTTCTAAAAAGAACAGTTTTTTTCTTTATTCGAGTTCTATTCGATAAGTTTTTGAAATTATTTAGGTGATATATTTTTCAATGCTGTTTTAATATAAGTACCCCCCCCCGTTTAAATGTAGAAGTTATTTTGTTTGAAAAATCAGTGAAAATTACCGCATTTTAAAATGGGAAAAAAAATTCAAAAAGCCATTTTTATTAATGTATTTCTTTATTAAATTATTAATTTAAAAAATATATAGCCAGGTACAGTGATTGCGATTTATATCTCGATGTGAAATTTGCAAAAATATAAACCATTCACTTAAAATACACCAGCCACATTAGGGGAAGTGGCAAGTAAATCATGAAATTTCCCGCTCCTGAGTGTATGTGCAGTAGAATGAGATTAATCTGGCGAGATTATACATACAGAGCCCGACTAACTAAAAGTGAGGCCCAAGGCCCACAATAATTTTGAGGCCCTCTGAAGGCTATTATTTTAAAAATGTGATTATTTTTTTGTATAGTTATAATGTTATGCAAAATTCTTTAAGTAATTTGGGGCCCCTAAGAAGAGAGAGCCCCAGCCCCAGGCCTAGTAGGCCTGTGCGGTAATCAGGCCCTGTATACATATTCCGCAGAGATTATTCAAAATGGGGTTGTTTCCTTCAGTCAAAAGTACTATTTTTAGTCATTGAAATTGATAGAATAAGCAAAAAATAAAAATAACATGAAGTGAGAAAAAACTTTCATTTTCCAGATGCTTATTTTTTAACGAATTTTTTAACATGTCCGACTTTGAAAATAAGACGTGGTCTTTATGACGTCACAAATGATGTACTTAGGCGCATCTGTGTACTGCGTTTTCACGTTATTGTAATCAAGAAGCGAATTAAATATTACGCTCTGCGAATGGCAACAGTGAATGACATTTCATCATTTGTGATGTCATCGGCAGAAGCGTACATAATAAAAGCGCACCGATTAAAAAAAATTTTAAATTATTAAACTTAGTCAAATTATTTAAAAAACGGTCAGATCCTATTCGCATCTCCAGAGCTCGAATACGCTACCTTGCGGCGATTAACAATACTAAAGAAAGAGGTAAAACATTCCATTCCACGTGTTTTCTTTGGGGTAAATTACAGGCTTCAGCCAGTTTGTTGTGTAATGTAATTTCAGAAGAATAGAAAAGAAAGCTTTCCACAAACACGATCAAAAATTACTGTCATTCACTAAGCGTCAAAGCAGGTTATAAGTTACGGCATCTGTTTGTTTTACCTTTTTCATCCGCCATTAGACAGTGATTGCAGCGTCCCCTATAGTTTATTGGAGTTGCGAATGTTTTTAAGCATACTCTTTCAGAAAAAAAAAACTTTTAATTTTGGAAACAACCCCATTGCCACTAAAGTTGGGAAATAGTCTTTACTAATAATAAAGCTGAAAGTCTCTCTGTCTGGATGTCTGAAGGATGTCTGGTTGTCTGGATCTCTTTGACGCGCATAGCGCCTAGACCGTTCGGTCGATTTTCAGGAAATTTGGCACAAAGTTAGTTTGTAAGCGTGGGGTGTGCGCCTCGAAGCAATTTTTCAAAAATTCGTTTTTGTTCTTTTTCTACTCCAATTTTAAGAACATTTTCCCGAGCAAAATTATCATACGATGGACGAGTAAATTACCAAGTTATCATAACGTGGAACCGTAACATGGTGTAAGCCAACTGACGAAAAATTCACCATACATTTTTTGTAATTATACAGGCGAACCATAAGACTTTTTAATTTTCTACTACGGGCAAAGCCGTGTGGGTATAACTAGTATTTAATATTTATCAAATATATTCCTTGACTCGTAGTGGTGAATATAATAAAAGTCCATAGCTTTACTAAAAATCAGGTCAATTTGTATAGAAAAAATATTTTGCTTGACAATGTTCCAGAACTAGCAATATTAATTAAAAATAATCGTCTCTTTCTGGAAGGATCAGATATATCACACACAACGATGCCTTTGAAAATGAAGTTTAGTAAAAAAGTTGGTAATAATTCTGAAAGTCACAGCAGAATGAGTCTGAATAGGTTATCTTACAAGAAAATGTTTTTCTTTATAGAATATTGGCTTAGTTTGCTTCTTGGTGCATTTACTTTCAGATCTTCAATTTTCAAGACTTTGACATTATCTAGAATTCTAAATATGTAATTAAAATTGAAGTTCCGTTTTGTTTAGGTAAAAATTAAATAGTTAATAATATAAACTTTTTTTTTTAATTATAGAATTAATACTATTATCTAATATACATTTTACAAGGTAAGAAATGAAAGTAATGTACGAAAAAAGGCACATTTCAGTTTTTTAATTGAAATATTATTAGAAAGTTTAATTGCAACCGAAAGATTTTTCTTTTTTAGACGATTGAGTTTTCTTGTGTTGCTTGAAAATGTTCAATTTTTGCAATTAAGATCTCATTACTCCACGAATAATCCTAATTTATTGCATTATCCACGAAGAATAGGAAATTATGGTGAATAAACTAGAAAATTTGATAAACATTACATAATGTATCATTTTTACCAAGTCTATTGAAAATTATGAATAATCGTCACTAGTTATATATAATCAACAGTTTGTTTTCGTTACACACACACACATAAATAAATAAATAAATAAATAAATAAATATATATATATATATATATATATATATATATATATATATATATATATATATATATATAGAATATGTGTGTATATGTATGTTCCCTATGCAAATCCACACTTTTCGTCGGATTTGGACCAAATTTGGCAGGGAGGTACTTGGGCACTCGAGTAGGAACGTAGGGAGTTTTTCGAACGCCAAAAAAAGAACCGAACCGTTCGAATTTTAATTTAAGGACCTGAAAATGGCATTAAATGGCTCTTTTTACCCGAAATGATTAACCGATTTCTTTAATTCAAGTCCCATTCGAAAGTCCGCGAAAAACACCCAAAGAGTTCCTTCATTTCCTTCGAATTTCGAAAAAAAAAAAAAAAAAAAGGCTTTAAAATCACCGGGAAAACATTAAAAAACACTGCTAAGCTATATGATACAGAAATTTTAAATCGGAAAATTATCGTTTGCGCGATCTCGTTCTAAATTAGCGTTCAGAAGGTTACCCCTTTTGTTTCTCGGTTGTGACTTAATAAAATTTTGTTTTCTGTTTCTGTTTTGAGGTAAAAATTTCCCCTTTTGATTATTATTAGGCGATTAGTCTTCTTTCTTTCTTTTTTTTTTAGGATTTTAGTTGTATTTCTGGAGGGTTGCGTTTAATTTTTTCGGGAACTGTTGATTTCCCGTTTTCTTTTTTCTATCTTTGAGAACGATTGTTTTGATGGGAAATTTTGTAGTTTTTTTTTTTTTCTCTAATTGAATTGTTGAACATGCGTCATTTGACAAAACTTTTATTTTCGAGGTAGACCGTGCAAAGCCTGGCAATGCAGCTAGTCTATATAAATAAAATAGAGAATATATTTATATGTGTGTGTGTGTGTATATGTTACCTATACAAATTCACAGTTTACGTCGGATCTCGACCAAATTTGGCAGGGAGGTACTTGGGCACCCGAGAAGGAACGTAGGACCGTTTTCGAAAGCAAAAAGTACCGAACCTTTCGAATTTTAATTTTAAAGCCTGAAAATGGCATTAAATGGTTCTCTCTAGCCGAAATAATTAGTCGATCAGTTCGATTTTGGCGCCATTCAAAAGCCCGCGAAAAACACCGGTAGAGCTCATTCATTTCCTTCGAGTTTCACTAAAAGAAACGAGCTGATGTGTGCATCACATGACTTCCTTTTACACCAATTTAAAGTTATTTCCCCATTATTGCCAATTTTAATTTGATTCAATAGTTAACTCTCTAAATATCACCAACAATGGCCAGATTGAAACCAGATTTAAAAAAAACAAAACAAAACAAAAACAAATTTTTTTTTTCAAAATTAATTTGAATTTTGAAGTTTTGAATTTAAATAAGTTTTACGCAATCACGAGTTGCGATAGGACGCTACTCATTGGTTACTACCCCACTCACTTGTTTCTGGAAACTGTTCTTGTCCCTGAAAGCCTGCCCCTTCTCTTAGGTGGTTACGTGTATGTGTAGGCTTGTATGTGTGTGTAGACCTGTGTGTATGTACGTTGGTGTGTGTGTATGTGTGTAAAGGCGCGTGTGTGTGTGAGCGTGCGTGTGTCTAGGACATGGACACCACTGACCACGAGCATCGGTTACTGGCGTCCAGTGCTCAGGACCAGAGGAGTCGTGCCAAAGTCGCTCCTGCAGAGGGAGACGGGGTTAAAAATGGAACCAGACATCAAGGACGGTCAAATGAAAACAATTAGCGATCGTGATTGCTCAAAAAAACGCCAAATTTGTCGCAAAGTTGGCGACAAAACTTGGTGACCAAAAGCTTGGCAAAAAATTGCCAAGTGTTTGCATAAATTATAACACTACTTGAGTTTGCATTGAATTAACATTGATTCCCCCCCCCCCAAAAGTTGTAAAAGACCCCCTTTGGAACATCCGAATGAAACCAAAATAGGAGGTGCACAACTAGACCCCACTAGGAGTCTACGTACCAAATTTCAACTTTCTAGGACATACCGTTCTTGAGTTATGCGACATACAGATACGTACATACGGACGTCACTAGAAAAATCTTTTTAATTAACTCGGGGAATGTCAAAATGGATATTTCGGGTGTTTATACAGTGGCTCCCAAAAGTGTTCGTACACTTTGAAATTTTTTAGTAAAATCAAAATAACTCGAAACTGATTTCGAATATGAAGTGCAATATTTTTCCACTTCATTCCTATGTCATTCTAAATACAACCCATTGGTTTTTTCAAAATATTGACGGATATTCTTTTTGAAATGGGTCAGAAAACGAAGAGACAGAGAAATAACACGCCACAAAAGTCATCGTACACTCAAATATTTTCGAATAAATTCATGATTAAAATTATCATATACAGTTTTATTAATAGTTTTGCATTGTGTTGACCCTTATAAATCATTTGGCTTTAATTTTTTGTTTATTTATTCCTTAACATTATGCTTATTACTGTAAAATGGTTGGTATTCGTAAAAAAATGCAAACACCATTCAAAATTTGATTTTTTTCCCCACAGAAGTGGTAAATTTGTTTGAAATGTCTCTAAATTAGTTAATTTATTTGTTTGTATAGTAAAGTGCTTGATAAAATGCTTTGAAGAAAGGAATCGGACCGAAAACAAGGTAAGAAAAGGTCAACCGGCAAAGTTGACAAAACGTGATCGGAGATTTAAAGTTAAAACATTTATGAAAAATATACATTTGAGTGCTGTAAAAGTTTCTGCAGAGTTAAACAAAACATTTTACATTTAATTTTCACCTAAAATTGTTCGCCAAGTTCTCTGATTAGCTGGATTGAATGGGATCTCTTCCCGCAGAAATTTTCTTGGTTGTTCGAAAAACAGAAAGCTTACGCTTTTCGTCTCAAAATCAATGATAAATAAGCTAAAAACGTTTTAGAATCACGTCTTACTTACACATAAAAATTAATTCAACATTTTTGGTTGAATTGTTGTATAACTGTAAGTAGAAGAAAAAATTAGGAACTTAATCTTAAGAACTTATTTGGATCAGTTAATCAGGACGGTGGAGGTGTTCTAGTGTGAGGGTGCATATCAGCATCAGGACTTGGTAGTTTGTAATTTTTTGATGAAATAATGAATCATGCTGTTCCTTTAAATATTTTAAAAACCAATTTTGAACTCTTAGCGAAAAATTTGGTTATTGGAAACAACTTTGTTTTTTATCAAAATAACGATAAGAAGCACACGGTTTTCAACATTTGCGTCTAGTGCCTCGAAAATTGTCCTAAAGTTTAGAAAATAACCCCTTAATCTCCAGATTTTAACTTAATGTAACGTATTTAGAGATATCTGAAGGCTAGATTACGAAAATAGGGCTTTAAAACGAAAATAGAGCTAGAAACAGTAAGACTCGAAGTGTGGTTGAACACTTAATTAGAAATTACGCAAAAAAAAAAAGAAAGAAAAAGAATGAAATCTATTCCTAGACGTTTAAAAGGTGTTATGAATACTGTATGATATTCTACTAATTAATAACTTAATCAAAAGTTAGATTATTCAATAATATATAGACATTTTATAAAGTGTACGAAGACTTTTGTGAGATAAAATTTCCGGCACTTTTTGATTTTAATTTTTTAAAAAATTAAGTTTTAATATTTTTTAAAAACTTTTCATGTAGTTTTGTTTAAAATTGATCATAGATCTTATAATTAAATACCTATTCCGAAATATTATTTCTAACCAATGGATTGGGGCCTATTTCGTTGAAAGTCGTAGGTGTACGAAGATTTATGGGAGCCACTGTACGTTCTTAGGCACTTATGCGCGTGTGGTCGGGTTGGAAAAAAAAAACTCAATATTCATTCGGGGGTGAGTAAAATGGAAATTAAGTCCGAATTTTGAGATAATTTTTTTTCGCGAATACAATACTTCCTTTTTTGTAAGTAAAAAAGCTTTAAAATCACCAGGAAAAAATTAAAAATCACTACTAAGCCTAATGGAACAGAAATTTTAAATCGGAAAATTATCGTTTGCGCTATCTTATTTTAAAGTAGCGTTTATAAGGTTGCCAGTTTTTTTTTTTCTCGGTTAGGACTAAATAAAATTTCATTTTCGTTTTGAGGTAAAAATTTCCCCTTTTGATCATTATTTGGCGATTTATCTTTTTTTTTTCTTCAGGATTTTAGTTGTATTTATAGAGGGTTGTGTTTAATTTTTTTCGGGAACTTTTGATTTGCCGTTTTCTTTCTTTGAGATTGATTATTTTGACGGGAAATTTTGTCGTATTTTTTTTCTGTAATTGAAGCCTGATTGTTGAGCATGCGTCACTTGACCTAACTTTTATTTTCGAGGTAGACCGTGCAAAGTAGGGCAACGCAACTCGTATATAAATAAAACAAATATGTGTGTGTATATATATGTGTGTATATGTTCCCTATACCAATCCACAGTTTTCGTCGGATCGGGACCAAATTTAGCAGGGAGGTACTTGCGCACCCGAGAAGGAACGTAGGGGGGGGGGGGGGCTCAGACGCCAAAAAAGAACCGAACCATTCGAATTTTAATTTTAGGGCCCGAAAATGACATTAAATGACTATTAGAAATAACTATCCGATCAGTTCGGTTTTGGCGCCATTCGAAAACGCGCGTAAAACTCCCATACAGTTCATTCATTCATTTCTTTCGAATAAAAAAAAAAAAAAGGCCGTTAAATCACCGGGAAAAAACTAAAAAGCACTGCTAAGCCTAATGGAACTCTAATTTTACATCGGACACGACTCATTTTAAATTAGCGTTCAGAAGGTTGCCAGGTTTTTTTTTTTTTTTTCTCGGTTATGACTAAATAAAATTTTATTTTTGTTTTGAGGTAAAAAATTCGCCTTTTGGTTTATTATTTGGCGATTTATCTTCTTTCTTTCTTTCTTTCTTTTTTTTTTTTGGGTGGGTGGGGGGTGGATTTTAGTTGTATTTATGGAGGGTTGCGTTTAATTTTTTCGGGACTTTCGATTTGCCGTTTTCTTTCTTTGAGAATGATTATTTTTCAACCCAGCTGCCTATTTTTTAAAAGGTGCCTGTTTTTCACCCTAGATAGAGGTACCATTTCGGCTCCGTATAGGGTGCCGCTGGTGGTCAAGCGTTCAACCCCTGAAAGGTGCCGAATGCAACCTGTATTTTTAACAGTGTACTCGAGCATCGCAGAAAGATTTGGCACTCTGGCACCCCTGATTGAAGATGTTTTAAACTTTAAAAAATATGTCTTTATAGCTTTCTCCTTCTTCTTCTCTCTCATTTTAAAATAAATTTTTAATAAAATGTTAGGTGCTCATATTTTACATCTTCAAGAAAACTTGAAAAAACACCAAGCATTCATACGTTAATTACAAATTTTAATCGTAACGGAAAAGAGCCTCATTCCTATTCCACGTGAACGAAAATAAAGCAGAAATACCAAAAGAAACCTTTTTAAAAAAGCTTTGTAGGATTGTAGCATAATTATATTTTGATCACGGAATTACAGCTATGGACAGTTTAATTACTAGCACAACAGAATAGATTATTGCAAGGTAGAGTTTTGCAAGAGTGTGAAGTAGATTTTTTCAGACATTGTCATTAACTTTAAAAAAATTTTTGTCACTTTCCCTGTTGCAGCATGCATGCAGGAGACGCACCGAGTACTCGGTACTCGTCCATATTTTGATCAAGAACTCGGCCAATACCGCGTAGTTGTAAAAAATTGAATATTGTTCAAAGCAGATTTTACAATTAATAAAAAAGTGCAAGCATATAATATACTGCAATCATTTACAATTCAAATTTTAAAGTCAAATTCAAATTTTGAGAATAAGGAATTTTTTTAAGCTTCAATGGAGTAAATCTTATATTTTAATGCCCCAAAGTTAATGAAACTTATTTATTAAAAATGGAACAAAAAAGGTAAGTACAGAAAATATGAAATTTCTATGTTGTTAAATGGATTTTTGAAGCATAAAAATACCTTTTCTTAAAAAAATAAAACAACGTTAAAAGCACAAATGTGCATGAACACTGCAGACACGTGTTCTGGCATTACAAGAAATGCTTTTTTCAATGCACAAAACGTGAGCTTATGGATTTGAAGACATCCGACAAAAGTCGTATTTTTTAAACATTCATTAGCTCACACTTTATGCACTGAAAAAGATGTTCCTCGTGATGCAGAAACACGTGTCAGCAGTGTTCCAACACATTTGTGCTTTTAACGTTGTTCCATTGGCTTTTCAAAATTATTTACGTTTGGCGGACTAGAAATATGGATTGATATAATTTGTTTTAATTCCAACTTGATTAACCCTACCTTTTATGTATTTGTTTATTTTTTTAATTTAAAAAATAACTTATTTGTCAAATTATTGACAGAAACAAATCTTTTCAATAATGTGCAATTAAATTTCGGCTGGAATTTTGTTTTTAAAACTATTATTTGTGTGTGTGTGTGGACATGGAGGTATATACTATTCCACTGACCACTGAGTTCAAAATTCGTCACGTGTGTGTCGGTGGTTCTTCTTAAAACATAATAGGAACTTGGAACTCGATACTCGACCAAAGTGCTACTCGGTGCGTCTCTAATGCATGAATTACTGAAAGGTTCTTTTGTTCAATGAAATGATAAAAAAATATTTCCTAACATGTTTCCCTTCGACATACTGGGTTGATAAAATTAGAATTTTTATTATATCCTCCTTGAATGTACGCGAACCTTTTGAACCTTTTTTTTTTTTTTTAATGCCTGGTCTGTGCTCGGCAGTTATATAAAATGACTTTTAACAATTTTCCAGTGCATAGTTCAGCGGTTTTGGGTAATGTTAATTTTTGTTCTCAAGGTGTCATTATTGTACTTAATGATATTGATCTCAATTATTTTCATTACTGCATTAAAAAATTGAAACCCCGAGCAGTTTTAAATCGAATGAAAGAAGTAGAAATACCTTTTCCGTCGGACTGCGATCTATTGTTTCCACTTTATGTCATGTAACTTGATTTTATGTTATGTTATTAGGTAGTTTTCATTGCTTACTCCTTTCTTCGGATTGAAATGTTGCGTTGAAAACCCGAGTACAGTCAAATACATCAGTTGATATGAAAAAATAAATTCAAGGAACGAGAATTTATTTCTAACTTGTAGCATTGTTAGAAATAAATATTAACATAAAAAAATTTGATAAAATTTTATTCAGGACGAATGACTAATGTCTGAGAATAACATCCATATTTATAGTGGAATAATAATGTTTTTGTTTTTGTTAGTGATAGTTCTTGAAATTGCGTCTTTTATCTCAATGACTATTATACATCCCCCTCCCCCCTCGCAACATTAATTTCTGTTCCCGCCCTCCGCCCCTGTTTGTAACTGAAAAGGAAAAAAAAACCTTGGAATGTTCCTATTTATTCTCAAGTATCACTTATTGTGATATGTGCAGTAGTTTCGAAAATTCGATTTTTAAAAATTTTGTTCATCATTTGTGCGCACCATGTTCAATATTGAAACTTAGATCATTAATAAAGCACTTGAATTTATTTTATAACTTTTCTTTTCTCTCTTTTTTTTTTATGCCTTCATTTCTCAATTCTATTTTCTACGCATTCTGCACATTTTCTAGTTTGCAGAAAAAGTTAATTTCCTGACACATGGTCTTCTTTCTTCTTTTCTTCTGTCACCCTTTGGCGGGAGAACTTGAGTGGACAACTCAGACAGCTGTCCCTGCTATTCCTTTCGCTGAATACCGATTTCTCGGAAATCGTAAGCAGTCAGCTAGAAACACCTTGAAACGAAAACACATGTTTACTAACTTACGGAGGGGAAACAGGCCGGGTGGGAAACATGTTTTGGAACAGGATCCTCTGCCTCAGGGAAGCTCTCTCTGCCTTCGTCCGATCGCAAAGACAGTACCGACAGGCACAGCTTAGATTTATGGCTGTCCATTCACGTACTCTGTGATTGACGCTGTCCATCATGAAATCTGACCAATTAGCAGTGCAAAAAAAATCGAGTTAGACCCTCCCAGATACACCCTCCGTGTTGCCACAGATTTCGTGTTTTCGCCGTGTCAGATTTTATGGAGAGCTTTAGAAGAGCCTTAATGACTCGATCGTCCCATTCTCCAGGTCAGTGACATACCTTGGAGTCACATTTGACTGCTGTACCACCTTCTCCTCCCATGTGAAAACAGTAACGAGCAGAGCTAAAAAAAAGGTTGGACTGCTCAAATGCCTCACCAATAACCCTGGTGGTTTGAACTTAAAAAACAAAATAAGACTTTACAAGTCAATCATCAGACCAACTTTCACTTATGCCATCCCCATCTGGGGTCATGCGGCAAAAACAAACATGCATATCCTCCAAGTCATCCAAAACAAATACCTTAGGGCTGCAACTGGCAACCTCTGGTATATACGTAACGATACCCTGCATAAGGATCTAAACATTAAGTATCTCATGCCCCACATCAGGGATATCGCCACCCAATTTTATACCAAAATTGAAACCCACCCCAACCCTCTAATAAGGGAACAAACAAACTATATTCGTGACATCCCCAACACATCGTACCCCTCTGATACGATGTTTGTGGACCACGACCTCTCCTGTACTAGGACTGGCGCCGGTATCGGGAGATCTGGTCCTGGAAGATGACAGTGACTATCTTCCTCCATACTGCCTGCCCTGCGGGCTTCACTTCGCCAGACCTGTACATAGCTTAACTGTATATTTTGACCTGTACATACTATATTTAGCCTAGTTATTATTATTTCAATTGTGTCACTCATACCCCCGACAGGAAACCCTCTTGTACATAGTGTAAATATTGTAAATAGGCCCTGAAAAGATTCCTTTTTTTTTCTCCACCGTCCCGTACATACCTTTCTCTCACTCCTGTGCACTCTCTCTCCTACTCCCCTTTCTGAGCCAACTTTTCCCCCCACCTACCGGGAAAAAGGCCCTTCGGGCCTGCCCGATCAACCATCCCATAAAAACTTAACTCTCCTTATCCTAACATCTCGAATATCGTCTAAAACTCTCCAATCCCATTCCTTCTCTTAAGATGACTTGCAATTACGCATAATGGACAAAAAAAAAAAATGCATGGGGGATGATCCCAGATCCCATCCCGTTCCAAATATATTACATTAAGTTCAAATTTGGAGATTGAAGGGGTATTTTCTAAACTTTAGGACAATTTTTGAGGCACTAGAGGCAAACGTTGAAAACCGTGTGCTTCTTATCGTTATTTTGATAAAACACAAAGCTATTTCCGATAACCAAATTTTTGGGGAAGAGTTTAAAATTGGTTTTTAAAATATTCAAATGAACTGGTCCAACTAAAAGTTCTTTAGATTAAGTTCCTCACTTTTTCTTCTATTTACAATTATGCAACAATTTAACCAAAAATGTTGAATTCAGTTTTATCTGTAAGTAAGACGTAATTTCAAAACGTTTTGAGCTTATTTATCATTGATTTTGCAACGAAAAGTGCAAGCTTTCTAATTTTCGCACGGCCAAGAAAATTTCTGCGGGAAGTGGTCCCATTTAATCCAGCTAATCAGAGAACTTGGAGAACAATTTTAGGTGAAAATTAAATGTAAAAATTTTCATTTAACTCTGCAGAAACTTTTACTGCACTCAAATATGTATTTTTCATAATTTATTTAACTAAATCCCCGATCACGCTTTGTCAACTTTTCTTACTTTGACCTTTTCTTACCTTGTTTTCGGTTCGATTCTTTTCTTTAAAGCATTTTAGCTAGCACTTTACCATAGAATGGAATAAATTAACTAATTTAAAGACATTTCAAACCAATTTACCGCTACTGTTAGGAAAAAATTCAAATTTCGAATGGTGTTTGATTTCTTACGAATACCAGCCATTTTAAAGTAATAATTACAATATTACGGAATAAATAAACAAAAAACAAAAAAAAAAAAAATTAATTTGAATTTTGACATCTTGAATTCAAATTATGTTTTTCGCAATCACAAGTGTGTGTATGTAGGCGTGTGTGTTTGTGTGTGGGGGTATGCGTGTTTGTGTGTAGGGGTATGTGTATGTGTGTGTAGGCATGTGGGTTTGTCTGTGTGCTGGCATAAGTGTGTGGGTAGTTGTGTATATGAATGTGTGTATGTGTGGGGGGGGGGGGTATGTGTATGTGTGTGTAGGCATATGTGTTTGTGTCAGTGTGCTTGCATGAATGTGTGGGTAGTTGTGTGTAGGCATGTGTGTTTGTCTGTGTGCTGGCATAAGTGTGTGGGTAGTTGTGTATATGAATGTGTGTATGTGTGGGGGGTATGTGTATGTGTGTGTAGGCATATGTGTTTGTGTCAGTGTGCTGGCATGAATGTGTGGGTAGTTGTGTGTATGTGTGTGTGCGTGCGTGTGTGTGTGTAGCTGCGTATGTATGCGCGTGCGTGTAGGACATGGATGCAACCTGGAGACGGCTTTCGCTGTAGGAGCAGCATCGTGAGGAGCCAGTCGACGGTGACAGGGTGCGGAGGGTGGCGGTGGGAAAAGAAAAAGATAGGACATCAAAACAGTCAAATGAGAACAATAAGCAATCGTGATTGCTCAAAAAAATGCAGCCAAATGACTTTTAGGGGTCAACACAATGCAAAATAAAAAAAACAAAAAAAAAAAACGACAACTTGTCAACTTTTCTTACTTTTACCTTTTCTTACCTTGTTTTCGGTTCGATTCTTTTCTTTAAAGCATTTTAGCTAGCACTTTACCATAGAATGTAATAAAGTAACTAGTTTAAAGACATTTCAAACCAATTTACCGCTACTGTGAGGAAAAAAATTCAAATTTCGAATGGTGTTTGATTTCTTACGAATACCAGCCATTTTAAAGTAATAATTACAATATTACGGAATAAATAAGCAAAAAAAAAAAAAAAATGCAGCCAAATGACTTTTAGGGGTCAACACAATGCAAAATAATAATAATAAAAAAAAAAAAAACGACATATGATATTTTTAATCACGAATTTATTCGAAAATATTTGAGTGTACGATGACTTTTGTGGCATATCATTTCTCTGTCTCTTCGTTTTTTGACCCATTTCAAAAAGAAGATCCGTCAATATTTTGAAAAAACTAATGTTTTATTTAGAATGACGTAGAAATGATGTGAAAAAATATTGAACTTCATATTCGAATTCAGTTTCGCGTTATTTTGGTTTTACTAAAAAATTTCAAAGTGTACGAACACTTTTGGGAGCCACTGTATAGTTTTTTTAATTTGCATTTTGTTCTCAAATTCTACAGAAAAAAATTGTCATTTTCATTATTTTTTTCTTTTAAATCTTTAACGCCGCGAAGGATTTCTTTTCGTTATATAAGTAAAATCAAATTGGCTGCTTGTTTTCTAAAAAACTGGGATGTTTACTCTGCTCCCCTCCCCCCTCCTGGAGACTATGGGCACTCTGATGGGAAAGTCACTCTGATCTTCCAAAAATTTCATAGCTCGGCAAATTTTGCCTGACGATTCTGCAAATTTGGAGACATAATTGAAATATTTAAGAGCCAGTTTTTATAAGAATCATGCAGGTCAGATACATGCCATTTTTGATTTCGCTAAAAAATTTACAGTGGCTTCTTTGAATGACTTTAGAAGACACATTTTTTTTTCCAAAAAAATTTTTTTGTGACCCACAAAAATTCCGAAATTTGGTCCCAACTTAGGATTTTTTTCAAATCGACATTTTTTAATATTCAATTATCTCTGCGATTTGAGCATCAGCAAAAGTAATCTTTGATTACAACATGATATTTAGTGCCTCAAATGAAATATATCGTAAATTTTATGACTGATCTTCAGTGGTCCCTGGCAGAGGTGTCTAAACTGTGCCGAAGAAAGTGAAAATGTGTAATGTTTGAGGCATCCTGGTTCCATGAACTGAAGTTCAACCCTAGTTTTTGCGAGCAATTTGTGTAGTGATATATATAAATTATTAAATAGGCTTATTAAATGCATGGTTAATGCTCAATGCTGCGAAAAAATTGCTGTTTTGTCATCAAAATATGATAAAAAGTGTACTTTTTAGGGGCTTCTACCATAGTGCACTGAGGCATAGGCGGCTCGTGCTGGGGGGCAGGGGGGGGCAACCGCCCACTCACTTTTAAAAGTGGAGGGGCCTTGCCCCCCTTTTCAAAGCTCAAAATTGACGATCGACGAAAAGTGACTTTTTCATTTTTTTTTACTTTAGGAAAGCGAAAAATTACATTTGAATAATTTCAGATAAACCAGCTAAACGACCGATATACCATCCTTCTTAGCTTCCTATCCTCTCCTTTGGCATTCACAGTTTTAAAATGTTTCTATAATTCCAAAAACAATCCCGTGAATTAACTTTAACTCGGCATTTCTCAACTTGTGCAATGCTCTCCTCGAGGGGTGGGGGAAGGGACGTTATTGTGTCTCTTGTTGAAAAGCGTCAAATGCGTTCGGATTACAAAGTTTTTTTTTTCTTTCTTTTGTATGACTTCTCTGAGTAGAAAATGGTGCGTACGACAGAGAGAGATTCCAAATGAACGGAGCAAAATAAGATAACGTAGTAAAACGTTTTTCATTTTTAGCACAAAGTATTTGACAATTTCTCCAGCCCTTTTAGTTAATGCAATTCAGGTTAGAACACTTGGCAAACTGCACAGATATACGGATTAATCGGAAACCAGCGCCATTTTTCTGATTATTTGTAATCGACAGATTTTACCCATTAATCGATTGAGATATCATTTTTCATTTTAAATTAATTAAAGCAATAACTAATTAAAGCAAGAAATTATGCTGAATGAGTTAAAAAACAATTAATACATGTATTTTTTTTCTTAAATAAGATTATTAGTAGCAATAAATAAATTCATAAAAATAAAAATATACAGAATTAAAACCAGTTTCTTAGTTTATTTTTTAAAAATAGTTTACTGAAATATTTTGCATTAAAGAAAATGTGACTGTGATTAGTTCTCCCCCTCCCCGTCCCCCAAGCGATTAATGGAAAACTACAATACAATCTCTCTCTCTCTTTTCTTTTTTTCAGTTATTACATTCAAAGTTTATACATACAGTTACAACGTACATTTAACAATTTTCCAATTTAGTACCTTTTTATTCAACAAAAACTTTGTATTATTAAAAAATTTTTGACTTCATAAAATTTAGTAAATATGCTTTATATTAAGTTTTTTCACAAAAATTAACGGTAAAGACATCTTAATTTAGTATATTAATCTGTACATATGTGCATGGAAGGTTGCACACGTCTCTTGTGTTAGTACTCAAATTATTTTCTGGTGGCGCCACTGCGGGATCCCTTGTCGCTCTTGGGGTTTTCCCCTCCCTCGACTCGTGGTGTGGCACCCTTAGAATTTACAGCCTAAATCCACCTATGACTGTGAACTGAATGTTTTTTTATCTGTTATGTTGTTAAAATCTAATGTTACTGCTCAATTATGCGAAAAAGAAAAAAGAAAAGAAGGGTGTTGCGCCCCGCCAACGCACTCACATCGCTTCTGCCCCCCCCCCCCACTTTTTTGAGGCACCAGTCGCTTATCACTGAGGGTCAGTATAGAACTTACTGCCTGCATTTCAAAGCAGTAAAATGAACTATTTAGTTTTCAATTCAATCAACATATCCGGGTTCAAACTTTCCTCCAGAGACTTCCAGTTACTATTTAAAAAACTAGTACGATCAAAAACTTACCATAAAAGAGTTATAGACTTGCAAATAGATTGATTATGCTTACTCGCATACTTTATAATATGATAACTGGAAGCAAAGTGAAAAAAAAAAAAAAAAAAAAAAAAAAAAAAACGGTTATTATTGCGGTAAAAACGTAAGTTATTTGTAATTTTTTTTTGAAGGTGTTTTGGGTATATTTTTAATTATTTTAATTCAGATGACTTCTTTTTCGTTTGTACTGTACATTATAGTTTGTTGACATTCGTTTAGGCTGTACGTTATAGTGACAAAAAATATTTTCTCCGCACTAAACTACCATGATAGCAAACAATTACTAAGTCATATTTTATTACTTATCATAAAAGCAGTACTATGACAGTATAAAACAAGGGTATAGTTGCCTAACTGACTAGTGGGACAATAAAAAAAAGCGAGACAAAGCATTGTAGCTTGAGTACAACTAAATGGATGCGAACTCTTATGCAATTTCCACATCTTGAATTGCCTTTTATGAGCTTGCAGAACCATTGCCCACAGTTATGTCACTTGTTTGTGAAAAGACATACACTCTAGTTTGAAATTTAGGCATCAAGTTCTATACTAGCCCTCAGTGAATTGAGATACAAGCCCCTAAAAAGTACATTTTTTTAACAGATTTTGATGTTTATAATTCACTTTACTTCTAGTTATCACATTATAAAGTATGAGAGTAAGCATAAACATTCTATTTGCAAGTTTCTAACTCTTTTATGGTAAGTTTTTGATCATGCTAGTTTTTTAAATAGTATCTGGAAGTCCCTGGAGGAGAGTTTAAACCCAGATATGTTGACTGAATTGAAAACTGAGTAGTTCATTTTACTGTTTTGAAATACCTACTGTGTTCTTGAAAAGAATTTGCTCACAGTTCTGTCACTTATTTGTGATAATATACATGTAGGAAATAAGCTGGCAACTAAATTATGTTCATTCCGTGCAACTCTGCCCTCTAGCGGGGAGTTCGATAAAGAGAGAGACGCCTGTTTATGTTCTACGATGGCGGACGTCTTTTTTTCCCGTGTGTGTTTTGTCTTGTGCTTTGTGTTGTAAATAATAAATATTATGTGTCGTCACCTGGTTGTAATTCTTTGCAACGGATCCCACACCCTACTGCAATGCAATGAAGAATACGATACGAGTATATCGTTCAAAACACCCCTAGACAGTGCCACAAATTCTACAAACTTGGGGGCCCGCCCGGGATATGATGACTCCGAGAAATAAACCGAACGAGCTCTTCCTCATCGATGCCCACATTCAATTTAAATTACCGTGCCGCAAAAAGAACTGTTCATCATCGATATTCCGTGCCAAGTGCAAGCAGATTTCCATCGCCCTCGATAAAGTGAATGCTGTGTTAATAACGAAACAGAAACATCCATCATCTATGTTACCTGCCAAGTACCTAATACTTGCAGATTTTAAGTGGTCTTCAAGTGAAATTATCGTGCTGCATTGCAGAAAAAGAACTGTTCCCCGTCGATGTTCTTCGAGTACCAATTGCGTGCAGATTTCTACCGACCTCGCCCTCGTTCAAGTGATTACATTGCGCCGTATTAAAGAAAAAAAGAACTGTTCCCCGTCGATGTTCTTCGAGTACCAAGTGCTTCCAGATTTCGACCACCTTTCAAGGACAATAAGAACACTTCGTTTCTCATATACTTCGTAGTTAAGTTCGTGAAAAACTTTTAAGCAGCACCGACTAAAATATTGGTGAAATGCATGCATTCTATTTCTTAGTTCTTAAACTCGCAATCATTCAGAGTTAATTTGTTTATTCATTTGATTTATTCTTCGTATCATTAAGTGTTTAAGTCATGTGAATATTATATCTGTCCGAGAAATTAGTGTGAACGATTTCGAAAATAGTATCGGTATTTATTTCTGTTTTCAAATGCTGTTCCGTTATCGAAATAGTATCAAAAACAAAAAAGAAAGAAATGTTCCCCGGGTGTTAAATTTACTTTTAGAACATGCTACGCTAAGATTTTCCAGACGAGAGGGGGGAAAGAAATGAGTTCGTGTTTTATATTTTTCTTTTTGCTTTCGGATCATTTTGATATTTATTGCCTAGCAATTAGTTTTGGTGAAATATTGCTTTTATATTGAATTGCTTACTTTTTCATACAGTTGGTATTTTTTATTATATGAAACAATTATTCATCGTGTGCATTTGATTTTAGAAAGAGAATTGATTATTGCTATGAATATGTTTTTCTTTTACAGTATTTGATATTTGTATTTATATTTTAATTTATTTTTAAAGTTTTCGTAATTACATGGTTCCAGTTAGTGTATCTTCATTTCAAAGGCCCTTTTTCTAAAAACCGTCACGAATTCACGTAACTGTTCTGACAAAATGGCTTTTCTACTGCGTTATAAGAAAGCAGAATTGTTCGAGTTAACGAAAGAATTAGGATTAACGGTTGAGGCGGATGCCACTAAAGTTAAGATAAAGAAAATGATTATCACCGACCCCAAATATGTTGAAGAAGATGTAAAAGCTATGATCGAAGCTATTTTGCAAGAAAGCGCCGATGCAGAAAAAATCCGACTAGAAGAAAGGGAACTTGAAAAATTAAAAATATAGGAAGAGAAAGAACTTGAAAAATTAAAAATACAGAAGGAGAGGGAACATGAACTAGCAAAGTTAAAAATACAAGAGGAGAAACAGTATGGACTTGAAAAAAAAAAAAAAGAATACGAGAAGAGAAGGAATTTGAGCTTGAGAAATTAAGAATACAGGCGCAACACAAAATAAATCCAGATAGTTCTTCTGAAAATGCCTCAACGCCGACTAAATTTGTTCATGAAACGTTCCACAAGTTTAATATGAAAGACGATATTAGCTTAAACCTCACTCTATTTGAAAGACATGCTGAACTAATTTTTTTGCCGAAGAAAGACTGGGTCCAAAAACTTATAGGATTGATACCGCTAGACGTTGCTTACATGATCGCCATGGAACCTACCGAAAAAGCAAACGATTACGACCACGTCAAAAGCCTACTCTTAAAACGATTCAAATTGTCTCCGGAAAAACTGCCCCAACTATTTGTTTCGCATCGAAAAGTCACCGAACACACATGGTCAGATTATTACCATGAATTGAAAACATATTACGAAGGATGGATTTCAGGCTTGAAGATAGAAACGTTTGAGCAACTTAATGATCTAATTATAGCTGATCAAATGAAGAGAAAGGCACCGTACGAGTTCAAGGAACACTTTCTAGATCAATGGTCCACCATTAATTCACCTGTTAAATTAGCAAAGAAATTTGAAGAATATGAGGACGTACGAAGGACATTGAAGCTGAAGCCGTCCTATTCGTTTGAAAGAGAAAAATATGAAGATAGAGAAGTTAATAAGTTCGAGAACTTTTCACGTAACCCAGAACATTTTAGGAACGAAAATAATAGGAACGAGAGAAAACATTTTCAGACGAATCGAGGTCCATATACCGAGAGAAATAATATCCCGAGGCAAGTGATATGTTGTTACTGCCGAGCACCAGGTCATTATGGTGTAGACTGCCCAAATCGCCCTAACATTAATCGGAAAAATAACAAGTCTCCATGGTGCAAACTTGTTCTTAAACTTCGCTAGAAAAAAGGGGGACAAGGAAAATTACCCCGAGGAATAACATTTTTAATGCATTAATCGACAATGGTAGTTCCGTCAGCCTAATACGCAAAGATATCCAGCAAAAAAAAAATCATAAAAACCTCCGAACTTTCGAAAAAACCAATTGTACTGTCCGGCCTAGGTAAATTTCAAGTAAAGACTAAAGGGTATTTTCAGGAAGAGTTTGAATTAGATGAAAAAAAAATGTACTTTGACATGGCATGTTGTTCCTGAATGGTATTTAAATTTTCAGGCGATCATAGGTTCAGACATTTTAGAACAAGCATCAGTCTTACTAACAAAGAAGATCTTCATGTGCGGGAACTGTTAATGGAAGAACTGGAAGACGCTCGAAATCTACTCCGACAAGAAGCAAAGAAAAATATCCAGAAAATTCAGGCTGAAAACAAAAGAACGTACGATAAAAAGCGTAAAAAAGCTCCAGTATACTTAGAGGGAGATTTAGTGGCTATCCAACGGACGCAGTTCGGAACTGGTCTAAAATTACGGCCGAAATTTTTAGGACCGTACAAAATAAAAAGTGTTAAATCAAAAGATAGGTATTGAAGTAGAAAAAGTAGGTAACCATGAGGGCCCTAACTTAACGATTTCATCCGCTGACATGATGAAATACTATTCACGAATTTAGGATTGTGTTTCATTCTTTTTGGTTTGTTGTATTGACTTTCGTTGTGATTTATATAAAGCTTAATTATGTTTATTTTCATACATCGAAACTTTATGTCAGTCACTGAGGCCTTCCTGCAGGATGGCCGAATCTGTAGGAAATAAGCTGGCAACTGAATTATGTTCATTCCCTGCAACTCTGGCGGGGAGTTCGATAAAGGGAGACACGCCTGTTTATGTTCTGCGATGGCAGACGTCTTTTTTCCAGCGTGTGTTTTGTCTTGTGCTTTGTGTTGTAAATAATAAATATTGTGTGTTGTATGTCACCTGGTTGTAGTTCTTTGCAACCGATCCTACATCCTACTGCAATGAAGAATAGGATACGAGTATCGTTCAAAATATCCCTAGACAGTGCCGCAAATTCTACATACATACTCTAGTTTGAAATGCAGGCATCCAGTTCTACATTGACCCTCAGTGCACTGAGATCAAGGCTCATGAAAACGGCACGTTTTAGCATTTTTCGATACAAGAACTGCCATTTTTTGGCAGGGCAGAGAGTGAGCCATGCAACTAATGAGGGTATTGAATAATTCATATATTCTCTTACACAAATTACGAACAAAAACCATGGTTGAGCCTAAATGCAGGGAACCAGAGGGCCTCAAACATGGCACTTTTTCGTCTTTTTTGACAAAGTTTGGAAACCCCTGAAAGCATTGGCGTCGTCAGCTGAAATTTATTGGGGGGGGGGGGGGCATTTTGACTCTGTCATTTTCAAGTTGCATTAAGAAAAATTCGTTTATATATATATATATATATATATATATATATATATATATATATATATATATATATATATATATATATATATGTGTGTGTGTGTGTGTGTGAAACAAAAACTTGACATCAAATAGAATTGGATTTACATTTGATACAATACTTTCAAAGGTTTACATCTTGATTTACATAATTACACAATAAGAAAAAACATTAAATACCAACAGATACATTTTTTTCTAGACTGCACATGGAATACGAATATCCGTGCTATTTTTTGTGATCAATTTCGTCCAAGATGTTTTTTGTGAACGTAACATAAAACAACATGATTCAACCGCTTTTGTGTCATAGTCGACCTTAGATACAATTTCAGCTTTCTCAGCGCAATGAAGCTTCTTTCAGCTTTACACGACGAAGGGCGGCACACGAAGAGTAGCCGCACCAAATTTTCAACATTTTGAAACAGTGGACAATTGAATTAACCGTTCTTAATGAATGAAATCATCAAAAACGAAATCTAGCTTCATTGAATCAGCCGCTTTATGGAATCAAAGCTGTTTAGAACAAAGTGTGACTCATATATAAGCCGCGACAACTGTATAATTAAATTTTATATTACATAGTGATAAACCCTGCAGTTCTAAGTTCTTGGCACAAGTTGGATTCGAAAGAGTTTAATTTGATGTTTTTTAATTAAAAAATTAAAGTATATAATTCACCCTTATGACATTCACGAACCTACGAAAAACACAAATACAAAAATAAAATCCTTCATACACTCAATGCATAAGCAACCAAAAAACAGCAATAGCCATGCCCATGTACTCGTATATACCTTAATTTTTGATTTCTCTAAGTCAGCGGGGAAAGTGCCCCTCCTGATCCTCTTTAAGTGATAGGCCTGCCTTGAGAGGCACACCCCACAGATTGAAAAGTACTGGCCTACACAGAGAACAAACAGCATTTGGTGCATAATTGAATTCTGATCAGCGGACGATGGGAAAGAAATAGAGAAATGAACTGCTTTTTTCTGACACGTGACAATAAGTTTTAAAATGGTTCTTTCAATAAAATTTGTTCAGTAAAGCAGGATTATTAATGGATAATTTTCTGTTAAGCTTTAATAACTAAAAGGAGTATTATTTATTCCATTAAAATTTATAAAAGATGAAACATTTCAAAAAAAAAAAAAAAAAAAAGAGAGAGAGAGAGAAAGTTGAACGCATTAGCTCGGATAGGACTCATAATGTCAAAATATTGACTGTAAAGCATACCTGATTAACAGGCATGCAGGGGCTACTCGATAGGAGGTCACTGTGAACTTTCATAAACTTTCCTTTCCCAGAAAATTCTGACGAGTCTTCAAATTTCGAAGTTTTTTGTGAAATATTGCATTAAAAGGAGATTCTTATTAGATAGTGATGTGGGTAGTAGTGATGTGGGTAATTAGGAATTTCATTCAGAAAATCGAGAAATAACCTAATCTGAATAGTATAAAATCGGGGAATCCATGCATGATACACTAAACAGAATAGTACTTACCTATCACGGTGTTTTGACTTTTTAAAAATGGTTCCGTGGATGTTGTTGATGATTCAGTAGTTAGAAATGACTCAGGTTCATTTGACGTAGAAGGTTTGCTACATTTTCCCGTTTCAAGTCACCTATCCATAGCCGTAATCGAATATGTAAAAAAAAGTATTTTTACCAAAAATGGAGCGCTCTTCAGGTCACTTACTCTCAAGGAGACTAAAAGACAATATGAAATTATTTTTGTTTTTGTCGGAACGTTTCCCAATAGGGAAGCTCCTTTTATTTCTGTTTTTTTTTTTTTCTGGTCATCTTGCGCTTCTTTTTTCGTTGGTCTATCGGAAGTGACATCACAGTATCCATCGTTATGCTGACTTACGATTTGCTTTTGAAATTGCACGTTCATTTTTAGACTCCTCCTCTTTTTTTTTCTGTAACGTAACGCTTTTTTGGTCAAATTTGAGATGCCGCAAGCACATTTGAGAAACCGCGCTTCGGTAAGGTACTTTGAAGCCACGTGTTGAATAATGACAAACACATGACACGTCCTTTCCCTTTCTACCCCAAACTTAACCTTTGACCAGCTAAGTGGTTCTCTAAAATTTTGAGCATCCTTTGGCCAGGGTGTAGTTGCCAGCTGCAAAAAACCGCCAAAGAGGTCAGGTGTCTCATTTTGTTTGGGTAACGTCGGGGTCGCTATAAATTGAATCGAATCGGAGAAACAAACACTGCCAAACTTGAAACAGAAACCTGGAAGCGCCGAGAAACGAGATAAGAAAGAAAGGGGCAGAAACTCAGATCCCCGTCTGACTTCTGTTGAGTCGTAAAAAGGGGGGGGGGGGAGTTGTCCATCTAGTTTCAGTATCTTAAAGTTGTCCCCTTGTTTCCCCCTAAATAGCAACAAATACGCTGGAATGACTTTCAAGCAGGGCTGTGGAGTCGGAGTCATTAGAAAACATTCCGACTCCGACCTTCTTTTTTACTTTCATTTTCACTGACTCTCCTTGCATTTTTTAAAAACTGACTAGCAATTGGTTCGATTACATGTATAAAAAGCTACTAATGAGAAAATAACTGCGATTATGGCAATCAGCTAACTTAAGTGCTTTCCGAACTTTCTGTAGCCGTCCCCTAGTTTGCTTGCTTTTTAACTTAACAAATAGCAACTGTCAGCAACTGCCTAACATTTTCAAGTAATCACTTTCAAATAAAAGGAGAAATATAGTGTTTTGTTCAATCTCAGTTATAAAATAGTTAAAGGAAAGTAACAATTTAGTAAGTCGAGGCCCGTAGCTCGGGCGGAAACTTTTGAGAGTGTTCGGCAAATTTGCAAATAAGTTCTGGCATAAAAGCACGAATCTAAAAGATCCGATGAATTTTTTTTTTTTGTCAATACCATTTCTATATGCTTAATTCTCCATAAAAAGTATGGAACAAAATAAGTGTAATTGATTTCTTGGTTACAACTCTCAATAATTGCAGTTAATCTTTAAATCTTCATATTAAGGTTAATTATAAAGCAGACTATAAAATTTAAATTAAAAATTTAGCAAAGAAGAAATGTAGGTATAGCAAAATCTATTCGTACAAATTTGTATACCGCCGCATTTTGTGCAAAATTTGCTCCTGACGTATATGTGCCTTACTTTCGTTGAAATTGAAAAGTTAAATATAATTTAAAATATGTTCCAAGAAAATTTTCAGAATTAAAATATTTATATTTTTTACAAACTCTGAAATTAACTTTGGGTGTCACCTACCAGATGAATCACCCGGGGCAAACCCCCTTCTCAAGAACTTAGACTTAGAAAAAAGCTTTTTTTCTTTCAAGTTGCAACTTTCAAAATTTGAAAGCACACGATTTTATCAACATGTATTTGTTAAACATTAAAAGGGGGCAAATTACAAGTAATCCTTTTAAATTATTGAAAAAGAAAGAAATGGTATTTTTAAGTCATCTCACTTTGAACTCGTAACTATTGGAAAATTTGATTTTCTAATTGAATTTCTGACGTTGTATGCATCTTACGTTTACAATAAAATACAAAATGCGAAATTTTCATGGAAAATAATTAATATTTCAATCTCTGTTTGTGGTTTTTCCCCCTTCCTGAAGGAGGAGAGGGAATTGAAAAAATACAATAAAATAAAAATAAAAAAATCTGGAGTTGGAGTCGGGCGTTTAAAAAATCCAGGAGTTGGAGTCGGTCATTTTCCTTCCGACTCCGCAGCCCTGCTTTCAAGCTGGGGAGGCCGGCGACACGACTATGGATGGCTGACATTGCACTCGGGAGAAGGTGTCCCCTTTCTAGCATCCTCCACTGAAGCTCGTGTGCGCAGAGAGCAGAGCAATGGTTTGTCATTGGAGTTCACTTTCCGACTTTCTGTTCACTATACACATCACCTATTTTGTTTTTATTTAGTTCTTTTTTTTTCGCTGTTCATTTCGTTTTATTTGATATGAATTAAACATGGTCAATTATGTATTATGCAACTGTTTAAAGTCTTCAAAGCAAAAATAATTTCCCCAAAATAATAAATTTCATCTTGACAATTATCGAGGGGGTCCGATTTTCAAATATTGAGGGGGTCCGGTCCTCAAATATTGGGGGGGTCCGGACCCCTTGGACCCCCCCCGGCCGAGACGCCCATGCCTGAAAGACTGTTACTGAAGGTCAGTCACAAAATTTACGATATATTTCAATTTAGGTACTAAATTTCATATTGTCAACACAAGAATTTTTTTGGCTGATGCTTAATACACAGAAATAATCGCATTTTAAAAAACGCCGATTTGGAAAAACCTCTACGACGGGCTCCATTTAACGAATTTTTACAGGCCCCTCAAAATTTTTTTGGAGGGAAAGAAAAAATACGTGTTTTCTAAAATCTTTAAAAGAATACACCATAAAAATTTGAGCTAAATCAAAACTGGTGTATATCCCCATTTCTTATAAAAAGAGGCCCATTTCTTATAAAAAGGCCCAGTTCTTATAAAAACTGGCTCTTAAATGCCTAAATGCAACTATTTACTACAGATGTAAGTACATGTGTGCTTATCCATAATTTATCATTCAGGAAAGTTTGGAGTTCCATTCTCTCGTCCCAAAAATTTAATTTCGGGGCGCCCCTGCTGGTGTTGATCCTACTGATGATTCTCCTTCGTTTAAATTGAATTTAAAGTCTCTGTAATTAGCAAAAGGACTAACACCTTTTACTTCAATCTTGTGCAGACTACGATTATAGAATAGATAAAGGGATATCGCGATGTGCCCTCTTCATTTGTAGATGGTGCCAGTATTTTTTCCAGAGAACTTAGTTTTTTTTATCAGCCGCTCCGTTGCAAATATTTTTCTCATTTTGATTTGGCAATTTTGCGCCACTCAAAATTTTTTACTCCGTGCCGGGGCATGGACTGACGGAGTATTAGTCCGGCCCTGCCCTCTCTTCTCGGAGCCTCTCAGCAAAAAACGCGACCCCTTAATCTAGAAGTTCTAACTGAAATTCTTTTATAAAAGAACTTCCCAGAAAACTTGGTTGGTACAGTCTGTGTCGCGACCCCACCACCCTCCTTACATAGGCACCCTTGTTTCAGCTCTTGTTATTAGAGTAAATTTGTGAACTATTTATTTATCTGAGGAGATATCATTTTCGGGCTTATTGGCATTGGTCTAATTGGAGTAGAAATTCCAGACGTTTCGGCTTGCTTTGCTGCAGCCATCATCAGTGGTTTGAGTTTGGTGAGACTGATTCCTGGCTTCGGCGGCTCCGGTATTTAAGCAAACTGCTGCTGCACTGCTGGTCCTGATTGGGAGGCGTTCTCAAGCCGCTGGTGGAATAAGGTTCCTGATTGGATGAGATTCGAGCTGCTGGGTGATCCTGGTACCTGATTGGATGGATTCGCAATCCGTGGTGGCTACCGGGCTCATCCAATCAGAAACCGGTAGCCACCACGGCATGTGAATCCCATCCAATCAGGTACGAGGATCACCCAGCGGCTTGAATCTCATCCAATCAGGAACCTTATTCCACCAGCGGCTTGAGAACGCCTCCCAATCAGGACCAGCAGTGCAGCAGCAGTTTGCTTAAATACCGGAGCCACCGAAGCCAGGAATCAGTCTCACCAAACTCAAACCACTGATGATGCCTGCAGCAAAGCAAGCCGAAATGTCTGGAATTTCTACTCCAATTAGACCACGGCCAATAAGCCCGGAAATGATATCTCCTCATATTCACGCCGGCCGTGAAAGCCTTAAACAGTATTTATTTATCGAAATAGACAATGGCTGTCTTCATTGCAGGTCTTAGGAAGCAGACACTTATGCTAAAGATGGCCTATACATTTTTTAGAAATGACGTCATATGAAAATATTATACAACACTTATGCAGTCATAAGATGCCTCGTGCTTAGTCTCAGCTTAATTTTCAAATAGGAACTTACGTATGCTACATCCCGCACTTTCATTTTACGTGCTCTTTCTTTACCTGTAAAACGGAATTAAAAGTATTTACGCATAAAGAGAATTACTGAAGACTCAAACTCCCGCACTGGTTTTTTAGATATAAATCCTTGTATTCTGATAACCTCCCCATTTAAAAGGTGCGCTACTACTTGAAATAGGATTGTTTGGGGTGGGGGCCCCATAGTTAAGCTCTCGGCAGCCCTTTTTAAGTAAAATGCCATTGTGGAGTGTTGCATCATGCAAATGATTTAAGTCTCCACTCAAATATATTTTTAATGATTTATTTTTTTTATAAGTTCGTTACCAGACTATCTTCAAAATTTTATTGTTTAAAAACACACACATAATATTTATTGCGTTTCTCGTTTCAATGAAAAAATCTCCTTCGCATTCTTATTTGCTTTTTCTTTTAATCGTAATATTATGCTTTAATTTACACATGAACGTCATCTTTGGCAGAAAGATTTTCTTTTATATCTAGAGCTTTTTCGGAGGAGGGATCAGGGTGTACACTGCACCAATGAAATTTTTACGTTTTTTTTTTCTTTTTGGAGACTTTGTTCTTGGAAAGAGGGGGGTTGGTGCGCCGTATTATTCAAATGGGTTTGCTTTTTCAAAGAAAAACTGGCTACCAGGATGCCGAGCTGCACTAACACGCTACAATGCGATAAAAAGCATCGACATGCCATGTGGTTACGCCGTGCGTACGACAAAGTCCTTTTCACATAGGAAAATGCTGTCTCGGAACTCAGTATTTAATATTTCAACGTTTTGCAGCGTACGAAACCTGGGCGCTCAATATGCTCGGCACCCAATGTTCCCGGCGCCTAATATGCTCGGTGCCCAATGTTCCCGACGCCCAATATGCTCGGCGACCGATATTTCAAGCGCCCAATATGCTAGGCGCACAATGTTCCCAAAGTCCAATTGACGTCGCCCAGGTTTCCCATTTTGACCGTGACGTCCTCAAATCCGGTCTAGGAAGATTGGGCGCCGCATATTGGGCGCCGAGCATTTTAGGCGCCGGGAACTTTGGGCGCGGAACATATTGTGCCCAGTATTCCCGGGGTCTAAAATGCTCGTCGGCGCCCAATGTTCCCGGCGGCGAATTCTGAAACGCCCTCAATGCTTACGTTACGGTAGCTACCGGTTAGTTAATCACGTGACAGCTAATGATCACATGCTCTAATCAACTGCTTAGAATGGTAACCGGTTGATAATAGAACGCTGTGGTTAGTAACCGGTCGACCGGTGAGGTTCGTCGAACGCAAGGAACGCTTGCGTTCGACGAGCTCAACTGGTAGCTACCGGTTAATCGATCACGTGACATCTAATGATCACGTGCTTCAATCAACTAATCAACATATTAATACGGTAACCGGTTGATGATAGAACGCAGCGGTTAGCAACCGGTTGCTCAGTGGTCGACCGGTTAGGATCGCCGAACAAAACCAATTACAGTACATTGGCGAAATGAGAAATAAAAACGAGCGCGTTCTATTAAACAGCACGGTAACCTGGATACATTTTAAGCAACCCCGAGTAAAATGTAAACAGAGCCGCCCTTTTAAATTGTGAGGTAAAAATTGCAATGCGAAATATTGCTGTTTAAAGTTTTAGTTCGTTTTAATTTCACGATTTACCGTTTTTGTGTTGTGAAATATTTCCGTTTTCGTAGGGTTTCTTCTGAATCTTAATTTACGTCTGTATTGTTGTTATGTTTGGAAAATTCTACTTGCTGTAAACATTCGCAATAAACTCACATTGAAAGAGACGCAGAACAGATTTAAACATGGTAGATAATACTTGCTGTTTCAAAATGAGTTTCTTTGACTGTTGATTTTTTTTATATTCTTGAGAATAGTAACTGAAATACGATCTGAGTGTGCTTCTCTTATGTTGTTGATGTTTTAATTTATTGGTTTTCTCTGAACAATGTTGAAGATTTTGGTTAATTCATAAAGTTTTTTAACAATAAAATGTCGTGAGAAAATCTGTAAAAAATACTACCATTTAATGATCTAAGAAATACATTTTATCTCAGGAAAGAATATAACCCTTTTTATTTAATTTGTAATTTCACCTTCATCTGTCTCAGTTTTTAGTTTTATAAAAAAAATAAAAAGGGGAAAGGATGGGTGGGAAGATGTTGAGTCACTGCTCCTATGCTCTGTGGGGCTCGTGAGAATTTGAGCGACCAGTGTCAGCCTTTTCACACTCCTCCCCTCCTCCCATTTCCTAAAAAAAATTGAAATGACACGTTTCTCTACCACCAACTACTCGCAATCAGTAGTCATTGGCCCCAGGAACTGTAAGCTGTTCCATTTCGATTGTTTTATGCTCCGAGCTTATGTCACTCCTTAACTGTACTAAATCATTGTAGTCTAATAGGTGTGAGTTCATTTGTATGCTAATGATAATAATATAATCAGAGCTCTAAAAAAATTTTTTTTGGCCTTGTTAATTTTGCCTGAATGAACTGATAATTGATAACAAATTGCAGATTGCACCAAAATCTTAATTATATTAAAATGTTCCCTATCAAAGGAGTTTACAGCAAATATTGTATAACTAGCCTGCGTGCCCGGCGTTGCACGGGCTACTTAAAAAATGAAAGAGCTGTTCAATTGATGTTTTTGTATTATTCTGACATCAGTTTCTAAAGCGCGAAGGAGTAAATAATTACGCGTAATGCAAGGTTTGCAAAACACCAGTAGAGCATATTTTTGGCAAAAACCTCTTTAACGTTAATCATATTTATCAATAATACAAGTTATGAGTATTTTCAATTAGCACAAAACATAAAAATATATGCATTCTCAACTATAATATGTGCTCACTTTAAACTGAATTAAATCTGATAGAATATATCTGAAATATTTATGTACAATTACAATCAGCTTTTTACATAAAATGACACACACTTTTTTTGTTGATTACGTGAAACTAAAGCACCAAGACTTATTAAATACCAATAAGTATTAATTTAATATCAAGCCATCAGATTCCAATTAAGCTTTAGTTAAAATCGTTAAAACAATCTTTTTTGTTCAACTTTGTTTCACTTAAAGAAATCCAAACAATCTTAATTTAACGTGTTCTTTTAACGATACAAACTGTATTGCAAAAATCGAAACAGGAAGGAAAAAGAGATTTATTACAATTCGAAAACTCACCCATGTGACGGAAAAAAGTCCAACAAAATAAACATAATTAGTCGCACATCCTAAATGTACCCAAATATGAGGCCGGTGAATAATAAACTTACACTACAATCAATAAACATAGCTAAAGAAACATTTTTCATATGCTGAAAAGAGTTAAGAACGTTGAATGTGAAAAAATAAGAAAGGACAGACGATAAATGTCCAAATAGAGCAACCAATTTTAAACTAATTAAAAATGAAATTCTAGATGGAAACGTTGTTTTAAGATTTGGACAGCAGCCAAAAAAATCTCTTGACACAATTATTAGAATTTTATTTGCTCACCCATATGCAAAATGGCAACAAGAAAGAAATAAAAATTCCTGAATAGCGTTATGTTAATTAACGTTTTAATTAATATCTCCGTTAATTAAAGTCGTGTAATTATGAGAATGGTCCTATTGTTTTCTTTGGAAAATTTCGAATTGATCGGTATCTCGTTTGACTCCCGATTCGCCGTGGTTCTCGAGAAGATCGATCTTCAGACAGACAGACAGACGGACGCGAACAGATTTTAATATTATAGTGGATTGACTTTGAATTCATAGCACCTGTGATAGTTAAGTTAGAGGGGGGAGGGGAGCCAAAGTGGGTGCCCTTGGCTAGTGCATTCTTGCACCCTTTGAACTTGTTCGTTTCCGTTTTTTTTCCCTTACATTCATGGCATGTGAAGCAATCCGGAAAACTTGCAGAAGGGGTTGCTATTCATATTGTATTGTAATTAACTCTGAATTTGGAGCACTTCAGAAGTGATTGGTAGTCGGGGGAAAGGGGGGGGGGAGTCTCTTGAGCCAAAGTAAGCACCCTACAACATGTGAGCCACCCATGTTTTTCTTTTTAAGGTTCAAAGCAATCCATATAAGTTTTCAGAAGGAGCTTGCAGTTAATTATTCTTGAATTATAAATAATTTTGAATTCAAGGCACTGTGGAAGTGGAAGGAAAATTGGGGGAGGGGCCAGATCTGAAGCCTAAGTGAGCGCAAGATATGGCACGTTTCTCCATGACATTCAATCGTCTTCTCAACTTCATACTTTGTGCAGAATAGGGAGCTGAATAAGATTCAGTGCAAAGGGTTGTGATAGCCCATGGTGCCCCTACCAATCCTTACGCCCTTAGGAATGAAGAACCTTTCAACAGAAGACATTTTGACAAAACCTTATTCTTTTCAGTCCTCCATAAATATATCACTTAGATTCCAAGCTAGGCCCACTATAGTTGGGGCAAACCTAACCTGGGAATATTGTGAAGGCTACGCAAATCCTAATCACAGCATTACAGAGCTGCCGGTTAGGTTTACACCAGGCAGACATGGCCTCTTGTTGACCCCGTCGAAATTTAAACTTCCTATAAGCAGGCCTGTCATTTAGGAGGGTCAATTGCCTCACCCCTAGCTTTGAGAAATTAATGTTACATATAAGGGGTTGTAGTTTCTGCAATAAAATTTGCATTGAGTAAACACCCTCTCCCACCCCTCAAACCCTGGAAAAATTCGAAATGACAAGCCTGCTTATACGAAGTATTAGCAGTTCAGGAATACTAAGAAATTAAGAATTTCTGTACTTATTCATGTCTTGAGCAAACCAATGTGATTTTAGCCAATTGTAATAATTACTGTGAATAAGAAACAATTACCTTTTCACAGATTATAGGTAGTTCAAGTATTTGGTAAATATTCACTTCAAATTACTTCAGAGTTACCAGAAGATTAGTTTTCAGTGGCTGATTTATGGGTTTAAGAGGCCCATTGAAATATATTTTTGGGGACCCCTTTGTCTGTAATTATCATCATAATTGGCTGGATAGCCCATTGCGAGCCTTGGCCTTTTTCAGGAGATCCCGACAGGCTGTCCTCCTCTTTGTCGTTGACCTCCAGTTTTTGATTTTAATGAAATCAAAATCAGAGTCAACACAGTCGACCTATCTTGTTTTTGGTCTACCCATTGGTCGCTGTCAAAATGGGACCGCACTAAAGACCGTCAACGCAGCTCTGTCATTTTCCATTCTTGAGAAATGACCAGCCCATCGCATTGTTTAGTTTGGTAAATTTCAAAATATTAATATTTCTAAAAAGTTTATTAAGTCTTTGTCTACCATAGAACTAAGTAAAAAAAAAAAAAAAAAAAGGCTGCAATTTTGAATCATCTTTATAGCCTTATGGTCCTGGGAGCCCCTTACAATTGCAACATGGTAGATCTGCCATTCCATCTTTAGAATTTTTTTTTTTTTTTTTTTTACTTGTCTTGATGCTGTCCTAGATATTTTGGTCTAAACTCGGATTTTTTTAATGCAAAACGAAAATACATCATAGCTTCAGAACAACAGTAACATACCTAGTCACAGATATAACACTAAGATATCTTACTGTTGCTTTGAGGGGAAAATATAGGGATTTTTTTAAAGAAACACAACCGAGATTTTATTAGTATTTAAAATAAATTGATATGATATTCCGCTATCATTCTTTATTTTCAACTTTAACTTTTTAATCACCAGTAGGATTGCAGGAAAGGTAGGAAAAATTCTTAATATTTTTTGACTGTTCCACAACCCAACTTGATTTTAACTCATAAGTAATATGCACTTTAATATTTTTCGGAAAATATAAAAGGAATATCGTCTGCAATTTGAATTAGGCGTAACTTCAACGCACAGAATAAGAATCAAACTGAAGTATATTTACGAATTAAAATACATTGAATCAATACTGAATTAAAAGAAATGTCAAATATATCCTAAAAAATTCATATATTTTTTACATTATATTAGTCAACAATATAACATTTTTTTAGTAACGCTAACAAAATTCGTGGCTTTTTCACAAAATAAGATTGTATGTGACAAAACATAAGTTTCAAGGATTTTAAATATAATACGAGTTAAAATATGAAAGCCATAACGTATGAAGATGAAGCCAAGCTTTCACGACTGCACAAGGAACATTTGTAAACAAAATTTATAAGTCTCAATACAAAATTTAACTAGCGTGTAATATCCATACACGACTTGCAACATTTAAAAACTTATACATATTGTGTTCAAATAATTGTTTAATTAGACCAAGAATATCGTTCAGAGTTTTAAAAATACAGAACTTTATGACAATCGCGACTATTACAATGAACTTTGTTTTCAAACGGACAGGTTGCAAGCAGAGGTATAGTGCCTAGAAAGAGTAGTGTGCCGATCGACGGGGAAAAAGTGAGGTCAGATCTGAGGAAAAACCAGATGGCGCTGCGCTCGAGGTGTACGTTATGCTCCTCAATCAGACTCGTTTTAAATCAGCGATTGCATGCTCATTTCGCAGTTTAAAAGCCCCGTCTTTCGGATTGAACGTATTTCTGCGCAAAAGACAAATTCTGTAACAAGTGCTATTTGTTACATGGGTGTTCATTTATTTTTTGAAGAATATAAAATTACCTTATGCTAATTTATCTTTAATGAAAATAGTAGACTATAAGGGGCCATTCATTAAATATGTAAGGGTCCCGAGGGGGAGGGGGGTTGGAAAAGCCTCTACGTACCTTTGGGGGGGGGGGGTCAAACTCTTTCTTACGTAATATTTTCCAGGTCGGTATTTCACATTAGAAATTGCGCGGTCAACAAGTGATTTGGCAGAGATTATGTTCCATATGCGTATGGAAGTTAAGAAACGTGTTAGGATAAGATGTTTTTTTATTTGTTTTACAAAGAATGAAGAGTGTAAAATATAATAAAAGAGTCGCATTATGTATGGCATGTTTTATTTTTAATTAATATTACATTTTAAAAAAATGTCGAAAAAACATTCAGTTTAGATTCTAACTTTTCAGTAACTATTTCTTTACGCAAAAAGTTAAATTTAATAATGTGAATTTAATAACGATTCCAGTGATGTAACGATTCCAAGATTTGTTATTTTATCATTTTGAAAAATGAAATGGAATCTTACGTAAGAATAGGGGGGGGGGATGAAAAATCTTACGTATCCTTACATGGGGGAGGGGGATCAAAAGTTGCCAAAATCATCCTTACGCAATTAATGAATGGCCCCTAAGTATTCAATAACTGCGCGTCTCTTATTTCTCTACTAATAATAAAACTGGTACCTTCAATCCCTCGCCAAGTGTTTAAATTTGCCACTTTTCTTAAAATTTCGGAGACTTAAATACCTTTTATCTCGATAACGGGGGACGATAACAAAAATAATTATCAATTTCGTACAGGATTTTAAAAGGCTAAAATTAAAAAAAAAATTTTTTTTTAAATATAACTTACGTGCTCGTTGATTCCGTTTGTCCGAAAGTCGAATGGTCGGTCGCTAACAGTTACCAGGCGTAGCGTTGCTAGAGATTTCCAACCTATTCTCCAGACCTATAAACTGTAGAGGTGATGCTACCATATACCGTGCCCAAGTCGGGCTCTTTCTCATTTAGGGGCCTCATTGACTCAGGGGTCGCTCCATTCTACTTTAAACTCATGCTGGCTACATGAATGGGGCTTGAGTCTCCCAAGTGTTTTTAAAACAACAACAAACTCCGCCCTAAGCCATCTCGATTGATTATACATTTGCCTTAAAGTATAAGTATCAAATTTTCAGTCAATTGTGTAAAATTTTGTTTTGAAAACATCCTTGTCTTTGTGTCTACTTCAATAATGATCTTTTTATCGTCAATATTATTTTCCACATAATTTTCATTATATACAAAAACTACAATATTTGGAGATTTTTTAAATTTCATACAAACCCAATATTCGTTAGGCAAATTAATATGAACAATTTCATTTATAATAGATTTATACGTGGTTATTTCAGTTTCATCTGCGGAAAGATCAAGTTTTATTTTTTTCAAACAGGGAACTTTTTCCTAACTGCATAATTCCTGATGGACCTTTTCTTTGGTAATTTTTTAGTAAAGTATGTTGGCAGACTTATGAAAATTGTCGGAATTGCCTCATCTTTAAAAAAAGTTTTTCCCCGAGGAATCAAAACTTCCTCACCATTTATAACATGCTTAAAATGCGTTTCAATAAAATGTTTTTCGAAATGCAGAGCACAAATTGAGCAGTATTTATCAAAAACTTTATCTAACCTGGGAATTAACGAGTTCCACTTTAGTTTTTCTTCATCTGCTGGAGCTTTAAAAAGCGCAACTTTTTCCTTGCATGTTTTGTACCCACTTTTGCACCCAGGTACGAAACAAGATGAAGCTTTATTTCTTCCAATGTTCAACTTTGATGTCTCCATTAAAAGCCTTAAACGCTGTTTCATGAAATATTCACAAAATAAAGGTAAAAAAGAGAAACGCGGAACTAAATTGTAACAAAATCCCGCGTCTACTAATGTAAACACCGCGAAATTGAACGTACATCTCGACCGCACTGCCATCTAGCGGTTTTCATACAATTTGTCTTCAAGAATCGTGGGGAAAAAAGCGTCGGTCGGCACACTACTCTTTCTAGGCACTATAGCAGAGGCATGTGCTTGAGCAGAGCATAAGCAACATTGCGCTCCGCAAAGAGCAGCACTGCGAAATTCTCGCCAACCATTTTGGCAGCTTCCGAATTTCGCCAATGCACTGTAATTGAGAGGGTTTCAAAATTCGCTTGCCGGCGCCCAAAGTTCCCGGCGCCTAAAATGCTCGGCGCCCAAAGTTCCCGGCGCCCAAAACGCTCAGCGCTCAAAGTTCCCGGTGCCCTAAACGCTCGGCGCCCAAAGTTCCCGGCGCCCAAAATGCTCGGCGCCCAAAACACTCGGCGCCCAAAGTTCCCGGCGCCCAATGTTCCCGGCGCACAATATGCGGCGCCCAATAGTTGGCGCCCAATCTTCCCATTTCGCTCAAATCAACCTTTGGCGTTATCAATCAAACAACCATAGCACTTAGCAAAAGCCGAGGCAAATTTTCCAAGTCATGTGACGCAACAACAACTAATGGTTGACTTTTTTTGCATGAAACTAGCGAAAAGAACCTGATTTGTCTCAATATTTTACTTATCACGTGACAAGTCGCAAGGAGTCTCTGCTTCACGCTGAACGTCTTCAGTCCTTTCATTTTATTTTTTCTCAATGCTGGAGAGAAGGAACTTAGTTTTTATTTCTCTCTTTTCCTATCTGAAGACTGCTCCTTGATGCCTAATGAAATGAAATCAAAAAAAGATATTGAATGATTCTCGTATTTGAGCTACATTTTTAGATGGTTTTCTTCACTTTTCTTATCACGTTTTAAATATTTGAGTAAAAAGGTAAAAAAAAAAGTTTATGATCTTATCTACTTTGCAGGTAATAGAATAAGTGAGTGATGTACATCACAAGTTATTGGGAAATTAATTATCGTCATTCTTTGATATCTATTCCACATGTGTTAAAGCTGTGGATTGTTTTATGTTTAAACTTGTAATCTGTAAACTATGTAGAAATTTATTTTTAAATTGTCTTGTTACGTATGATCGTTTAATTAACCAGTTGTTAAGAGTGATTGCTTTGGATGATATCAAATGAATATTCCAGTTTTTTTTCTTTTTTTTGGAGTTTCAAATAGGTTAAAAAACAGCAGTTTTACGATCATAGCTTGGTAGCAAAAAATATACATGAATTCAACCAGTGAATTCATTTTCTTGTTTTATATTTGAATGAAAAATAAATGGTATAAAATAAAGAATTGTTTAGCTCAGCATAGCCCTGAAGGGCTCTTGCGCCATTAAAATCAAATAAACCAACCGATCAACCAGTGAATAAAATGCTCAGAATATACAAATGAATATTTCTTTGACATTTAAAGTGGAAAATCAATGAGAAAAGAAAATATTGATACTGATAAAGAAGTTTTAAACATGTTGTCACAATAACTTATTTTACCTCATAGGGTTGGGTCAAATAAGTCACTGGTGGGGAAAATTAAGTCATGCTTTAAAAGCTTTAATTTCACAATTTACTGAATAGTAATTTTGTACTTTTATTCATTGGTGAGAAAGCATTGCATATAAACATTTCTAGAAAATAATATTGTCTCTGCTGTGGTTAATCTCAGGGTCATGAATGGCTTTCACTATTTATGATGCATCAGCAGTCAAAATATCATCTCTCTCCGGAAAAACAAAGACTTTGATGTTCTTTTTAAATTTCGTTGTATACAATTCTACATTGTAGGAAAGAATAATTGCATGGAAATACATACTTCTTTGACTTTTTTCCCTTGCCCTTAATTTTCCTTCAATCAAAAGTTTTAATGATGAACACATTCAAGCTTCTATTATTGAAAACATTAAATCTCTAATATCTTTAATTATATTAAATCTCTAATATCATTAATTACAAAGTATAAGTTTCTGCCAGTAGCGTATTTGGATGTAAAGCAGCCCAGGGCTTTTGAAACTGGCCGCCGTCTAGAGGTGTTGAGAATTACAGGGTTGGTAAACAAATCACAATTTTTTTTAATACTTAAACTGGATTTTTTTTTAAATTTAAATTAGCTTTATTTTTATTTAAATATTTTTTAAAAATAAATTATGTTCAAAATCATGAACAGAAAAGCAGGATTAAAGCTTTCTCATAGAGTTCGGAGATTTATTCCATTTGTTCTTAATTAAAAATCTTACCTACACATCAGATTTTATGAGTTTTCACTACGCAACAGCATCAGATCATCAAAAATAGAACAAGTATTGTGTAGTGACTGTATGTTTAATGAGCTGAGAACTTAGTCAAAAATTTCAATTACTCTTTGCATTACAGCCCCAGAGCCGTATGATGAAATAACGAGATCGCTCCTATGGCCCTAAGAATAAAAAAAAAGGTTTTTACTTATTTTGATATGAGAAAAAGTGCCGCCTCCCAATCATGCTATTGCCCAGTAAACCCATACGTAAATACAACACTGTTTTCTGCTAATTCTGCATATGAAATGATGTCTGGTGCCAATGATACTGTAAAATCCCGAAAGTAACCCCCCCCTATTTTCAAAACAAAACTTGTTAATTTCAGAAGGGGGGGTTATAATCGAGATTTTTTTGAAAAATGAGCCAAAATAATTGTTTTTAGTAGAATTATTTTTAGAGTCAGAAAAGAAATAAGTAAATAAGAGTTAATATTAATGAAGAGTGAGAAATTAATTAATAAAAACCTGTCCTAATTTTCAAGTAGTAAAAAATTGCATGTGGGCGCCATCTTTTTCAAAAGAAAGGATTTTGTACCTTAGTTGGCGAAATCCCTATAATTTATCGCTTGAAAATTCATCATGTACTGAATGTAATAAGGTTACAGTAAAAGAAGCAAAATCTTAACGTTCTTGTTTCAGAATAAAAGCAAAAATCGCAATCACGGCCGCCAATTCGTTACGAAGATCGTAATTTCGAAAACTGAGCTTTGCAAAGTTCGCGAACGCAAACAGAGACAAATCTCTTATTTGATTTTGTGAAATATACATTTCTGATGATCATTAACTCGTTCAATTATTTTATTCTGCCTTTAAAAAAGGTTATTTTTAAGTTTCGCGCTACTTTTTAAGCAACGCATTTCCAAAATGGCGCCACGTTTTCAAAATGGCGTCGTGTTGAAGATTGTTCATTTTCACAAGTCAGAACAAAAACGCTCCTTCTAAAATAAATAAAAAGCAGTACAGTCAAATAAATTTCTGCTGTAATACTGTCAACAAAAAAAAAACCAGGCGCCCTTGCATCAAAAGGAGTCTAAACATTTTGGAAGGAATAAACCGTGGAGACCATTTTTTTCTTTTTTGTTCAAATCATTCTGTTTTCTTTCTTTTTTTTTTTTTAGAAAAGAAAACCTGCACATGGGGGCGAAGGGGGGGGGGGAGAACTAAACCTCTGTAATTGCTTTTCAAGTAAAGCAGAAAATGTTATCCTTTTTTTAGAGGGAGTGGAAAATGAAGATGATCAGATTTTTTTTCAGGTGAAAAAGGGGGGGGGGAGGGTATATTCAGGATTTTAAAATAATTTCACTTTCCACAAAAAAAGGGGGGGGGCTATAATCGATAGGGGGGTTACTTTCGGGATTTTACTATATAAAATTGGCAACACAGAAAGAAAATATTTTTATGTTTTTTAAAGAATTAAAAAAAAAAAAAGAAAACACTGGCCTATTTTACTCCACCTGACCCTGCTGCATATTGGTTTCCGATTACGGAACCGTAATAGGTTTGTATGATTCGTGAATTGATTTAAATTCTAAGTTAATCTTTTGTGTTTCAATTATTTGAATAGGATGATATTAACAAAGAAATGTGTTTTTTGATTTTATCTGTTTTAGGTTTTAAAGTTAGTGAATGAAATAAAGTGATGTCTACTACAAATGGATAACAATTATTAGAAAATCATTATTCTCGAAATTGTTAATATCTCTACTAAGTGGAGTTATTTACAATTGTTTATGTTGTAGCTTAATGGTAAAAGTACATGGTAACTTATTTTATTTATTTTTATTTTACATTTTTTTTTGCGTATCAAATTTATTAAGTTACTCTTGAATGTAGCATAAAAATCTAAAAACTCTCTTCGGGATTTTCCCCAAGTCAGGGTTCGTACTTCATTAAAAAACCCTTAAGAAACCCCTAATTTCATCAAACAAAATTTAGGTTCCTAAAAAACCCTTAAAAAGTCCTTAATTTTCTGTAAATTTCCTTAATTTGGTAAAAACTATATCAATTTCGGTCCCCATTTTTGTATTTTTTCTATTTCCTCCCCTGAAATCTTGGGTGGTCAACTTCACAGGTTTTACTGTATTTTAAACTGAAATTTAAAAAATAAATACTATGCTTTAAGAACAATATGTGCCATGTATTGTATTAATTACTACACAATTATTTCAAACATAATTAACTGGGGAAATTTTTGTATTACCTTTGAAACTCGTAAATTAGCCATTTTTTTTTTTTTTTTTTGTTGAAATCTGGAATGTCATGGACTCTGGGGGCTATTTTGATCTCATCCCTTTTCTGCATGATTTTAAAAATGTTTTTTTCTTTTTTTTTCCTGATTTCCTCCTTTTTGCTCTCTGACCACTCTCATCCCTATAATGTATGAAATTTTAAAATATAATTCACCAGGGGTCTGGCCAGAGCAAATTTGGGTCTGTTAACGGACCCTTCACAAAAATCCGATCAACCAAAACAAAAAAAATAAAATTATTTTTTTCCTTCTTACTTCTCTTGCAGAAGAAAAAAAAGAAATTCAGAACTCCAACGAAAAATTACAAGAGTTAAGTCAAAATTCGGAAATTTAAGCAATTTTTTGTAACGGTTTATAGAAAGAGGCGTTTGAATCCCTCCTGATTTTTTTTTTTCAAAATTAAAGTCAGTTTTATGCTTTCTTTGGTGACGTTAGGAGAATCGGGAGTTCGCAAGGAAATTATCCGAAATTGAAGGCTTAAAAAAACAATTTAAGGCTATCTTGATAGCAATTTTGGGCTATCCTCAGTCTGTAGTTTCAGAGGAAAAACAAACAATATAATGCTGAGATATCCATAAGAACAACACACATTTTGTATTTGAATAATTTTATTCTTTTATTCGTACCACAACCTTAGAATTAAAAGACCTTTTTTTTTGACTCAAAAAAAAAATCAAAAGCATGATTTACTTTTTGGGAAAACGGGTTAAATTTTTTCAAATCAAAAGTGTGAAATTGCCGCCCCCAAAAAGTGCCGCCCGGGGCGGACCGCCCCCTCCGCCCCTCCCTAGCTACGCCACTGCTCTTGTGATGCTCCAGCAAGCCATAAATAATTACTACCGCCAAATAAATATAATGCCTGTTGTTGGTTTCTTTGAAAGAAATTAACAGCTGAAAGTCAGTTTGGTTTATAATTTTGCTTGTTTGTTTTATGCAGTGGTGTTGTTGTAAACGTCTTTGGAAAAGCGTCAACATTCTCTGAATAGGCGTAGTAAGCACTTTTCTCCCCACTCATGATTTAATCATCAATAATATACAGCGAAATGAATTTAGAACTACAAAGGATAGTATGGGTGGGGCGGATGTGATCGCTTCAGATAGGGTTACAAAATTTAAACTTATCGCCACTTAGTGTCGTGTGGTGCGATGTTAAACTGTTATTTTGGGAGAAAGTTATATGGGTTTGGTTTTTCGATACTAAAAAGGATAATTAACTTTAAATAAACTTTTATTTACCGTTATTTTTTTCTATAGATTTCTACATTTTGAAAAACGCAATCTTTTTACATCCGATATGAGAATCATATTTTATTCTTTTTTTCAAGCTAACTTTGCTTTATTAGGATGCAAATAAATGAAAAGTCTCTTTATTTTTGTAACAAAGCTTATTTCAAGTTTTTAAAGGGGAATTACATTTTCTTTTATGAGTCAATAATTAAAATGCTGAATCGATGGTTTATTTTTTTATTTTTGCTTCATCTGTGTCCAGGTATTAATGATATGTTTATCATAGGACTCTAAAATGCAATTCAAAAGTAATTTTATCAAAAATATTTATTTTACAAGCCGTTTTTATACTTTTGATTACTTCACTTTGAGGATTGCAATCTCTTTGCATCCGCTGTGGAAATCTGATTTTTCGAATTTTTGATGTTTAGTACGCTTAGTTAAGAGGTAAACAAATAAAATATTTTTTTTATTTTTGTGAAAGTCACGGAATTTATAAGGTTTGAACGAAACTCTGTGCTCTTACACAGTGTCTTGGGTTAAAAAGTTAAATGCTGAACCCCTGCCTAATTTTTTTTTCTTACAGTTATTTTAAATACTATACAAAAAACATTTCTAGTATAATTTAACGTGATGTAGAATGGTAGATAAATATTGATACTTGAGGGATGCCCCCCCCTCTCTTCAAATACTAGAAAAACACTCAAGAATGATAGTCTCAACAGAAAAGAGAGAAAACACTCAACTTTAAGTGTCAATGATGCAGTTTCCACCATCTCAAGAGTCTAAACTTTCGTTTTTACAAGAAAAAAAAATTTTTTTTTTAATTATTTGATTTTTCACAAAAATAATTGATTTTTCACAAAAAACGGACCCTGTGAAAAATCCTGGACAGACCCCTGTTCACTGATAATGCAGCATCACAGTCAATTGCACCTCTCCCTGCATTTTGAGAAAAATGTTATGCATTTGTGTATGTGTATATGTATATAATGTATATCAAGTACTAACCCTCCCTCCCTCCCGGAAACTTTGAAATGGTGCACCTAAAGTTATTTATTTCAGATGAGTCCTTTAAAATTTTTGAGAGTCCTTAAAAAGTCCTTAATTTTCACTTTTAAAAATGTATGAACCCTGCAAGTGATGTCAGACTTTGCTACTAAAGGGGCCCCCGTGAAAATTGTGAGTTTGTTATGATGAGGAAAGAGGGGGTAGCTAGAAGTGTGACATTCTTCATTTTGATTGAAATAAAAACACATTTATAGCAATATTTTTCAGCAGCTTATATGTTTTTATTTTGAAGGGGGCCATTAAAACCAAACTTTGTCCCCTCCGCGTTTTTTTGTAATTAAATCTTTTTGGTAGGGGAAACAACTAGGTCAGATCTCCAATCTTTCTGAGGTGGGGCAAAGACTTGATACTTTGGCCCTACTAGTCTTTCTTCCAGAATCTTTATCAAGTTTTATTTATTTTTAAAAGAGGAGAATTCATTGAAACTAAGGTAAGTTTAATGATGAGAAATTTTTTATGTGCAACATATTTCTTTGAAGCAAAGCAGATTCTAAAAGTTGTAAGTTTTAAAACACCAATTTAAAAACATCTCTGGTTACATCAGAAAAAGGGCAAAAATGGGACATTGGTATAAGTCCTCCAGAAAATTTTCGAAACTGAAGTAGTAGAAATACTTCTTTTGGTAATTAGGAGAAAGAGCAGATCTGTGCATGGAGAAGGGGTCCTACCTGGAAGAAAATTTCGAAATTGAAGTAAAATATTGTAATGTTTGGTATAGGTAGAGAATAGAGGAGGTTTGGTTTTTTCCTTCAGAACTTTTTTCAGATTAAAGTTAATTTCCTCCAAAGATACCCTTAAAATTTGTTTCAATTTTGAAAACATTTCAGTAAAAAACCTCAGCGCCCCCTCTCTCCTTGCTCTCTCTTCTAACTCCTACAACTGTGTCAGAATACGCATGCAATTGCGTTGCCAAAGATAGCCTAAAATTGCATATTTTAGAGCTAAAAATTTTCACATTGAGTATCCAACCATTTCCTATTTCCTTGACTTCTTCTAAGTAGCCTAAGTTGCATTTTAAAATTTTGTAAAATTTCCTTTTGTTGCCCACCGATCCCATAACGTCAACAAAGAAACACTAAAAGAGACTAATTTTGAAAAAAATCGGGAGCAAACCCAATTCGACCTATTTAATAACTTTACTAAAATTGCGGTTTTTGACTTAAATTTAGCAATTTTCTCCAAGTGCGGGCCCTAATCCCCCCCCTTTTTTTTCTTTTGAAAGTATATAGAGAATAATTAAGTCTTATTTTTTCTTCAATTAAATTTCTAGTTAGAAGTTAGTTAAAAGTTTCTAGTTAAATTTCTAGTTACCTTTTTTTGACAGTTTTATGTATTAAATATTTAACAATGAAAGGGCGGCAAATTGAGGAAAAGCCCTGGGCGGCAAACACTGTAGCTATGCCACTGGCTGGAATGATAAAGCACACGATAGAACATGATTCCTTAATAGTAAGTACAAGAAGCTTAAGAGTAGAGTCATGTTATATGCATTAAAAAAATCATTAACAGCAAATATGCTTCAAAATACCTAAAATATAAGCAAAAAATTAAAAAGTATGCATTAATAATACTTTAGTTTCATCGATAATTTTGTCTGAACTGAATACAAAATAACTAGCTATTCTACTTTAAAATTATTTTGTCATTCACGTGATTAATATTCGGTATTAAACAGGGGGATACAAGGGGAGAGTTATGGGAATCATGACTCTTCCCTAACCGTCGACAGATTATAAGTCCACGTTGTGTTCAAACACTTTTTCCTTAACTTAAATTCATTATATTTACATCTTTTTCTTTCTGCTAGTTTCACATCTTTAACTTAATTGTAATTTAATACATGATTTGTTGACATGAAAAAAATAAAATTATAATGTGATTAGAGAAATAAAACTTATAAGTTAAACAATTGTAACCAAAATAAAAATACATCTCGGCACTCACTTCAAAAAGTAAATAAATACAAAATCAATGAATTAAATAAAATAAATATGCAGTAAATGAAAATAAAAATAAATAAAATAGCAAAAAAACAAATGAGAAAAATCTTTGCATCTTCGTGAACAGCCTGTTATTGATACAACAAACTTCTCCTGTGTTACTTTTTCTTATTTATTTGCTTTCATATTTTCCTAATGACCCTCTCTGAGGCTTAAATACACTTGTAATTACCACTCTTCGCCAGAGGGAGGGGAGAAGACCTGATTCAAACACGGCACACTACGCACAGTAGCAGAACTTGGGGAATAATCGCTGCACACAGTGTAAAACTTTTTTCTGCCAACACTGAATCGCCAACTCTAACCTTAAAGTTGTTTTCTATGATAACTTTCTTTAAAGTGGGAGAAAATGCAAAAGCATTGATCTCTATGTAAGTGTCCAGTCTTATGCGAAGCTACATGGTCTTTGTTGATACTACTCTAAAATGTTATTTTCCCCAATGTATTTTAATTTTAAAACTATGCAGTGATATGCAGTGAAATCCTGTTACAAGAAATACCAAAACAACAAAATATCAGTTTGAACGAAGTAAGTTTTGAGTCCCATTTTAATTTCCATTATATTGCTGGAATTTCATTACAATGAAATTCTCGTTACAACGCAGGTTTTGAAAATATCATGATATTTTCGAAAATATCTGATATTTTGATCTATGTTGGATATTTTGATATATATCCAATATTTTCAATCAGCACAAACTCAAATCTTCAAAATAGTAAATGCATCCTCAAATCACTCTTTATTTTCTTATATTGTTATTACGATATGTGGACTTAAAATTAAGGTTTCTTTCATTATTTACATCTAATATGTCATTTAACATTTTTGACAATTTTAATGGAGTTAGTTTAGCTTCAGCTGTTTTACTCATTTTTCTTCCGTTACCTAGTTTTACAGTTATATGATTCAGAAATAAAAAATATGCATTAGTTGGTGCACAGTCATAAGACATTTTCTTTTTTCTGACCAACGTTTATTATTTTATTAGGCATTTTTTATCTGAATTCAAATTGTTACATTACTATGAATATAAAATAAAAAAGGAATGTTATATTACTTTGTTATATCAGTGATGTAGTTATACATCATTAAAATATAGTACATCACTTTTTGGTTATTTTTAATAATAAACGAACAATATTACAGTGATTAACACGATTTTTTTTCAAAATCCCGTAGTTGAAAAAATAAATGTCAAAAATATCTAAATATGATATTTTCAAAGTAAATATTGGATATATATCATGATATATGTCATGATATATATCAGCAAACCCTGTACAAGTAGCAAAATTTTTGGTCCCTTGAAGTTTGTTGTAACGGGATTTCACTGTATTTTTAAATGTAGGGATAATGTCACGACCCCAGAAGAAATGATTGGGAGGCGTGACACGAAGTTTGGGAACCCCTACCTTGATGTCACCCAATCGTGTTCCGGGCCCAGGTAAAAGGAGGAAAGCATGTGACGAAAGGAGCGTGCACTGTTTGTCATGGTGGTCACGCTGCTCTTCATTTTCCTTCCCAATAGAAACATCTCTGCTAGACAGCCCCATAAGGAACTGGTCCACAAGCACTTGATGCTGTGAACATGCAGATGTTGGATAATGGGCTAAAATTTTGAATGACATATGTTTTTGCTTTTCCAACACCAAAAAGAATTTCATTTAGCAGCATATACTGTGAAAAAATTTTTTTTTTCTTTTTCATGAGGCGCCCGGGCCCCCTCTCTGGCCGGGCCCCAGGGATTTTGCCCTTGCTGCCCCCCTCTCGGCAGCCCTGGTTATTGTAACACAATATGGATGGATAAACTTGATGACAATTTAGGGGGAGAGAAGGCATGACCCTCCTGACCCTTCTCTAGTATCTGCCCCAGCATAGGCTGCTGGTGTACCAAAAAAGTGGAGGGTCAAAAAAGTGTTGAGAGATGGGTGAAAATGGAGAAAGGGAATGTTAACGTCATTATTGATTGAACCACCTCTTTTAAAACATTTTTGTTGCACCCTCAAAAATGCATACAAATGGCCATAGTACACTCCTTCCTTCTAATTCAAAGCTCCATTTTTTTAATGACATAAGAAAAATATAAACTAAACACTTATTTAATTTTATTGCTTTTTGGTTGAGGGTTAATTTTAAACTTAGAAAACTGGAGGGTTAAAGCCATTTACTTTTGGAAGTAAGGGGGTAGTTGCGCCAATTGTCCTCCCCTTACGAGTTGCCTATGTGTCAGAGTATGACAATTAATCATTTTAATATAGGAGGTCATTAAACTTTGCCCTTTGCAGTAAAAGCCATAAATTATCAAAATTATCTATAATATAACTTTTAGTTGTGCAAATATAAACTAAATTTTGAGAAGCTTTGGGATTTGTGAAAGAGATTAAATTTTTAAGGCGAATTTCTTTCTAGATTTTACAATTACACTTTACTACAGTGCCATATGAAATTGAGTCCAACTAAAAATTTACCTACATATTTGGTGCCCCCCCCAAGTGTTGGTGCCCTGGGCCTGTGCCCCATGTGCGCATGCCTTTTATATTTGCATATAAGGCGTAATAAAAAATTTAGTACAAAAAATGATATCAACTTTTACATGGGGTAGAATTTCGGGAAAATTTCCTTGAACAATTCTTGGAGAAAAACATTCAAATATTTGAAAATTTTCCCGATTTTAATCTAACTATTTTAAACTTCCGCATAAAAATTTAATAGTTGCGCATTCTGCAATAATTTTAAATGGTTTGATTTCAAAATAAAGATTATTTATTGCAGCAAAAGATCAATTATAGCAAAGTGCGGGAGTTGTCTTGTTAAGGAATTTCCTTCATTGGTCGTAGTAGAATTTAATGCTTATTCTAAAAAAAAATAATGAAATATGGCTACAGCAAGAAATTTTATTGATATTAATTCAGAATAAAAGCAACTAGTACCAAAACTTGTAACTGCGAAAGTGAACTCTTTACAAAGATCGTGATCGCAAAAATGAAACCTTTTTGTGCAAAAATATGAAAATCATGCTTGTTTGATTGCAAGAATATTTATTTAAATTCATTTTCTTTCCTTTTAAACTGTTTACTCAAAAAAATTGCATCAAAGTGTTTCCGATTTTTTTCTGAAAGTAGGACCTCGACTTACAAGCAATTTTTTCTTGATTTTCCTCCTAAGCGTAAGGTGGTCGACTTGCATGTGAATATATACAGTGCCTTTATGCATGTATTTTCAAAAACAGATTTTGAGTGCGGCCTAACCTCTCTTATATACCATGCCATTGATATGTTTGTATGTTATAGAGTGCAATGTTGAGTGGGGAAGGGAGGGATTATGATGAAGTGTGGTGATTGGGAGAGGGGTCAATAACGTTATAAAAAAGTGACCTCATTTATAGACAGCTCCCTAAGTCAAGAAATACTCAATGATATTTAAAAAAAAAAAGAAAAAAAAAAACCCTGGAGATGTATTTTCTCATGCATTAAAAAAAAGAAGAAAGCAATCTATTTGTCATAATTGTAATGCTACATCAGTGTTTCTTTTACAGATGGTTTGGTTTGACTAGCTATGATAATATTCCAAAGAAAATTAGAGCTTTGCTGTAATACACAAGTTAACGATACTTTGATTTTTTAAAACAAATATGGTAGGTAATATTTTATATATTTATATAAAGAAATACAAATTTTTATCTGAATAGAAAATTTGATTTTGATGAATAAAAAGTCCAAGTTGAAGCATATGTGCACATAAATTGTTACTTTACTTTCTGAAAAAAATAAGGCTTTTATGTCTGGCATCAATAATCTAACTACTGGCTGATGTTTCACCTCACATGTCTTGAACTTTTTCTGAGTATGAATGAATTCAAAGCAGAAGTTTGTGCATTAAGTTTTTTTGTATCATGGGCTTAATCCAAGCTAAATAGGATACCTGTCTTAGATTTGATAGTACTCCTTCTGACTGGCTGATTTTCATTGTTCTCTCATTTGAATGAATCATCTGATTTTTATCAATTTTTGTAATTAGCATTAAATGTGAATTTTTATATTTATTAGCATAGGCGGCTGGTACGGAAGGCAATGGCCCTCTCACTTTTCATAGTAAAGGGGCTTTGCTCCTCCACTTCAGTTCAAATTGAACGATCGATCAAAAATATAAAAATTCATTAATTCACATGTTAAAAAAAATAATTAACATGCATTTTATATTTTCGTCATTTTATTATTTTACATAAAAATTAAAATGTAGTTTTAAATTGGAAGCAGGGCATTTACAGGGGTGCCCATTCCCCTAAGAGCAAGGGCTCACCCCACCAAATGTTGCAATGCTCCCAAAAGCAAAAGCCCCCCCCCCCCAAGAAAAGAGAAAAATACCCCTCAAAACACCGCCCCTAAAAATTTCAATGGCACAGTCTGTGTCATGACCCCCCCCTAGGTGGGCACCCCTGGCATTTAGCATATGACTATCTGTCCCGAATTTTGAGACTGTATCACAAATTTTTTAGAGAAGGTCATTTAATCAACAATGACGTTTAAAATTAAGTTTAAAAAAGTCTATTTTAGTGGCACCGCCTACCTAATCTGTCCCCCTTCTTTGACCCCCCTGTTTTGGGGTTCCTGCTGCCAATGTTCATTTGCAAGAAGTGTTTTTGAAAATATTAGCGATAAAATAACACTGCACAAAAAAAAAAAAAATTGTCTGTATCCTGGTTTTAATTAGTCAGTTCTTACAAATTCTGCATAAAAAAAAGCGTATGTTTGTACAATTTTTTAAAATTAACTCTTATTTTCAAAATACTACATTAAAAACCTATGAGAGAAAGATGCACAGATGCCATCCATTGGTTGGTTAGATTGGGTTTTTTGGTACAACTGCGCTATCCATTCATTTGAAGGTGAATTTTAAAAGAAAAAAATCCTGTGCATTAAATGTAATTAAATAGATCCAGTTTCGTTAAACTATGTTTAATTTGAAAAAAGCTTACAGCCTATTGCTGTATTTTAAACACTGTATTTTCTATTGCTTCTTGTTGTACATCAAAGAAGGATCATAACTTGGGCAAGCATCAACTCAGCTCTATGACCCTGATATCTGCGATCCATTGCAGATGTCTTGGTGAAATCTTTCCCCATGCTCATAGCTCGCAGCTACATAGTTTTTATACATAATATCTTGGAGAAAGTGGAGCTTCAGAGACGTATATTGTATCAATCGTCACATAATTTCTGTAGGAGTTATTTGACTAACTGTGCGTAGTTCTTGTCTTCTCTGCTGCTTAGAACTATCTATAATGCACCCTTAAATGCTTTCAATGTGTTTTTCTCTAAACCTCCAAGATTTTTATCAAAAATAGTGGTCTTAATAACTGCATTTTTGAAGGGTCATTAAAAATTCTTTCCTTCACTTTAACTTCACTCTATCTTGGAAATGTCCCTCTAAGGTACAGGAAAACCATCTTTGTTCATGAAGTTCTTCATTATTCCCAGCAGAATGAGCATGGGTGGAAGCAGAAATGGGTGGAACTACAAGAGGTTCACTTTGGACATTTCTCTTCCCAGAATTTATATTTCTTGAAGTCCATTTGGGTTGAGGAGATGGTCATTCCCATAGGAGGTACTTCTATCTTCCGGGAAAAAATTTACATTAATGAGATTTCACAAACTCAGTTGGCTCTATATCATGAGAACTAGAGCTAATCTCAACTTTTTCTGGTGATTTTTGTGTTTGCTAGGCTAAATTTTTCGGAAATAGCTATTTTTGACCTGGATGCGTTTATGATGTCAGGTAGTATAATCAGCAATAAATGGTTTCAATATCATTTCTTCCAATCTGAGGACTATGAAAGGTTAAAGCTGTTGTCATAGTAAAGATAGAAAACTATTTTTATTGTAAATATTTATGTATCTAAAAAGTTAGAAATTAGTCTTTTGCATTCTGAGAAAATGGTAATACCTAGGCGACCTAGATCAGAGGTCAGCAAGTAATTTTAAATAGATTCCGGAGCCCTACACTTTTGAAAATCTTTTCCTAGGTCCAGAAAAAATTCTCATATTCCACATTAACCATTCAAAACTTAAATCAGTCTAGCAATTTCTTTTAAAATACTAGAAAAAAGTAATAAAAGTTGCACCTAAAGGTGTTATTGCCTACATCAGTGCTTCTCAACCTTTTTGACGTAACGGCACACTTAATAGTTGGCTCGATTCTTGCACTACACTGAACCAAATTTCATATGTCAATATGGACAATATTTTTATCATTCACTAATAGAAGCAAGGAAGAGGGGGGGAAAAACAGCATTTCCATATGGATATAATATTTAATATTTTAAACATTTCAGTTTCTTTAGAAATTGAATTAAGGCTTATCATGAATTTTAGTGATCATTACGTCCAGCAAGTTCCAAACTTTCACTTAACACAGCTGAGACACTTATTGCCTGTCCTGTGAGAAAGTGGAGCTTTTTATTCAGCTCCATGTTGGGAAAAACTACAGGAAGTTTTTAAATTGAAGATCTAGGCATGATATTTTGTTGTTCTTGGAAAGTGTCAGTGCTAAGAATAATAGTAACAGTAACAGCTAATGAATAAAGTGATCATAAATTTTTAGGTATACTCTTTACTAACAGCCAATATACGTCAAAATGCTTCACTGAACCCCAGTTTTAAGAAGTGATTGCTCCTGAGGTCAATAAATTTTTCTCATGCCTTTAAAGTCAATGGATCATGAACCCAATCACATTGTTCTACCCTAGTCAACTTGAAGTAGTGCTAAACTTTGTTCTGAATCAAAATGCTGCCACGCATGTTTGCCCCAAATATAGCTGGTCTGTTTAATGATTTTCAGTGGATCCACAATCAAATTTTTCTCTCCACAACCAAATTTTTGGTTTGAATCCGTTTAGTTTGTCCATATATATATAAACATAATCATGGGTGTTTTAGGTATACTCTTTTTATTAACAACCAATATATGTCCAAAGACACTTTGCTGAACCTCAGTTTTAAGGACTGATTGCTGCTGAGGTCAATAATTTTTTCTCATGCTTTAAAGAAAGTCCCTTGCTGATGCGTCAACAAATCATGAGCCCAATCATATTGTTCTGTGCCAGTCAACTTGAAGTAGTGCTTAAACTTTGTTTTTAATCATAATGCAGCCTTCATTATGTTTTCAAAAGGTTGCTAGACTTGGTTTGCCCCAACTACTCTCTTAAATCTCTACATCCTCTCGATAACTGAATTTCTGGTTTGAATCCGTTAAGCTTGTCCATACATATTAATACAATCTCACTTTGTCCATGAATTCTATTAAGTTCATTAAGATTTGCAAAACTCTAAGCCACATTCGCTTGCTTTCGCATGAAATATTTGTCTTGTGTTAAAATGATATGTTTCATTTCTTTGTGAAACATCAGAAATTTGAACTTCGTCCTTCAACTCTAAAATTCTTGGCTGGATCTTGCTTTTCAGAAGTCAGCAAACCACTGTTAGTCCGGCAGCATAACGAAAAGATTGTGCATTTTGAAGTTCAAGCAATTTCTTTTTTTAACTATGTGTTAGGGTCATTAAGGTTCATTTTTAGCCACGAAGGCATTCGCTATGTCATTTGGATTGTTTTTTATAACGTTGGAAAGTTATCTTACCTGTGGATAGGACTTACCTTAGGTTAAAAGCAGCGATAGAAAGGCATTATAAAACTTGGTTCCTGAAAATGTGTCTCAAAATATAGCACTAATGATCTTCTACTTAACTTTTTAAAAAATAACCGAATTTCAATCAAAAACATTTTAAATTGTGATCAATTAGTGTCTTTAATACAAAAGCAGAGTTTAAACATTACTGTACATATCTCAGTGGGTCTCATCATTTTCACGAGAACGTTTGCACAAAGTGCAAGGGAGACCAGCTTTTCCACAGCGGCATCAAGAGTTACAATACTTGATCTTGCAATTATTTCCTTACAAACTTCGGAAGTAGGAGGTTGGAAGTTCGTTTGACTTGAAAGTTAGATTTTGATTGTATTATTACAGTAAAATGTTAAAGTTAATATAAATTTAAAATAAAGAAAAAGAAGGTATAGGAATGTCTTCCAAGTTGCCAGCCATTCGCTCGATTTTATTCAACCATACTCTTGAGGGTAAGAAAGACTGGAGTTACTTGTAGACACCTCTTTGATATATGCCCTGCTTGAACCAACATTCAAAGAGCGTTATTACTAATGCATCCTAAGTTGGGGGAATGTTTTCAATTTTCCTTTGAGAAGAGTACAATGTTTTCTGTGAAAAGTTGGTGTTATCCTCTTCACTGCATCTATCATATAGTTTTATGACGTACTTTTCCAGCTCAAATACAATGTACAGTACCTCTTTTGGAGTAATGGGTAAAAGAGATTTAAAAACGTCTTTGACAGCAGATAAGGCTTGCCATGCTGCCCAAGCTGATCGTTTTCCTTTGTTTCTGAAAGACAAGGTTGTGTCACATTCTAAAAAAGCATGAAAGTCCGGCACACTTTTCCAAACCAAGTAATTGCTCTATGGTGCAGATATTGGAGATTCGGTATGATTTTCCAGTGTCTAACTCAGTCCACAGCAGCTGATCACACCCCTCGAGGTTTTTAAGAAGCGCAGTGGCCAAAATGATAATGTTGTTGTCTACTGTCCTGATAAAAACTTGATTGTAATCAAGAGATGCACCGTGTGTACATGGAACAGCATTCTACCATCGGCTTCATCATAGGAGCAAGGCATCAAGAATGTCAAATCAAAATCGCCATTGCAAAGGACAATCCTGTGACGAGTGACCATAACGACTTTCCGTTGAAAATTTATTCTGCTAAAAATTCCTCCAAGCATTTGAATAGTTCCTGCTTATTTGAGTCTTTGCTCAAAAACTCAGACCAGTTTTTAAAAACTTGTTTTGTTGCCTCCACTTTTGGTGACAAGAACCTTTTCCTCTTTTCAATATTAATGCAGACTTTAGAGAAGCAGGTACATACTCATCAAATGCTGCATCCATTCTCTGTGCCTTATTGAAATGTGGACTGTGCAAATAAGCCCGACGTACTTGACAAGCAATGCAATAGTGTCTGGAAAAACGGCTGCAGTCATTTTTTAAGGCAGGGTCAATCCATGTCACTTCAACCCAGTCATGACACCCATAGTCTCAGATTTTGGTGAAATTTGGCACAATTGTTCCTTTTATAAAGTTATGAGAGAATGCAAAATTTTTTTGCTGTATCTCGAACGGTTTAGATTTTATGGAATGTCAAAGTTTTCTGAATTTTACGATTTTTGCCGATGGCGCGCGTGAAAACTAATTTGCATTTATGCAGAAAATAAATTATAACTTCCCTATTTACCAACGAATATTGTTGAATTTTTTTAAAAATAAACCTGATTATGCAAGGATTACAGAAAAAGTACAATTTCATCAATAATTATCAATAAAAAAATATGAAAAATTCCTAAAGTACAATTTATTAAGTTTTTTTGAGAAAGTTTTGAGCTATACTTAAAATGAGATATCTCCAAATGGGTAGTAAATAATCCCTCCATTTTTTTTTAAATTTCTGATCTAAAAGATGTATTTTATCACATAAAAAAATAATTTAGGTGGTTTTTACACTCCTTCATTTCAACAAGGGGCACAAAACATTTTTTAAGATAGCTGCATGAAGAAAAAAAACATTAACACCAGCCTTGCTCTCAAAGGGTAAAAATCTGACTACTATTATGCAATTTTGTCTGGATGAAAAATTAGATTGAATATGCAACAAATAAATGGTAAAAATTACATTTAAAATTTGTGATTACAAAAATTAGGTGCAATGATGAACATCCGACGAACATGTTTATTGCAATGAAAATCATCAACTTACCTCAAGGAACATACATAATGTTAAAAAATCTTTTAACTGCAGATAAGTGAACTAATACTTTCAAAAATTGAGCTGACAATATCCCCCCCCCTTTTTTTCTTCTATTTATGATCTTAAAAATTCATTTTATCACATTTAAAAATCACCTTTGTAATTTTTCCCTTCCTTCATCATTTTTTTAATCTTTAAAGATAGAAATTGTTTCAACTAACTTCTCTGGGAACTTCAAAACCAAAATGTTAAGCCAAAAAAAAAAAAAAAAAAAAAAAGAAGAAAGAAGAAAAAGTGATCAACCAGGATAATCCACTGTCATTCATCTTTATTCATCAAGTAATAAAAAAGAGCTCCCCCTCCCTTCCTCCTACACTTCCAAGTGATGAATGAAAATAAACAAAGTAGCTGCACAAACCCCTTGAGAGGCCCAATGAGCCTCTCTCTTGAGAGGCTCATTGAGCCCCTCCCCTCCCTTGAGAGCTCATACATGAAACTTGTCTGAAAAAGTTAGGTCTTTTTGAAACAGAACATATGGCCTTGACTTGTGTAAAATATACAAGTTCATACCACATATTATATGATTGGAGATTGTGCAGTTGCACTTAGGGTTTCCCACACATGAAATCATCATAGAAACAGAACTACAAACCTTAACCAGTCAGTCATTCAAAAGCTGTTGCTTGAGTAAACATATGATTGAGTTTAATACTTTAACTGATTCTTATTTCCAATTACAGTATTTTTAGTTGTAATTAGAAGTGAAAAGTTTTTGTTCTAATATTGTCGTTTAAAAAAAAAAAAAAATTGCTAGTAAAATTTTGATTTTGCATGGCTGTAAACTAAAAATGGAGACATGTAGCGTTGGAGAAGTTACGCATAGTGATTGTCATTTGTTGAGTTTTGTCAAGAAAAAGGACACAAAGAGTACTAAAAACCTCTCTGAATCCGAGTTAACTTTATTGAAATTAAGAACAGGTGCAAGCAATGAGTTAAAAACTATTTGTCTTCATCATCAATGTGTGTATTTGCAAAAGTATGAATTTTTACAAAAGTGTTGTTGTGATCCTTTTGAAAGACACAAATCTTCAATTCAGAAAGGACTTCACATTGTAACTTTAGAACTAAGTAGGACTATTTCAGCAAAAGGATTTCAAGTGAAACCAGGACAGAAGCTTTGTGCGAATTGCAGGAACAAGTTTTCTCAATTGAATGAATATTCTGACGATATTGAAAAAACCAGTGAAAGCAGAAATTCCTCAGAAGAAGAAGATGATGGATTGAATCTTAATGAGTTAAAAAAATTACAAAAAAAAAAAAAAAAGACAAATTGAGGAACTGAATTCTTCTTTGCATGAAATTGGATGCTCCCCAGTGAAATTACATGCACTTGGAGAACACAGCAAACCATCTTATGGCAAAGAAAAGCTACAGAGAGTGCATGAAACTGTAAAAGAAAAAAATCAACATATTCTTGAAGTTAATTTGCCAGAAGAAAATGATGTCCCAGAAAAAGATATTATTCAAAAATCCAAAGATCTAGATCAACTTATTTCCATTATTAAAAAAGACTTAAGCAATGTTCCAAAAAAAAAAAAAAAAAACAAATTCAAATGTTGACAATTCCAGCTGCATTGATGTGGCCAAAAAGGAAAATAATACAGACTTTCAATGCTTCTGATTACACAGTTCGCAAAGCACAAAAACTGTTTAAAGATAAAGGTTTTTTAGCAGAACCGGAGCCAAGGCTGGGGAAAATGTTAAGTTCTGAAACTATTCAATTAGTAGAACAGTTTTATCAAAGTAGCGAACATTTTAGAATTCTGCCTGGAATGAAGGATGTTGTGAGTGTTCGAAAAAACGTTTACGAAAGAAAACGCTTAATTTTGTGTAACCTCTGGGAACTGTATTTAAAATTTAAAATAGAATACCCAAATATGAAGATAGGTTTGTCCAAGTTCTGTTCATTAAGACCAAAGTGGTGTGTTTTGGCTGGTGCTAGTGGCACACACTTAGTGTGTGTATGCACAATTCACCAAAATGTAATTTTGCTAATTAAGGGGGCGGGAGTGGTAGAAGATTATAAAAAACTTATGTCCTTCATTGTTTGCCAGGACACAAAAAGTGAATGCATGCTGCGACATTGTGATGACTGCCCATCAAAAACCAACCTAATCCAGTTTTTAGAGTCTAAATTCGAAAATTATGAAAATGAAGAACTTGTTGAGTAGAGCCAGTGGGTTACTACAGATCGTACTGAAATGATAAGATGTTCAAGCTCAGTGACAGAATTCATTGATATATTGGTTGAAAAATTGAACAAATTGATTCCACATGCATTCATAGCCAAATCGCAAACTTCATTTTTCAAAAATTTAAAAGAAACTGTTTCATCATACATTGCTGTATGATGAATTTTAGCGAATCGTATTCGTAATCAATGAATGGATGGTAATTCGTAATCAATGGAACGTAATTCGTATCAATGAATTTTAGCGAAAATTATGGTTTTACAATACAAGATGAAGCTCAAGGTTACCATTGTACCTCACAGTCATGTACTATTCATCCTGTTATGATCTATTGCAAAGCTCCAAGTAATGAAAAAAATATTTCATCACTTTGCATAATATCTGATGACCTAAAACATGATGTAGCTATGGTGCATAAGATTCGGGAAATAGTAATAGCATTCATCAAAGAGAAACACCCTCAAATCAGGATTGTTCACTACTTCAGTGATGGATGTGCTGGGCAGTACAAAAACAAGTTCAATTTTATAAATTTGTGCATGCACGAGAATGACTTTCGAGTAAAAGCTCAGTGGTCATTCCACGCAACTAGTCATGGAAAAACGGAATGTGACGGAATAGGGGGTACTGTCAAATGTGGAGCCAGAAAACAGTTATCAACAAGAGCTAGGCAAAGAAGTATTAACCACAAATGATCTTTTTGAGTTTTGCAAAACTAGCTTCAAAAATATTCACTTCCAATTAATTTCTAAACAGGAAGTCGATTTAACTCGCCAGACTTAAGAAAGTCGATTTAAATCAGTAGAAACTCTTCCCGGAATAAGAATGTTCCACAATTTTCGACCATTGGATAATTTGGGAAACATTGAAGCAAGAAGAATTAGTAGTGATGAAAAACCAGCTCTCACTTTCAATCTCTACAACAAACAGCAAACTTCAATTGTGAAAATAGAACAGTTGTATTCTGGGTGCTTCATCGCAAGTATATATGACAATTTGTGGTATTTTGGCATGGTGAATGAGGTAAATGAAGAAGAAAAAGATGTTACTGGAAATTTTATGCATCCTCATGCACCTTCGCCATCATTTTTCTGGCCAAATAGGGAGGCTATTTCTGCAGTCCCTATTACTCATGTCCTTGCAGTTGTGGAGCCCCCCAAAACAACAACTGGAAGAACTTACCAATTTTCTCAAAACTTTATGAAAACAATCAACTCAATTTTTGAAAATACAAGTTCCCCTATCTGCAATTAAAAGAGTATTTAATATTATGCATGTTCCTTGAGGTAAGTTTTTAAAGATTGCGATTTTCATTACAATGAACGTGCTCATCGAATGTTCATTACAGCATTTAATTTTGTAATCAAAATTTTTAAATGTAATTTTTACCATTTATAAGTTGTGTATTCAATATAAAGGTATGCTTCAGACAAAATTGCATAATAGTAGTCAGATTTTTACCCTTTGAGAGCAAGGCTGGTGTTGATGTTTTTTTTCTTCATGCAGCTATCTTAAAAAATGTTTTCTGCCTCTTGTTGAAATGAAGGAGTGTAAAAACCACCTAAATTATTTTTTTATGTGATAAAATACATCTTTTAGATCAGAAATAAAAAAAAAATGGAGGGATTATTTACTACCCATTTGGAGATATCTCATTTTAAGTATAGCTCCCAACTTTCTCAAAAAAACTTAATAAATTGTACTTTAGGAATTTTTCTTATTTTTTTATTGATAATTATTGATGAAATTGTATTTTTTTCTGTAATCCTTGGATAATCAGGTTTATTAAAAAAATTTTTCAACAATATTGGTTGGTAAACAGGGAAGTTATAATTTGTTTTCTGCATAAATGCGAATTAGTTTTCACGCACACCATCGGGAAAAATCGTAAAATTCAGAAAACTTTGACATTCCATAAAATCTAAACCGTTCGAGATACAGCAAAAAAAAATTACATTCTTTCTTACATCCATAATAGAAACAACTATGCCAAGTTTCATCAAAATCCGAGACTATGGGTGTCAAAATCTCATTTTTTTGGTTGATTTGACGTGGAATGACCCGGCAGCAAGCTGTTCTTTCCCAGATAAGGACTTCACTGAAACGCTGTTAAATACTGTCAACTTGTTTTTCTGTATTAGTATGTCAATAGAAATGGAGCAATCAATGAATCATTTTTGAAAGAACTCATTTGCATGAGATTCGTCAATTATTTTCATACTACGCCAATTGGATGCTCTTTCAGAATCTACAAGTAATCGTGAGTCCAAAACCATGAGGTCACCACTTGGTTCTAAGAAGGGGTTGCTTATTTCATTCAGAATATCAATCACACTCTCAACGCTGTTGATGAATGAAAGTTGTTTGCATTAGAAATTTCATGGTGCTTTCCTCGTCTCTGCTGATCTTATTTGAGAATATTACTGAATTTATGGACGATTCGTGGAACTTCAGGGGGGAGGAGGGGGGTGCAGACAGTCAGCAGCTCTACCCTCTGCTTTAATAAGTGCATTATTTTGTTTGTGAGCTTTGTTGATTGATATCCCCGAAAATGCCGTTCTTGTCTTCCTTACTGTAAAATATCTTCTGCGAAATTTGGAATAGATATGAAGTAGACGATCCCTCAAAGACGGCATGTCCCTCATATGGATTGACACAGCGTAAGCGTAGTTCGGCCAATCAAGGGAGAAGAACATACACTTTAAATTCGAAGGAGCTTGCACATAGAGTTTGAAATCTCCAGCATGTAATGCTTGTGTGAAATTCAGGACACAAAGTTCAGTCTTTAGGATGAGCTAACAAGAACAGAACTGTGAACTTTCTTCTTCTCTGAATAGATATCGATCGTTTTCATCTGTGGATTTTGGATTGTCTTCTCATTGATTTTCATACTATCTTCAAAGGTTTTACGCAATGCAAATAATGCACATGCTGTTATTTGATGAGCCTGGCAAGTTTTTTTTTTTTAGTCCACAATAGAAGGGTGTCTGCAGGACAGGGGTTTAATAATGTTATTTGCCTTGTTATCATTGAATTAAACATTGTCTGCATAAGAAGGGTGTCTGTTAGGAGGGATTTTACTGTATATGTAAAATGATAAAATTTTTGTAAATGTTTAATGTATTCCAGTGCACCCCTAAATTATACTGATATTTTATTTTCAATATTTCTCGTACCAATCATTAAAAATTTGAAAATAAAAGTAAAAATTATTGTATCATATGAATTGCTTGTGTTCCAAATGGTGTTAAAAGTTTTTCCATTAATCAAGAAGCGTGATCTTGTTGTGTAACATTTATTATTGACTCTAAGGAAAAAATAGTTTTTCCTAGAAATCTATGGACTATAATAACACAAAAGTATATGGTTAAAATTCCTAACAGTATAGTTATTTAGAAATGGAAAAAGGGACATAAACCTTTTTGGAACAAAACCACATTACTTTGTGCTTTTGACATAAACAAGTAACAATAACTTACGCCCTTTTGACACAAACAAGTAACAAGGACTTACTGCCATTTGATAGTAGTCCATGTATTTTTTTATGTAAAATATACAGAATAAATTTTTGAAACACAATTTTGGGAAACAATCAACCACTAATCTTCATTTACAAATTATATTTCCTCATCCCTACATTATTTTCACTAATGTTACCTAAAGGTCATAGCAAGATGGTTAATGAAAATAAAAATATCACTGTAATTTTTTTTAATTCACAAAACTTTAAGAAAAATCCAAGCATCTATTTTTTTCTTCTTATTTTGCTTGTTTCAGATTGATTTTACTTTTCATTTCAGATCCCACATGAGATTTTTTTTCTCAAGTGAGACAAATCACATGATCTCAAGGCACACTGCATTTGGTTAAACTTGACTTATTTCCTTTTCACTTGGCACAAATTAACTTGTGACATAATTTCTTTTGGAAAAAAACGCAACTTTCATCTTCTCTTTGCCATTCAACTAAACTTTACTTGGAGCTAGGTCTTCATATGAATAGGTTTTTAGTTAGATATACTTGTCTGTCTGTAAATTATTATAACAAATAATGAATGTGATTAACTTGTTTAATTCATTTTTGTTTATTGAAATAATTGTACATTTTTAACACTGGTTATTCCATTAACAGTAATGCATGTTATATATTCATTATATTTAATATTTGAATTTAATGCAATTTCAGATTTTTTTTATTGTTTGCATGTCTAAACTACTAGGTATATTAATCTTCTTTTTTTTACTTTTGAGTTCAGCACTTGAAGCTTAAAAATATTTCTGAAATATTGAAACAGCAGGTTGAAATTTATGTATATTTTTTGTTTATGCCGCAATGGGTTGAAATTTGTGCAAAGCTGTAATATATTAAATTTTATTCATTTTTTATGAAAAAAAATAATTTAGCAGTAAGTGTCCTCAGTGATATCTTGCTCTGTTTATAAACTCTGTTGTTTTAATTAGCTCTTAGGATGATGAAAACTTTTCAGAAACTTTTAAATACATGTAAAAGAAATAATTTTGAAATTACATTATATATAATAGACTTCTTTAAAATATATATTGAATTTTTAATAATTTTTTCAAAGCTATTCTATAAATATTTTTCTTAGCATGACAGGCTGAACATCCTGGTAAATAACTATGCTACAAATGAAGCTTGTGGAATAAGAGATGTTTGGGCAAGCAACTTGGAAAATGAATTTATTAGAATTAGACAGATAGTTCAAAAATTTCCATATGTAGCTATGGTAAGATATTGAAATTGGTAATTAGCTTAAAGTCATCTTTTTTCAGGTTATCACAAAGTTGAAACACATCATTAAGTGTCTAACATTTACTGTAACTGGATCTCATATACCAAGTGTCTCAAAACTGACTGATGAATTTTTATAATTGTAAAAGAAAAATAGAACATGATAGAAATGTTTTGTTTGTAAACTAATGCTTGGGAAACCAGGGAATTTTATCCGAAAAAATTGGCATATTTAGTTACCTCTTCTGGAAACATGTGGCACTGCATAAACAAGTAAAATTCAAACTAATATGAAAATTGTAACAAGGACTTGTAAAAAATAAATGTTAACACTTTCACAAACAGATTGCATTGAAAAATTTAGAATGAATATGTCACGGGTACAATTAATCTGCAGTTTTTGCATATCTGCTGTGCCACCAGTTGTTGGAAATGATAACCAAATGTGCCAAATAAGTGAAATGAATTCCCTGGTTTCCCAAGGGTAAGGTGTAAATGAAACATTTCTATCTCATTCCATTTTCTTTTACTGATTTTCGAAATTCATTAGACATTTTTGGGATTTCTGGTAAGTAAAGTGAAACATTAAAAAAATACAACTGAACCATGTTAACGTCAAAATTATGAGACTGTGATATTGTGTCATGTTTCCCAAATTTCATCTGATCCATTAAATTATTAGTTGATTGGTAACTCATGGGGCCTAACGAGTATTTTGTGTTAAGCAATTTCACATTAACAAGGTTCAACTGTATTAGGAAAAAAAAATCTAATGTGTATTATTTTTCATCACTCTAACCAGAGTTTGTTCTACTGCGCCAAACTGGAATCCCTGCTACTTTTTCAAAAATGCTATTCAATAAAAATTCCTTTTCCCTTCTCATGGCAAGACTACCAGTGTAAACAGAATATCTTACACTAATTTTTAACCACTATCTTACTGTTTGTTATTGATGAACAAAAGAATCTAGGAGTTTGACTAGGAAAGATTGAGAATAATTTTATTCTTTTGAATTACTGAATGCTCAATCACTTTTGGAATCATAGAACTTATCTTCTTACTTTCTTTTCCCAGTTATGGAAAGGGGTTACTTGAGAGTGTAGAGCAAATTTTCTTCTATAACTAAAAAACATTACCTCCTTAAAATAAAAGCATTGGGATTATAGCAGGTTTCTATTAAAAAAAAACATTTTTGAAAATTCAAAATTTCAGGTTGATAAAAAGCTGTCCCTATATGCCCCTATAGACCCACCAAAAAATATTTTTCAAATAAAAAATTTTTAGGTAACCTTCATGACGCAATACATTCTTCAAAAAATTGATTTCTTGTCCCAATTTTTTGAAAATAAATAAATAAATAAATAAATAAAATAAATAAATAAATTTAAAAAATAGTTCAATTAGAAAAATATAAACAATGAAGTAGGTTGTTATTATTGTAAAAAATAAGTTTTTGCTTGCATACAATGTTTTAACCTTGCGTATTGTACTCAAAAGCTATGTTTTTTTAAAAAGTTTAAGTCATATGGGTTGTTCTAATTATCCCTCAAAAACTCCTTAGAGACTTATATCCATGGGTTACATTGGATCATGGCCAAATTTGGCAGGAAGGTACTTCTATACTCAGGAAGAGTTGTAGGGGGGGGGGGGGCGGGGGTTGTATTCCAAAAAAGTACCAAACTGTTCAAATTTTAAATTTGGGATCCAAAATGGTATTAAATGACTCTTTCTACGTAAAATAATTATCTGATCGGCTCAATTTTAGTCTCATTTGAAAGTCCATGATAAAACGAACCTTCAAAAGATTTTCTTCCTTCAGATTTTTGAAACCACAAAGACCCTCAAATCACCAAGAGAAAAGTTTGGAGCAATTTCAAGTAAGGAAAAATCAATTTTAAATTCTTATACAGCAAGCTCAGTTTTAATTGGCGTGAATAAAATCATTGAGAAGAAAATCTGCAGTCATTTTTTTCTTCTTGTTTTTGCTTTGAGGCTTTTCCTGAAATCAGGAGATTTAAAATTTCTTCTCTTTTTAGTCATTTTTCTGCGATTTTCTAATTTCTTTTGTACTGCCAGCAGAATATAATCAAAGATTTCAATAGTATTTAGTGGAGACTTTTACTATTCACTTTAATCTAATTGGGACTTTTAGATTTGCTGTTAATATTGTTTAAGAATGGTTGATGCTGATATAGATTTTGAGGGACTGATGTCATTATTCTAATGGAGACTTATAAAGAATTTATTGAAAGGGAAGTTTTTTGAAGCTATTGTTCCAATTCTGATAGAGATTTGATGTTATTTTTAAAATGTTTTCTCATTCTGAAAGGGGTTTTTAGTACTACAGTGAAACCTGTGTAAGTTGACCACTTGCGGTTCAGCACTTTGGTGGTCAACTTAGACAGGTGGTCAACTTATAAAGGGCGGTAATTTTTTTTTTCTTTTTGTCATTTCTTGCATCATGTACTCTTTCTGTTAAACTCACTTTCAGTATTTAGCATTATTGAAAGTGAAACAATAATTAAAAATACCTATTAGTATTTTTAATAATAAACAAAAAATAATTTTGTTATTTTTTCCTTGTTTTTAACTATATTAGACACTGTAGGTTTAGAAATTCCATATATGCCAGCTAATTTCCTCTGGATTTCTCCATTTTCAATTAATTTTAATGTTTCATACTTTTTATTAATCTCAAGTTCAACTAACTTTCTTTTTGAAGCCTTTTTATGTATAGCACAAATAGTAACAAGCTCGACTCTCCCAGTTCATAAAGGCAAAATTAAAATGTCCTATCTCTTAATCCCTTGCACCAGAAACATATAACTTTACTCATTAGCAGCCCAGATCTGTGTATCCGCAGTGCGAGGGGCCCGCATCCTTAAAGGGGCTAATGACCCTAGAAATTGAAGATAAAATAGAAAAAAACTAGCACTAAGACTTATGCACTTTACAAATAGACACTGCTGGCCACTAGGGAGGGGCCCAACATATTTTGTTGCAGGGGAATCAAAATGTATAGATCCGGGCCTGCTCTTTTTAGCACAATTCCTGTGTTGCCATAACATATTGCAACTGAAAGAAAAGATTTAACTTTTCTACTGACACTTATTTTCATTGAGCAGAGAACAAAAAGCTATCTCAAATAGAACAACAAATGAAAAACAAGTTTAGAGAATAAAGAGCAGCATAAGCTTTATGCTGCTGTTTAGTTAGTAAAATGCTAGTCTGTCATCAAAGCATTAAAAACATTCTTGGAAAGCTATCGAATAATAATAATAATAATAATAATTAATAAATAATAAAATAAAATAATTTGCTGAAGAAAGTTTTAAAAAATAAACCAAGTGGTCAACTTACAAAGGGTTTTTTACAATACTTCAAACCAAATTCGGCGTACATTAGTGGCCAAGATAGACAGGTGGTCAAGATAGAGAGGTGGTCAAGTTACAGAGGTTTTCCTTCATTATATGAGATAGGACAAATTCCGTTCCTGACAAAAGTGGTCAACATAGACAGGTGGTCAACTTACAAAGGTGGTCAACTTTACAGGTTTTACTGTATTTGACTTCTCCGGATATTTTTAGAGGGATTGTTGATGAGATTTGAAAACTGTAACCCTTATTCTAAAAGGGATATTTATAAATAGAAGTTTTTATCATAAGAAAATTTTTTGAAGAACTTTTTCTTTTTTCAATGGAGAATATGGGGGGGGGGGGGGGGTGATGAGAATTTTTAGAGAATGTTGTCCTCACTCTGATAGGGATCTTTAAGGGCTATTGTCCTCACTCAATAAAAGAATTTCAAGGAGTAATGTGGAGTAGAGATTCTTCTGGGGATTTGGGGGGTGAGGGGCTGTTGTTCTAATTCTAATGAGGATTCAAAGGGTCTGTTGATGCTATTGTGGATTTCTTGCCTTTATTCAAATGATCCTTTTATCTATTTCTCCTTATTCATTCGGATATTTTGATTTTTTAGGGAGTGTACACTTTACTTGCAAAGTTTTTTCATTTGAATGGGAACTTTTAGGGACTAAGGTCCAAATTTTAATGGCATGTTTAGGAACTGTGGCAATTATTCCAACGGGAAATTTTACTCTGATTGTTGAACACGCGGCAATTAACAAAACTTTTATTTTTGAATAGGTCGTGCAACACACTATAATGCAGCTAGTATATATATATAAAATTCAACGAGCAATAGATTAATCTTTTTTGACATTTGACACTCTTATTGAATTTCTATTGAAACTTTTCAATTCAATGATCTTAATTGAAAGACAAAAGAAATTTATTTGTTTTGCATCCAAACAAGGTACAATCAGATCCCAACTTATGTGAGGGATACGTTCCAAGACTCCCCGCGTAAATTGAAATTTCGAGTTGTGGAAAAGGGTATATACAGTGAAACCTCCAAATAACGGACAGTCAAGGGACTAGAAGTTTTGTCCATTATTGGGAGGTGTCCGCTATTAGGAGGAACTACTTAATTTACCTTTTTCAAAATGGGTTGCTGTTCCCTTTGTAGAACACAATCGAAACAATTGTGAAAGGTTTACTACATTTTACGTCAAGTGTAATTAATTTGTTTTTCGCCACAAATGGATTTAAAAGAAATGTTGTGCCGTGTTCGGAATTTTTCAAGCCATCCATTTGACGCCTTAAAATCCTCAAAGTCTATCCTCAAAGTTTTCCCCGACTTCTCTGGATTTCTCTTGGAGTAATACCCGCTTATTGGGACGTTCTTCGCACGAGCAGCTCTGAACCATTTCATGACAATTTCGTCTATTTCACTGGTTTCTGTGTTGTGAAACTTTACATTTTTTAAATTTTCATTCGAACTTACAATCCACAATTTTCTAGATTCGTCTTTATCTTTTTAAATTTCGCTGATTTGAGTTTTCCCAACTTGAAAACGATCGGCATAACAGCGCACACTTATTTTTTCTTTTTCGGCAACATCCAAAACATTATTTTTTTTCTTTCAATGTCAGTCTCTTTCTTTTAGTTGCCATTTTAAAACTCAAATAATATTGTCACACAAAAAAATCAACTAAATCAACACGCCTTTAGGAAAGTTTGCAACTGCAAAGCTACGATTGCTGCATGAAAAGCAGGTTCGCTTGCCTCTCAATTCATCTCAGGCTATGAATATCCCATTACCAACGGCGGCGATTCGGCGCAGCAACCCCCCTCCCCCCCACACTTTTTATAGTTAATTTATGTATTTTATCTCGAGTATCACTATTGCATGATTGACAGTTGGCAATATGACCTTGAATATGGGCCAATCTTTTTCATGTCTAAAAATTAAACAACCCAACGAAACCACGGCGCCAAAAAGCCGACTACTACAGGCGCCGGTCTGCTTAATTGCATCTCCCGAGAGCCCCAGTTAGAAAAAGCGCCCAGTTTCTTCTTTTTTATCTTAACTTTTGAATAGTTATTGTGTACAAAATTCATTAAAATCTTAAGAAAAACGTACGTTAATTGTTAGACTGACATCAGTTTTCACTTATCTGCTTCAATACTCCCAAAACTAGCCGTAACAAAATTATGACTTTTTTTTTTCTTTTTCATTTTTTGCTGCCCCCAAAATGACTTTTAGTTGCTTTTTTTTTCTGCCCCCAACTTTTAAGACCCAATCGCTGCCTCTGCCCATTACTACCCTTTGAATTCCAAGAAACAGCAATAAGGAAATGACGGGGGGGGGGGGATATCAGTTGTGGAGGATGAAAAGCTTTGTAAGGCACGCAGTTACTAAGATATTCTGTGTAAAGAAAAAACTCGGAAGTGCTACGATTGCAAGGGAAATTTTTTGTGAAATAACTGTCCGTTATTCGGAGTGTCCGTTGTTCAGAGTGAATTACATGGAATGGCCTATATTGAGGGACTGGGACTTGCAAAAATGTCCGTTAATTAGAGGTGTCCGTTATTCGGGAGTGTCCATTAAAGGAGGTTTCACTGTATATGATTTTTTTGTCAACATACCCAACTATTTTAGCTATTTTTGAACACCTCCCAAACTGTTTTAGACCATATTTTAACTATATATTACCGTTTCTTACATAAAGAGTGGAATTTTTACTGTATTTTTGTAAAAGCTGCATTATTCAACATAAAATGCTGTTACGATGCACAAAATCAATGATCAATGGGAAAGAAAGACACAAAATAAAACAGTATGGTAGGTGTACACTATGCAGTAACAATAAAGTGCTGCACTAGAGTAGTACTGTACAGTTTATACACTTATCCATAGTTAGGGGGTCTGTCCAGGATTTTTCGCAGAGTCCATTTTTTGTGAAAAATCAAATAATTTTGTGAAAAATGAATTAATTTTGTGAAAAGTCAAATAATTTTGCAAAAAAAAAAAAATAGAATTTAGAAACTGCATCATTTAAACTTAAAATTGAGTGTTTTCCTCATCTATGTTGAGAATCATTCTGGGCTGTTTTTTAGTATTTGGCAGGGGGGGGGGGGGCGGTGGCATCACTCTCTCAAGTATCGATATTTATCTACTATTCTACGCTACTTTAAATTATACTAGAAATATTTCTGTACAGCATTTAAAATAACTGTAACAAAAAAAAAAAAATCAGACAAGGGTTCAGCATTTTACTTTTTGACCCAAGACACGCTTAAAAATCACAGAATTTCGTTTCAAACTTATAAATTCCATGATTTTAACAAAAATACAAAGAGATTTTACTTGTTTACCTCTTAACAAAGCGCACTAAATAGTGATGTGCTGGGTCGTTAAAAAAGTAGATCCGTGGATACGGATCCGGATGATTAGTGTAAGATCCGCGGGTACGGACCCCAAAATTTCTATACTTAATTCAACTACCTAAGTTTAAAAATTGTTACGGAAGGTATTCCCATCAGGATAATGGCACTGTTTCTTCAAAAAATGTCATCTACGGTGAAAATATAATCACGACTATGTTTACTTTAATGAAATTTCCGTTAAAATTGAGGAAGAATTGGAAGGAATGGTCAGCGCTGCATTAATGCTTAAATAGAATGTGAAAAAATATTTCAAGCTTGCTCGGTAGATGTAGGATACAGGAGCAAGAGTGTAAAGCTGCTACGGACAGGCTAGAAATATTTTTTCGCATTTTATTTCAGCATAAATGCAGTGCTGACTCATTCCACCCATTTTACTCCGACTGACGAAATAAAAGAGGCGGGAATTCCATTATAAACAATAAATAGAGAATTTAGTCTCACTTTTTTTGAAGGATGCCAAGAAAAACCAGAATGAAGACTAACAGAAACCCCAAATCAAATAGCAAAAACTAATATTAAATTAAAAATTAAAAAAAAAAAAAAAAAAGACATGTCTCAGAGGGCAGACCTCATATTAAGGTGAATTTCTCAGGTCAGAACACAAATTGTTAACAAATATAAATTGACAGCAGATAGAAATTTTAGATCACTGAACTTTTTCTCCTTATCTTCCGACTATGAAATTGCTACCAATCACGTTTATAAAGGCTTAGAATTGCATTTAAAATTTAATTAACAAGATTATAGCTCCTATTGTATATAACATAACTTGGAAGTTCCAAATAAATATCAAACGCAGAAAACTTTGTGCTTTCAATTAGGGCCAATAATTTTAACGTATGGGTAAATTTTTAGTTCCATAATTGTGAAAAACGTTAAATCGGTTTTTATTTTATGTCTCCGGTGATTAAAGTTCTACAAAAACGAGGCCAAGCTAAGAACACTTTCCATCAAGTTACCTTTTGAACAAAAAAAGACCTCTCAAACCGGTTCATCTGTTTAAGAACTACGATGCCACAAATAAACACACAGATACACACTTTTAAAACTTATTACCCCTTCCTTTTTGCGACAGGGTGTACAAATTGGATTCTGAGATGATACCTTACAATTTATATAGGGAATAAAACCTAATTAAACAGAATTTAGGAGTCTTTTATTCAAATATTTAAGAATTCTTAGAATAGAAAAGGTCTGTTTAAGATCTGTCAAAAAAGTAACAGATACGGATATGGATACAGATCTTTATTTTCCCTCGAATATCCGTGGATACGGATATGGATATTCAGAACATCACTAGTACTAAACATCAAAAATTCAAAAAATCGGATTCCCATAGCGAATGCAAAGATATCGCAATTCTCAAAGTGAAGGCATCAAAAATATAAAAGCGGCTTGTAAAAGAAATATTTTTGATAAAACTATTTTAAAATTGCATTTTAGAGTCCTATAATAAACATATCATTAATATCTGGACTAGTGGTGTAAAATACCCGGGTATTTTTTTATGGGTAAATACCCAGGGTATATACCCGGGTAAATACCCAAAATGGGTATTTACCCGGGTATTTATTTCAAAAATTTATATTCAACTAAAATACAGTATGCGCCGCTTAATGTGATCACGATTAATGTTATCATCAGGGGTCTGGCCAGAGGATATTTGGGTCCGTTAACGGACCCTTCACAAAATTCCAATCAACCAAAACGGACCTTTCACAAAATCCCGATCAACCAAAACGGACCCTTCACAAAATTCTGATAAGCAAGATCGGATCTTTCACAAATTGTTTGTTGAAAGAGCAAATGCGAAAGCAAAATAACGCATATTTCTGTGTATAAACCGATAATTTTTGGAACCTTTTCTGAAGTCAAATTAGAGGGATCAGCTTATACAAAATCGTCTACTTTTGCAAAAAAAAAAGGCACTCTGATGCTCCCGCAAATGATAAATAATTGCTACTGCCAAATAAATATAATGCTTGTTGTTTGTTTTATCACAGCTAATTAGCAGCGGTGTTGTTGTAAACTTTTCTGAAAAGGCATTGGTAAGCACTTTTCTCCCCGCTCATGATTTAATAAACAATAATAATATATATCTGTGAAATGAACTTAGAACTGCAAAGGGATAGTAAGGGTGGGGGGAAAATATGATCGCTTCAGATAGGGTCACCAACTTCAAAATTATCACCACTTTTAGAGTCTGGCATTGAACCTTTATAGTGACATGATTAGAAAAAATTCTCATCATTTTACCAGCGTGTCAATATTTGCGTTTTTAAGGTGCAGTGCGGTGCGATGTTTAACTGTTATTTTGGGAGAAAATTATATGGGTTTTGATTTTTCGATGCTAACAAGGATGATTAACTTTAAATAAACTCTTTTAATTACCGTATTTTTTTCTCTTTAGATGTCTACACTTCGAAAAATGCAATCTTTTAACATCCTAAATGAGAATCATATTTTGTTCTTTTTTCAAGCTAACTTCGCTTTATTAGGATGCAAATAAATGAAAAGTATTTGTATATTTGTTAGAACTCTCATTTCAAGTTTTTAAAGCAAAATTCCATTTTCTTTTATGAGGATAGATATAAATGGTTTATTATTATTATATTTTTTTTTTTTTGCTTCAACTGTGTCCACAGATAATAATGAAATGTTTATCATAGGACTCTAAAATGCAATTTTAAAATAATTTTATCAAAAATATTTCTTTTATAAGCCGTTTTTATACTTTTGATGCCTTCAATTTGAGAATTACGATCTCTTTGCATCCGCTATGGGAATCCGAATTTTCAAATTTTTGATGTTTATTACGCTTTGTTAAGAGGTAAACAATTAAAATATCTTTTTATTTTTGTTAAAATCACGGAATTTATAAGTTTTAAACGAAATTCTGTGCTTTTTAAGTGTCTTGGGTCAAAAAGTTAAAAATGCTGAACCCTCTTGACTGAATTTAATTTTATTTATTTTTTTATTACAAATATTTTTAATACTGTACAGAAATGTTTCTAGTATAATTTAACATAATGTAGAATGGTAGATAAATATTGATACTTGAGAGAGTGATGCCCCCCCCCCCCTCACTAAATATCCAGAACGATATAAAAAAACACTGCAGAATGATATTCTCGACATAGAAGAGGAAAACATTCAACTTTAAGTTTAATTGATGCAGTTTGTGCCATCTCTAAATTCTAAAATTTTGTTTTAACAAATTTTTTTTTTTTTTTGCAAAATTATTTGATTTTTTACAAAAGTAATTCATTTTTCACAAAATTATTTGATTTTTCACAAAAAACGGACCCTGTGAAAAAACCTGGACAGACCCCTGATCATTCGCTTAATGTTATCAGAATCACGAAGTCCCGGATTATTTGTATGTTAACACACGTTAAAAAAATCGGATATTATAATCAGAGTCTTGGTTTATTGTTAATCACTTTTTCATAAACTTTCAATTTTTTCCCCGTTTTTGTTCCTCAATTAACAGAAATACATAGACGAACCCTGACGAGACTAACTTTCTGTGTAGCATTTTGTGGTTTTCAATAGCAGTTCAAAATTTTTCTAGGAATGAAGCTACAGAAAGTTTGCCCCCAGTGACCACAGACTTCCCCTAAGAAAATTTCCTTTTGCACCTAAAAAAATTCAGTCGCTAGACATGTTGCAGGCACTGATGTAGGACCTCCATTGTTGCTAATACTTTGTAAACTATTAAAGAATTGTGTCGAGATTGAAAACAAAGCGAAGTTTTACTGGAAGTTTCAAAGAAGTAGCAGATTTCGCCACCTCTTGGTTTTAAATTTTGACGAACATTGCTTGTAATACACGGCTTCGTTTTATCGTTTTCACAATTTCAATTGTATGCGACAGAAAATTTTGAAGTGATTTACACTTCAAAATTTAGCGATTTTTTTTGTGCTTATTAATGTGAAAACTGTTTCTATATTTGCCACATTATCACTTAAACAGCAATAAAATAAATAAATAACATCATAGTCTTAATAACTTCTCAGATTATTCTTCCAAACATCCCTCATGCTTCTTTTTTTTTTTTCATTTTGGATATGACTAATCTAGATTGTGACTTTGAAATCCTGAAGTTCATCATTGAATTGCCTATACTTCTCCAATTATGACATTGAAAAGAAAGATTCTTTGGTTCACGATATGTTTCATTCATATTAAATCAATTCTTTCAATAAAAAATATTATAAACTCTGTAATACATATGTATGTATCAGTTTTACCAATTATTTCATATTTGAATTTTAAAATATTCCCATTCACTTTTTGTAATTTTTTGGAAAATACCCTGTTTTTGGGTATTAACCCAGGCCTTGGGTAAATACCCAAAAAATATTTACCTACCCACTGGGTATTTACCCGATCCACATCACTAATCTGGACACAGTTGAAGAAAAAAAAAAAGAAAACATCGACTCAGCATTTTAATTTTTGACTAATAAAAGAAAATGAAAAATTTTGCTTCTAAAACTTGAAATGAGCGTTTTAACAAAAATAAAGAGACTTTTCATTTATTTGCATCCTAATAAAGCAAAGTTAGCTTGAAAAAAAAAAAACAAAATAGGATTCTCACATTGGATGTTAAAAGATTGCATTTTTCAAAATGTAGACATCTAAAAAAAAAAAAAGGTAACTAAAAGAGTTTATTTAAAGTTAATCATCCTTCTTAGCATCGAAAACTCAAACCCATATAATTTCTCCCAAAATAACAGTTAAACATTGCACCGCACCCGTAAAAACGCAAATATTGACAAGATGGTAAAACTCCAGAGGCTAAGTGGCAATAATTTTGAAGTTGGTAACCCTATCTGAAGCGATCATATTTTTTCCCCACCCTTACTATCCCTTTGCAGTTCTAAGTTCATTTCGCTGATATATATTATTATTATTGTTGATTATTAAATCATGAGCGGGGAGAAAAGTGTTTACCAGCACCTTTTCAGAAAAGTTTACCACAACACTGCTGCCAATTAGCTGTGTTAAAACAAAAAAACAAAACAAAATTATTTAAATCCAAACTTATTTTCAGCTGTTAATTCCTTTCCAAGAAACAAACAACAAGCATTATATTTATTTGGCAGTAGCAATTATTTATCGCTTGCAGGAGCATCACAAGAGTACCGTTTTTTTTTTCTTTGCAAAATTGGCAGATTTTGTATAAACTGATCTAATTTGACTTTAAAAAAAGTTCCAAAAATTATTGGTTTTATACACGGAAATATGCATTATTTTGCTTTAAGATTTGCTCTTTCAATAAACAATTTGAAAGATCCGTTCTTGTTTATCAGAATTTTGTGAAGGGTCCGTTTTAGTTGATCGGGATTTTGTGAAAGGTCCGTTTTGGTTGAACGAATTTTTGTGAAGGGTCCAAATATCCTCTGGTCAGCCCCCTGATAGTTACATTTATCACTTAAAAATTGAAGATGATAATTTATGCTGTGCAGTCATATCGTTATTCTACTATATTTTTAATCATTAACTTCATTTACTTGTATAACTTTTCCACCCCTTTTCCACCCCTGGTAACACCCTTTTTTCAGGGTCGCTATATTCCATGATTCCAGAGCAGCTTCCAATTTCATACTATAAGCATTTTGCCTACACACTATTCTGCAAGCTTCATATTAAAAATAAGTTCTGAACTTATACAGATTGCCTTTTCTTGACTTCTAATTGTATGTATGATAGATTCACTCCATACCTCATTGTCGTACTACCTTCGATCCACTTTTTAGTTGTTTAAATGTAACAAGAATCTTGACATTTTCTTAAATTGTCACAAACATTTGCTTTTTGTTTCCATCTTCACAAACTTTAGATTAAGCAACAAAGTTCCTAGGTGACACAAGATTTCATCACCTTTAATCTTAAGATTAAATAAAAGAAAAATATGGAGTGGTTATTTATACACACTAACAAAGTGATTTTTCGACTGGTGCGGTGTGAAGGAACTTGTGCAATCAGTGATGCTAACAAAAATTCAATCACGAAGTAAATATTTAGTAGTCAATAATGAAGCCGACACATAACACCACAATTCCTTTCCAAATAGTTTTGTTTTGTGAGCGAGAAATTTACTTCAGCTGTAAAATTCGTTGTACGTGGAAAACGCACGTTGCAGCCATTTCGCATAAGTCAAATCGCGCTCTAGCGGGAGTCGACTGTATAGTAAACATTGAAAATGAAGAAAATTCGATTCCTATAGTGGATGCAAAAAGATCACGATATTCAAACTGAAGGTGTTAAAGGTATAAACATCATATGAAAGAATTTATTTAATTAGAATGATTTTAGAATTGCATTTTTAAGCTCTACGATAAGCATGTAATTAATTACTCTCGATGCAATTGAGGCAAAAATAAAATTGAACCAGCGACTAAAACTATAACTTTCTGACTTTCATGAAGAACACAGAAATTTGTTTGAAAATTTAATATGTATTTTTTAACAATTTATTTGCCTCTTCACGAAGCATAGTAAGTATATAAAATGAAAAGAAAAAAATTAATTTGAATTTTGTCATCTGGAATTCAAATTATGTTTTTCAGAATCACGAGTGTATGTGTATATGCAGGCGTGTGTGTTTGTGTGCAGGGGCATGTGTGTTTGTGTGTAGGGGGTATGTGTGTTTGTGTGTAGGGGGTATGTGTGTTTGTGTGTAGGGGGTATGTGTGTGTAAGCATATGTGTTTGTGTCTGTGTGCAGGCATGAGTGTGTGGGTAGTTGTGTGTATGTGAGTGTGTAGGTGTGTGTGTATGTGTTTGTATATGTGTGTAGGTGTATGTATGTGTGTAGGTGCATGTATGTGTGTAGGTGTATCTATGTGTGTAGGTGTATGTATGCGTGTACGTGTAGGATATTGACGAAACCTGGAGACCGTTTTCGCTAGAGGTGCAGCATCGTGAGGAGCCGGTCGACGGTGATGCTGCGGAGGGTGCTGGTGGGAAAATAAAATCATAGGAATGCCAAAAACAGTCAAGTGAGAACAATAAGCAACCGTGATTGGTCAAAATTTTTTTTTCTCAATTTGAATGCAAAGTGATCACGTTTTTCAAAATGAAGGCACCAAAAGTATAAAAATGGCAACTGAAAGTATTTTAAAGTAAAATAACTTCAGAAAGGCATTTTAAGAGGTCTGCACAGTCAGGCCTCTTACACTGTCAATTATTAACGACATAATCGAATAAGGATAATTTCAAATTTGATAACCTTATCTGATGTGTGTGATGACATTTTTTCTAATTATTCATTTGCAGTTTAAAGTTCAAATCTGATTTGAATTGACTTTTATTTTAAAAATTGTTTGTTTAAACCAAGCAGAGAGAAAAGTATTACACAGCAATTTCAAGGTGCCGTGATTGCATTTTCAGAGCAATCTGTAAAAACCACACTACTAGGAGGGAGGAGAGCCATTTTGAGCAATTTGGTCTCTCTGAGATAATACCATTGAACTATACTAAAACAGGAATGCGTGCTGCGGGCAAAAAGTGTGCTGATTTCTCCCCTCCACTTGACAGGAGCGAAGACAGAAAAGTAGCCTACGCAAATTTAGCGTTATCCTCGTAGGCCACGGAATCTGTCAAACGCTCTGGTTCGGGAAATCTGCTTTGCTCACTTAGGATACAAGAGTAAATCACATTATTTGAAACAAAATCCTTCTTAAATTCACACAAAAATGCATCATAACTCCATAACAACCTATTTTTATAATAAACAGATGAACTCCGCTCTTTACTTTTTTAACATTATTTAAACGTATTAAATAAGCAATCTAAGTGAAGGAATATTAAGAATTTCTTTTTTTAAGTTTTAAGAATATTTTACTTTTAAATCTTCACAGAATGCGTCTGTCAAGAAACGAACTTGGAAAATTTTAATCCTTGATAGAAAGAATCCACAGAAAATATTGCCAAAAGAGAACTGATTATATTATTACAATGAAAATTATTTATAATGGCAATGACAAAATGAAATATATGCACACAACAAAGCACATAACACATAGAAAAATGAATTATTTTTTATTTTATCACGTGAAATATTTTACAATCGTTATTATGTGATCACTGCTAACAATTTTTGAACAAAATCAATTTATTTAGTTTTTACCGCACTGTTGTGGTGTTTCTATGACAAATATGAAGTGTTAAATATTTTGCATGAGAATGCAGTCTTAAATTAATGTACGTTTCAATTATTTTTGTAACCATTTGAGATTTATGAAGATGCTCATATCCGATTTCTTCTGTTATAGGGTATGCAAATTTTAAACCTTTGTTTAGAATGTATTCATTTGCTATTATTCTAACTGCTATGTTTGTATTATTTTTAAAGAAATTCTGTTTTGATTTTAATATTTGAAAGGCTTTTTCGGAAGCACAAGTAATTTTAAATACTATATCTGAGCACATAAACAAGTTACCCTTCGAGACATGAGACGTGAATGCTTTGGGATTTTTGGAAGTTAAATCGTTATTATGCAGCTCTTTGTCGAGTAACATGTCAATACACATAATGCAAGTACAATTTTGTATAATTTTAGAGATCACAAAGCCCCCTATGTAATACAATATATTATTTTGATAATTAGTAGGGGCGGTACTCTCTAAACATTCCGAATACATAGACAAAAGCATGCTGTCATCATCAGAAAAGTTAGCCTTATCAATGACAGCGCGCTTTTTACTACGATGTTCATACATATGTCATTCATTGTGTCATACAACGAATTATTGTTATAACTAAAAGTAATTTTGACGAAATTCTTGTACGTCTTCCTATGTCTCCAATGCTAAGAACGCTGTCTTTTGCCGTCTTCTCTCCTGTCAGCTACTTAGAACCGGTTTGAAAGCGGGCACAATTCTTTAACACAGGGGGGAATTGGGAGCAGTCTTTCCAGGTTACTTATAGTTCAATGGATAATACAAACAAGTAAAATTATTAAAAGAAAATAACTGATTTTTTTTCAAGTTAATTTAACTTCAAAAAAACTCCCGGTTATGCACAAAGGGTTTATCTGCAAGGTGGATTATTTGTGGCCTTTCACACTTTCACAAAAAAAAAAAAAAAGATTTACCGAGTAGATAAATGCACACATATTAACTTGACAAGTGCAAAATTTATTTTTAGACATTTCTATTTCTTTCTTCCCCCCTTCAAATGACATCAAACGTTTTCAGGTCACTGAAACCTGACTAGTTGAAACCTGATATTTAGATATACACTACTTACTGCTTTAGATCGTTACTACTTGCTGATTCAATCTGGAAAAAATCCTCTCCCTAACTTCCTGGCACTTTTGGTGTAACCTAACTGTTGTATATCTGCTTGCACAATTTGCTCCCCTATGTGTGTAATCCATTTGCATTAATGAGCAATCTTTTTCTAGCTTTTCTCTGCATATTTTACATAAACTGTTTTCATTTTTGCTATATTTGAAATGTATACAAGTGTTATTGATCTTCTTCAGCTCTTGCGTACAGTAGCATCGTTTTTACCTTATTTGCGAATTATTTGAGCAGTCACTTATCCGCAGTTGCAATGCCACCACAGATGCAATGCCATGCTCTTCAATGGCTATTCGGGAGTTTACTGTAATTGAATTTTTAAATTGAATTAAAAGAAAAGAAGGAATTTCTTCTGGCATTAGATAGCTAAAGAAAAAGTTTGTCTGCTCCAAAATATACTACAAAACTCTGAAGCTTTCAGTATCACTGTTATATACTTTATTTGTTTTCCAGATTAGAAAAAAATCACCAATTTCTGGACATCTTGAAATGCTTACTAAATTTTAAGAAGTTGATTTTAAAAAATGATTTTTGAGAAAAGTGCTTGTAGTTTTACAAGGGATCAAATATATTGTTTATGTACCAAAATATGAGCATGCTAATCTAATCCTTATGTTTTGTTGAAAATATTTTAAATAACATTTAAGGACATATGTTATAACTTTCATGGTTGTTATTTTTTAAATAGGATACTGAATTTCCTGGAGTGGTAGCAAGGCCAATTGGAGAGTTTCGAAGTACTGGTGAATATCAGTATCAACTTTTACGGTGTAATGTGGATTTATTAAAAATTATTCAGCTTGGTTTAACGTTTTTGGATGCCCACGGAAATAGACCTACTGACTTTTCAACGTGGCAGTTTAACTTCAAATTTAATCTTTCGTGAGTGTATTTCTAATTACTTATTTGATTCAGTACAGTTTAAAATTTTAACTATCAATGTTTCTCTCTCATGTATTTTTTGTGCTGTTTTTTTTTGTCACTTTTTCCCTTCTTCCCATTTATTCCTAAATTATCATCAATGTTGCCCATGACTAAATCTTCAGTGCAACTAAAGGTACATCAAAAAGTATGTTTAAGAATTTTCTATATGCAAATTTTTTTGAATATGTTGGTTTCAGTGGCATTGCTCAATTTCCATTGGAGCTCAGCTCCTGTACTTTGATAGAACTCGTTTTTTCATGTGAAAACAAGTTCTGAAGACTATAGGGATCCAAAATAGTACTGAGCCTTTGTACACTGGTCCAGAGCCACAATAAATCTTGGAATCTAGTTTCAAATTTTTGGGATAGTTCATTAGCATAATGTGGCATCATTCAAAAAGTCTGTATTGCTTATAAGTCAATGAAAAGACTTACTAAAAAAAAAAAAAATGAAAATTGCTAAAACTTCTGCTTATTTGTAGCAAAGGAAAGAAGTAACCACACACCTCAAAATTTTTATGGGAGTTTAGTGCCACCAATGGCACCTTTTCCGCGCATCATCGAAAATAGAAACATACTATTTTTATTAATTTTGGTTAAAAAGATGAAAAAACTGAATTTTTTTTGAATCTTCAACCCAATTGTGGCAGATCAAGGAGTTTTGCAAAGTAATTCAAATTTTTTATGTGCACTGTGCTCTACCAATGGCACCTTTTCGGCACTACCCAACATCGAAATAAAAATAAGTTGTTTTTCGGCCCACCCTACTGTACAATGATTATGACTCTAAATCCACTATGGAAAAATCTTCAAAACAAACTATGCACCAAAATTTCTTCTGAGCTATTTTTGTTTATTGCAAAAATAGGTTCAACTCACTCTGTGGGAGAACACATTGAACACTTTTGTTACATACCTGCAACAAAAGTAATAGCAAATAAAGTTTGATGAAAAAGTAAAAAAAAAAAAAAAAGAAAGAAAGTTATCAAATACAAACATGAAATATATAGGGGAAAGGGGGCACATGTGAAAATGGAGCTCATGTGAGTAGGGTATATTTTACTAAGATAACTTCAAGCAAAAAATCTTGAAAAATTCCCTAGTAATGGGAGTACTTGGCCAAACTTTTAGAGCAATAAGCCATTTTATGTTTCCGTGGTGGCAACTTTTTTGTTTTAGATTTGTATGTAGTTTTGTCAGTCTTTTTCTCGTAAAAACATATTTTCAACTAACTATTAAGCTAATCTTAATTATTGCAATCCATTATGTGAACATTCAAGTAAATTTATGGAAATGTTTAATTATTATCTTTTTAAATTAAATAACGAATTCTCATATTTTACAAGTGAGCTTTATAAGTTAGATGATGGGGCATTTGTGAACATAACATCTAGTGGCACATGTGAATTGTTCCCATATTCCCTCCGTAGTATTGATTTAGTGTAGCATATTACACTCCTGTTTGTAAAAATTGCAACACCACGAAGGACTTACGCGAGTGAGCTAAAAATTGCATGAAATATAAAGTAGGGCATGATATACAAATACAAAAGTGACGATCAGCAACAGGCTCTGGGCCCAGCTAGACTGGTCCTTGTCAATTTGCAATCCCCAGTGAAGATCAATGGCCCTCTTAAAACTATTTACTCCCCCTTGCTCATTACCACTTCTTCCGGTAAGCTGTTCCAAGGTTCCACTACCCTGCTATAATAAGAATTTTTTCTAATATCCAATGTGAGCCTGAGATTTAAATAGTTTAAAACAATGACCCCTTGTCCTGTTTTCAGTGCTAAACTTCAGTCCCGTAACATTTTTCATTTTAATAAATTTAAACAACTGAATCATGTCCCCTCGGTCTCTTCTTTGCTCAAGACAGTACATTTTTAGCCTTCTAAGCCTGGAATCATAGTCTAAATGAGAAAGTCCATTTATTAGCCTTGAACCCTTTCTAATACATTAATATCTTTCTTAAGATAAGGAGACCAAAACTGAACAGCATACTCCAAATGAGGTCTTACCAAACTTCTATATAAAGGCAGAAGAACTTCTTTAGATTTGTTTGAAATAAATCTATTGATAAACCCAAGCATATGAATAGCAACCCCTTCTGCAAGTTTTCCAGATTGCTTCACACGCCATGAATGTAAGGGAAAAAAACGGAGGCGAACAAGTTCAAAGGGTGCAAGAATGCACTAGCCAAGGGCGCTCACTTTGGCTCCTCTACCCCCTCTAACTTAACTATCACAGGTGCTATGAATTCAAAGTCAAATATACAATATTTGCTGTAAACTCCTTTGGGTAGGGCTGCTCTATACACTATGAACATATAACTTTTTTAAAATGAAGGTGCAAAGGCCCGTGGGCCAATAGGTCCGTTAACCCCTAGTAGGGAACATTTTAATATAACTAAGATTTTGGTGCAATCTGCAAATTGTTATCAATTATCAGTTCATTCAGGCAAGATTAACAAGGCCAAAAAAATTTTTTTTAGAGCTCTGAATATATTATTATCATTAGCATACAAATGAACCCACACCTATGAGACAATAATGATTTAGTACAGTTAAGGAGCGCCACAAGCTTGGAGCATGAAACAGTCAAAATGGAACAGCTTACAGTTCCCGGGGCCAATGACTCTGATTGCGAGTAGTTGGTGGTAGCCAAACGTGTCATTTCAATTTTTTCCAGGAAATGAGGGGGGGGGGGGGAGTGTGCAAAGGTTATATAATTAGCGAATTACTGCACATTATCCGGCATGCAGGAAAAAAGCAAGAATGACAAGCATGCCAGGAAATTCGAATTTTTCGGCATGCTGGATAATTCGAAGTTTATTTTGCAACACAACAAAAGTTTCCCCATTCAGTTCCAATCAGAAAGCAAACCACTGCAAGGGAAAAAAATAATAAATACCGAAAGTAAACTTCTTTCCAAAAAAAAGTTATGCATAATATGTGCTTGTTATTTATGGTAGGACATTATTAATCCATTTAATTATTTGTCAATAAAGTAATCAATTCAGAAGCAATCATTGTTACTGCGATTTGTTCATAATTTTTTTAAATAAATTCTTTTAGGTTCCTTTTAGAAAAGTAAGTTTAATTTTTATTTATTGAACATCTATGGTAAATTCTTTTGCACTGGTTTAAGAGCATCACTTACTGCTTAAATGATTGCTTATTTAGTTTACATTTCATTTTAATAAAATTATTTGCTATTAAACACTTATTTTTCTTGTTAAATAACATGACATTTTTCGTAAATATTTTTACTTCATCATTTATTGGCAGGGCTGACAACAAGGGGGGCAGAAGAGGCAAATGCATAGGGGCCCCGGCTCACAGAGGCTAACGAAATTAAAAACATCCCAGTGCTTAAAATGTACGCTCGTCATTAAAAATTTAAATGGCAAATAAGGTCAAATGCTTTACAGCTGCTCTTTTTATTCTTGTGACATGTGCTTAATGGGCAGGGAATGATTAGTTTAGCTTCATTCTAAAAACTGAGCATGGTGGTGTGGCTGTGAGAAATTTCCAAGAACCGTGGTACCTGCCTGACGCTGGTAGCTCAAATTCTCACGAGCCCCACAGGGCACAGGAGCAGTGGCTCAATATCAGGGTTTTCGCTACGGTCGCATTTTTCGCATAATGCGAAAACACTATCTGAATTGCGAAAATAAAGCAATGCATTTTCGTTTTTTTGCTCAAATAAAAAATAAATTAGTTTTTTAAATAAAGAAGAAATGTATGATCCTAGAGAGGAAGCGTGCATGGCGATAATCAACTTAATCTTTTTTAAATCTTAGCTAAGATGTTTAAACTACAATTAAGTTCAATAACTATTAGTCTTATCCAGCATTATGTCCCCCCAAAAACTGCTTTATTAGGAGGAGGGGACTGCAACATTCTAAACACCAATCATGTTTTCTTTTTTTATTTTATGTTTAAAAAAAAATTGCTGTTGTACTTATTTCTTCAAGGATGTCACAAATGAAATATGAATTTTATTTTCAACCGGAGATGAAACATACTGAGGCATATATAAATATATGAGAATGTGTAACATTTTAGCATTTTGCTAACATTTTTCCATCAATTTTAGCTTTTATGCTAAAGAACTTTTGAACCCAGCTTAAACCCTGCTCAATATCTTCCCACCCACCCCTTCCCCTTCCTTACTACAGGTTTCAACCTGACTGAATGGTAAACAACATGATATACTTATGGTAAGCCTAGGTTTCTTTCAAGCTCGCATTTCAGTGTTGTTTTTTCTTGTGCGATTGGTTTTGCACAGTTCTGTGTTGCTTTTAGAAGGTTAGTTTAACTGATAACTTTTATTAACTAATTTTTCTAGTTTTGATATTGCTAGGGGCCCGGCTACTACCCAGGGGGCCGGTCTTCTTAATTGCACAGGGGCTGAGAATTCTGTCTCTGGGCCTAGCCGAGAGCCGAGGTGCACCCCTTGTCAATTTGGTTACTGGGTCTTTTCCACCCCTAAAACTTGCCAAATTTATACTACTACAATTCTGAGACAGGCCCCTTCAAAGGAGGGGCCTTTAGTTTCTTACTAGGCTGACATGGCCTCTTGTCGCCCTAGGCTTCGTGGCAAAAACTAATACGAGGGGGGACCCAAAAGAAACCGGACTAATGGTGCGATGCCAATCCTAGATGTAGTAGAGTGTTCTCCAGCTAGATGTCTCAAGTAGAGACCTTCACAAACCAGCTGTGCAAGTGGCTTCAGTTTAGTTGATACCATCGGATAGTACTGTTGGTTTTCTCAGGTGTTGTTGCTTTCCGCCTGCGAACTCATTATGGCAGATTTCAAAGAACAAACTGTAAGCTTGAAATTTTGCTTCCTGCTTGAAAAGTCGGCAATGGAATAGCTTACCAAATGCTTCAACAAGCTTTCAACAATGATGCTATGAGCCGTACACAAGTTTTCGAGTGGTTTGGGCGCTTTAAACGTGGTAGCACGAATGTTGAAGATCATCCTCGTTCTGAGCGCCTTTCAACGTTTCGAAATGATGAAAACGTTGAAAAAAATCCACCAAAAAATCAACGAGAGTCATCTTTTTATGACTGATGAAACTTTAAAAGAAATAAGAGTGAGTTGGATCTCGCACGGGCGATCAGAAGAATGGTTCCTTCACCATGATAACGCTCCCGTACACACAGCCTTCACTATTTACCGCTACTTGGCCTCTCAGGGGTGGCCAGTCATTCAACGACCCCCGTATTCGCCAGACCTAGCCCCCTGTGATCTTTTTCTGTCCCCGAGGATGAAAAAAATCTGAAAGTGAAGTGTTTTGATGATGTAGAGGTTATAAAAACTGCTTTGCAACGGGCACTGGACATGGTCAAAGTTAAAGAGTTCCAGTGGAGCTTTAACAGTGGAAAAAAAGAATTAACAAGTGTATTGCATCTAAGGTTTAACACTTTGAAGGAGACTAAAGGAATTTTGTGAATAAACTAATAAATAAATATTTTAGAACAAAAATCCTGTTATTTTTGGTTCCCCCCTCGTATACTGTAGAAGTATCTTAACTTGTCTTTTCGTGCAACGAACATCTTAACATTGCAAATACAGGTTCAAACTTTCTCTCAACAGTTTCAAAACATTAAATGATGATTAAAATTTTTGAAAGGAAAACAAGAATAAAACTTTACTGGTCTTACGGACCACAAAAATTTACTCTGCTGGTCCGATTGATGTTTTTGCGACGTTTGGGGGGTGGGGAAGTTTTGGACCAGCAGACTACTATTAATTTTGAGCCCTGAAGAATATAACAACAAGTTGCCATATAAAAATCAAACAAAAGAAGAAAATTAATCAATCATTGAATCAAAGTAACATGGAAGTGAGAAGCTTCTTATGTCAATGTAAAGTTTATTAGTGATAGATATTTTGTCAGTATAGAAATAATTGGTTGATAGAATCAAGGCATTAACAAAGATGAAAAATAATTATAGCAATTTATTGAATTTTTAGCAAATGAAATCATAGGTGCAATCAGTTTTTAAGAGAATAGGGGGTGGGGGAGATTGAAAGATAAAAGAAAGAAACATGTAACCCCCCCCCCCCTTAAAACAAGGGGAACAAATAAAAAACTGCATACTACACATGGTAGACATATTTCCATGACAAGTCCTCTGAGTACTAATAGATATTTTAACTTTTGTTTTGTGCCATATACAAAAAGTGTCTGAACACAGAAATTCAAAGCATAAGATCAAAGTCTATTGACCTCTTTTAAACTAATTTATTTTTTTTTATAAAACTAAAAACTAAGACAGATGGAGGTGAAATTACAAATTAAATGAAAAGGATTATCTTCTTTCCTGTGATAAAATGTATTTCTTAGATCATTAAATGGTAGTATTTTTTGTAGATTTTCTCACAACATTTTTATTTTTAAAAAACTGATGAACTAACCAAAATCTTCAACATTGTTCAGAGAAAACCAATAAATTAAAACATCAACAACATAAGAGAAGCACACTCAGATCGTATTTCAGTTACAATTCTCACAAATATAAAAAAATCAACAGTCAAAGAAACTCATTTTGAAACAGCATGCATTATCTATCATGTTAAAATCTGTTCCGCGTCTCTTTCAATGTGAGTTTATTGCGAATGTTTACAGCGAGTAGAATTTTCCAAACATAACAACAATACAGATGTAAATTAAGATTCAGAAGAAACCCTACGAAAATGGAAATATTTCACAACACAAATAACAGTAAATCTGAAATTAAAACGAACTGAAACTTAAACAGCAATATTTCGCATTGTAATTTCTACCTCACAATTTAAAGTGGCGGCTCTGTTTACATTTTACGCGGGGTTGCTTTAATGTATCCAGGTTACCGTGCTGTTTGATAGAACGCGCCCGTTTTTATTTCTCGTTTTGCCAATGCACTGTAATTGGTTTTGTTTGACGATCCTAACCGGTCGCCCACTGAGTAACTGGTTGCTAACCGCTGCATTCTATCATCTACCGGTATCGCACCGGTTACTGTATTAATCTGTTGATTAGTTGATTGAAGCACGTGATCATTAGCTGTCACGTGATCGGTTAACTGGTAGCTACCAATTGAGCTCGTCGAATGCAAGTCTTAAGAGCGTTTTAAAATTCGCCGCCGGAAACATTGGGCGCCGAGCATTTTGGATCCCAGGAACATTGGGCACAATATGCTCGGCACTTAAAATGCTCGGCGCCCAAAGTTCCCTGCGGCTAAAGTGCTCGGTGCTCAAAGTTCACGCCGCCCAAAGTTCCCGGCGCTCAATCTTCCTAGACCAAATACACACATATAAATATATATATACAGTGAAGCACCGTTTATACGTTTTTGAAGGGACTGTATGAAAAAAGCGTACAAACGAAAAAACGTATAATAGGTATAGGTTAATTAGACTTTGCAGGGAACAATTTTAAAAACGTATAATTGATAAAAACGTAGAGAAGAGAAACATATAAACGGTGCTTCACTGTATGTATATTCTCTGTTTTATTTATATAGATTACTGATGCTTGAAGATAGAACGTTACTGTATGTTTTTAAAATAGTGAAATAATTGAGAGAAATTTTGATTTACAGTATGCTGTTCAATATTCAACCCGTCCTTCTGTAAAATGCGTTTTTTTGACTTGTGCCCCTTTTACTGCCCTCAACCGATATGTTTTCTATTAAACAGTTTTTCTTTAAAATAAGATGCTTGTCCTGAATTTTTTAATCATGTTTATAGGTTCCCCAGGCCTGTTGGTCCTCATATAAAATTCGAAAAAAATTAAAAATAATTCAGCAATCAAAAAGTTTTTTCTTGAAATTCTGTGGAATGACCCATGCATTAAGTATAATATGAAGATAACTCAAACTCGAGCTGATAGAATTAAAATAAATCAACTGTAATAATATTTACATCAACCTAAGAATAATAGAAACTCGACACAAGCTCTAACTGTTCGTAAAATGCAGGAAGTACGGGATTTCAGATTTGTAAATTTTCCAGATTGTTGAGTGTATGAAAGTTTGAGGGGAGGGATAATCGTTTTCACTAAAACTAACCTTTTTCATGTACAATTACAAATTATGTACATTCCTGATCCTAAATTTGTTAAAAACATTTTGTTTTCATACTCTTCAGAATGTTTATTTGTAAGTTTTCCACCTTTGATTTAAGAAAAAAAAAACCCCTTTAAAATCATGTCCAGGTTTTAGAAATTTCCAGATTTCGGGAGTCCATATTTTTGAGTTTGTATTAAGAATGCGTATATATATGTACGTATACGTGTGAAAAAATAAGGGAATCCAAAGTCATGCCTACTTTTTTTTTTTACCTTGCAATAACCCAATATGTGACTCCCTCTACCCTCAAAACCATCACCTTGGTGCGCATTAGTGAACATAACAAAAAACCGGAAAAACTGTGATCTACTAGTTGACAGTCAATTTGTTTGAAAAAAATATTCAATTAACCGCCTCATCTGAAGGGGGCTTTAGTCTGCTTCAATGCTTTCCATTATGAAATAAAATCATTGAGAATACAAAACATTGATTTTGTCTTTTAAAAATAAAAGTAAGATGAAAAAAAAAGTTGAGCATAAAAAAATGAACTCGTTTAATTTGGCATTTTAAAGTATTTTAATGAAAACGTGTATTGCCTCTGTTCTTGTTACCTACTTCCTTCCATCTGTCATAAAGTCCCCCAAGTTCAAGAGCTCTCCTCTCCCCTTGAAACATGACATCATTTGTGTATGACCTCTTTAGTATAGCAAACTATTTAAGGTTGTTGCTTTTAGTCTTAAAAAACTATATCTTGATTTATTTCCTTTTAGTGAAGATATGTTTGCTCAAGACTCTATTGACCTGCTAACTAATTCAGGTATTCAATTCAATAAGCATGTAGAAGAAGGTATTGAACCTAATGAATTTGCTCAACTCTTAATGACATCAGGTGTAGTTCTTTCTGATAGTGTTAAATGGCTTTCCTTTCATAGGTTAGTATTTCATTTTATTTATTTATTTATATATATTTATTTTTTGTATATTGTTGTAATTTAAACAACATTAATGTATTATTGTTTATTGTTGTAATTTAAACTACCATTACTAAGTTATTTCACTTGAATATGATTGGAAATATTGCTTTGTGTAAGATATGTAGCATGACTATAAAAAGATAGTGGTAATCAGGTCAGCTATTGCAGGTGCTGCAAATGATAAGGGTTTAACTGGGGGCTCCAACATTGGACCAATCTGCATAATTCGTGTCACATTCCGATGATATGCAAGAAACTTAGGCTATTATGGGAGCTTTAAAATTTAAAAAAAAGCGTACCAAAAAAAAAAAAAAAAGGAAGGTTTACCCCATGAGATGTAAATATCCATTTTGTTTATTAAACATTATATTGATGTAACATGAAGTGAATTATAAAATATATCTTATGTTTGTGTGTGTGGTACAGAAAGGAGATTACGAAAATATATTGTTTCAGCAGATGTCAGTTCTTGGTGCAAACTGATATACAGTGCTGAGCTTTAACAAAACCAATGTCATCATGTAAAAGAAAAAGACTAAATTGATGCTTAGCTTTCTGAGATAGAAGCACTATTTTTTATCTTTTTGACTGTAAACGTTTCAGTATTAACTTTACAGTCAAACTTAAGTAACCTGACAACCGGATATAATGCACTTTTCCCAAGTCCCAAACATAGGGCTCATAATTTTAACATTAGCAGGCTATCGTTTTCTTGACAGTGTTTTATTAAGAAGCTCTGATTACTGCAATAGTGTAAGCTGTTCAGATAGGATCAAATTGTTCTTTCAGTAAAACAAGGAAAACATATAGAATGGTGTATTGTAAAAATTTCTGAATAGTGCCTAAAGAGTTACAATAGCCCCTGTATGCCACCTGGACTCAGAAAAGGCTGGACTTAGGCATAAGTTGTGAAAATGGCAGGTTTTAGCTCTTCTTGACTTGAGAGATAATAGAACAGAATACAAACAGGTGGAATTTAAAATTGGACTACAAAAGTAAGAGGAAAGGAGAGAGACCGTAGCTACTTCAGCCTCATCAAGCTTCTCAGACTTGCTATTATCAGAATTAAATTAAATATTGTAACTCTGAGTTGCAGTAGTTATATTTCATTTACAGCCTGAAAGACCTATTTAATTCCATTCTTTGTGCACTTTACGTAGAGCTCTATCTCCAGGTTCGAAAATAGAGGTTCAAATCTTGTCCAGGTCACCAATATGGATGACTAATTAAATTGTATTTTTTATGCACTTTACCAAGAGAGAAAAAAATACTTATACAGGATTATTTCTAGTAAAATAAGAAATCCATTTGCATTACGTAAAACATAAAAGCATCACTGTTACAAGCAAATAAGCAAGATAGTACTAACGAGTATTCAACTGTCCACTTCAAACACAGATTATCCCTGTTGCCAGACAAACCTTGCCACAATTTTCTTTCAATGCAAATTCCTATCAGAAGTGAAAATTAATATATTATAACATCTATAACACTGACATTGCACGTTTGGAACATTTTAAGAATTTTCAAGTCACAATGGTTTACCAACCTTAGTTATCTGGATCTTAAAGACAGAAATAGTTTAGTCATTACCAGGGATATATCAGCCTATATATATGGTGATATATATCAGGATATATATCACATATTTATTTTGAAAATATCGTAATATTTTGATATTTTCAATATTTATTTTTTCAATTATGGTATTTTCAGTATAACAATTATGTTAATTGTAGTAATATTGTTCATTTATTATTAAAAATGATCGAAAAGTCACATAGGTTCGCCAGTAGTTGACCATTTAGTGGAAATTACTACTAGTTCTATTTAATTTTACAGGTAGGGATCCCGCTAAGGATTTCGAAATGTTCGCCAGTAAATTAGCCAAATTTTTAAAGTGTTAGCCAAATTTCAAAAGTCTTAGTCAAAAATGAACTTTTACTCATTTTAAGGTATTTTTGTCTGCAGAAATATTTAATCACAGTGAAGTTTAACTTAATTTTTGACAATTTTTTGAGGATAAGGACAGGGGTATATTCAGGAATTTTTGTCCGTTTTTAGGAATTTTGTGAGAAAAAAAAAATGCAAATTAAGTACAGTTTTTCCACAAATCATATGTATTTTTCAAAGGAAAAATGGCTAAAAACAACTTAAAGTTTTATTTATCATTCTTAAAAATACTTGAGAGTAGAAATAAAAGCTTTTAATGAAGTAAAGACTGCATTCTTATCTTACTCCGATGTTTCAGACATCGAACACAATGAAACAAACGCGCCATTCAACAAGGCATCCGCCAACAATTTCTCCTTAACAACGCTGTGCACTCAATATCCAATCAGCGAGAGGCGCAAGTACAGTGGCGCAAAGAGGCGAGATGCAAACGTCATCCTTCCACCTGTTAAATGGTGGGATATGTTAAATTATTGGAATTATTATCGTACATGATATACCGTATTATCGATATGATATATGCGTTGTGAAAAATACCATACTGGCATATTTGAAATGCCAGACCACGTTGAATCATGAGAATCGGTGGTGTAGGCCTAATAGCCGTGAAGAGGTATGCAAGATACAAAGAAAAATAGTCAAATGTTCACTTACCGCATCTGTTTATTGTTAAAGACATATGTATATTTGATGAAATGCATTGATACTATCGAGGGTGCCCCCTTTTCATAATAGTAGGTACAATTTACATCCGAATAGAATAGAATGTTCTCAGGTCAATGGTGGTTCAATGAGCAGTCTCTGACTTGAAAGTTCAATGCGCGACAATTATCAGTTCATTTCGAACATCCAATCGTTCAATGGGCACAGTCTTGGAGCACCATAGATGCACTAAAATTATACGCTTACCTTATAGACGGTAGATCAGGAAGTCTTAGCTGCTATTTTCTCTGTGCGGCAATCGTTAAACATCGTGACACCGTTGACTCTTTGAGGACCGTGTAGAATCTGGGTTAAAAAATGGCCTTGATATGAATTCAATTTTGGCTTTATTGGCCACACAGATCACCTTTTTTTTCTTTTTCTTCCACGTCGAAGATGAGCATTCTTCAGGCGTACACCAGCAGGGAATCATCCTTCCGGCGAAAGAAAATGGCAACAGCAAGCAGAAAAAATGCTGGAGGAAATATGATGCTCTTTGTAAAGGGAAGACTAGAAGGCGGGAAAATTCTTGAAATCCCATAGGCCAGCAGAGGCACCTGGTGATAAGCTAAAACCACGTGATTGGTTATTTCACCTCAGCAAGCTTATGCTGCATGGTGCTGCCATCTACTGGGATCAGATTCATTGAAAGTCAATTTCCCCTTTTACATTTCCACCCCCCGGCAGAAGAAAATGAGAATCCCTTGCATGCTAGGTGTGCATGGTATACACTTAAAAAAAAAACCACATTAGAAATACTTAAAACATTACATAATATCGAAATTCATAGTGTGGGTAAGTCAACATTCAACTATACGATTGATCCTCTTCACCAATTGTAATTTCCTTTTCCATTGAAATTCAACTTGGATCTGTGATTGAGGAACAGAGTACACCATAATACACCAAAGAAAAAAAAAGATTGCCTCGTTGGCATATGCATACATTATTCATTTGCTTGAAACTGCGGAGGATAAAATAAAATAATGATGGCATTTAATGATCATGTGAGCTGCCATTTTAGTGCATAAACAAAATTCTGTCCATGTCCAAAATCTACTTTTGTTTTCTTAGTGCCAGCCTAACTAGAACAAGGCCTCCCTGGGGTCACGAATCCCAGAAAAGAATTTCAGACAGTTGACATATTAGTAATACACGCAAAACATCTCAACCACAATCGACAAGTGAGAGAAAAAAAAATTTCTTCCCATTTCTGCATTTTTTATTTTTTATTTTTTTGATTTAATTTGCTTTGAAAATTTTACTAAAATGAAGTTTAATTGCTTTCTCAGCGGCATCATTCTCGTTTCGAACTAAATAGTTGTTGTGTCTGCACTATACTTTTTTTAATTAAATAGTTAAATTTTGTTAACTGACTGTTAAGTCTATACTATCACATTGCACGGAACAAATAGTATGCTTTTCTATCATTTCTTAGAATTTTATACCCATTTTACCCCACAGGTTACCCATTTTCACCTGCGTAGGGTAAAATGGATATACAAAACACAGTCATAAACACTCCCCTCACAAATAAAATTTTATCAAATTATGTTTGAAAATCATTCAATTTTACTCTCAATATATGTAATGTATATTTAAAAAAAAAAAAATGGAAACGAAATATTTTGACAAAATACTTGAGTAAAAAGCCAAAAGTAGACTATTTCATACCCATTTTACCCCACCTGACCCTACGCGTCTAAATTTTGTCACACATAATTTTCTGCAATGTATTTCCAAGGAAAGTGGAAAATAAGGGGGAAGGATAAACATTATATTTGGATGTTTATTTTCCCAAGTACAAAATGTCAAACTTTCTCACTGTTTAAAATCAAAATAGTGCACCTCTCTTTTTAAATTGCCATTGTCGTGTAGATCCCCCCAAGGTGAGGGGTACATTAATTGGAAGGCAACCGTATCGTATAGTGGGTGCATTGAACCCAAGCCGGAGTCTTGCAACCACGACAATCGCAAGAACCCCTTGTCCAATGAAGCGAAACTCGTAAGTGTGAGAATAATATGGCGGGGACAATCAGACTTAAATGACATCATTATACAGGTCAAGCACTTTTTAAAGATAACTAAAGTTGGCACTTTTAATTACGTAATTACGGAAATAAAATGGAAGTGTCTCACCCATTATGTGATCTCGCTTTGCAGGCCCGCTGTAATCCAAACATGAAAAGTCCACACAAACGTTTAGAATGGTAGTTAAGGAAGTTTATTTTCACCAAGTTGAATAATGTCACAAAAATTGGCTCACAAGCTGTGCAATGCCCGGTTGGCAGCACTGGGGCGAAATATCATCAGCTCAGAACAACAACACTTTATCAATTCCAATTTAGGCCATCATAATATGAGATAGGGAACCTACATCCAAAAAACATCAAGCACCCACATACAGGCAGGTTGGGGACATAATGAAAATCCCCGGCTCAAAATCGGGAAGTTTGGCCAGGCATAGCGGGAAACGGCACATCCGCTAAAAAAACAAACAAGCCCCGCGCACGTCAGCATAGCACGGAGGAAAATTATGAACTGTCAAAAAAATCCGAGCAAATTACGTGGCAAGCGAAAAAGTCGGTTACACCGATAACAAAACGGGTGATCGAAATGCACAAATCAACACTCTTAAACAAAATATTACCATATACGGCAGCCTATGAACACGGGGAAAAAGACACTGGCGCCACATACGAAATAACCGTCTGCTCTGACGTCATCACTTTTCTAAAATCACAGACCGGGTTAGATCAAAAGTTCGCTCTGAGGAAATCTGCGCGAAATCAAAACAAACGAAAAAATAAGGGAATCCAATGTGGATTACACCACATTTCCCCCCTTCGACAAAGTTTTGAAAAAAAAAAAAAAAAAATTGGTCAAACAGGAGAAGAAAAAAAAAATTGTCAGGTACAACTAGTACAAATAGGCACAGGCACACAGCAGATGCTGTAAAGTAGCCTTACACAACATGTGTTATCACAAAAAAAAAATATTCAAGAGGTTGTGAGAAAAAAATTGTGCATCGAAATTCTACTTAAGCCACGTAATCATCAAAATGCTCCAAGAAGGCACAACACAGGGCAACTATTATGTACAAAGGCTCCAATTTGCAAACAAACAAAAAAAATTAAATTGGCACGTGCTGCTCAAAATTTTAACACTTCCAATTGAGCCTCAAAAACTTCCCAAAAGAGCATCAACAAAAAAAACCTTTTTTTTTTCTTAAAATTGCCAAAATTTTCAAAATCAACTATATACAATGGCATCAAGCATGGCCAACAATTCAAATTTTCAAATGCCAAACACAAAAAGAGAGCAAAATGGCCAAAAATTTTCAATTAAAAAAAACTCTCTTTCAAAGGTTTTCCAAAAAGGCCAAAACATGCCAAAAGTATCCTGATCAGTAAAATATCTTTTCACTTTCATTCATCTCCATATATACAAGGATACTCAAACTTTCAAATTGGCATTTTACAACAAATATTTGATGCATTAAATTTTTATCATGTCATTTCACAATATCAAATTCAAAATTATTCATTTCCAAAAGCCCTGCATCAAATTCAAAAATTTTCTTCAAATTATTTCAAAATATTTACACATCATGCAATCAAAATTATTCATATGCAATTCTCTTTATACATACAGTGTTTCAGCTAACACAGAACATGGGTGCATTAAAAATTTCAATCAAAAAAAAATTTTCACTTCTCAAAATGCACAAAAAACTTTTCATTGGTACCAAAAAAATGTACAAAATGGCCATATATCAATTTTTGCAATATTTACCATCACTAGTGAATCTCAAAATCAAATATGTGTACACACGGCAACTGCAGCATTCATACAAACGAAAAAAAAATCACACATGAATTAGCTCTAATCAGAGATGTTAAATTTTCAGTCATCTCAAAAAAAAAAAAAAAAAAATTGCATGCTTCAAATTCACTTCACAAAACATGGAATTCCACAAAGAAACAAAGAAAAAATATTTACATGTTGACACAGAATGCCCTTCATTCAAATCATTCATTTCAAGTTGTCACACATCATTCAATTGGTACTCCAAGAAGGTTACAATTTTGAATGAGGTACGAAGGAAGATTTTTTCTTCACTTCACAAATCACTTTTGTACAAAAAAAATTTTTTTTTCCAAATCTGTGAAATTTTGAGGTCGAAATAAAGTCAGTACTGAATAAAATTTAGATAACCAAAAATGTACCTCTACCACAACAAACCAAAATGGGGAAAACGGGACAAAAGAAGTAGGTGATCACCAATTTCAACAGGGCTCAACCAAACCAAAGAGCACCATCAAATGAACCTTTCACATTCAGCAAATCATTACAATCAGTCAACCTGCAAAAAGGGCAAACAAAAGTGACAACAAAGGAATTCATATTTACACAAAAAGTATTTCACATATAAATATCAAAAGCAGGTATCAAAATTTTTTCATTCTAAATTCACTTTCCAATTATTTAGATGCTTTCAAAGACATGTGACCAATTATTTAAAAGCATACCAAAATATATTTCAAATTCAAATAAAAAAATTGCTCCCAAATTTTGCTTTCGAAAGGGCAATGCACAAAAAAAATTTTTCTCAAAAATCTGCCATTTTTTTTTCAGCAAAACGTCAGATGGGTCACAAGCAAAGAAAAACCAAAGCGGTATGCAAGTTGAGTGAGATCAAATGCCTTTCAAGTGAATTTTTAACTTCAATAGACAATCATCAAAAAAATTTGGCTATTCATTCACAAGCATATTTTATGTTATGCATCAACCCCTAAAAAAAAATTCACTTTTCATCACTCAACATTTGCTTTTGTCAAAAGAGAAAAACTAGAATTGTGTGACAAGGACAATTCCAAATTTCAACCACAAGCCAAAGGGAAAGCATATGCACAACATCAATCATCATTTTAAAAAGAATTTCACCAGCAAACATCAAAATTTTCAATCAAAATTCCGTCAAGAAAGAAAAATATATACAAGATACTTGACATCATTTCATCTTGGAAGCGGTAACCAAGGTCCATGTTTCTTGCTGAAGACCATTTCTTCAAGCGCTTTAATTTGCAAAAAGTTCCAGTCGCAATTGCACATACACTGTAAAAAAAAAATTTAAACACTTATCACCGAATTTCTGGAGGCACTACCACCTATTGATGAGATCACTTCATCATCAGGATCACTTGCACAAATCAGAGGTCCCTTCATGGCACTCAGCAGATGGAGACAGGATCATTAGGCACTATTATTTCACAGGTCCAATCACTATCACGGTCAGCAGAAGGAGCCACAGGGACACAGCGGCGGCAGCGCACATCCAGCCACTCAACGTCGCCAAAGCTGGTATGGGGATCTGGTCTGTTGCACCGGCACAGGATCATGCTGGGGAACAGGAGCTCCGACATCATTCTGGATGTCAGGCACAGGAACGGCATCAGGAACCGAAGACGGTCCGGCGGAAGCATCAGGGCTCTGGGGTCTCACAGCAGGAACCACATCAGCATTCACAGGTACCTGAAATGGGATAGGAGATTCCGGTCTCCCAACATCATTGTTCTTTTTCACAGATTGTTCACCACCCAAATGTGATTGTCTTTTCTGGAACTTCACCAAACGGTTTACATGTATTTTCTTCAATGGTGCCTGCTTGTTATTCAATTCCTGAATAAGACGCAATACAGGTGAAATCACTTTTTTTACAAAATATGGGCCATCATATGAAGGTTTGTACTTGTTTTTTGACTTCAAGTACACAAGATGACCAGCTTGAATATTACGAGGTTTACAATTTTCATTATGACTTTGATTTTGTGCCAACTTTTTAGTTACAGAATTCCGGTAGACTTCACGATACACAAATTGAAGTTGCTCTAAGAGCTTGTGCAATTCAAAAGCCGAATCCAAAGATGGATTAATATTGAAATTGACAATGTCTGTGATCAAAGACAACTCCCGACCGAAGTGAACAAGATTAGGAGAGAATTCAGTAGTTGAATGTGTGGACGCGTTATAACAGGCTTTATGAACATCAACAGCATAATCAAAATCAAGACCAGAAGCTAGCAAAGCTTTAATTGAAGTTTTAATGGACAAGTTCACCCTTTGACTCAGAGTGTTAGCCTGGGCATTTGCCGACGTTGTATGCCTTAATTGTATATTAAAAAGCTGATTAAATTTAGCAAACAGTTCACAATTGAACTGACGACAAAGATCTGTCAAAACTAATTCAGGTCTGCCAAACAAAGTGACGTATTTAAAGAAAGATTTAGCAACTGACACAGCAGTTATATTATTCAAAATATACAACTCTAAGTGTCTCGAAAAGGCATCAATGACAGTTAAGATATATTTGTTATTGCCAAGAGGTCCAACAATGTCGAGTGTCACTAATTGATTACATTTAACAGGTGAAAAGGTTTCCTGAAAGGGTGCTTTGTTTATCCGATGAGGCTTTGCCTGAATGCACTTAGTACAACTAGCACAGTAATTTAAGCAGTCAACATACATTCTCTCCCAATAAACATTTTTAGTTAAAAATGCATAAGTCTTATTTATGCCAAGATGTGAATGATGAGCAATATTTAAAACTTTAGCTTTTAAAGAATCAGGAATGACAATTTTCAAATTTTCCTCATCATCATTAGATGAATTACTTTTGCACATCATTAAAACCAAAGTTTCAGGATGGATACAAAATTTGTTATGTTTTTCAAGAGCAACTCTATTAAGAATATTATTATAAATGACAGATAATTTAGGATCTTTTAACTGCTCTTTTAAAATTGTCGACTGAGTTACTTGCAACAAAGGATCTTTCTCCTTTTCTCCAACATCAATTAAACTCGAAACATTAACACAATGTTGCAAAAGTGTACCAGAATTCTGTACATTATCAACAAAATTAACATTTTGATCAAAACCATCAGTGTTTACACAATTCCCAATATTATCCTCATACACTTCAACAATTTCCGGTAAAGCTTCCCCCTTATCGAAAGTTGTGTCAACCACAGGGTTAATTCGATTATCACGTAACAAGGAAGGATCTGCTACTATATCAACTTGATGATTCGTAAGGTCTGTGCGAGAGAGCATGTCAGCAAATAAATTTTTTTCACCAGCCAAATGTAAGAAGGAATAATTGTATTCAGATAAAGTCATTAGCCACCGAGTAGTTAAAGATGCATGAGACGAGTTTTTACCGTAAAATTTCAGACTTTTGGCATCACATAATAAAAAGATGTGGCGATTAAATATGTATGACTTGAATGCTTCGAGTGTCTTCACAATTGCCATCAATTCTAGCTTTATAGCAGGATACCTCGTTTCAGCTGGAGACAGCAATTTCGAGAAGAAAGAAATTGGGATAAACAAACCATCCCTCCTTTGCAAGAGTACACCACTTATTGCCAGTCCACTTGCATCTGTGTTCACATAGAATTTCTCATTCCAATTCGGTTTAACAATATATGGATTCTTGAAAAACACTTCTTGCAATTTTTGAAAACATTCATTTACTTCATCTGTCCATTTAAAAACTGCTTTAGGATGGGTCAACTGATTCAGTGGATGAATCAAATCAGAAAATTTGTATATGAGTGTTCTGTAATATGAGCAAATACCAATGAAACGCTTCAGCTGCTTCTTTGTTTTTGGCGGAGGAAAGGAAGTAATTTTCACAATATTTGATGAGATTGGCAAGACTTTATGTTGGGAAATCTGGAATCCCAGGTAATCTATTTTGTCCATGAAAAAATGACATTTTTTTGGTGACAGAGTCAAGTTAAAGTCTTTAAGGACTGAAAACAGTTTCTGAAGCTTAGCCTTCATCTCATCAAAGGTTCTGGAACCTACAATCAAATCATCTTGATAACTAAAAATTCCATCCATGTTTGTTTGTTCACAAACAGTGTCAGAATAATGTTGTTGTATGCTCGCTCCACTGGCCACGCCAAAAGGAATTCTGTGAAAAGCATAAGTACCCCAAGGGGTAGTGAAGGAAAATTTGTCTCGGTACTCTTCTGGTAAATCAATTTGATGATAGGCAGCATGTAAGTCCAAAGTTGAAAAATATTTGTATTCTGACAATGAGTTGATCAGGGAATGGATCTTCGGAAGCGGGTAAGATGAATGAACAATTATGGCATTTAAAAGTCTTAAGTCTAAGGCCAATCTGTACTTTTGTACACCTGATCCATCATCTTTTTTCTTCACCAGGAGACAGGGGCAACCATAGTTAGATAAATTCCTAGAAATTATGCCAGTCTCTTGTAATTGATTTAACTGATTTTTAGCTTCTTCTTGAAGACTCTGAGGTATGGGGAAAGGAAGCGCCTTAATTGGATAATCATGAGTGAATTGAAAATCAACTCTGATTCTGTCTGAATGACCGAGAGAGTTCAAAGAACTTGAAAAACACTGTGTATTTTCTTTCAACATATTTTGCATGTCAGACAGTTGATTATCCTTTAAATGAGCCAAATTAAAATTTTCCAAGTTAAATTCCTTTTCCCTGAGTTGCACAACTTCATTAGACGCCTGAATAAAGTTCAGTGAATGCTCATTATTTTTATTCTCAATCTCCTGAATATGGTCAATTTGACTCAAATGCCCCAAAGTCATGTTTTTATTGAGATGAACTTTTTGAGAAGAATTGTTCTCAACATATAGATAAAAAGAATTTTTTTTTTTGCACAACTACCCATTCGAGTCCTCATCAATAGCAATTATTGAGTCTTCAATTTTAACTGAATTTACCGAATCACAAATTGTAAACAAAAAATGTGATTTGTTGTCTAACTTCGCATGAGCAAAAACTTTAATGAGAGCAGTTTGTTTTGGTTCAACAAACTGTTTAGAAAAAACCTGAACTCTATTCATTGCTTCCAGACTGGGAGATGTGTAAGCACTACAATTATTACACAAGTTCACATTGTTGTCAAGTTCATGAGGGCTCCTCAACAAAGGAAATTTGTTACCGTCATAAAATAATACATTCTCTTTAGGGAGAATATACATGTTATGTTTAGTTAAGAAATCATAACCAAGAATTCCCACAAATGGAGAATTATCTCTGATATTCATAGTGTAGAAAGAATGACGGAAGAAATTACTTTGAATTTTAAATGAGAATTCCACACATGAAATAAAATCTACACTGGAATTCACAGTGGATACAGTTATTCGTCTTCCTAAGTTTTTGATTTTGACAATTTGTTTAATTTTTTGGACAACATCATCACTCAAAATGCTTAGACTAGCTCCAGAATCAATTAGAAAAGGAAAAAACAAATTAGAAATTTGAACTTTGACCAATGGTAACTTATTTGACAAGTCCTCATGATGTGAACTTTGTAATCTTACATTTACCAGAGCAGCAGGAATAAATTCCTGAGCTTCAACCGACAATGAGGAATTATTTTTCACAGGAGAAGTTTGAGTTGCAAGAGTTTTACCCAATTTAATGACACCGGTAGACTTTCTAACAGGTTTCGAGCAACCATAACCACTAGAGCGAGTCACATCTGACACATAAGCACTACGATTAACAGGATTATTGCCCATCACACTTAAATTTTGATGGAAAGGCATTAAATTGTCAAAAACAGGTGGTTGTTTCATCACAGCATTATTTGCAGGCAAAAATGACAAATTAAAACCAGGAGGAGGTGGAATAACCTGATTTTGTACGTTGTAACCAGCATTATTACCATTATAGGCATTTTGTGTATTTCTATTAGAGTTCATAAAATTTTGTCCATTTACAACATTTTGGTTGGCAAAATTTGCTCTGTGTTCAACAACTGGTTGAACTAATGAAGAATCACCTCCATATGAATTATTAGCCATGGGAATATTGTTAGGCATGAAATTACAATTGTAATTTGGTAACAATTCAACAGTGTTATGAATAGGTTGTGGGAACTGAAATCTGGGCTCTGGATTTTGTACCGACAGACTTCTATTTGGAACATGATGTTCAAAATTTACCATTGGTGTTTGATTTTGCATTTGACACGAATTCTCTGATGTCAGTGGGACAAAATTTTGAATTGTGTCAACGCGAACAGTCTGCGAACACTGAACACTTTTAGTTGGAGAAAATTGAGTTCCCACATCATTATATGTCACCTTATTTTTAAGAATTTCTGAATAACTCAAAAAATTAACCTGACTATTCTCCTTATTTTCATGCAAAAGAAAACGTTCATTTCTTCGCCGATACAATTTATCAGTTCTAGCATTTACATTATTACATTGAGAAAAATTTCTCGACAAAGATTTATTTTGAAATCTCACATTATTAAATTGTTTCAAAAATTGAAAACACTTTGATTGAACATGACCCAATTTACCACAAAAATAACAAGTGATTTTAGCACTTTCTCTATCATTGCAAAATTTTTGTTTCCCATGAAACACACCATTTTGATCAGAACACTTTAAAGGAATTTCATCATCATCAGACAAATCATCCATAGAAGTAAACAACTTTTTTTTAGGTAAACAATCATCAGAGTTCATTTGTGAATTTACATTGAGATTTTCAGCATTTTTTAACTGCTCTTCCAAAAACACAATTTTTTTGTTAAGAGCTACTACCTGTTCATCAGAAAATTGAGGTTGGTCATAAGACTGAACATCTCGTTCTAATTGTTGCAATTGTTCAATTTTGTTTACAGCTGAATCAAAAGACTTTATGTTCAACTCCAAAATTTTGGATCTAAAGTCTGAAGGGATAGTGGATAGCAATTTCTGCAACATTATCTCATTCTGGAATTCTGGATTTTTAATTTTGAAAACATTAGTGGTAATTAATTTTATTCTATGAGCCAAATTCAAAATTGACTCTGATTCTTCCATGCAAATGGCATGAAAATCTTTCATGGAATGAATATTTGTGACCGGCTTGAAAAATGTCAACAAAGCATCAGTTATTTTTTCTACTGAATCAGAATAGCATAAATCAGGTGTTTCCAAAATATATTTGAGTGCGGCTCCAGTCAATTTACTTTTTAAATATAGCACTCCCTTCTTATTTTGCCAAGAATTAACTTCAATTATATCTTTTACTTGCTCTACAAAATATTCAACCTGAGTGGAATCACCACTAAAATTGTTTACATGCAACATAAAAGGCGATTTGTTTACATTAGGAGACCTTGAAATGTTTTGAGGGGTTTGTGTAACATTTGTGTTTACATTTGGATTCACATTATTTGTACTGTTAGAAATAGCAGCACGAGGTGCACTATTTCTGCGAATATGATTTCTGTTTTTCATGATTATCACTTCGAAAAAAAAATTTTTTTTTCTCACAATATTCACAAATCAAATATTTTTGGTCATGCAAAACATCAACATATAAAAATGCACATTGAACATATCAAAAATTTGCACCTCTAGACCCCCAAAAAACATTTTGAGTCTGATTAACCCAGCAAAATTCTTCACACAAATTATTCATTTTGTTCAGAATTTTTTTTTTTTTTTTGTCACACCCCAAAAAGGGACTGGTCACGCACCAAAAATGTCGTGTAGATCCCCCCAAGGTGAGGGGTACATTAATTGGAAGGCAACCGTATCGTATAGTGGGTGCATTGAACCCAAGCCGGAGTCTTGCAACCACGACACATTGCAAGAACCCCTTGTCCAATGAAGCGAAACTCGTAAGTGTGAGAATAATATGGCGGGGACAATCAGACTTAAATGACATCATTATACAGGTCAAGCACTTTTTAAAGATAACTAAAGTTGGCACTTTTAATTACGTAATTACGGAAATAAAATGGAAGTGTCTCACCCATTATGTGATCTCGCTTTGCAGGCCCGCTGTAATCCAAACATGAAAAGTCCACACAAACGTTTAGAATGGTAGTTAAGGAAGTTTATTTTCACCAAGTTGAATAATGTCACAAAAATTGGCTCACAAGCTGTGCAATGCCCGGTTGGCAGCACTGGGGCGAAATATCATCAGCTCAGAACAACAACACTTTATCAATTCCAATTTAGGCCATCATAATATGAGATAGGGAACCTACATCCAAAAAACATCAAGCACCCACATACAGGCAGGTTGGGGACATAATGAAAATCCCCGGCTCAAAATCGGGAAGTTTGGCCAGGCATAGCGGGAAACGGCACATCCGCTAAAAAAACAAACAAGCCCCGCGCACGTCAGCATAGCACGGAGGAAAATTATGAACTGTCAAAAAAATCCGAGCAAATTATGTGGCAAGCGAAAAAGTCGGTTACACCGATAACAAAACGGGTGATCGAAATGCACAAATCAACACTCTTAAACAAAATATTACCATATACGGCAGCCTATGAACACGGGGAAAAAGACACTGGCGCCACATACGAAATAACCGTCTGCTCTGACGTCATCACTTTTCTAAAATCACAGACCGGGTTAGATCGAAAGTTCGCTCTGAGGAAATCTGCGCGAAATCGAAACAAACGAAAAAATAAGGGAATCCAATGTGGATTACACCACAGCCATCTTCCATTTCATCCTCAGAAGTTAATTTTTTTAATGCAACTGACCTTTGTACTGCAACAGAAGAACCAGGATGTAACATTTCCTGTTCTATTTCTTTCTCTTTGGTTGAGAATTACTACTGTTAGCTGGTTATCTCCAAATTTTTAATTTTGCCACTTACATTCCTTTGCTTCTCACTGCCTCAACTGACAAAAAGCCGAAACTTCTAGAATTGATGATTTTGATGCTTCTTTTGACAATTGCTGTACAAAAGCTACCGATTTCGATTTCCACCATCGCATATTTGTAACCTACGCAAAAAACTGAAGAAAATGACACCTCACCCCTCTTTATCGCAGAAATGACGCTACTTGTCGAAATTTTGGCGTACCTAGCCAGGGTGACAACCAGGATGGCAATTTGTGGTGTCACCACACACAAACGAAAAAAAAAGGTTTTAATATTCTATATAAGCATTACATTCATACAATTTTCAGTCTAATTACTGACAATATGAACCTAATTCTGACTTTAGTCACCCCATGATGTGGGATGTAAGGGGGGGGGGAGTGGATTGTTTTCCCCGGATTTTTTTCAAATCTGTAGTCTAAAATGGATTTTAGCTTCATATTTTTCAAACTTGCAATTCCATTTTGGTTGTCACCCCCCAGACGAAAGACACCCGGGGAACCATCCCCCTGTCCCCCTTCCCTGTAGAGACTCCACTGTATATACCCTGGTAGCAATGGCTTTGGAAAATTGGGGGAGGGGGAGGGAATGATGGGACTAGGTAAAATTATGTTGCATTTTATACATGCTTTACACAATTGAAAAAAAAAAAAAAAAACATTCTGTTGCTGAAGTAAGATGTTTTTAATGTATAATTACACTGTTATAGTTGAAAAAATAAATTATGTGATTTTCAGTTCACGGTTAAATTTTTTCCTCTGAATTTATTTTTTTCAGTGGGTATGATTTTGGCTACCTCTTAAAACTTTTGACTGACCAGAATTTGCCTGCAAATGAAGCTGTATTTTTTGATTTATTACAATGCTATTTTCCAACCATTTATGATGTCAAGTATTTGATGAAAAGCTGTAAAAATCTGAAAGGAGGTTTGCAAGAAGTTGCTGATCAACTTGAGGTAAGTCCTTGATGTGTAAAGTGCTAAGTATTTAGTTTTTTTCCCTCATTTCTATATGTGTTATTTGATAAATACAGGAAAGTTTGGAGTTCATGTGTTATGCGTTAAATGAAAAAGAAAAAGAAAAAAAGAGATTGCGAAAAAAACTTTAACAAAGATAATTTAAAGGATACATTATTGAAATGAGGCATCTACAGAGCCTAAATATTTGTATTTTTTGTTTTTGTAGTTACTGAGATTTAGAATTGCACCTGTTTATGGCAAAGCTAAATGTAGCAAATTTATGGCTATATTGTAATAGCTTCAAATCCTTTTTGCGTTGTGCTGTGCATAGTTTAACTTTTTAAAATGAAGATAGAGTGATAATGAAATTTTTATTTGGTCTCTTCGACTTTATTATAAACAGGTGTAGGGTAGTGGCACCAGTAACAGACAAAGGTCCAGTAACAGACAGTCGTAAGTTTGGATTTAAATAATTAGAATTTTAGGCGGGTTAAACTGATGTTGCTGCGATCCATGAATATGGAGCAACCATCTAATGTTATCAAAGTGAATTTTATGAGCCAGTTGGTATTTGCAAGGCAGGGGTGGAAGGTTATGAACAGCCACCACAAAGTCTGCCGGTGTTTCATGTTCATTTGATTTTATAAGGCTTTAAATCTAAAAATAAAAAACTTTTGCCCATTTTGAAGAAAAGGAAGAGAATTCTGTCCATTACTCATCCTATTTGTTACTGGGTATCATTGGAATTGTCAGTGTCTGTTACTGGGGGGGTCAGACCTTTTTTCGAAATTGAGCAAATAAAAATAGAATTAACTAATTTAGAGCATCCAGAAACAGCCAAAATGTCAGATGAGATGTAGTTGCCCGAAAAAAAAAAGTTTTAAAAGTCAAAATACATGAAAAGGCTCAGAACATTGAGTTGGCCTGAGAGCGATGTCTGTTACTGGTGGCGTTACCCTACCTGTATATTTAGGTAATGCTAATATTTATTGTTAGCTGAATTTTACATCATTTAATATAGTTCACCACTGATATAGTATGTAAGACACAAAAACTTCTGCCTGAAATTGCTGGTTATTTTGCAAGTGAATGACAGGGATTGAAAATACATAATTAGGAAATGCAGTTAAACTCCTCATCTCAAATAATAATAATAAAATAAGAGCAGATTGCTTTCATTCAACTTTAATTAACTAAGGTTGAGAAGTCAATGTATTTCCATATGTGAAGTCCTGGTTTCCTGTTATTTTCAATAGAATGTGCATTGAATATATACCAGTGTCGTACCTAGCCAGGGTTACGCCCCGGATGGCAATTTATGTTGTCACCCCCGCCCCCCACACACAATGAAGAAAATATATATGTAAGCATTAAATTCATACACTTTTCAGTCTAATTACTGACAATATGAACCTAATCCTGAGTATAGTCACCCCATGATGTGGGATGTAAAAGGGGGGGAGGCAGGGTTTTCCCCCCAATTGCTTTCATTCATCTTTAATCTGATAAGTATGCCTTTTTTCTCAGAAGTGTTGCCACTTTTTGAATCAAATCTTCATTTGAAAAATATTTTATTTTTAGTCATTGGTCTATAGGGCTATATTGACTCCTTTTTTGAGGTGTTGTTTTGATGTTTTTTTATGGGACATTTTCTTAATGCAAATGTATTTAATTGTAAAAAGAGATGAAACTGAAATTTCTAATCAGCTTATCCCCAAATTTTGTAGAATATGATAATTATAGCTATGGGACAAAGGATCTGGTTGACATGTCACTGAAAATTTTATAATTCATTGAATAAGATTATCAACTTTGGCATGGTTGAATGTCACCCCCCCCCCCCCTCCGGTGCATCATAAAGCTGTGGCGTTATCTACCATAAGTCTCCTAGCAGCCCAATAAAGTTTAACCTTGGTAGAGTTGTCCGGGTTACAATTTTTAATGCTAAAGAGTGCAGAGCACCTCGTCAGATGTAAAAGGTTCATTACTAAGCCTGGAAGCACAAAGGACAGTTATTATTACTTACTACCTGAATAGATTGTCTGATAGATACCTACTGAAGGTGTCCATATAGAAAGTCATCGATTGTTAGTCTAAAACTTGCCCTATTGGGACTGCAGAAAGGAGCAGGTCCTTCTATATTTGTTTAAATAATGAAAATATATTGCTATAAGAAGTGTAAAATTAAAAATAAGATCAATTTGAAACTTAAATTTTCCCACTGGTTTAGAATCACTCATAGGATGACTTTTCGGGGACTGAATTATTTGTGGTACATTTATAGGCAAGTTGTTTAGTTGTTTGACTAACAACTGTTATTGAATATATTTTAAGTAATTTAAACTGATATTGGCACCATATTATTATAGTATTTTTAATACTGTTGGGCAGGTACTGAATAGTTTTCTATGAAAACAACCAGCATACAAAGAAAAATAAGCATTTTATTTTTGTACAGCAAAATATTAAGAAGAGTAAAAATTCTGAGTTTCTTTATTTTTTCAGTTGGAAAGAATTGGGCCACAACATCAAGCTGGTAGTGACAGTTTGTTAACAGGGATTGCATTTTTCAAGATGCGAGAAGTTTGTATTCTGTCTTAAAGATACTATTTAGTAAAAAGTTTCTGATATGATGCACTGTATTATTAACATAATTCCCATCATTTCATTACTGTTGGCTTTCCCTGACACATATAAGCTGCTACCTTTACTCCTGTTCGAGCATAGGAAAATTTCAGGCCCTCTCATTGGCTTATTCAAGTGTCAATCAAAGCTTCAAAGCTGTGAGGTCACTGTAATGTTGCTAGTCGTCTTTTGCAGTGTGCTTCTTGTTTGTCATCTGTTAAATATGAATAAGAATTTGCAAATGAGATCTTTAATTGAATGTTGCTGACAAAAACAGCATTATTATTTCCAATCAATTTCATCCTTTGCAAAACAAATGAAAGCTGCCTTTGAGAAACTATGCTTTGAAATAAAAATAGGTGGCTCCATCTTTAAGCAAAAAATGTGTGTTTTACGACATTGTTCCAATTTAAATTGAAGTTTTTTTTAAAATAATTCTTATGGTAAATTATTTTGTTGATGGAAAAGCGAATTCTGCAACTTTTCATATTCTTAATGATAGTTAATGCAATTTAAACAGCTCTTCTTAAAGAAATGATTACCATTTAAGTTAATAATAAATACTTCTAGTGAATAATTTAATACATAATAATTTCTAATATAATTTTATCTTGTGCCAGTTTATTTCTAGCTAATTTCTATTGAATATCAGTTAGCATCCGAGAATAAGACTTCCAATTGAATATTGAGTGAATCTGGCAAACATATCCTTCTTGTCTCATACTAATTTCATATCTCATAAAATAAAATAATGCTTTCTTTTTAAGAAAAAAAAAACCATGTAAAATATATAATTAAATGAATAAATAGCATTATCTTTAAGCAAAAAATGGCGCTTTTGAAGAAGGTACTATTCGATTTTATTTCAACTCATTTGTCAACTAATTCTCAATGTAAGTTTTTTAAATTAAACAGCAAATTCTTTATCTTTTCATATTCTTCATAATATTTAAAGTTATGTAAAAAGGAATAGGTAATTTAAAATCTTGAATGAAATAATTGAAAATAACATTAAAAAGCAATGTTTCTTAATGTAAAATTATACACATGTTATTTCAAGTCAAATCACTTTCAAGTCAAACTTTCAGAAATCACACCCTTTGACACCTTAAATTCATTTTTATTTTTTTAAAAATTTTTATCACACACAGTTGATGAATCAATTTAAGATAATTTCATGCAGTTTCAATTACTATTTAGCTTAAATACATTTGGGAAGCAAAAAGTTTCACAAAATCCTGAAACTTGAAAATTCAATCATTTTTGAGATGATATTGAAATTTTTTGAAATCAATATATGACTTTTAATGTATTGTAATAAATACAACTAAATTTTTTAGACTGGGCCCATGAAGAGATCAGCAGCTGCTAAATATTTTCAGCAAAATTAGCAAAAAAGTTCTCTTAATTTTTTTTGCTGTACTGCTGATAAGACCTTCGTGATTTCATGAATAGTTCTGAAACCATTCGAATGTAATCATTCAAATACATTAAATATCATACATTCATTAAAAAAAATTTAAAGTATTAAAAAAAATTTGAATTTAAAATCTTTGTAAATATTTCTTTTTTTGAAAAGTGTTAAACTTAAGTTGTCTTTAAAACAAATGAAGGTGGAAGTCTTTCTTTTTTAAATACAGACATCTCAATTGTTTTAGCATTTTATAAAGGGTACACATGAGCTATTTATAATTTAATTCAGGATTATGAATTTAACCAGTGAAGACACATATAAAGCAATCCAACCAATGAACGATAAGATAAACAAAATATAGACAAAAAAGCAGATTAACATAAAAAAAAATTGACAACCTGTTAGAGAGCTTTATAAAGCTTTTGACCAATAACTATATAATATTTTGTTCAGCTGACTTTAACCAATAGTAGTGCATGAACAGCTGATTTTTTTAAACATAATCTTTGAAGTCGAGGATTAGTTTATTTTTTGTAAAGAAGGAAATTCTTCCAAAACAAAAAGGAACTTCTTCCAGATGCACTCACTACTCAATTAAAGGTCTTATTCTCAGATGCTAACTCATATTCAATAGAAATTAACTAGAAATAAACTGGCACAAGGAAAATTATATTAGAAATTATTGTGTATTAAATTATTCACTAGAAGTATTTATTATTAACTTAAATGGTAATCATTTCTTTACCAACAGCTGTTTAAATTGTATTAAATATCATTATGAATATGAAAAATTGCAGAATTTGCTTTTTAATTAACAAAATAATTTGCCCTGGGAATTATTTAAAAAATAATTTCAATTTAAATTAAAACATTGTCGTAAAATATGCATTTTTTGCTTAACCCGTTCGCACCCAGCGTCACGCGGACGCTACGCAACGATTCCTCTCCTATCAGCCCAGCGTCACTTATCCGCTACGCGCTCTGATCTACGCTGTAGTCCCAGCGTCACGTATATGCTTTCTCGAAATGGAACGATTGAATTGAATATTTAAATGATACTAGATGGCGCTAAATGGCTATAACTTTAATCATATTCGAGTCACATGGTATTTGACCTTCATGTACACGCTTTAGTTTCTTATTTGGGCCTCTCAATGGGATAGATTTTTTTTTTTATGTAAACAACAGTGAATCACTGCTCTGCGCATATGATTTATGAGGTCTCAATTGCTCTTGTTTATATCTTTGCTTCTCTTTTTTTTTTACGAGTAATTGAAAGAGATATACATCTAGCTGAATAAATTATGGGGGAGGGAAGGAAAGCTAAAATATTTTTGCGTATGTGTTCCAGACTTTTGGGATTCCCCGTTCGATGAGAGTATAGGAATGATTTCAAGAGGCCTGAAGTTTATGATTATTTTTGAATCCTTTCTAAAATTGTTCTTCTGTATTTATTCTTTTTTATTTGGGGATAGAAAACCGCAATAAAAATGATTAGCGAAGTGAGTGAAAGGGAATGTTTTCGAGTGAATTATGAAGCAGTTTTGAGACTTGTCGCGTGGGAAATATAACTAGTTTAAATTCGTTGACCTAAGTTGTTTTAATCAAAATTACATAAGGAACATATTTTTTTGCTACATTTCTTTTTCTTTGATTCCACACTCACGATGTCAAACTCTAACTTTGTTTTTGTGCACATATCATTTAATTTTGTGCACATGGTTAAAGTTTTAGTATTCTACTTATTTTACTTCCTTCTAATAATGTAATAGTCTTTATATTAATAATTAGTAATCAGTAGTACATTGTTTAAGCAAAATTAAAATTTCAAGCCATTATTTTGAGATGCTGATTTTATATGAATATTTTTGTTCAGTTAGGCTTAACTGCTGTAAATGCTCGGGCCGATGGCGGCGTTCCATTTCAGAACGTTCGGTCCCGTAGCTGCGCTTCGTTTTCCGAGCGCTGGTCCTCAAGGGGTTAAAGATGCTCCACCTAGTTTTATTTCAAAGCATAGTTTCTCAAAGGCAGCTTTCATTTGTTTTGCAAAGGATGAAATTGATTGGAAATAAGAATGTTGTTTTTGTCAGCAACATTAAATTAAAGATCTCATTTGCAAATGCTTATTCGTATTTAGTAGATTACAAACAAGAAACACTGCGAAAGATGACTGGCAACATTACAGTGGCGTCACAGCTTTGAAGCTTTGATTGACAGTCAAATAAGCCAATGAGAGGATCTGAAATTTTCCTATGCTTGTGAACAGGAGTAATGGTAGCTTATACGCATCCCTAACACCTTTTACAGGGTTCATACTCTCTTGAAAAACCTTTAAAAGTGGTTGGAAAGAAAAGTTAATTTTCAAGTGCTTGAAAAAATTTCTAAACCTTTGAAATTTTTGAAATGTTTCTTAGAACTTGAATTCTTTAAGAAAATCATTGAATTGTGCTCAAAATTTGACAAAAATATTTCATCAGTACAATTTTCTGAATGTATACAGTGTGAATACAGTGTCACAAAAAATTGCTTCCCTTTTTTGAGACTTCAATCCTTTTGCATCTTGTAAATATTTTGATATTTTTAATAATCGGAAAACATTTTTACTCATTCTATAGTAGATTAGCTTAATTTTAGATTAACTTCAATAAATGAAAATGGCATTTTTAAAAAAAAATCAAAGCAACATTGAATGTACTCGAACTTCGCAGAAAATAGCTCTTCATGTTTGAGATTTCAATCTTTTTGCATTGTATAAATATTTTAATATTTTGGGCAATTGGATGTTTTTTTCACATATGCTACTTTATATTAGCAAATTTATGTTCATGTTTTGTTAATAATAAATAAATTTATTTTTGGGAAGCATGCTAACATTGAACTTATTCAAATTTTGCAGAAAATCATGTTTAAGGCTTCAATCTTTTTACATCTTCTAAATATTTTAATATTTTGTGCAATTGAATGTTGTTTTCACATATACTTCTTTAAATTTGCAGATTTTATGCTTAATTTTGTTAAATAATGAATCAATTCATTTTTGGGAAGCATGCCACCATTGAATGTGCTTCGCAGAAATCTGCTTTTCGTCTTTGTGTTATTTTAATATTTTTTCCACTTGGAGAAGTTATTTTGACATGAGTTACCTTACATTAATTTTTTTTTAAATAACTTAAAGAATAATAACTTTTGTCTTTGAAAATCCTTTTTTTTTTTTTGCAAACTTGATTTAAAAAGTTTTAAGCATATTATCAGTTATTAATGATTTTTTGGAAAAATATTAAATTTTACACAATGAGCACATAATATTTTCAAGTAATGTTTCTATTTGATGTGTACTATTTTATAAAGTTGAACCTATGTACATCATTGACTTGATATGTGCTAAAATAATCAAAGTATATTACAAGGATATTTCTGTTCTGGTTATGCACCGGAAATGCAGCATTGTTTGGTATGCTTTTGTCTCCTCACCTCCGACGTTTTTTTCATTACACCTAATTTTCAGCTATGATGTTGGTACTAATATTATTTATCATGTAGACCTGTGAAATGCAGGTCTAAAATTATTTTACTAAATTAAATTATTTTGTTTGCGGTTTTTGTTCTTATGATGCCTTCATTTTGAAAAATGCCATCTCTTTTAGGAGATTTATGTTTTGCATCTAGTTAAACTTTTTCCATATTCAGCAACAGTACAATTTTCATTAATTTAAAAATATTCGCGAGGGACAAAATGGAAAACTGTTATTAGCTTTTGATTTTATCTTGAAAAACAATTTTACTATTGATACAAAACTTTGATAATGTATGTATACTTTTTTTATTATTATTATCAATGTTGTGTTTTAAGTAAGTTTTTGAAGATAATCAGTATAACACAGTCAATTTTTTATAACTTGAAGCCTTATAACTGGAATATTCTTTTAACTCAAAGTTTTCACCGGGTCCCAAATTCTTGAGAGGGCTGTGGGAATTTCCCATAACTCAAACTACCACAAATTAGAAGGCTTTATTCTGTCCTTTGGGACTTTGAGTTATTGAAAGTAGAATGAGCAATATTTTAACTAATAAACTATTCAAACGTAAGAAATGAATAGTATGTTTATCAAAAGCAATTAATGTAGCTATTTAAGTTATAGGGGTCTTAGTTTTAAAAATGATTTCCCTTTCCAATTTCTCTTAAACTTTCAGGTAATTTTTCATGAACTCACAATCACCCAGGAATATTATCATCTTTCTAAGTTTGAATTCTAACTCAAATGTTCGAAATATGCATTTGTTTCTAAAATATAGCTACTATTGTCATTCTATTTCAGCTTCTTATGAGTATTTTCAATTTGAAAATATGGCTGTATGAATCTGAACTTTCACATTTATTGACTATATTAATTTATTCAGTAAAAACAGGCTGAAGTTTAGATTGATCAGCATATTTATTGCTTAAGCAGCATTTGAAAATTATTTTTGGTGTTGTTACTTCCATCAAATAGCATATAATAACAACTTAGCATATTGACAATGATTTGCAAACCTCGATTGTTTTAGAACCTAAGCAGTAACACAGCCAGAAATAACCTTCTGTATGGAAGTTTTGGTCATAACTGCCCTTACATGTATGTAAGCTACTGTAATAAGATTGGAAATATGTGTTAACCCCCCCCCCCTCCTCGAAGGACTCAGGAGGGACTGATCCCGAAACCTTCCCCTGGCCATGTCACTGTAGTTGGGTATTTTGATTTTTAGAGATACTTATGATACAGTACATCTTTTATTGAAGTGTGTCTTGTTGTAGAAAATGCAATTGCTGATGTTTGTTTATGCTTTTTAATCTTATTGCCTATTATTTATAGGTTTGAATTAAATGAAATCTGCGTACAATATTCGCAGTACAAATTTCTGGTAATATCTAGAAAAATATTTTTTGACTTTTTAAAGGTACTTGATTTTTTTTTCTCCCTGAAGTATATAACCTTGTTTTACTTAAATTTTAACTTTAGTTTTTTTAAAATGTTTTTAAACATTGGTGACTTATATTTATATTTTAGATTTGTTGAATAGTATGTAATTTTGCTATTTTTCTTATAGTGATCAATTAACATAATTACTTTGCAGATGTTCTTTGAAGATAATATTGATGATGATAAGTATTGCGGTCATTTATATGGTCTTGGCAATTGTTACATCCCTGGAAACTTTCAAGATGATGCGCTGCCTTCCTCATCATCAGTTCCTGCTTAATGTTAAATAATTTCATTGCTACTTTAAGTTATAAGTATTATCAAAATGTTTTAGTCAAAAGTATATTCTGGTTATTTTTCAAAAGGATAAAAATTTTAATATTTTACAAAAGATTTTAAAATCTAATTTGTTTTATTTTATTTTCCTGATACAATTTGAGTTTCTGTTGAAAAAAAAAAGTACATAAAGAATGAGGATAAGTTACAAAATCATTTTCACCTGAAATTATGTCATCTTCCATAAAGTTGTCATTTGTTTTGCTTGCTCTTAAATAACTCTATAAATGGTTTGGAGTATTTTTTTTTTCAAAAGTTTTTCTCTTTGTTTTATTACCTTTATATAAATTTTAACTTAAAATTAAGTTCTTTAAAAAAAATTAAATGTTTTCAGAACTAGTCAACAATTGTCTTTCAATATTTAGAAAATTGCAAATTGTGTTTTTTTATTTGTTTCAATTGATGTTATTTTACCTGTATATAAATTCAACTAAATAGTTTTTATAAAATAAAAATCATTTCCATTAATCAATTTTCTTCTGTTCTTTTAATCATATCCCTCTTTGTGTTAATCAGACATTTTAGAGAAAAAATACTTTTAAAATAAGTAAAAAAAAGTTGTCGGATTGTTAATAAAATCGGTTGGGTTGCTTTGGTTGACCGAACCCCTTGTAATAAAAGTTCATTATAAGTAAAATTCAGACCAGACAATTTTCAGTATCAGTAAAACATATGCCCTTCATGCTATTTACAGGGAGACTCTTCCAGCTATCTCATTCAATTAGTTGGAAAAAGTATTTTGTGCCTAAACACTTTTCAACTGTTAAAAGACAAACATTTAAAACGTGTGCTTTTATTTTTTGCGCTTTCTAACTTAGCTACTGTTAAACAAAATTTCACCATTGCTTTTGAATAATATACTCCATTATAAAGTTGTTTACATTTCTGAAAGGAATGATTTGACTGTCAATGAAAGGAAACCAAAAAATGTATATTAGTATTTTCCTGCTATAAAGCATGCTGCTCTTTTATTATTCTGTTTACTTTACTAGTTCTGTTTATTTGCATCTCAAATGATAAATGGGCAAACAAGTTATAAACGATTTATTTATCTATTTTGTTTGATTAGAAAAAAGGAAGAAAATGTTTTAACAACAAAGTTATGAACAATTTTCCTAAAAAGCTTTTATTGGACGGAATTAGTTTTGTATTCAAGTAATGATTGAGAGTTAAAATTTATATTTCATTTTAAACGAATTTCTTGCACAGAAAAACTTATATAGAGCTTCATTATTGGCAGTTTCCACAGGGGCAGGTACAAGGGAAGAGTCATTAGGGTCATGACCCCCCTCTAAACCATTGACAATACTATCAGTACACATTGTGTTCAAACACTTTATAAATCACAATTTCAACTATCTTAACGATTCATTAATTATTTTTAAACGATAACATTTGAAATTTTCTTTTCATTGCTTATGAAAATAATTTGTAACATTTATGATCTACTAAGGGCCTTATTCTTGATCAATTCGGTGTTTTTTATTGACACCCAAGCAGTTTCAGAAATTTTTCGTACCCAAAAACCGTAGGTTTGTTCATGGGGCATTCTTCAGCATGACCGCCCCCTAAAATGGTAGTCTGTATCCGGCTCTGATCAACCATATGTACATTTTGTTCTGTTTCTACAGTTTTCCATGTACTTTTTATTCTCTTCGAGTTCATTAATCCCATACATTTTAAAAATTATACAAAAATGTAAAAGGTATATGTTAAAAAATATGTTACATTCATACTGAAGCAAGGTATTTTACAAAGTAAAAATTTTTTCTGTTATTGTTAGAAATTCTAATATTTGAAAGTTTCAGCCCTGGAGGTGCCAGGGATGACTGAAAATGTGAGTTTAGGATTTGTTTTTGTAGAATCTAGGATAGTTGAAATAGAATGACACACCTAAAGATTATAATTTTGATACAAACAAGGTATGTTGGATTTAGCTACCGCATTTCAAAGCTGTTGAGAAGCAGTTCATCATATGATTATCACAGCAGATATTCAATCTATTTATTCCTTTAAATTGTATAAGATCTAGAGCGCTGATATTATATTTATGTGCCATTTTGAGTACAGATGTGGGTATAGATGTAGGTTCTTCTTATTAAATAACTCTTGTTATGTATTGTAAGCATAACTTATTTGAATTTTAAGCATATAAATTTTTACATTGTGTGTACATTGTTATACATCGTGTGATTTCATGTGAGGCCTATCTGCTATTGATTTTCATGAGTGAAATTTTGAACAAACCAGTGGTTGGTAAATTAGGTCCTTAAGTATGACCAAAGTTTGCTAACTTTTCCTTTCATGAACACATAAATACATGACCCAACTTTTCGTTTCAACAGGATGACATTTGTACTTGTACTACTGCCTACTTTGATATTCATGAAACTGCTGTGGTAATCTGATTTGTCATTTCCATCTTCTATGAAAATTTTACGAAACACAAATTTTACAACTAGGATATAGTCAATTTGCATAGGATAAGTAGAATCCTATATAATCACTTCTTAAGGCATCTAGTACTACTCCTTAAACTATATGACAAAATTGACTAACAATAATGGTAAAGCTTTACTATCAAGAGATGACAGATGATCTTGAAGTGGAAACACCATTTGTATCATTTGTAGATGAAGTGGTCCAAAAATGAGTCACCATGTTCATTTTCTACCTATTGATTTACCTGTTCACTTAAAGGGATAATTTTAGTGCCAATAACTCTTAAAAACATTCAGGAAGATGATCTTAGGGTTCAAAAACCATTACACCAGTTTTAAGTGTTTTAAAACTTCATGATTACGAAAAAGGGCAAAATCACGTTTTTCAAGAGGTGGTCCAAACACGGGGCACTTGAGGAAAAAACTATTTTATGTCTTAAAAAATAAATAAAAAGCATGACATTTCAATTCAAAATTTTCATTACATAGCATCTTGGATATTTTTATGAAAAATAAAAATCATTTATTTCATTTTGTAGTTGCGGAAATTACAAATATAGTAAACCTTTTTTCTCCCATCCCACACACTCGGATGTCTAGCCTTGCAGCAGAGAATCCACACTTCTCCTGTAATGTCATCTGAGAAGAATCTGTTGTAAAATGCGCATACTACATTACCATCATCAGATTTATCAAAAACAAGAACCACCAACTCCTCATCCTTGTCATTGCCATCAGTAGGAAGACCAGTATGGCGTCCTTTCGAGTCCAACTACTATCGTTGGGATTTCTTCTTTGATTTGAAGATTTTGGATGTTTTCTCTTTCCACGGACACCTGATTCCTGCTCACAATTTTCTGACTATTGTTCAATGCACACTCCATACTTTTCGCCAGTTCGTCTTTGTAAGGTAATCCAGTGATAATGCAAGTTTTGGCACTCTTGCGGCCACAATTGTTCTTCTTCTTTGCAAAAGTGGGGATTGGAGACATTTCAAATGGACTAATTTAAGTCATTATATTAAGTCCAAACTTTCAAGTATCAAAAACAGCGTGGTCTAAAAACGGGCAACCAATGTTGGTTTAAAAACGAGCTAGCTCGTTTTTAGACCACCATCCGTAGCCTATTTTTAGATCACACAGTACTTTAAGTTTATTGTATACTAAACCATTACTAAACAAACAAATATTTCAAATCAAGTACACTGAAAGAAAGCCCATATAATCTACTTTATTTTAAGATAAAAACCACTTACTTCACAGTATAAATTAGAAAGTATATATTAACCTGTACAAGCTTTGAAAAGTTTCGAATTCTTCAAAAGTGAGTGTATCTTTTAAAACAATTCCTGACAAAGCATGTGTTTTAGCTGTCAAGGTCATTTGCTCACTACGCTTTTGCTTCTTACTGTTGATTCATTCGATACCATTTTTGTGACTGCACTCAACCCCCCTTCCCTCACTTTCAGTGGGTGGCCCATATTTAGACTACTTGCTCTAATAGGTAGAATCAGCCAGAAAGTGCGGAGTAGTAAGAGGCACATTTTTGCTGCTCGTATCTATTTTACAAAATAATAACAAACAACCTTTTGCAAGTCATACAAAAGTTTTCGCATCAAGGTCATACGCCATATCTCCATGGCATAGGCGGATTTAAGACTAAGTTCCTTGGGGGGGGCAGGTTTTTTTTAATGAGCAACATCCCCCCTCCCACCCCCAGTGACCATCGCTAGGGAAGGCCAGCTTGCTCAGATGGTGAGTCACCTCTAGTGGGGAGAGCTGCTTCTTCTCCAGTCCCTTTTCTTCACCTTAGCGAATTCTCTTGTATTTCATGATTTTTAGCATACTAAAAGTTATTTAAACAGAGCCCCCCCCCCCCCCTCCAAATCGGAGCAATAATAATGGAAGATGGATATGATCTTAGAAACAAACGTTAGCTTTGAATATTGACCCATTTTTCTGAAACTAATTGAAAATACATGTAATTAATTGTATTCTATAGTAACCCACGTTCAGTAATAAATAGCTAAAAAGTTACATGCATGTAAATGAGGCAAAAATACAGGACAACACTATTGGTAGTGAAAATATATTTATTCCCTTTTTCCTTCATACATAAACAAATTGTTCAAAAACCCAAGGCTAAAACATTTCATTACAATAATCTCACCATATGTTTAACACAAACATTTATTTCTCTTAAAAAATATCTGACCAACAACAGTGAACAAGAACTTGAGTTGTTCTGCAAATTTTAGAATGATTTAATTATCATTATTTTATAATAGCCTTTGCCCTAATTAAAGAATTCTTAAAAATTTGTTTTGCAATTTTAAATACCATGTTAACACTAAGAGATAGTTTAAAAACACATCTGTAATCTGCTTTTTAATGGCCAAAAGTCTAATTTTCAAATTGAAATTAAAAAAAAAAAAAAAAAATCCAAACCTGCCTTAAAAATACATTTAAAATAAAATGTAGAAAGTTTACTTTAATTATCTTGATAAACTGCATTTTGAGAAGTATTTAAACCCCTAATAATATTTATGAGTCAGGATATTTGTTAAACATTTTTTATTTGTTATAATGCAAAAGGGCGGGACAGTCAAGCATTTGTATTAACAAAAAGAATTTCTGTCCTGAGAATATAAAATTAAATTACGAATGAATTATTTACATCTAGTAAACCGTACAGCAGTTTAAATGTAATGCATGAGGCCATTAGTAAGATAGCTTAAATAACTTATTACAATTCAAAAAAATAAAAATAAACAAACTAAATAAGTTTTTTTAAAAAAATAGTCCTGAATATACTAATTTTAATGAATTCTACTGCGCGTTGGCATAAGGAAATCATTTTTAATCAATTAAACTTTGTTTTTTTTTGTGAGTTTCCAGTTTTCTTTTACTTTTTATTTTGGAAGTTGGATTCTTTTTTTTTTTTTTGACTCACAATCATTATTTTTTTTACAATATTTGTTGATTAGGGTGTTAGTAATTGATTGAATTAACATTCGCAGCAGAAATTTAAATTCATGTCCATGATGGCAAGTTTCTAAAAATATATTTAAATACACATTAAATTATACATACATAGTAAACTATTCGATTTTCCCACCATTTATTCTAACTGCTTAATAAACTTATATTGAAAAATAATTTTTAAATATTAAACGAATGCATACAGTATATTCAAATAATTTGATTAAAAAAAATTATTGTAATAAACAATTCAATTTTCTTAACCTACAATATGTGGAAATTATTTGGAATTAAATAACTGTATTTCTTAGAATTTTCTAGTTCATTTACATGCTTGAATTAATTATATAAAAAGAGCAAAAATGATTTAATTACTTAGGATACCTTGCAAGTAAAATTTGATATAAAAAATAAAGTATTCATGCAGCTCTTCAAATTCTAAATAACTGAAAATAGCTTCAAAAACTTATACTTCAATACACTTTACAATTATTCAAAGTTTTATCTGATAAAACAATTGCTAAAATACATTTTTTAAAGCGAATGTGTTCTTTTGAAGGGCACATCTACGTATGTGAGCTTAATTTTTCAATTTACTGATTGATATTAATTTATTGAGAAAAAATACTCGTTTAGCTTCATAAAAAGCAAGGCACAAATTAATAACTCTTATTACTTAGTTTTAAAGACATAACCTTGTCAATAAGTTTTGAATCGAGTAAGCTAAGCTAGTAAGAAAATATTTTAAAAATTCAGATAAACAATTACAAATGCAGTTCTTTTTTTTTCTCTTTTGCATCTCACTCTGTTTTAGACAAGAAAAAAAAAAAAAAAATCTACAAAAAATCCTTCAAAATCATTAGGAGCTAGATTAGGCTTAACAGTTCTTTCAGTAAAGAAAGAAAATAAGAGCAAGATATTGAAATGAATATTTCTTACCTTTGAATGTTGCTTCTTACAAAGTTGTAGTACACTTTGGAGCCTATAAAGTGAATTTTGAGTCATATTTTCACTTAAAAAAGTGGTAAAACCATGGTGGACGTCTGCTATCTTTCACAAACAACGTTGTTGGTATCCACCGCGCGAATGAATGTGCTGCTCTGCTGCTTCACTCTCGTGACTCGTGTCCTCAAATGTGATGACTGAGACCCCTTATCTGCTGGGAGCAAGAAGGCCTTCTCCTCTCGAAAGCCCCCCCCCCCAATGTCTTTTCCTGTAATGCATAAGACCATGCTTTACTTTTTTGTGTGTCGTTTTTAGTAATGTGTTTGAATTAACTGTAAGAGTTGGACTGATATCAACAGTGACGCAGAGCTCCCTATTAAGTGTGATATAGAATACCTCCAATTTTAGGGTGTCCGGGAATCACCCCCGTAGAAAATTTTGTAAAAAGGATACAAAATTCTGCATTTTGAAGCCTTATAACGGGTAACTGGATAGACAAAAATCTAGGGAAAAAATAGGCAAATAATTTTTTTAAAAAGTTGCATACTTTAAATGTGCTTTGAAATGTAAGTTAATGCTTAAAAATAAATGGTGGACACATTTAGAAAATAGGTTACAAGAGAGTTACTGCCCATTTGAACAATTCATAATTTATGCACTTGATAAGAAATAAATTTGAAGCACATTTTGCTTAGGAGTTTCAAGGACTTATTTAATTTCTTTCAAGGGAATTTTTTTTTCTTTTGTTTTAGCTTCTAATTTTCTAAAACGATCGTCAATTATTTTAAGAGTTGCAGCTGAATGCATATCTCATTTAGCCTATATTTTCATTTATATACCTACTTGCCCTAATGGTTTTCAGTTGAAAATAGTCATTTTAGACACATTTTCAGCACCCCAGTCCCAGTGACAGCTTTTCTACATGTAATACAGTCTTTTTTTTTCTTTTCTCCCATCAGAGAAGGACATTTGCTATTTTCTTAATTTGCACGTCTGAAGTATTCAAAAAAGAAAAAAAATCATGATTTTTGTTTTAAGATTTTGGAAGGTGTGTTGTTGCTAGGTCTGAAGTCCTCCCAAAACTGGGGGGGGGGGGGCGAATGGAATTGCCCCCTCATCCCCTTCCATAAATCTGCCTATGCTCCATGGTCAATCTTTAAAATTCACTTCTGTGATAGGAACAGTGGACCCTCGGGTGTGACGTCAATCTTTAAACTAACATCTTCTCTTTTTGGGTGTTACTATGGAATAGTTTTGTAATTTGATGAAAAAAGTTTTCTCTAATAACTTCTTCACTTGTTTTTAATAATTTTTTGTTTGTGTCCGTTGACTTTTATTATTTTTTTCAATCCTCTATACTTTCTAGATTCTTTTGTTTTGAGGATGAATATATATGCATCAAATATTAAAAAACATATGTACATAAAAAGATAAAATTTTATTTCAGTCAGATTAAAAATGTGACAACTGTTAAAAATATAAATTACCGTTTGGAAAAGATACACATAAAATAGCGTTGTGATAATAATGAAAGAAATTTTTGCTTGAAACTATATTCATTAATAATTTATTTATTGTCTGATCTTCAATTAGTTCCTCCTTGTAGTTCCATGGCATGAGGTATAGTTGTTCCATTGACTTCCACTGAGGATAAAGTTGAATTTTTTCTTTCTGTAAAATTAAAAGCAAATGAAGCATAAAGTATCAAAGGAAAGCTCAATCCAGGTTTAAATTTTTTTTTCAAGAAACACATTTCACGCTCTGTCCGTTTAATTTTTCCAAAGGAGTTTAATATTCATCTGAATAACCTTTGTTGTACCATTTTTTTTATGCATTAGCATTTTTTTTTAATTTAATCTGCACAACATGAAAAATGCTTCCAATTCTATTCTTGCTGATTCTTATCTAAAATGGCCTCCAAAATCCAAATATGACCACCATGTTCCTCTAATCGCGCACTACTTTTTGGAGATAACCTCCGCCCCCCCTTTTTTTCTTCCAGTTTTGGACAGTTTCAGGCTTTTTAAAAGTTATTTAGAGAGGAAGGAAGTATTATATTAGCCGTTAAAACATTCTTTTGAACGGCTAGAGGTAAAAAGTTCAGAAACATGAACATTTGTAGCAGTGAGCGAGACTTACGGTGGTATCCCCCCCCCCCCAAAGTAATCAAAATTGATGTTTTTTTTACCACTCCCTACTTTTTTTTTCGGTTTAAAACTAGAGTATGAATCACCCTCACTTGTATAAGCCACATGTGCGAAAAACTGCAGATCGTTCATAGACAAACTTCCCGCGTTACTAATATTTACATTCACAGATAATTGTGATTAACAATTAAATCTATCTAAAGCTGTAGAGTTTGTTTGTTTGAACGCGCTAATCTCAGGAACTACTGGTTCGAATTGAAATATTCTTTTTGTGTTGAATAGTCCATTCATTGAGGAAGGCTATAGGCTATATAACATCACGCTGTGACTAATAGGAGTGGAGCAGCAATAAAAAATGTTATGAAAACGGGAAAATTTATATTATAATATAAAATGCTTGGAACGCAGAATATTCGTAGCCACGGTGGCTCGACCTGAAAGTGCGGGCTTCACGGTCCAGTGGGCATATGTTCATGTCAGCCATGAGGCAAATCTCGAGGGTACTTTTCAGAGAAAATCCTAAACGATGCTAGAAATGATTCGTAAAGAAAATATATATATGTACGCATCATTGTCTTATTTTTCTTATTAATTAACTTTTATATCATCAAGCTGAGGAGTTGGTTTGTTTGAACGCGCTTATCTCAAGAACTACTGGTTCATATTGAAAATTTTTTTTTGTGTTGAGTAGCCCATTCATTGAGGAAAACTATAGGCTATATACCATCACGCTATGACTAATAGGAGTGCAACAGCAATAAAAAATGTTATGAAAACGGGAAAATTTATATCTATACTAATATTATAAAGTTGAAGAGTTTGTTTGAAGTCTACAGGCTCACCCAGAAAATTTTTCAAGTAGAAGTTCTAAAAAAGTGATTGTAAGCCTTTGTTTACCAATTGTAACCTTTGATAGCATTAGGGAAAGGAATGAGACTCGAGATTTTCCCTGGATAATGTTTGAAAATTTATGTTCCAAAAACGCGATTTTAGATGCTGTTTGGTCAGGTTAGTGTGATGAAGCCTTTTGCTGAATTTTTGGAAATTGAAGTTCTAAAAGCAAAATGTTAAGATTTTCGAACGATGCTCAAGGGGGGGGGGGCGCTCTCCCTGAATTTTTTGAATTTTGAGTTTTATAAACGCAATTTTAGACGCTTTTTGACAATGTTAAGAGGTGGTAATTTTTCTGTATCTTATTTATTTTAAATAAAATGTTCAAGGAAACGTGCTACTAGGTATCCTCAATGATTTTTTAAAATTTCATCCTCATATTTTGTGTTTGTTAGAAAAATATCTGCGGCCACATTAAAAATTTTTATTTTGGAATGAGGTGGTAATTTTGCGGTAGTACCTTAAGTAATTTTTTCCGTTTGCTTTTTACTTTAATTATCGTGCCTTCTGAATCTCATGATAGAATTTTGTTTTATTTTCGTTTTTAACCATCAAATATTCAAAAACTGTGATAAAAAAAAACTTTCCCTCATTTAAACTATTTTTCGATTTGAAATATGTTTTGGAGGCTCATGTATTTTTTTCCACTTTGCTGAAACATGTCAAAAAAAGTCATTGTCATTAATTTAAAAAAAAAAAGTTTTACAGACCTGTCTACAACGATACTGTTGCGACCTAAAAAAATATTGTAAGAGACATGTTATCGTTATAGACAGTTTGATTATTCATGCTGGCATTTTGCAAGGACCAAGGAAAATATCGTTATAGACAAGTTTATTGTTATAGACAGTATTGTTATACACAGGTTTCACTGTATAACCATGATGGTGGTTCCAAGAAAGCTGTAATATTTATTTATTTATTTACTCATTTGATTTTTCAAACTGTACCTCGCGATGTGTTTCTATTATGTATTGAATACTTTTTTGTTCATAGAAATGTTTTTTTAAACGTACATCTCGCTGACCCGTAGAGGTTCTCATAGTCATAGTAACAGCTTTTCGGACGTTAATGAATAATATTTTAACTAGCATTTTCCTATTAAATTTTACAGGCAAAAAGAACGTCATTTTTATTCATTTGTTCTTATTTTTTGTTTAACTTTTAACACCGCGAAGGTTTTCCCCTTTTTATGTCACTAAAATGAGATAGGTAGCTCATTCTCTGTAAAATAAAGGGGGGGGGGAGACCCTTTCCCTACTACACCCGCCTTTGGTGAGAGTCCTGCCGATAATTCTCCAACTTTAAAAATAACTTTTTAACTTTTTAGGTCGATGCAATTTGTCCAAATTACATACAACTAGCATATTTTACATAATACATTTGCAAGGAACAACTGAGGAAATGACCGGAACGTTGTCCGTTGCGTCCTCTTCATCTGTGAAGAAAAGGAGCCCATCTTTTACTCCCTTCTGCATTTAAACAATGCTGTACAGATATATAAGCAGTGTTTATGGGTACGAAACTATTAGTTGTCACCCACCGCAGGTGGCATTGAACCATTGCAGGGTTGGCGAGCGATACGAGTGGTGTGTGTGTGTGGGGGGGGGGGAGAGGATTTCGAGTAAAAAGACAGTCGCGAGCTTTTAGGAGATCAATATGATTGAAGAAAACATTTTTTAAATGTTTTTCTAAGCCATCCTGTTTCGTACAAAGCTGGAAAAAAGAAACCATGGGTGAAGAGAGAGCATACCCATATCGCCTACTCCTTTCAAAAACGTCTATCTCAAAAATTAGCGATTTTGAGTTATGCCTTTTTTTGAACTGCCGTGAATGAGTAGCAGATCTCTCCAAGACCTGCATTTCTATAACTTAATATTTCGCTGTTAGAGAGGAAAAGTGTCGTATTTGCATTTTCAAGTATCAACAGAATATGGGTCATTCTCTAGAAAACGTAACTTTTGAACGCAAATCTTTTTCAATTTCGAAACCTTTGGTTTTCTTTTTCATTTTTCAGTTAGCTACTAGAAGTAACCATAAACAATGGCCCAGCTAAGTTCCAATTATTTTACTCATAAGTGAAAAAAATATAAAATGCCTTATTCACGGAAATAAAAAAAAGGAATTTCTTTTATTTTTAATGTTTAAAAATTGAGGCCAATTTAATATCAAAGTAGTAATTTTGTTAATTGTGCAAAAACAATGAGCTATTTTAATGATTAATGGGAATTTAATATTAAGCTCTCCTGATTAAAGTGCGACTTAATTAGTAGTTATCGTTTCAGTTGAAATGTGTAATAAAAATAGTATTTAGTAAATTTGAGAATATACTGGCAATTTACAATTGCGGTAGGCTGCCTAAGATTAATGTATTTAACCTCCATCATTTATTTTCACCTCACAAATAATGACATTGATATGGTTTGTCACGGAGGTGAGAGATTTTTCTTTTATATAAGCCTTTAATAATGGATACATTTTTCAGGGAAATATGTTTTTTCTTCGTTGCTACAATCTGCACATGTCAAGCATATGAAAACATGATTAAGGTGAAAAAACAACGTAAATAAAGCACAAATATTCGAGAAAATACAGCATATAGCTATTTCAAGGCTACAATGGAGCCTCTTCATCAGTGCAAAAAGCTCACCAACACAACCAGAAGTTGCGAGAGAACTAGCAACAAGTTCTCTCGCAACTTCTGGTTGTGTTGGTGAGCTTTTTGCACTGATGAAGAGGCTCCATTGTAGCCTTGAAATAGCTATATGCTGTATTTTCTCGAATATTTGTGCTTTATTTACGTTGTTTTTTCACCTTAATCATATCGTAGCACAAAGCTTATATGATAATTTTTCATATGAAAACATGTTCACTTCTTTTTTTACATTAATTTACATCCCTGAAATTTGAGTTCACGGAGGTGAGAAGTCAGAATAACCACACTAAGTTTTTACAGCAAAACCTATCTCCTTGTTTTTTGACAAAAATCTCGCAACTTCAACTATGGCTGAAAATAAACAAGGGTTCCCTTGTATCATGGAAAATAAAATTTGATGTCATTACTGCTACGTGTTAATGAGGAATGGAATTTTAAGTGTGGGTGACGGAGGTGAGCATTTTTTGTGTGACATGACTACTTTTCCTAAAAAACGAACTAAAATACAATATTAAAAAATTAAATATGCTTAAACAGTTATTATTCCTTTCACAAGTGTCTCAAATACTAAATAAATATATATATACTTTTAATTAAACAAGTTATTAAGCAACATAAACAGTCACACCAGGTGTGTGACATGCCACGGAGGTGAGAATTCACTTGTTAGTATTAAACAGTTAGTATTTGAGACACTTATGAAAGGAATAATAAATAAATAAATATATATATATATATATATATATATATATATATATATATATATATATATATATATATATATATATATATACTTTTAATTAAACAAGTTATTAAACAACATAATTAGTCACGCCAGGTGTGTGAATGCCACGGAGGTGAGAATTCACTTGTTGTGTACCAAAAATATACTAAAATAAAAATTATTATAAAAAAATTGTTGGCAGGTTTAAATAGATATATTTTTGATGAAATTAAAAAGCATTGTTAAATGAATAGTTTCCTAAAGTTTTTTTCTGTAAAAGGCGTGTGACAAAAAAGTTACACTTTTTGAAGAATGACCCATATCCTTTTCAAGATTGTCACATCTTGGGTTGTGCTTGATCCATTGGGCATGAAACATCTGTGTCGTTTAGTGAAAGATGATATTATTTATTTCGAAAACAGTATTGCACCCCAAAAAAGAGTATTTTTCATTTTTACTTTTTAATCAAGAACGCTCTACAGTGAAACCTGTATATAATAATAAACCTGTCTATAACAGTATTTCCTTTGGTCCCAGAAAAATGTCAGCGTGAATAATTAAACTGTCTATAACGATAACCTGTCTGTAACAATATTTTTTTAGGTCCCAACAGTGTCGTTGTAGACATGTTTTACTGTATTTGCATTTACTTCTGTATTCTAAGGAGAACAGTTAGTAAGAATAATGAAACATTTTGAGATATTTCGAATAATATCTTTGAAATTTAGTGCAAGAATGTCGTAAATAAAGAGCAACTTTTTAAAACTTATACTTTTTAAACTTCTTCTTCATGAAACAGAGAAGAAATACCAGATTTTCTTGAAAAAGTCTTTATGCGTAAGAAAAAGTTCCATTAGTGGCTTGAAATATAGTTTTACTACATCATATCTTACTTTTAATTTTTAAAATATTTCTTCTGAAAAATCACGTTTATTAAACTAGGACGTTGATAAAATGAGTGAGCGATATATGATCTCAGTTACGGATATATTCATCGGGTACTTCTCTAGAAGTTTGAAAAAACGTCCGTCTTTGAAACTTGGCAGATACTTTTTGCTAGAAAATGCAAATTTATTTGATTATTTTGAGACGTACCACGTTTCATGCTACTTTTGATTTCGATGGTATTCAAAGACACCTGCTATTTTGGAGTTTTATTATATGATGTGTTGCAATTCTCATTCTTTGTTATTTTTGATTAAATAACCGAAAGTTATCTCAGTACTTGGGCAAAGTGGCATGGGGGCTAATGGGACTTTTCATACAGAGTCTGATAGGACATTTCCCATTAGACCCCTCATTAAAATAAAAGGAAATATATATGTTCTAATACAGTCGACTCCCGCTACAACGCGATCCGACTTACGCGAAATGGCTATAACGCGAGTTTTTTCACCAGTAAAGAATTTTAGACATAACGCGAATTCCTCGCCAGTCACTCGAAAATTTTCGGAAGGGAATCACGGCGGCCGTATCGGCTTTGTTATTGATTACTAAAAATGCTTTCCGTTAATGGACTTTCATCTCTTTATTTCAAAAAAAATTCCGAAGGGCTCTTAAATTCATAATCCCTTATTCCCTAACATCATCGAAGATCGTCTAACAAAGCTACGTTTTTGAAAGTTCTGTTTTGAAAATTAACGGGGGGGGGGGGAGCATACCTGAACCCCATGTCTTACCTAACGTCATGGCCCTGGCCCATAAAAATTCCGTTTTTAGACCTCGACATTGAAACATTTTTGGGAAATGTTTCAAAAACTCTCCTTCCTCTAAAATCATTGGAAAAAAAATGTGTGAGGGAGAGTTCTGAGGCCAATGCCTTCTTCTAGCGTCATCAAAGATGGCTCACAATTTCGTTTTTTGGACTTAAATTCCGAAAATATTCCGAGGGAGATCCTCCCGAACCCCCCTTCCCCTTTTCACTGTTACTGAAAGCGGTAAAAAGAGATGTCATCTTGATATTACTACTTTTCACTTATAAAAAAACAGTACCATTAAGGATTTAATTGATTATCAATTTTAGCTTCCGAGTCTTCAAACGAATCTATGGTTGAACGGTTTGAGAAAAGTTAATAAATCCAGAATACTGTTGAAATTTTTTTGTTTCATTCTTGTTTCTCGAAACACTTAATTTTCATTTAAACCCTCTTAATCACATGAATACTAGCAAAATTTCTTGCATCAACCTTGAGAGATCTTGATATTATACTGACGACGTCAATATTGATGTGTTTCATACTGCATAAAGGTTGCATAAAGATTAAAAAGCAATATTGTAATAACAACACGTATGCAACATTTCATTCATCTAAAAATACCAATATTGATATTACCTTACAATATCAGCATTGCACACATGTTGACGCCGCACATAGGAGTATTTGGCCAGTAAAACCGGACAAAAACCAAAATAAAAAAGTTTTACGAAAATTGTTTTAAACCTACTTTACTTCAAGTCAGATAACTGTTCTATCATTGGACAGCAGTAAAAATTTCACCTGTTGCATTTCCGTTGGTGTACGCTAGTCGGAACTTAGACAGTGTTGGATCCTCTCGCTTTTGCTTTCGACGCTTTTCATGCTAAGTATCCATTTTATTGTTACTGTATTTGAATGCGATGAAATTTAGTAAAACAATCTTTTGAATGTGGAAAAGGGAGGTATGTAGCTCCATCTAAAATCCTGCTTCGTTGAAATATTTCACCATTTGTCATTTTCTAACTGTATGAAATTAAGTCAAAATTGGGTGTTTATTTGTCACTAAAATTTTTAGAAATTAAACGTTTTGTTTACTTTCCGGGCCGAGTCGGGCTGTACTTTTGTTATGGGCATAAAATATAGACTGTCTGCTATGATATTCCGTAAAAACATCTTCCGCCATTTTGTTTTTAAGAAGTTTAAAGTTGGTGAGTAAAAATGGCTTAACTATTTCAAGTTCAGAGATTTTTCTTATTTCTTTATAAATTCTTCTGAAACTGTGAAGTCTTTTACCAGAATATAATATATGATATTATGAAAGTATTCAAAGCCATGATACTGGCTAAAAAGTGTACATTGTCCGGAGGAAAACTTGAGGAATAAGGGAAATAGGCAGATCACATCGAGTCGTGTTTTGAAGAATTTTTAAACCGAGTTCAATTGTAAAGAGGCATCTGAATGCTATATTGATGATCGTTTCTTGAAAAATAAAGAACAATGGCTAAGATATTTCATTACTGGTAGACAAAATCTGCGCAATTAGCAGAAACCATCAAAGTTCTTTCAAGAACTAAATTGTAAAACTAAAGAACTACAAAATCAGGTACCTGTTGAAGAAATGACAAGTGTAGTTGGTATAATCCAGTGCGCTATAAAAACAGTGATAAATCCAAAATCATAAAATAATTAAATTCTTAACCAACTGGATCAACCAAACTTCGAAAAAACTATTATTTCCTCTATAGTAATCTAACTTGCTATGAAACAGACACCTCAAGAGGCTCTGGCAATTTTTGCAGGCAGAGACTTCCCTAGAGGGGAGTGGGAAGAAATTAAAATGATAACAAAAGCAATTTCCCCTAATGTTCAATTGCAGAAAGTGTTTAGAAGGAATGTTGCCCGGATGAGGACCCAGTACGAGTAACAGATACCGTCTCTGAAATTCAACTTCACGTACTGCTTGACCACGATGGGTTACGACTGTATAATTATAATAGCACGGGGGGGGGGGAGAGAAACGTCTTCAAAGGGAAAAAAAGCAAAATATGGTACTGGTATAAAAATAGGACTATGATGGGTACCAGCAGGCACAGTATAAACAAAAATTTTAAAACATTACCGAAAACAATGCAAATATTAAACAGAGCTCACACTACTAGTTGTAATTATTGATGGTGAAGGAAACAAAATTACAAAATATTATTCCTTCCTCTGTTAGATTGTGTCGAACTATAAGAGTTAGGTTATCATCCTATGCCTAAAAGTATACATAAATTTTTGATGCCAGGTGCTGCAGTTTACCTGTTTACCTCTCAAGCAATCCAACCAATTGCTCAGTTTTTAGAGAAGGCAGCTGTAACCGGCAAAAGCTCGCGCAGCATCACCGAGTAAATTTTTCACGGGGATTTTCATGAGTGGATTGTAGCAGATGCAGACTAAACAGACACTTAGGAAATCCTAACCCCCACTAAAGAAGTGGTAGTAGACCCAGACAGCTCTGAGGAACAAAGTCGTTTTTCATAGAAGTAAATATGATGATCGCAAGACGCAAGCACGCTGTAATAAATACTAGATGAGCAACCGTTAAGTGCATAGAAGAGAAAAAAAGATAATTTTCTCAGGAATATCTTCTTTTCTTTAAATAAACACCCTATTTTGATCGAGTAGCAAGTTTCAATGCATTATATGACAAAAAATCGCATCAAATAATTTTGTCCGGTTTTTTGATACAAATACTCCTATTTGCGCCGTCAAGATGGCATTGGTTTCATACTGTCGCCGTCAAGATGATATTGATTTCATGCTGTCGCCGTCAAGGTAACTAGTACACAATAGAACAGGTGGACCTTCGTTGATAGTTGCGCATGCGCACAGTTCATTATACCTTGTGTCCCTTGTATTGCGATTCTTCCAGATAATAGGAACAGGAAACATGCCAAAAGAGTCGCCAAAACGAACTCGTCGCCGCATTTATGCCAACCTCTGGTAATCGTTATTTGGAGTACTGATCACGAATTTATTTACACCTGATTTGATTTACATGAGGCGTGGTGATTATGATCCGCAAAAATTGTTTATTTCTTGCATTTGTGTGTTTTATATTTTACTTTTTTGTTTTAATTTATTCATTTTGATTTGTACTTTACATTCCTAACTGGTATGCGACTACTAATTATTGGTGATTCGATGATGAAATACGAATTTAAGAAGTTGATGTTCCCAGAAGAAACTTAAAATTGATGATATTCCGGCGTGTTCTAAAGTGAATGGAATTAAAATCTTGATATAGCAAGTATTTTTTAAGTTAAAACGCAATATCTTTCGAAACGGTTGGTTATTTGACAGCATCGTAGATGGCTTCCAAATCATATAACACAAATTTCAATTAGTAATAATTCACTTGTTGCAAAATCATATCATAGTCAGCAGTGGCGGATACAGCCGGCGGACAACCGGGCATTTGCCCGGTGGGCCGGTCGTGCTTGGGGCCGATCAACTAACAGCAAAGTCTTTCGGGCCTGTCTACTGACAGCAAAATGAAAATTTCGCGCATGTGTTTAGAATAACGCAAATTCGCAAAACACAGCATCAGCTCCTCTTTACGCATAGGCTACATCTTGCGGGTGGAGGGAGGTAGGGCCGTCACCACAAGAGGGCGAGGGGGGGATTTCTGAAATGGGGCTGCCCAGGGCCTGATTACCACACAGGCTAACTAGGCTTAGGCCTGGGGCCCCAGGTTCTTATGGGGGCCCCACATTTTTTAAAGAATTATGCATAGCATTGCAACGATATGAAAAATACATGTATTTTTAAAAAATAAAAAATTATGACTTATTAATTGGAAAAAAACTTCTTTAAAGGGGAATTTTTAATCATTCTGCCAGGAACGAAGTTACTTGGTCACGATTATGAGGGGGCCCAAAGAGGATTTATAAATGCACATAAGTGATTTATACATAGTTGTGTGATTAGACAAAAAGGCCCCAAAAGTGCATTCGTGCTTTAAAAATTTAAATCAAACACTGCAGTCTTCAGGGGGCCTCCAAATTAATGTGGGCTTAGGACCTCACTTTTAGTTAGTCGGGCTCTGGGGCTGCCAATATATTTTTAGTAGTGTATTAAAAAATAAATGAATAAATTAAAAAAAAAAAAAAAAACAGGGAAACCTTAGCGGTCGTAAAAAGTTAAAATACTTTTGGTCTCTTTGACGCTTTTATTTATAAATGACAATTCACAATTGCTTTAAAATGCAACCAGCGGCGGATACACCCGGCGGGCAACGGGCCGGTCATGTATCGGGCTGATCAGTTGCCCTGTCTACTAACAGTAAAATGTAAATACCGCTACGTAAATCCTCTAGCTTCAATCCCTCTTTACGCATGGGCTCAAGCCCGCGGATAGAAGGTGCAAGGCCGTCGCTAAGGGGGCTGTGGGGGTGCTACCAGATTTTCAGAAATGGGTCGCCAATTTCATTTTAGTAATGCAATAAAAAACAGAAAAACAAGGGCAGTATTTAAAAGTTGCAACACTTTTGTCTATTTTTCAATGTTATCTATGAGTTGCAATTCACATTACTTTACTTATGAAATTCAATTCATATGAATTGTAGTTCATAGCAATTGCAATAAAAGTGACAAAAAGTATTTCTTCAATAAAGGTTTAACAGAAAATGCAATCTTAAAACACAATTTGGAGCATCCAAAATTCTGCAATTTAAAGATTATTTAAGTAAAGACCTGCTAAACGTTTCTAACATTTTCTTTTGCGAAAAATAAAATATTCAGTTTCTCTCACTCAATATCCCTCGAAGGGTTCAAGCCCAAGGTTGAAGACCCTTCAGTTTAAAAATGATTATATGAAAAAAATATGATTCTCAGGGGCCGCCGACGCACCGACCTTTTCTACTATTTACCTTTCCTTTTTTTTTTAACTGAAGAATATCATCCTGAAAATCAGAGTTATGTATATAGAAAAATACACAGGTCCCCGAAATATGGTTTAACTAGGAGAAAAATTAAAATATAGCGAGAGAGATTGGAAATATTGAAATTAATAGTCACACCAGTAGTTCCAAGTGTTTGAATGTAAAAATCGTGTATGAATTGAAAATTGAAACAAAACTTGATCAAGAGGTGAAAAGGAATGATATTTAAAATAAAATAGAGTGAACAAAAGAACAAAGGTTATTAAGGTTATTTAAGGTCACCAAAGCACCAGATCAGTTCAAGAAAAGTTTTCTTTACCTGGTTCCGCAGATAGCTTACATTTCAAGCAAATAAAAATACTAGGCTGAAAATTTAAAATTTTATTATGGAAAATCTAAATGTAAATTTTTTTGAAGGAGAACACTGTTGGAGGGTGTTTCATATTTTTATCAATAAAATAAATAAAAGAAGATTGGGACGTAGCCAAAAGGGGAGAAGAGAGGGATCTAAAAGCTTATATCTTCCTTTTTAGTCACCAAAGCTTGCCTAAAGTGCTTTTTTAAAACTTAGCTTTTTAAGGAATTCCTGGGAAAAACTCCCGAACTCCATTCCTTAGTTTAACGTCATTAAAGATGACCTACAACAGCGTATTTGGGATTTCAGCTTCGAAAAACTTCGAGGAGAGTATTTCCGTCGCAATCGACCAAGAAACGTTCCCGCCCCATCATTAAAGAGCGTCAGAAATCAGTGTCGAAAACATTTCGGAGGCCCCTTAAGCATCTCCTTCCCATAATATCATCGAAGATCGTCTAAAATGATCTTCTTCGGGTTTCAATCTGAAAAACAAATGAGGAAAATCCCCAAATCCCTATTTTTCCCATAACATAATGACAGAAGATTTTTTGACCTATTCACAGAAGTTAAATTAAAACCTCAAATTTAAATCTAAACACCACACACCACTCTTCTTAGTAACATTATGAAAGATCGTTTATATCTCCGTTTTCGAATCTACAGCATCGAAAAATTTCAAAGAAAGTCCCCCTCCCCCTTCGTCAACATCTGTAAAGCACGTCAGAAATCTTGTTTTTAATGCTTCAATTTCGAAAAAATTCCAAGGAGAGCCGCGCCATAACTCCTCCTCCTAAAATCATCGAAGGTCAGTAAAAGTTTCGTTTTTTAAACTAAACTTTTGAATAACTGTCGATGTCCTAGTTTTTATCAAAAAAAAAAAAAAAAAAAGCTTACAATCACCTTTTTAAGATTTCAATTTCAAAAACATTCTCGGTGGATGTTGCTCGATAATCTCTCCTTTCCCTAGCATCACTCAAAATCTTTTAAAACTTCGTTTTCAGAGCTAATATTTTGAAATTTTCCCGGTCACCATCTTCTAAACATAATTGACGATAATATATAAATGCAAGTTCGGAGTTTCACTTCCAAAAAATTGCTGGAGGAGGACCCTCAAACCTCCGCTCTCCCTAACATCACCAGAGATAATCTAAAGTTGCATTTTTAGGACTACAATTTGAAAAATTTTCTGGGAGAGAGACCGCAGGACCCCATATTTCTGACTCAATGTTAAACTTACAATTAGTTTTCTAATGCTAATATTTAATGACTCCCACATGCAAGAAAATCAATCTTCTCCCTATCTCTCTCCTTATTGAGGCATGTGTTTGACAAAATTAAGGGGTCACCTCCCTAATAACCTCCCTATTCTAACTGAAGTAATGTTAGGAGATATCATTACGGAAATAATCAATACAGCAGCATGCACTTAAAAATACTTAAATAGATTATTACAATAGCCTTTTTTTTTTACAAACAAAGGTTTAGCTTATCTTGTATCAATTGTTCACCATTAAAACACAGAAAAGAATTCCATCTATTACATTTTTTTTTAAAGAATATATTTAATTTTTTTGAATAATTTCCTCATATTTAAGTGATATCGTTTCCCAATCATTTTTGTAAAAATTAGTATCTATATAAGTTATGGGGCTGCGACATCCCTTTATGCCAGGGCCGATTTCTTTAACCAATCCGCCACTGATAGTCAGCTCTTATAAATGAAAAATGTTGTGCCAGAGAAGAAATTTCTCGGTCAGATTATGTTTTTTCTACCAGCAAATATCAATTGCCATTGGTTCCTACTGTTATTTACAGTAAAAGATATAGAATGATCAACTTTTAGGATCCTAAAGGTTTGCAAAAATTTAGATGTTTATTCTGATTTTATAATGATATGGAGAATCTTCTTTTGTAAACTTTTAAATATCTTTGATAGTGATGTAACTCCTCATAACACATTGATAACGTGAATTGTGGAGTATTGGTTTGACTATTGAGAATTTTGCTCAACAAATTCTCAATAGTCAAATTTTTAATTTCTTCATTTGATATACTTGCCAGGGTTCCAAATTAACAGTGGTCCACTAGTCCAGGACCGACCACAAAAGTATCTACTGGACCAGTAAAATACAAATTGTAGTAGTCCACTTGGCCAGGGAAGTTTTATTTCTGCTTTCCTTTCAGAAATTGTAAGCATCAAAATTTCGATACCATAAGAAAGTTTGCACCTTTATTTACAATGTTTAGATTTTCGTTCCGCAAAAAAGAATATGTTAAAAGATTTCTATAGCATTATAACATAGTGATTTTACCTCTTGTGTCATGTCCATTAAAAATTGTCGTTGTAAATTCACTCTATATTATCATGTTACTTTATTTTGTTTTTTCACCTTTTTTTGTGTTGTTTAAGATCAGGATGTGATAATGGACCACTAAACGTGTGCTGTTCTGGGAAATTTAGATTTTACTAGTCCATTGGGCCAGTGACGTATTTTTCTAATTTTCAACCCCTGCTTGCTTTTAGGAAGCAAATATAAAACACTCTTGTGGGTTGCAAATAAATAATTACACGTGAAACTAATTTTTGAAAAGTAAGAGAAATAAGTTATTGCTCTACCTTTCTCTGCATACTTACCTCACAAAATACATTTTTATGTTAATATACTTTATTTTACAGCTGCTGTGCAGAACTGATGAGGGCAGTTTTAAATTCCAATGCTTGAATTTTTGCAAGTCTCTTGGTGGCAATTTTTTTCATCAGAGACAGAAGACCCACAAAACTAAGACTGATCCATACTTAATCCGAATGCGGAGTGGAAATTAATCCTAGTGTATGCTCATGCAGTAGTTCATTTCATGCTACAGTTTAAAAGTTAGAATGCATTTTTTGTTCTTTCTTTTAAAAAAAAAAATCTCTTTAACACAATTTTTAAACACGCCAGCATTAACAGCTGCCAGTCCTAAGCCTGGATAAAGTGTGAAGGAAAATTGTACAACATTTTAATTGAATTTTTTTGTAGGTATATTATAGCAGGAAGAATTGGTTTTAATTAGTGCCAACCTTTCTGTTGATGCTTTTCAGTTTGCATTGGAAGAAATTGAATTTCAAGGAAATATACATAAATAGTTTTAATTTGCTGTCAAGTATCACTATGAAATTTAAAGAAATCCTAAGATTTAAATCACATATCCAAGGTGTCTTGTTTAATATTAAATAATTTCTTGCTTTTACAGCTATCCTACGACCTTTTATTTTGAGCCCTAAGATCCAGAACTGGAACCAGGAGTTTCAATACAAGGATTGGTCCAATCTCGCAATTTCCTTTTCAAGTAAATGTTTGTACTGAGTAGCATACAGCAGGAAGATTTGGTTTTCATTAATGCCATCCTTTCTGTTTGTGCTTTTCGGTTTGCATTATCTCTTCAAAGTTTCTTCAAAGAGCAGTGGATGAATTTTGCAGAAGCAGCTATGAATCTACATTGAACCCTTTAAATTACTATCAATAAATCACACGTATAAACAACTATATATATTTGATGCACTTCTATGATTGTAACATGTTTTGTTTGTAATAAAGTATGATACCCAACATTTAAAAACATGGACTCAATTTTGATGCAAAAATGAATTGAATGGAACTGTCATTTGTCATGTTTGAACTTTATGCATAACATCGAATTTATTTGTTGAATTATGTAATATGTGTGAAATAATGATGAATTCTTATAAATTACAATTTAGTAAATTTGAAAAAGTAAATTGTATTTCAGATTGATTTGAATAATCATGAACGGGAGCAGGATTTGTTAATATTCATATTGTACTCAGTAAGATTTAGTTAACAGTGACTAAAAAACATGTCTTTAATTTTAGCTAAGACCAACATTTCTTTTTAAACTAATTAAATGCGGTAGAAACTTATTATACCTTAAGGATTGAGGGATATATTTTGCACTTGGCTCATAACTTAACCATGGTATAACATTATTCATTATTGCCTTCCCATTGGGCAACAAATTATAAAAATTAAAATGAAGAAAATGCATTTTACTTGGGTGTTAATGTTTGACAGCTGTACTTTACATGTTATATTTTTTTCCCGTTATAGAACTCGGGCAAGAGAGGAGAAAAATTATAGGAACATTACATGAAAATTCCAACTTTGTTTTGTACATGCATATTAAATGCTGTCGTAATTTATTTTGTCGGCTAAGGTTGCAGAGGGCTCAGGGGGATGAGACCCTGGACCTGGAGAAGGGCACCCATTTCAATCTTCAAAGTAATTGTGTGTTTAATATTATAATTTGCATCTGCAATAGTTAATCAAGCATTCTTTCATAATTTAACACATATACATTACATGATATCAGGCCTGGCTCCTGGGGTAGGCAATCGCCTAGGGCAGCAGATTTTAGGGGTAGAAAATTTCAAAGTTGAAACATTTTTTTCTTTTAATTATGAATAACTGTTTCAGCGTCATAAGATTCACTGCTTCAATGCAAAATATATATATATATATATATATATATATATATATATACATATTTAAGAGTATGTACCAGTGCTTGAATATGCTACACATAGTTTGGAATTGAACTAGAAATTCAATTTAATTTTAGAGGTGGCAAATTGCATGATTTGAAAGTCTTTTGAAAATATTAATATCTGTTTCTATGGCATAAGATGCACTACTTTTAATGTTAAAATTAAAGTGTGTACTAGTGATTGGATATGCAAAAATCAGATTGGAATTTAACTAGAAACTCGCTTTAATTTTAAGCACTTTACTATTATTTTTATTTTATTAATATATTATTATTTTTATTATTCAATGGGGGGGGGGGGCACTTGTCAACATCGCCTAGGGCTGCAGAACTACTAGAGCCGCGCTACATGATATAAAAAGTAGTTGTGCACAATTCTTTAATCTTTTTGCTATCTACATAAGATTTAATTCAAAGGGAGCTGTAAAATGAATGAACATTATGGTCAATAGCCAGAAAGTATAAAATTCCATGCTGAGAATGATAATGTGACTAAAAACCAAATGTTCTAGAAGAGAACTTTAATGCCCCCTAGTTGTAATCATTAAAAGTCCCTAATTTTTTGTAGGAACAATTTAAAAAAAAAATTATTTTTTGTGTAGTCTTATAATTTTTTTCTTGTCTATCCAATAAACAGACGTGCTGCAAAACTTTGAAATTTGATAGTGAGCAGAGTTATTATAGGGGCTCATGTGAACAATTGAAGATTTTTTTTTTTTTTTAATATCATAAAGTAAAGAAACTTTTTTAAAAAATCTCAAAAAATTCCATGACATAAAGAAAATACTTAATAGGGACGTTTATGGGGAAGTTCGTCATAGTTCATAGACTAATGTGCACCTAACCTTATTAAATGGGATGATTTACGAAAATTCTTAATTCCAATTTGCATTGTTTTGACCTAAATTACCCTTCATCTTCATTTCAAATTTTAGCGTATACACACTTTTTTTTTTAATTTTCTACTAACTACCTTCTGTTTCCACTAGTACAACGCTGTACATGTAAACAAACCATGTCATGATTCACACCATGTGGTATATAAACCAATCTAATAAAATAATGTGGTGTATAAACCAAAATATAGTCCAAGTGGTGTATACCAGCTAAGAAAATGTATTTCTGTTTCCACTAGTACAACGTTGTACATATATAAACAAACCATGTCGTGATTCACACCATGTGGTATATAAGCCAATCTAATAAAATAATGTGGTTTATAAACCAAAATATAGTCCAAGTGGTGTATACCAGCTAAGAAAATGTATATCTGAAAAACATAGAGCAGATCAAAGATCAACATAGAGCAAATTCATCTAAAGTCAAACCCAGTAGCGAATTTACCATATGTCGCAACTGTAAAGGGGATAAGAAAGACGCACAAAAGTGCACATGATTAATGCTTTACATAGTTCTGTTTTAGACAGGGCCTCCAACTTTGTATTCTGACGGGCCCTAAATCTAAAACCGCAACTGGTCAAACCATCTATTTTTTTCCCAAAATTAGGGCCTGGTTAAGACATCAGGGAGCCCTATGTGGTCAACTCTTACAATTTTAGCCATTGACGAAATCAGTTTGAAAAAAAAAAAAGCCGTTTGGGGCCACGGCCTAGTTGACCTACTCAGTAATCATGCAATGCCTGAAATTAAATGAAAAATTAGGTATACCAATAATTACCAAAAATCGCAATCATGAAATCGAAACTTTTTGAAAAACCGCGATAAAATAAAACGAAAGCTTTTCATACACGAGTATAAACTTAACATTTCCTTTCATTTTTGTATATTTCCATTTCAATTTTCTTCATTTTAGTCCATTTATTTCCCCAAAACTGCAGTGAAGTTTTACCGATTTTCTTCAGGCCATCTTACTGACCATATTCCTTGAATAGAGAGAGCGACCCATATAAACGAAATTAAAAACTTTTATTTTCTAAATGCATTCTTTTTCTGTTTTTATATTCTGTTTTGCTCTAAATTCCAGCGCATGGCAGTCCAGTTCCTGCACTTGTTTGCAATTTTTATTTATTATTTTTTTTCTTTCAAAGATGTCCATTAAGAATGATGACGTACCCCTTCAGATGTTACAGAGCACCCACAAATTGTCCAAAACTTCTAAAAATCTCAATGACGCAGTCTGCATCGTGTTTTTTCTCATTATCGACGGGATCCTGTCTATTTACGCATTAATATAATTTCTGAAGGCTTAGTGCAATTTTTTCTGGCCAAGCCACTGGCTCTTATAACACTTTCTAAATTAGAAATGAGGCCTTGCCCCGAACCTAGACTAGTGTATTACATATAACAGCAAAAAAACAAAATAACATAAAATGTATTTTTTGCACTCAGTTTTAGGAGCCCTGCGTTTTCAAAATATCCTGCTTCTTGTTTTTTAGAGACGGGACGTCAGTGTATGTGTGTGTGTGTGTGTGTGTGTGTGTGTGTGTTTTTTTTTGGGGGGGGGGCATTTAAAGGTATTTTTCAACACTCAGCGCAAGTGATTTTTTTTAAATAAAAATTTAAAATTAGGAACATTTTACATTCTCAAGTAGTTTAGATTATTCTGGAGGCCAAATAATTAAGCATTTAACCTTCAATTCTCGCGACATATCATCATCGTCAGCACGTGAGCCCTAAAAATTGGGGGCACAGGGCCGCAGTCCCATCTATAGAATCCCTATATGAAATAAGTTTGGAGCATTCGATTCTCTCCCTACTCTTCTGATGATGCTCATGGAAGCATTAATTAAAATTTTACCAACTTTTCTCAGTTTCTTGTTCATTATTATTATTTTAATTGTCATTATCCGATTTTTAAGAAAAAAAGACTCTGCGAATGACCAGCTTGATCTGTACAATCCAGAAAACACCAAAAATGAATTGACATAAAACGTAAAAAAAATTAATTTAATTACATTATGCAATGTTTACTCTTGTTTACGATTTTTTCAAGACTTTTTTTACGTTTTAAAAGTGAAAAATACTAATTTAAAAAATATTATCACTGTGAAGAATTTCTACTTATACCATTTTTAACTGTACCAAGTTAAGTGCTTGTTCTGTCTTTATCCATATCTTCGAAGTGAATAATTAGAATCTTTCAACTGAGCGATAAGTTGCCAAATATGGTAACCCTGCAGCGTTTCCTCTTCCTATTATTAGTCAGACTATTGTATTGCTGGCATGTTATCTTCTTCCTTCGACCTGCGATACAGTCGGTCCAGTAGCTCCACGCTGCACGTGGCGTTGCAATCTTTAGGCTTCTCTCAGTTGGTTGCTTAGTTATTAGTGTGGAATATTATTGTTTCAGGAATAACTTATGAATGACTGATAACTGCATTTGTTTATTAATATAGTACTAGACAAGCCATATCACAGATGATGTGCGATCAATGATAGAAATGGAAATGTCTGAAACAAAGGACATGCAACCCAGAATTTCATATTATCACTTCAATCTCACGAGTAAGATTAATTTCATTCAATGATTTTTTGTGTTATTCTTTAAGATAAATTCAAATGTTTTGTCCAGGCTATATTTTCAATGCTGACATCCACTCGGAAATGCACTTTATTTTATTTATTTATTTGTTGATATCTTTACTTTTTTATGTGCTATAAAAACTTCCACAATTTTTCCTAATTTGGCATTTTATGTCTTTGTAATACAATTAGAAGCACGAATTTAAAAATAAGTGAAGTATTACGGAAAACGAAGAATTTTTCATTTTTTAAATTGCATTGCGAGTACTATTAATATATTTATATGAATATTCAATCAGAGATGTCAGCTTTCAGAAAATATTCTTTGGCTAGAAAATTAATTATCTTAAAGAATAACAGAAATAATTAAAGAATGAAATTTAATTCTTGAGTTTGAAGCAAAAATAATACAAAAAAATAAATAGATAAAGCATCTTGATCATCTAGGCAAGATCACCTTGCCTAAAGACTGGATTCATGCTGTCATGACAACATCTTGATATTAGCCTGTCATATCAATGCGTATGCAGGATTACAAAAGCAAGATCATCTTGCCTAGAGACTGGATTCATGCTGTCATGACAACATCTTGATATTATCTTGGCATATCAATATGTATGCAGCATTACAAATGCAACCTACCTTGATATTTTCCTGATATTATGCTGCACACACTTGTCAGTCAATATTGTGGCAGCCTGCTGACCATAACAATACTGAAGCAGCGTTAATGCAGGATGATTTTTCTTGCAAGTCAACCTTTATGCAATACGTAGGCAAGATATTTTGCGTACTGGGATACGTATATTGTTTTGCAAAAAAAAACGACATGCTTCATTTCTTAACTTCTCTTCTTTTTAATTTCATTTTTATTAGTCACTCCCCCCATATAATGAATTAGTTATATCCCCCCCCCAATTATTGTAGGGATACACCCCTGACTTGAAAAATCAGGCGCCCTCAAGCTTGTCTTTCCATCGCCCTCTTTGGGTGCCCAGCACGGCCTGAGTGTGTGTGCGAAATTTCAGCTCGATTTCCCTTCTCATCTGGGCTGTAGCCCTGTCAAAGAAAACGAAAACTTTTGCGAACAGCGATTTTCTAGCTTAAATTCCTCCTCCCCCTGATGGTCCTGGGGATTGTATTTTGGTTTATGTTTTCAGGGACCACTAGAGATTGAGTGTACCAAAAATCAACTCCGGGGGTCTTCATGGGGCTGAGATACAGAGGGGTAAAAACCCCAACTTCTTCTGTCGTGTAAACTGTTCTTAGTCGCGTTATTTTCTTTTGTCTTTCTTGGCGGTGGATTTGCTTTTGATGGCTACTGACTTTTGGTTTTCTTGGCGGCCGGAACGCTTCCGCGTCCCGTGATTAAACTTCCTCACATTGTTTACATTGATCATGTCACATTCCGAGGTGCATTTTGCATTAATTAAAAAAAAAAAAACAATATAATGTAGAATCGTGGTTTCGTAATTAATTCTCCCTGTGAAGCAGTAATTGTGTTATTAATTTCATCTACAATAGTTTAATTCATTCATCCCATTAGACTCTTGGCACTCCAGAGTCGGATTCCAGTGGCACAAAATGTATTTTGTGCCACTAAATCCAAAACTAAGTCAAATTCTTGTTAAAAAAGAGCTATAATTTCAATTTTTTTATTTCTGAATGGATATATGTTTTCCTTTTAGCTTCTATTTCTCGTCTATCATTAAGAGCATATTCGAAATCATATTAAGATTTAGCCGTTTTTTAGTCCCTACTTTTCACTCTCCCTATAAATATTTACTTATATATCTTCTTCAAATTTTCAATAGTTAATAAAATACTTTTTTTTTTTCACCCACTCAAGTTCAAATACATTTTTAAAAACTTGTAGTAGATGGCACTTGATGTTAATACAACTTTTTTGAAATATTAATTGCTTAATTAAATTTAATTTCTGTTTTCTCACTTAATGTTGTGATTCTGTCATATGTATATACATATTTGTATTAATTGTAATCATTTAATAAAAATTGACAAAAATAAATTTTTCCTTTGGCAACCTAAGTAGGAATTGACTTAATTTTTTTTTGAAAAATATTATTTGTATCGAGTAAAATGCATTATCTGTCCCGTTAGCCCCTAGTTTCACAAAGAATATATTCGAAATTAAAACTGTGTTACATAAAACTGTGTTAATCTTTGAGCTAAAGTGGACTAAGCTAAAAACGAATTTTATGAATTTATATCACATTTAGTAACCGTAAAATAACAATGTAATTAACGCACAAATATTACAATATTTTCGCTTTGATGACGTTGCTGTTTTATGGTTATTTTGTTTCACAAAGGTATAGGGTCATTTCTCACATCATTCATGTAAGTACAGAAAAAAAAATCTTACCTTTACTGTTAAAACTGGAGTGAAATTTGATGGATGCTCGTCTTGGGCGAGTTATTGGAGTTTCTTTTCGTAGCCAAACTAAATGCAAAATAGAATAAATTAGGGCTACGGCTCCTGAAATGCCGCCCATGACTCGAAATGCAGCACGTGATCCTAAACTGCTAATTAAACTACCTCCAATCAGGCTCCCAGATCCTTGACCTGTTAAAACGAAATCAAGTTTAGAAATTATTTTAAGATTCTTTACTTCAGCATAATTTATCCATTAGAATAATGCATTATAATAATTGATTCATGTTATAATTAATGTTTTAGTTTGTGAGCAAGTTTCCCTAAATGGATTAAGTAGTTGAGTTTGTGTCAGAGCATGGCACCTAGTTTTGCATTTATTTTTATTTATCTATATTAGTTAATTAATGTGACCCGTAAAACTTAAATAAATAATAATAAAAAAAAAAGTTTCTCTGTTGGGGCTGTAACTCTCAAAATATTAACACATACCTACCTTTCAATCGTTTGAAAGCTTTGTTTAATATGTACGTAATGGGCCATTCATGATTTACGTAAAAATGATTTTGGCAATTTTCGCCCCTCTCCCCCTACCTTCATGTAAAGGTATGTAAGATTTTTTAACGTCAGCGAAAACCCGCGCCTTAAGCATTGGTTTCCTAGGAGCGAATCGCCGACCTTCGGCGTCGCTTATCGCCGAGAGGAAAATTTGATTCGTCTGCGCATGCGCGGCCGAGCTAAATTGACGTCGTGAGTGGCCACGCCGGAATTACTTGACTTTGATTTCGACGTCACGCCGAGTAGCGACGCCAAAGCTCGCTGATTTCGCTTCTAGGAAACCAGAGCTTTAGACCGCTCGGCCACGAACGCTCATAAAATGGTGGAATGTACTAACAATAATAAGCCACTAGCTCTTAGTCCGAAGGAGAGTTACTGACAAACATACAAGTGAAGCTAATAAAAGCTTATTAAAAAGCTTATCCTAGTACTTTTTTACCTTCCAGACGCAAATGAAATATGATCCCCGCCAAATCATTTGACCGCGTGATTTCTAATGTGAAATATCGACTTGAAAAATATTACGTAAGAATGGTTTTGCTCCCCCCCCCCCAAAGTAAGGGTATGTAGAGATTTTTCCAGCCTTCCTCCTCCTCGGTACCTTTACATAATTATTGAATGGCCCCTAATACGTAATACAGGCAATACGTAACACTTAGTTTAGTAGTAAAATACAGGCAATAAAGTCAATAAAAAAGCATTGATTTTCATAATACATATTACCAGGAAATTTGGCCGAAACACAATAATAAACTTATAGTTAGTATCGCTACCTCAAGATCATAAACGATATCTTTCAACTTTCTTTGCACATGAACTATTAGCAAAGGCTACCTGTTTTACAACAATTACAAGTCGATGTGAAATGCTTGCGTTTCAACATTTGCCTCACCCTAATGAACGGTCTGCAATGTACGATTGTTGAAACGTTTATTCCCCAGAAACCGGTTAAGCGACAGGCTCTAACATTTCGAAAAAGCATTTTTAGCATCAAATTAAACATTTTTGATAAGCATAAGGATTACACTATTTTAAGCTAAAATGGATGCACACTTAGGTACATTTCTTTCAGTGAAAAGCGTTGTAATCCCTATTGAACAATTTAATATGATGATATAAAGATTTTCCTGAAATTTTAACGTTTGGCTGCTTTCTGAAATAATCGGTTCAGTTACGAAAGAGTGCTGCACAAGCAAGCTAGCGATTGTAGATGACATTTTGACCAAATTATTGTCTTACATTTACAGAAAATGTTTTTTTTTTTTTTTTAAATCTTTCTATCACGCAGTTCCGTTAATTCTGTAACTTCTATGATTTTTTTACTGGATATAGGGTAACGGCACCAGCAACGGACATGCTTAAGACATACGTCTCATCTAACGTTTGGCTGCTCCTGGATCCCCTGAGTTAGTTAATTCTATTTTTATTTGCTCAATTCCGAAAAAAGGTCCGACTCCCAGTGACAGACACCGAAAAATCTGAGGATACCCAGTAACAGACAGGCTGAGTCATGGATAAAATTCCCCTTTTTTCTTCAAAATGTGCGAAAGTTCTTTATTTTTAGAACTAAAGCCTTACTAAATTTAAATGAACATGTAACACCAGCTGACCTCGTAGCGGCTGTTCATAACATTCAACCACTGCCTTGTAAATGCCAACTGGCTGACAAAGTTCTCTCTGGTGATAACATTAGATGGTTGCACTGTATTCATAGGCGACAGCAACATCAGTTTTACCAGCAAAAAATTCTTATTATTTAAATCCAAACTTATGACTGTCTGTTACCGAACCCTTTTCTGTTACTGGTGCCATTACCCTATTATTAGTTGGAACGCTTATTTTTTAACAAAATCGTTCACTTTCAGTCGAGAAAGATGGAGGAAATAAGAAAATTTGTCTTTCGCATGTGTTTCGCATTTGCATTCATGTATAGTTTAATTTTTATTCACACTCTGAATGCGCAAAGTTTGGATCTGAAATGTCAAATATTTCAAAGTGAAATGAATCGATATCGAAGTTCTGATTTTCATTTATGAAATTTGTAATTAGAAGGTAACAAAACTCATTAAAAGTATTGACATTTTTATTTGTGAGATCGATTCAGAAGCAATTTTATGTCATTTTATAATTTTTCTACTTCGTAATTAGGCCTGGATTACATGAAATAAGTTTCTTCCTTGTTTTAAAGGGTGTTTATAACAGTTACGGAATGAAATAACGATGGCATATTAGAATCATATGCATCTAACTAGGAAACATCACGAGTTCAGTAATCATGAAAAAAGTTAAAAAAGGTCGCATTCGAAAAAGTATCTTTAGAAAAAAATTTGACCCAAATATTGCGTGCCCTCGTCCTTTTGTTTTTGAGATATGGGGGGTAAAAGTCTGTCGAAATCTTACGAAAATTCGGCAAATTTAAAGACTTGGCGAGAAATTGAAAATACCACGTGATTTCATCGCCTGCGTCTAGCAAGACTCTCATTCCCATTTCTGGTCATCTTGCAAAGCGCGTAAACGATGTTTTGAATTAACCCTTTACTTGTGTGTGTAAAATTAAAAAGTAGCTATGAAGCCTGAAAAATGGAAACTAGAGAGCTTTATCCAGAGGAGCTACAACTTTATAACGAAATTGAACGCAGGATTTAACTTTGTAATCGTGATAATAATGCATTTCAGAATTTAAGTGCATTTCAAGTGTGTTTTACTTAACTAATTTAAGTTTGTACTCTTGTTATAAAATGTCTTGTAAGTAATTAATAATTATGTACGAGAACTAATATGAATAATTAAAAAAAAACATATATCATATTGAAAATAAAATTGATAGTTTTTGATGTTGAAAGAAAATGATCATGGATTGTAGTATCCCAGCTCTTATTTATTTTTTCAAAAGTTATTATCATTCATGAAGTTTTATTGTTTGACCACTGCTAGCGAAAATGTTTAGTTTTTAATTTAAAATAATAAAAAAATAATAATTAAAAAAAAAAAGAATACAACGGTAAATTGAGAATTTTTGGTTTCCCAAAAGTTTAAGCTCGGGGAACCTCTCACTGTATGTTTTAATTTGCTTTATTACTACAGTAAAGTGTCAAAAATCAGAACTAATTGGTACCATTGGTAGTTTGAATTTTTGGAAATAACCAAAAAAAATACCGTTTAAAAAACAGGATGTCAATCGATCAAATAAAGTTACAAATATGTGTGTACATAACGTACAATACAGCACATAACCCGACACTATGTGTTGACAAACCTATTAGTTGCTTATCGCTAGCGCCTCGACGATACTTTGTTTCTGCAAAACACACTTCTCGATACATTATTTATTGAGAGACTGACAGTTTCCAACATTTCATCTGGAAAGAACTTTCTTTTGTGACTCGAAAAATTTGCACTGATGCCAAACTTTATTTATTTTTTGTTTATTAAAATTTTCCAATGGATTTCCTTGCCATTTTGCGGGGCAACTATAATACTCCACCTCTATTACATCTGCAAACTAGTGAAGTAAAATCTACTTACATCTACTACTACTACCTAAAATGCTAAAAGACATTTTTATCTTGACCTTCTCCATAACATTTTACAGAGGGGAGGTTCAAATTAAATTATTCGAGAAAATTACTTTTAGTTATTCGAAAAGCAACAAAAGACACACCCACACTCACATTTCTGTAGTTGGAAACAAATGTTTGAAGGAACTCCCCTTGGGGTCTAGGGGATTCGCCAAAAGAAAATATGATTTGAAGTCAATATACATTATATTTCCATTGTTTATACAATAAAACAAATATTTCGGGCGGTGGCGTTTTCCCCTATACAGTTGCACGTTAATATCCCGGAACACAAGCCCCTAAAAATTTCAATGCCGCAGTCTGTGCCACGACACCCCGCGCCATGGTAGTCACCCCGAGTAAAGAATTAATGCGATATTTCTCAAGCGCTTTGGTGGTGACCAAATATGGAAGTGAAATGTCTTATCAGATGCAGATGTTAAATTCGCGCCGTACCTTCCATTTCTGAACAAAACTCGCTAAATTCGGCGACTTTACTAAAAATTTCGGCAATTTTTAAGACCTCATATTTCGATAACGTGGTCACGAGGGCACGTAGTTTCAGTGCCATAAACATGTTTTCCAATGCTCTTTCGAATGCCACCAATTTGGAATTTTTTTGAATTTCCTTCATCGTGATGTTTCCTGGTAAGAAAATAAACTAACATGTTTTGAAGTGAAATAATTATACATTCGTATTTTAGCTACTGCTTATGAATGAAGAGAGGTCCTTAATGTCTCTGAGAAATTTCAAATATGGAAGTGTAATAAGTTTATTTTTTTAAATGAAAACTATGTCCTGTTCAGCGACTCAAATTGAATAATATTACAAATATATTTTAATCTACTAATGAATTTTTTTAGATTTTGGATGTATTTTGAGAAAACCTCATGCTTTAAATAATAAGCGTTTCAGCATGTATATTTTCTACTAATGTTTCACTAGTTCCCATTAGTTAAAGAAAGTTTAATATATACTCATATGTTGAACTTTCACTACATTTTAAAAGAATATGTTACGTGTTAGACGAGGCTGTCCCCTTCTCTTCCTTTTTGAGCAGTAATGACTCATGATTGAAGTTTCATACAAATATAGATTCTCACCATGAAAAAATTGCTAGTTTTAACAATCAGAATGTTTCTAAATTTGACAGCTGAAATATTTTGAGCATAAGGTAAAGCTAGGAGTATTTCCGCTCATTTCAACAACTAGTAAAAAACACTCTTATTATCAATTTTTCGCAATGTTTGTTGGTTATGCATTTTCATTACTATTTTTGATGTTACACTTTAATGTAATGCAACAATTGTAAAAAAAAAAAAAAAAAAAAAAAAAAAAACCAAGAGGGCATTTTTGCACATTCTGTCCTTATAGAATCGTTTAGATTGGGCACATAGGAAGGTACATGAAATACACCGCCAAGCTCAGTCAATGAGACATAGGAAAGTGTTGCTCTTAATATTAACTATAAAATTAAATTGTTTACAACAATATTTACACCTAAAAGGACATTATTGTAAGACTTTTTTCCAAACATTATTATAGTGGGAATAAGTATTTGAGCCTTATTATTAATGAATTAAAAAAATCAGTTTTTAGAAAGGACGCTGAAACTAATTTAAGAAAAAAAAAATAAAATAAAGAAACGAAACCAGGAACGTCATAATATTTACAAAACTACACTAAATGACTTTGCAACTCGTTCAACTTAAAATTTGTCCATTTCCGTTTTACAATCCAGAGTAACCAATAAACTGCGGAATTTCTCCTACCCTTTAATCAGATGAGAACAGTGCGCCATCTCTCATAAGTAGCTGATGCTCACTCCTATGATAAACACTCCTATTTTGGTAGGAGAGATTGCGTGGTCTTTTATTTAAACAAGGCCGTAGCTAGAAAGAATTAATGGTGCTAACAATGTTCATTGTCATTCTATAAAATTAGAGAAAAACATGAAAATTCAAGCACTTAGCTAAATTAAACAATACAAAGTAGCTATATTTTATTGCAAACGATCTGAACAACCAACTAGCTCTTCATCTGCACATTCGAATACTGCTCTTGTACAACTAGATGAAGTCCCTGCGCGCTCACTCAACTCTTAACCTACCAACCCCCTTTCTCTCGCAAAATCTCTCCACCTGGGGAATCTCAACTCGCTTTACCTCAGGGAATTTATGTTGTAAAATGGAGCTGTGTTTGAAATGTTTATAACTTTATTTCACTGAAAAATTTAGGTAACTATCAGTTATCTTGGTTATCTAACTATCAGTTACCAGTCCGTTTAAGCGGCTACTACAAGTTCAGGGAAACTTCTTTTTACAGTTTTTTACTGCTATAATGATAGTCTAATTTTAAATCACAACAAAATGGATGAGTACACGACATTGTAAAAAAGATATGCATGGAAATATTCTTTTTGTGTTATTTTAGGATTTATTTTTTGGAAGTAAAGAAAGGCTAGGCTCCAAAATATTGAGGGAATTTTTTCGTACTGAACATGTTGAGGGGGGGGGGAAGCTTTTGATTTGATTAAAAAAAAAAAAAAGAAGGAATCAGTGGAACTAAACAGTAAAAAAAAATTGTTTTAGGGTACCAGTGATAATGGGTCTAATGTTACACGAATTCTGAAGTGTACAGCATCATTGTTTTAAAAACTAAAATTGTTGGAGGAGTTTTGCACTATGGTTTCAGTAGAATTCAAAGCGCATGCGTAAAGTTCAGAATTGGCGCAAAGCAGATAAAGTTATTAGCGAAAAGAAAACCGTCCTTGGTGGCCGAGCGGTAAAAGCGGCCTTTTCTTTGTGACTCGGGTCATTTCCTCTCTTAGTGCAATAAAAATGTCTTTTTTTGTATATTAAAATAAATAAATAATTGGTGTATATTGGTTGGGGGAGGGGTTGAAAAAGCATGAACTTGATATGTCGTTCAAGTAAGTTAGATAAAATCTTAATTTTTACAAATATGTAACCTTTCAAGCGATTTCTTTGTATTCATACAGAAAACACTGGTGTGACCTTACGCAGAAATTAGTGAGACGTTACGCTATAGTTACATTACCATGATGTAACCTTCCACAAGCGGTGTGTAACTTAACACCAATTATATCAGTTAAGTTACTGCAGAGCTGTGGAGGCAGCTAAGTTAGCACCGATTTTATAGAATAAGGGAACACAAAATTTTTTAGTGAAGGGAATTTACCTTTTTGGGGGGGAGGGGGGTATAATGTTCGTCCTGGAACACATATGATTTTATCCTCACTAAGCCTCACCAAGTAAGATTGTTCATACAAATGAGCAAAATAATCTGCAATTGAAGTTTAGAGATAATATAGTACCGCTAATTATTAGGAGAAAATCGGAAATTGTGCCACTGTAGTACTGCAGGCGAGAGTAACGCAAAGTAGTTGTGCTACGAGCAAATGGAGTGAGTAACATCAGGACCAAAGATAATATATTTTTGAGCTCAGGCTAAAATTACGATACTTTTTTCGTGAAAAAAGTATTACATTGAAAGTAGTTGATCCTTTCAGTATTGGAATTAGTATCAACTTGAAAGCAATACATTTCAAGAAGTAATTTTTAAAATGCATTGTTTTTCTTACCTACGCCATAGTAAACACCTTCTATGATTCCTTGAATTGTTGCCAGAAGACCAGGAGGAGAAAGTTGAGCAGCATAATTTGCCTCACCCTAATGAACGGTCTGCAATGTACGATTGTTGAAACGTTTATTCCCCAGAAACCGGTTAAGCGACAGGCTCTAACATTTCGAAAAAGCATTTTTAGCATCAAATTAAACATTTTTGATAAGCATAAGGATTACACTATTTTAAGCTAAAATGGATGCACACTTAGGTACATTTCTTTCAGTGAAAAGCGTTGTAATCCCTATTGAACAATTTAATATGATGATATAAAGATTTTCCTGAAATTTTAACGTTTGGCTGCTTTCTGAAATAATCGGTTCAGTTACGAAAGAGTGCTGCACAAGCAAGCTAGCGATTGTAGATGACATTTTGACCAAATTATTGTCTTACATTTACAGAAAATGTTTTTTTTTTTTTTTAAATCTTTCTATCACGCAGTTCCGTTAATTCTGTAACTTCTTTGATTTTTTTACTGGATATAAGGTAACGGCACCAGCAACGGACATGCTTAAGACATACGTCTCATCTAACGTTTGGCTGCTCCTGGATCCCCTGAGTTAGTTAATTCTATTTTTATTTGCTCAATTCCGAAAAAAGGTCCGACTCCCAGTGACAGACACCGAAAAATCTGAGGATACCCAGTAACAGACAGGCTGAGTCATGGATAAAATTCCCCTTTTTTCTTCAAAATGTGCGAAAGTTCTTCATTTTTAGAACTAAAGCCTTACTAAATTTAAATGAACATGTAACACCAGCTGACCTCGTAGCGGCTGTTCATAACATTCAACCACTGCCTTGTAAATGCCAACTGGCTGACAAAGTTCTCTCTGGTGATAACATTAGATGGTTGCACTGTATTCATAGGCGACAGCAACATCAGTTTTACCAGCAAAAAATTCTTATTATTTAAATCCAAACTTATGACTGTCTGTTACCGAACCCTTTTCTGTTACTGGTGCCATTACCCTATTATTAGTTGGAACGCTTATTTTTTAACAAAATCGTTCACTTTCAGTCGAGAAAGATGGAGGAAATAAGAAAATTTGTCTTTCGCATGTGTTTCGCATTTGCATTCATGTATAGTTTAATTTTTATTCACACTCTGAATGCGCAAAGTTTGGATCTGAAATGTCAAATATTTCAAAGTGAAATGAATCGATATCGAAGTTCTGATTTTCATCTATGAAATTTGTAATTAGAAGGTAACAAAACTCATTAAAAGTATTGACATTTTTATTTGTGAGATCGATTCAGAAGCAATTTTATGTCATTTTATAATTTTTCTACTTCGTAATTAGGCCTGGATTACATGAAATAAGTTTCTTCCTTGTTTTAAAGGGTGTTTATAACAGTTACGGAATGAAATAACGATGGCATATTAGAATCATATGCATCTAACTAGGAAACATCACGAGTTCAGTAATCATGAAAAAAGTTAAAAAAGGTCGCATTCGAAAGAGTATCTTTAGAAAAAAATTTGACCCAAATATTGCGTGCCCTCGTCCTTTTGTTTTTGAGATATGGGGGGTAAAAGTCTGTCGAAATCTTACGAAAATTCGGCAAATTTAAAGACTTGGCGAGAAATTGAAAATACCACGTGATTTCATCGCCTGCGTCTAGCAAGACTCTCATTCCCATTTCTGGTCATCTTGCAAAGCGCGTAAGCGATGTTTTGAATTAACCCTTTACTTGTGTGTGTAAAATTAAAAAGTAACTATGAAGCCTGAAAAATGGAAACTAGAGAGCTTTATCCAGAGGAGCTACAACTTTATAACGAAATTGAACGCAGGATTTAACTTTGTAATCGTGATAATAATGCATTTCAGAATTTAAGTGCATTTCAAGTGTGTTTTACTTAACTAATTTAAGTTTGTACTCTTGTTATAAAATGTCTTGTAAGTAATTAATAATTATGTACGAGAACTAATATGAATAATTAAAAAAAAACATATATCATATTGAAAATAAAATTGATAGTTTTTGATGTTGAAAGAAAATGATCATGGATTGTAGTATCCCAGCTCTTATTTATTTTTTCAAAAGTTATTATCATTCATGAAGTTTTATTGTTTGACCACTGCTAGCGAAAATGTTTAGTTTTTAATTTAAAATAATAAAAAAATAATAATTAAAAAAAAAAAAGAATACAACGGATAGTAAATGTCAAAAATTTGCACAGCAAAACTAACGATGTCGGAAATTACTTCATAACAGATTCTTATCAAAAATTTTATAGTCGACGTTCATTACAACAACCCCTGTAGTTCGAAAAAGTCTGTCACTGCAATTGAAAGTCGCTATAACGTAAATGCACATCATATTGCATGTTTAGTCATTTTTAAAAATACTGAAGTCACTTTTACCAATTATGTTTCACGTTAAAAGGGAATTCAAATACGAAGCAAAATAAAAATTAATACAGTTATTTTTTTTTATTTGACTTGTTAGAGGGCTTACACATAACTTGAAAACGATACACATAACGAAAAACACACTGGAAATAACTGACAGAAATCGTTTTTTTTTTTAAATTTGAGAACATGGTTTGAAATCTTTAAAAATGTCGTTTTCTTCGTATTTAGATACTGTTGAAGACTTCAGATTTACGACTTTAAAAAAAAAAAAAAGACTTTAAAGTGTGTTTACCGTTTCTCTACGGTTATCATATTTTTTTCAAAACAGTTTCATCATCGAATAAACTCTTTCAGTGGAAATATTTCACCCGCAGAAGCATAAAAGTTTTAAACACCAGTTTTTTAACGGACAGTCTTAAGAATAACAAAAAAGTTTAAACTTTGAACGGTATATTCAAATGTATTCAGTTAATACGTTCTATTGGATGCTAAAATATCATTACATCTGTGAATTTTAAACGAGATTTTGTGCTCGAACCCTATGACAGATCGGTCGCAGTAATAGGAGGTCGTTCTTGTTGACTGCAGTTAGGAGCGCACTGGTGGGAGGCCACTGTGACCTCCCAAAAATTTTCCTTATTCGACAAAGTTCGTCTGACAGTTCGGCAAATTAGAGGACATAATTACAATTTTTTAACTCCCGAAAGTCACTTTTCATACATTATTATTTGCGCATACTCATATTTTATCGCTCGACAAAATTTGAATTTTCTTTCGGTAAATTGAGAATTTTTGGTTTCCCAAAAGTTTAAGCTCGGGGAACCTCTCACTGTATGTTTTAATTTGCTTTATTACTACAGTAAAGTGTCAAAAATCAGAACTAATTGGTACCATTGGTAGTTTGAATTTTTGGAAATAACCAAAAAAAAAAAAAAATACCGTTTAAAAAACAGGATGTCAATCGATCAAATAAAGTTACAAATATGTGTGTACATAACGTACAATACAGCACATAACCCGACACTATGTGTTGACAAACCTATTAGTTGCTTATCGCTAGCGCCTCGACGATACTTTGTTTCTGCAAAACACACTTCTCGATACATTATTTATTGAGAGACTGACAGTTTCCAACATTTCATCTGGAAAGAACTTTCTTTTGTGACTCGAAAAATTTGCACTGATGCCAAAATTTATTTATTTTTTGTTTATTAAAATTTTCCAATGGATTTCCTTGCCATTTTGCGGGGCAACTATAATACTCCACCTCTATTACATCTGCAAACTAGTGAAGTAAAATCTACTTACATCTACTACTACTACCTAAAATGCTAAAAGACATTTTTATCTTGACCTTCTCCATAACATTTTACAGAGGGGAGGTTCAAATTAAATTATTCGAGAAAATTACTTTTAGTTATTCGAAAAGCAACAAAAGACACACCCACACTCACATTTCTGTAGTTGGAAACAAATGTTTGAAGGAACTCCCCTTGGGGTCTAGGGGATTCGCCAAAAGAAAATATGATTTGAAGTCAATATACATTATATTTCCATTGTTTATACAATAAAACAAATATTTCGGGCGGTGGCGTTTTCCCCTATACAGTTGCACGTTAATATCCCGGAACACAAGCCCCTAAAAATTTCAATGCCGCAGTCTGTGCCACGACACCCCGCGCCATGGTAGTCACCCCGAGTAAAGAATTAATGCGATATTTCTCAAGCGCTTTGGTGGTGACCAAATATGGAAGTGAAATGTCTTATCAGATGCAGATGTTAAATTCGCGCCGTACCTTCCATTTCTGAACAAAACTCGCTAAATTCGGCGACTTTACTAAAAATTTCGGCAATTTTTAAGACCTCATATTTCGATAACGTGGTCACGAGGGCACGTAGTTTCAGTGCCATAAACATGTTTTCCAATGCTCTTTCGAATGCCACCAATTTGGAATTTTTTTGAATTTCCTTCATCGTGATGTTTCCTGGTAAGAAAATAAACGAACATGTTTTGAAGTGAAATAATTATACATTCGTATTTTAGCTACTGCTTATGAATGAAGAGAGGTCCTTAATGTCTCTGAGAAATTTCAAATATGGAAGTGTAATAAGTTTATTTTTTTAAATGAAAACTATGTCCTGTTCAGCGACTGAAATTGAATAATATTACAAATATATTTTAATCTACTAATGAATTTTTTTAGATTTTGGATGTATTTTGAGAAAACCTCATGCTTTAAATAACAAGCGTTTCAGCATGTATATTTTCTACTAATGTTTCACTAGTTCCCATTAGTTAAAGAAAGTTTAATATATACTCATATGTTGAACTTTCACTACATTTTAAAAGAATATGTTACGTGTTAGACGAGGCTGTCCCCTTCTCTTCCTTTTTGAGCAGTAATGACTCATGATTGAAGTTTCATACAAATATAGATTCTCACCATGAAAAAATTGCTAGTTTTAACAATCAGAATGTTTCTAAATTTGACAGCTGAAATATTTTGAGCATAAGGTAAAGCTAGGAGTATTTCCGCTCATTTCAACAACTAGTAAAAAACACTCTTATTATCAATTTTTCGCAATGTTTGTTGGTTATGCATTTTCATTACTATTTTTGATGTTACACTTTAATGTAATGCAACAATTGTAAAAAAAAAAAAAAAAAAACCAAGAGGGCATTTTTGCACATTCTGTCCTTATAGAATCGTTTAGATTGGGCACATAGGAAGGTACATGAAATACACCGCCAAGCTCAGTCAATGAGACATAGGAAAGTGTTGCTCTTAATATTAACTATAAAATTAAATTGTTTACAACAATATTTACACCTAAAAGGACATTATTGTAAGACTTTTTTCCAAACATTATTATAGTGGGAATAAGTATTTGAGCCTTATTATTAATGAATTAAAAAAATCAGTTTTTAGAAAGGACGCTGAAACTAATTTAAGAAAAAAAAAAATAAAATAAAGAAACGAAACCAGGAACGTCATAATATTTACAAAACTACACTAAATGACTTTGCAACTCGTTCAACTTAAAATTTGTCCATTTCCGTTTTACAATCCAGAGTAACCAATAAACTGCGGAATTTCTCCTACCCTTTAATCAGATGAGAACAGTGCGCCATCTCTCATAAGTAGCTGATGCTCACTCCTATGATAAACACTCCTATTTTGGTAGGAGAGATTGCGTGGTCTTTTATTTAAACAAGGCCGTAGCTAGAAAGAATTAATGGTGCTAACAATGTTCATTGTCATTCTATAAAATTAGAGAAAAACATGAAAATTCAAGCACTTAGCTAAATTAAACAATACAAAGTAGCTATATTTTATCGCAAACGATCTGAACAACCAACTAGCTCTTCATCTGCACATTCGAATACTGCTCTTGTACAACTAGATGAAGTCCCTGCGCGCTCACTCAACTCTTAACCTACCAACCCCCTTTCTCTCGCAAAATCTCTCCACCTGGGGAATCTCAACTCGCTTTACCTCAGGGAATTTATGTTGTAAAATGGAGCTGTGTTTGAAATGTTTATAACTTTATTTCACTGAAAAATTTAGGTAACTATCAGTTATCTTGGTTATCTAACTATCAGTTACCAGTCCGTTTAAGCGGCTACTACAAGTTCAGGGAAACTTCTTTTTACAGTTTTTTACTGCTATAATGATAGTCTAATTTTAAATCACAACAAAATGGATGAGTACACGACATTGTAAAAAAGATATGCATGGAAATATTCTTTTTGTGTTATTTTAGGATTTATTTTTTGGAAGTAAAGAAAGGCTAGGCTCCAAAATATTGAGGGAATTTTTTCGTACTGAACATGTTGAGGGGGGGGGAAGCTTTTGATTTGATTAAAAAAAAAAAAAAAGAAGGAATCAGTGGAACTAAACAGTAAAAAAAAATTGTTTTAGGGTACCAGTGATAATGGGTCTAATGTTACACGAATTCTGAAGTGTACAGCATCATTGTTTTAAAAACTAAAATTGTTGGAGGAGTTTTGCACTATGGTTTCAGTAGAATTCAAAGCGCATGCGTAAAGTTCAGAATTGGCGCAAAGCAGATAAAGTTATTAGCGAAAAGAAAACCGTCCTTGGTGGCCGAGCGGTAAAAGCGGCCTTTTCTTTGTGACTCGGGTCATTTCCTCTCTTAGTGCAATAAAAATGTCTTTTTTTGTATATTAAAATAAATAAATAATTGGTGTATATTGGTTGGGGGAGGGGTTGAAAAAGCATGAACTTGATATGTCGTTCAAGTAAGTTAGATAAAATCTTAATTTTTACAAATATGTAACCTTTCAAGCGATTTCTTTGTATTCATACAGAAAACACTGGTGTGACCTTACGCAGAAATTAGTGAGACGTTACGCTATAGTTACATTACCATGATGTAACCTTCCACAAGCGGTGTGTAACTTAACACCAATTATATCAGTTAAGTTACTGCAGAGCTGTGGAGGCAGCTAAGTTGGCACCGATTTTATAGAATAAGGGAACACAAAATTTTTTAGTGAAGGGAATTTACCTTTTTGGGGGGGAGGGGGGTATAATGTTCGTCCTGGAACACATATGATTTTATCCTCACTAAGCCTCACCAAGTAAGATTGTTCATACAAATGAGCAAAATAATCTGCAATTGAAGTTTAGAGATAATATAGTACCGCTAATTATTAGGAGAAAATCGGAAATTGTGCCACTGTAGTACTGCAGGCGAGAGTAACGCAAAGTAGTTGTGCTACGAGCAAATGGAGTGAGTAACATCAGGACCAAAGATAATATATTTTTGAGCTCAGGCTAAAATTACGATACTTTTTTCGTGAAAAAAGTATTACATTGAAAGTAGTTGATCCTTTCAGTATTGGAATTAGTATCAACTTGAAAGCAATACATTTCAAGAAGTAATTTTTAAAATGCATTGTTTTTCTTACCTACGCCATAGTGAACACCTTCTATGATTCCTTGAATTGTTGCCAGAAGACCAGGAGGAGAAAGTTGAGCAGCATAAGTTGCTGCAGCAACCCACATTAGATGATAAGTGAATATTTCGAGAACTTCAAAAGGCAATATCCACCATGGATCTATGAGATATGAACAGCCAATTCCACGAATCATGTACATGAAAACGGCAATGGATAATAAGTTAGCATGTCCGATTTTCGATACTATGTATCTTGAGTAGTGCAGAAATGGCAGACCAGCAAGTGAACCTATCGTGACCGTTAGGCCCATCATATACTTTGGACTTCCAAGTTCACTCATAAACCAAAAGAGAAAAGATTCCAAGAATCCCCACATCGTTCCGAGCCAAAATACCACTATAAGTAAGAAGAAAATTGAAGGTCTTTTAACTAATTGCCAGAAGTTTTTGAAAGATTCAACAAAGCTTGATTCTGTGTCTTCTATTTCGAAATTTAAATACCATACTGCTATGCCTGTAAGTAGTGATAAAACGTTATGGAAGTGAAAAGCTGGGGCATAGTTCATTACACCATCTTCAGTGCTAATGAGATCCACCATTATTCCAGCCAAAGGTGAAAATACAGCCATTCCTAGTATTGCCCAGAATCTGGATGAAGTAAACAAGAAGAAAATCATTAATCAGATTGTTATTAAATTTCAAGCAGTATGAAGTTCTACATTATATATCATTATTAATTAAACGTTTCGAATAACAAAATGCTTGCCAATTGAAAAAAAGCCACAATTTCTTCAGAAAAGAAAATTTATAACTCGACTACATCACCATTTATAGATATCTCTGTTATTTATTTTAGTAGTGTCAGTTATTTAAGCACTCCGTATATTGATGTAGAATATAAGTAGATTTAAAGGAGAGAGAAAAATTTACTAGCAGCACAATTTTTTTTTTGTTAATTTTATGTGAATTTATGATTTTCTATTGTCAATTGCATACTTCTATGTTTCCATTACTCGTTTTCTGGTCGTGAAAACCAGTGGTATTCATCCAGAACTCACATTCAAATCAGAAGTTAAAAATTATTTTTAATGGAGAAAGCTAATTTTATAGCATTTCTGACACGAATTAAATGTGTACACTATAAATAGACATGCATATTGTTTTACATTATATGAATTCAAACATATACACCTACTCGGAAATAAAGTGATTTGACTCTCCAATGTAGAAAGGAAGACAAAATGTCGATGCAGACCTACGTTTTATTTGAAAAGTGTTGACGTCATATTTTTAATATGTGACCATTCAAGTTCTGCTTTCAAATAAAATTAGTTAATTATCTTCAATTAATAATTTGTAATAATAATTGATGTACCATTTAAAAAATATGGAATGCACAACAGTACACTTTGTTACTTTCGGACAGGTGGGCTTAAATTTAACATAAGTAATATAACACACAGGTATCTTAAAAAAATGTTCAGCAACTTAAAAGAACAGAGATAGAGAATTAAAAACATTTTCCCTCTCTTGAACAGAATTATTTTCATTCATATCTTTACATTTTAAAATAGTCATTTCATTTCATTTATTAAAAAGAAAAGTGTTTTGTGATGGATTCGTAAAACCTGTCATAAATCTACATAATTCATCTTTAACTGAATAAATTTAAGCTCAATGAAAACAAGTTTCTTAATATGTGCTAATATACTTTCTTCCTACACATACAAGTACATTTTAGTTTATTATGATTGCTACGGCCTTCATTATTCCCTTAAAAATATTCACTGTTCATGAACCGGTTTCAAAAAGTTAAAAAAACTTAAAGCTCAACGTTAATTGCAAAATCAAATGCGATGTAAAGTCAAAAATAATTTCAGTTCTTCTAAAATTAAATAAATAAAAGGAATACTGCCGTGCTAAGCGCAAAAGTCGTATCTGCAGCTGAGTTCAAAATGAGAAATTGCAGTTTAAAGTTGTGCGGTTCCATGTATTGATTCATACTGAATTTTTTTAGATTATTAAAAAATGCACTGCTCGACATTGAAAATGCAACACCAAAGAAGGAGTGGTCAGAAAGTGATGAAATTTAGAAAAAAGACAGAGACAGCAAGGAATAATAAATGATCTTAATTTCAAAATGATAGGAAGAATACAGAGCGAGAAAGGCGTCGGCTCAGTAGGATGTAGGACCATCGCGGACAGCGATATACGAAGAAACACGTCGAGGCATAGAGTCAATAAGGGTGCGGATGGTGTCCAGGGGGATGGCTCTCCATTCCCTTTCAACCATTTGCCAGAGTTCGTCTTCTGAACGAGGCAGGGACAGAGTCTGCAAATGGCGTCCAATCACATCCCACACATGTTCGATTGGTTACAGGTCAAGAGAGTATGGTGGCCAGGGAAGCATCTGTGTGCCTTGGAGAGCTTGTTGGCAGATGCGAGCACTGTGTGGTCGGGCGTTATCCTGCTGAAATATTGCATTAGGTAGCCCTTGAAGGTAAGGGATTGCCACCAGCCGCAGCACATTATCCAAGTATCGTTGGGCCGTCATAGTGCCCTGAATACGAACTAGAGGTGATATGGAATTGTACGCAATTGCGCCCCAAACCATTATGCCACGTTGTCGTGCGGTGGGACGCTCCACAGTTACTGTCAGATTAGATCTGTCTAGACATCGATGCCACACACGTATGCGGCGACTATCACTGGATAAACAGAAGCGGGATTTATTTGAGAACACGACGTTTTGCCAGACTGTCATCCACGTCGCTCTAGTCCGGCACCATACTAAACGTTGCTGTCTATGTTGTGGGGTCAATGGCAGTCTTCTTAGCGGACGCTGTGATTGCAGACCACGTGCGACCAAACGACGGGAAATGGTTCCGGTTGACACGGGAACATTCAGGGTATCTTGCACCTGCTGCAGAATCGAGGAACAAGTGACTTGTGGGTCTGCCACATCTTGTCAGTGGATGCGTCGATCCACGCGTTCTTACGTCACTCTGGCTGCCCCTGCACCCCTTATATAGGGGGGCTACGGGGGAAGAAACTGCATTTTGTGATAAAATTTTGAAACTTGGCATGTTTGTAGACATTGTATATACAAACATTTTATTAAGGGGAGGCATTCGAAAATCCCCCCCAAACCCCCCTAGCGGCCGTTTCTGGTCCAAAACCAAAAATGGCGATTTTTTAAAAAAATTTATTATAATTTTTTAAGTCATTGGTTGTATCACTCCATAGATGTTAATTAGATTTTTTACCGTTTAAAGCTCCATTAAACGTCTGATTTGAGAAATAACTTCACAAAAAGTGGTTTAAAAAAATCGATATTTTTAAACTATAAATTCTCAGACGTGAATTTTCCACCCTCATAACATAATAACTGGTTCCTGAATTTAAAGATACATTTAATTACGGTTGTATCAAAGTACGATTCCAGTTATCCGAGCTCTAATTGCCCGAACTGTCCAATTATCCGGCCATGATTCACTTCGTTTTTTATGATTGAGCACGCATAATCGAAACTGTTACCAAAGGGTATAAGAGAATAAGGACTTGAAGGAAAATGGGTGAAATTAATGTCAAGACAACAAATTTCTAATATAAACAAATTTAAAGTTTGAATTTTAAATTTCTTCTTCTTATTACTATTATTACTAATGTTGCTGTTGTTAATTCTCCGTTACCCGATTGATCACTAGTAAGTTTTTACTCATTTTATGAGAGAAAAGCATCCCTGAAGTGTATAATAAACTGTCTCTAACTACTTCTTACAAAAAGATTCACATCGTCGCAATGAAGACACTTTTGACAGAGAAGTTTTCATAACTTAAAAATCTGAGAAAGAAAGCACCATCCCCCAATGTTCAAATTTTGGAGCACCGTATAAAAGGTGAGGCTTTTAATGTTAATGTTGAATAGATCACAGCTTTCAACGAACTTTAATATCTTTACTGAAATTTTGAAGGAGTTCACTCTGTGTTTTTTTCGCATTTTATCGCTATACTAAACGATGTACATATACTTTTTAGTAACTATGCTCGATGGTAACCAGTTTTCGTAAAAGATCTTCTTCTTTAATCCACAAACCTTCCAGACGTACACAAAGGCATCGAAGAAGGAATGTTTGTTGTAAAAAAGACAATGAACGTGTCTTCTGTAGTTAAATTGGACCATGCTTACAAGCAAAACAATGCGGTGGTGAAAGAAAACGGGGGTGTAATTGGTCCATCACAGATCCAACTGCGTTAAGAAGATGGACGTTGGTTGGTCTTAAAGTTATCGTTTTAGTTACACATTTTGGAAAAGTTACACCTCGAATCGTTTAAAGAAACGCTGTATATGCGCAATGAAGAAATGTTAAGTTTCCAAAGCCTGTTGTCAAGAAAGGTCTTGATGAGTGAGGCTTTGAAGAGAAATAGCTCAACATGGAAATCCATTTTTAGGAACAATGGAAAGAATTGTTCTCATTAGAGACGAATATAGCAGTAGTCAAAGAATATGTGGAGCAACTCATGAAGATTGGTCAAGTTGGGAAAAAAACAGTTACAACAAATTCATAGAGACTCAATTCATTGTGACTCAAAAGTCACTTCATATTCACGGGTAGAAAAAAAAAACGTTTTAGTCTTTCATTTTTACAGAAAAACCAGTAAGTCTGTTATGCAGATTCATTTTCAAAGCTTTTTATTATTTGCAATATTGTACATTTAAACCTGGATGACTTTCTCTTCTATGAAAATCAACCTCACCCTCCATCGATTTCAATAAATGGAGCTCTTTGAACGGGAAATAAGTCTAGTCATTAACATTCCTGCTCAATGAAATAAGTAATAGTATTTCTACTAATGAAGACTACTCGAGAGAAGACGAAAAGTAGTCGAGAAGTGTTGCTGAAGATGAAAATGATGAATGCCAATTTTTTTAGAATAAGAGCAGAGATACATTGTGATGCTATTGTCTATGATGTTTCTTTCATTGTTCACATGAAACGACCTAGGACCGAAATTTTTTTGTTGGAGTATCTGAAGTCTATTTAGGATACAGATGCAAGACATATAAAAGGAATAGGAGAAAGATATCATTTTGGAGAAAATGGTTTGCTTCCTGAAAACTGGATCAGTTTCCTCCGGAATGCAGATAAGAAGACAAAGTTGTTTTTTGTGATTGTACTGCCTATACCATCTTGTTTTGCTCTTAATGATTCGACAGTGATTTTCATTGAATACAACAACTCTAGCTCCATCAAATCACGAGGAAGCTGATTGTAGGATCTTCGTACATGTTTAGCATGCTGCAGAAAGAGGATACAGAAGCATATGAGTAAGAACTGTTGGCTCCCGCTGCCATTTTAGGCATATCATACTTTCATGAGCGGTACAAAAAAGGGAGAAAGAAGATAAAGCTTAAATTTGTAGCTGGAAAACACTTTCGACTAATACTAGTCCAATATTTTTCTCACAAATTCGGTCAGCAAAAAGCAGTTTCTCAAAGAGGGCTCCACTCATTCTCAGGATGTGACACGACCTCTTTGTTTGCAGGTCGGGGGAAAGTGACGATGTGGAAAAGATGGAAAGACTATCTTGATTGGTTCATTTTTATACCTGTCCCAACCTAAAAAAAAGCATACCTGATTAAAAATTTCAAATATCTGAGCAAATCTTTGCTTCTCGTCTTCATGTAACTTCCGTCCGTAAATGAAGCTAGAAAATGTTTTTCCACCAGCAAACGAAGATGAATGATCAAGTTATCACCCACAGTTGAAGCCCTTATAGTACAGTAAAAATAGGGGTCGGACCCAAACATCCAAAAAAAAAAAAAAAAAAGCTAAACCTGGTGCAAATTGTTTATTACCCTCCCAATAAAAACAGGTAAAAAGTCCCACCCCATTGTGCGTCGGGTTTTGGAATGGGGGGCATCTAAAAATTGCTGTTTTGGGTATTTTCCCAGGATTTTTAGAGTAAATTTAAAGTGAGAATATTATGTTTTACTAAATTTAAAAGCATGAAATTAAAGGTGTTTGACCCCCAAGAGAGATGACGTAACCCACCAATACTACAGAGCCCCCCTATCCCCGTAAAACGAAGCAGTACCCCCGAACCCCTCTCCATACATTTCATATGGAAACATTATTTTATGCTAAGTTCAAGTTAGAAATCGAGTGTGTCTCTTTTCCAAGATCGATGATGCACCTCCTCTCAAAGCTACAGCACCCCCCCCCTCTGCCAAATAAAATAAATCCTCACCCCCACCTTTCCCTTTTATTTCAAGTAGAAGTATTATTTCATGCAAATCAAAAATGCATTAAATCAGGACTGTCCACCCCATAAGAACAGTAGCCCACCTCCCAAAACGAAATTATATGCTAAAATATTATCCTTCCCCCCACCCACTCTAATCGTGCACATTTGATTAAATGGCCAGAAATATTACGCTGAACTGTTTTTTTTGCTTTCAAATGATTTCTCCTAAGCTTCTAACAAAAAGTTTTCGTTATCAAGATGTTTTTTGGAATCTAGATCCTCAGCAAACTCGTTATTGTTGCAGCTATGTCTAACACAGTTTGTGCATATAATTGAGCACTTCAGCCCACTTTCAGACTTTTCAAACATTCACTATATCCAATGAACTCTTCAGAGCAAGAACAAGATTTGAGACGCTGAAAGTCTTCTAGAGCAGAAGGCTTGACAGTTGTAATAGGACGCAGATTATATTTCTGTGGTGCTTTCTTTGCACCCATCAAAAATGACACTAGCTTTCCCATACTTACAAATTACCTATACACTGCATTGCTGGCATATTTCCTTGAAGCTTACAGATCATTACCAAAAATATGATCAAGCAGGTATCTTCCATCTATTACATATGAGGCAGTGAGAAGCAAAGGGATGCAAGTGGCAAAATTAAGAATTTGGAGATAACCAGTACAAATAGTTGGTGAACCTCTCCTCTATCTTGAGGCAAGAGATGGTACTAGTAGATCTGGTAGTTGCTTCTATAGAGCATAATTTAGAAAAGAGAATCAATGAAAGCCTACCTAGGATCTTATCTTTAAACGCGTTTTATTCAAAACTTGAAAGTGTCCACTTACATCCCTTTGCTTCTCACTGCCTCATATATGACACCAGCTGTTCTCTGATGGTGGATGAACCTTTTGCTTCACATAATAGCACTTCAACTATACAAGATTTCCTTCCTTCTGAAACCAGATTCATCGAATACTGATGGAGGATCAGCGCATAACTCGTACCAGAAGTTTTTAACAATTTGTTATTCCATCTTTACTGTTCATACCATTCGGTGGAAAAGATGGTTTGGGCTTACACATCTTTACCAATAGTAACTACTCTCCTAACAGAAGCTAAGACATAACTGTTTACCTCCTTTACAAAGAAATGCCACAAAATTGTTTGCCTTTCAATATCTTTTGATGTTACTACCCGAACGTTAAAGGTCTCATCGCAACTCACCTTATCATCAACGAGCAATACCACTACCAACTTAAGAGGGAAGAAACTTCTGGGGGCTTTAGAAACGGATTGTGATTTCCAAACTGGGAGACAAAAAGGTGTAAATATTTAGCATTCTATTGTTGTATTGCTCATTGCTCTCATCAAGGCTTGTTCTATCGTTGAATCACTACAGGTTCTAGACCACCTGAATTTGTCACTGAGTTAGATCGTTGTATAGCTGATGTTTGATGTGATCAAATTTTTTTTATCGCATAATGTACTCAAAAGGTTGAGATAGTGTTGAAAGTATATGTCCGCATATTTAGCATAATTCACATAACCAGCTGCGTAAAAGAGAGGTAGCTCGGCGTTTGCAAATGAGAACCCCCACCGACTTAGAGGGTGCAGAATTGCAGCATTGCCCGTCTCACTATTGGCAATTCCGGTTTGTCCCACCCTTACGGTGATGGCAAAAGATTGTAGAATAGTTGAAGTTTGTTAATCAAGAAGAAATAGGGAAACTTTGGCCAATTTGTACTTTTTTTTATGCTGCACAGGAATTTTGTTTTCCAGCGCTCTAAACAGTTTAATAACTCCAGTCACAAATAATTTGGTTACTGAGCTCGCTTAGATCTTTTAGAATTATCATTCTGACATTACTATATCATTGTGTGGTATTTTGTACTTCGGAAAAGTTTAAATCAGGGAAATTTTTTCGTGAACTTCACTGCAATAGTTGATTTTAGAATGAAAATTCAGGGTCCCCCCCCCCCCCCCAAAAAAAGCGATGGCGCACCCCTTAAGTGTGACGGAGTATCCATCCAGAATAAAAGCCCTCAAAAAAGAATGAAATACCCCTTGAAAAAACTGCCTTAAAAATTCCAATGACGCAAAGCTGCTCCATGAACCCCCCCATTCCCCCCTGCCTGTGCACCCCTGTTAATTAGAATTTTTTTCTGTGAGAGTTTATTATTTTACTATTATAGAGTGGTTTCTGCGAGGTGTGAGAATTTTTTTAAGTAATAGAAATTATTTTTATTTAAATAGAGGATTATTTCGTCCCCCCCCTTCCCCCCAAAACCCGACGCGCAAAGTGCTGGGACTTTTTACCCCTTCTTGCTGGAAGGGTAAGAAGTAATTTGCAAGAGGTTTCACTTTTTTTTTTGGATGTTTGGGTTTGGCCTTTTTTTGGCCTAATTTTATTGTACTATTAGGCAACATTTAATGCTTATCAAGGTAGATATCAATGGAGCAATATGCTTAAAAATTAAACCAGAACTTAAATTCATGATTGGGGTTTACAGTAATTGACGAGAAGCACGTTCTTGTTTGTTTGAGTTTGCCTGCAGTTTCAAGTGCTTAAAGCGAATTTAAGTCATGCAAGTGTAAAAAACAACTGCTCTCAAATAACTTGTGGGTGCTTCAAAATCAGCTGCGATTTGACGTACGGACCAACCTCCCCTTCTCAGTTCGATCACCATACCCCTCGTAAAATCGTCTATCTGCTGGAAGTGCCTTCGTTGACGGCGGTCTGGCATTCTCTCGTGTTACACGTATTCTCTAAAACAAAAACAAAATTTCTTCGATAATTCTCCAGTCAGAAATGACACGAATATTGCCCATTCTGCAAGTTCCTTCCCTTATATCTCACTTAACGTGCGTCGGAGAGCTGCGCATTTCACATCATTTAACATAACTCAGTGATGTACGTCTACTCTAAAATTTGCATAAATTTCTGAACACTCCTTCTTGGTGTTGCATTTTCAATGTCGAGCAGTGTATATTTCCCATTGGCATATGACTATAAAATATTGTATTTAGGTGAAATATGTGACAAAGAACCACCTGGTGATCGTAACTCAGTTTTGATAAAAAGTGGATATACGACTTTTGTGCTTAGCGCGGCTTAAATTAATTAAATAACTGAAAATTAATAATTAATTGTACAAAGGAACAAATGGAGGTAAAATTTAAAAATGCTCCTCCTGCAAAACAAATACACTTCTGAGGGATAAGAGTGGGAAAATGGAGACTAACTCAGAAATAGGGAACATTTGGTTACGTTAGGTTATATAATCCAGAAATGATAGATTTGTAGTCTAAGTATTAGAAAGTGTCAAGTTTGACAGGATGTCATTTTGTGATAGTAAACCAATTACCTGATGGTACTTTCATCTTCTAAAGTACTATTGGTAATAGGTCAAGTACGTTACATACGCAATTGCAATGATTTCACCACTCATATGTTTCAACATAAGTTATACTCACGATGACCTCATTTTAGACCTGAACATTTTACGTTTTTCACCTGAAATGAAATGATGCCAAACTTGATTTTAAAAAAAATCTTGCTACAATGGATTAAGAAGAAAAAAAAAAGTCTTATCTCAACAAATCAGTTTGGTACTTATTTTAACCATCACTCACAATAGAAATTTACTTTGCTCTTCTCGAAACAATTAAGTGATTATAATTTTTGTATTTTTTAATTTTCAGCTTGATAAACCTGAGTTTTAAATAAAAATTGCTTTAAGGGGGGGGGGGAATAAAATTAAAATTTAACGGTTTAAAAATATGTTCTAACGAAAAGCAGAAGATGCGACAGATCTAAGCAACAAAATAAGTAAAAACATGCTTGTACCCAACTTTCTGAAAACATAACTCCAGGAACTTTTAATGGAGTTCTTGTTAAAAGTTAAAAAGTTCTTGTTAACTTTTAACAAGAACTTCTTGCATTTGAGCTAATTATTGGCTAACGTTTTTGAAAGTAATCTAGTATCCCATAATTCATTTTTATCATCAATACAATTTTGCAACCTGCGTTAACTTTTTGAATATAGCCTAATAATTCAAATACTCAAAACAAAAAATGTATGCTAGATTTTGTTTAACCTTATAGCAACACTGTGGATATTAGCAACATTTTATCGTGTAGGGAAGCTGTAGCCTCTTTCATTTTTGCTATAACTGTTGGAAACATCATACAAGTTTTATTTCTTTGAATTTGAGGTTTGAATTAGAATTTAATAGCCAATGTCAATGCATTAGTTTGAAGCTGAAGCTTCGTTACATGCATATAATGTTCTTTATTTCATTAGTACAATTCGTGCAACTTTTGACTTTTAATTTAAAAAGACTATGTGCTGTACAGTAGGCACAGTGGGACAGTTTCCTGTTGCGCCTCAACATTCCCCATTATTAAGTAAAATTTTAGAATAATGCAAAGTACACAGATTTTGGAACACCAAAGTTTAAAATTAAACTGTTAATTGACATTGATTTTAACGAGGTGTTATTTAAACAATTTTCATGGCATTTACGTGCATCTCAAGAGTGGATTTACTAGAGCCCATTTCTCTAACGACAATATTGTATTATTACAAATGAATTTTTCTTATGAATTGTAATCTACATTACATTACATTATTCTGAGCTTTTGTGCTTCTAAACATGTAATAAAAGTCTGAAACTACCAAAACCTATGGCTTGTGGGGGTTCAAAAACTACATACAAATAAATTATAACACCTAGAAGATTTTCGGTGTTTTTTTATTGATTAAAATGAAGTTTTTATTCTCTCTTTTCATTCTATCATTCCCATTTTTCAGTGCATCAAACATGAGACTACAAGTATTTTTCAGCTCTCACATATGCTTTATCATCATAAGTTTTTAAAGACTTGTAGTTTAAAAACTTCTTGCGTTTATTTTGTATACTATGTACAGGTAGTTATCAAAATAATGGAAACACCTATGAATAAAAGTGACATTTTTGAAGTCGCTTCGTAAGTAATAAAGAATAAAACTTGATATATTTTTTTATATAAATAGCAATGTATATATTCTGGTAGTATTTGGTGGTTAAACGGAAGATCTGGAAGTCTTAGATTTTTTTTCAAGCGCTTGATGTGTCGGACCTCTCAAATTTTTGAAGAGGCCAAATCGTTGGAGCGCGTCTAACTGGAGCAAGTGTAACTGAAACATCCCAACCTTTTGGCGTTTCTAGAGGTACAGTATCTAAAAGTCATGACAGCATACACACAGTGCGGTAAGACAAGCGGGGCAAAGCAAAATAGTGAACGGAAAGGAAAGCTCGAGGAAAGAAGCCTACGGGTATTAAAGTGAATTATAATGTCTAATAAATACTTTTGAATTAAAAAAAAAACGCCTTCAAAAAATACCCAGGAACTAAAAAGCAAAAAATAACTGAATACACTTACATTCTATTTCCTACCCAAACATAGAAATGAAATTTATTTTACAATTCCAGTACAAAAATCAACTAAACTAAACACCGAATTATAAAATAAACACTGATTTAAATTACTATACGATGAATTATTTTAAATACCTAACTAATTATATACGATCTCTTAATTTTTAATAGCCTTTTGAAGTCGGGGCCTCCTATAAACAACTATATAACGTATCTGAAAACCCACCGAATCCTGAATTAAACTCTAATTTAACTATACGCAAAATTAGTCTTTAAAACTAAACCTACTCAGTTACGTTAGATAGTAGTTTATAAGAGGCCCCGACTTCAAAAGGTTATTAAAAATTAAGGGATCGTATATAATTAGTTAGGTATTTAAAATAATTCATCGTATAGTAATTTAAATCAGTGTTTATTTTATAAATCGGTGTTTAGTTTACTTGATTTTTGTACTGGAATTGTAAAAAAATTTTTCGAAAAAAATAGAACCGACTTCAAAATTGCTCTAAAAAGGGAAAAATAATTTTATTCTTTAAACACCATCGATAATACTTTTACACCTAATTTTTGAAGTTGGCGCAAAAACAAAAAGTAAAATCCAGTGTAACCATGCTTCGTTCATATTTTTTTCAGAAAATCATCCAAAGTTAGAAACGAAACATTTATATCGTTACTCAAATATGCTGTCATCAATGCATAATGTATGTGGTAGTAAAGAAACTAGGCCTGGTTAAATTTATAGTTGTAGTTGAGTTATGGCTGTGAATGATTTTTTCTATCGTTTTTGCGCCAACTTCAAAAATTATGTTTAAAAGTATTATCGATGAAGTTTAAAGAATAAAATTATTTTTTCCTTTTTAGAGCAATTTTGAAGTCGGTTCTATTTTTTTTCGAAAATTTTTTATTTCATTCTTTTTAGTGTAAATGTATATATGTCAGTAAAAGTAAGAAGTTACCATCATGAAACTTTACCCTTTTTTTTCCTAAAAATTCTCCATACTAAAAAAAAAAAAAAACTATAAGCACGTCTTAAACTTGAAGCGATTGGCACTAAAAATGTATCTTTGTTCCTCTCTGGAATTCATTTGTGTGTTAATTTAATTATAACCATTTAAATATCCCTAACTAATTTGCATTTCACAGCATACTAGTTGCTTGTGATTCAGTCCTATATAGTTGAGGCAAACATAACCTGGTAGTATTGTGAAGGCTAAGCAGATCCTGATCACTGCATCACCTTGTTTCCAGGTTAGCATTACCACCACTATGGAGCAATGACACTGAAGAAACTTGATGCTTGCTTCCGAGAAGCCTTTATTCAAAATTATCATTACAATTACTATTAATGTTACTGTTATATAGCACCAAACTTTTATAACAATGGGTTTCATATTTAATCATTTAATAGGGAAATTGCATGAAATTTACTGTTTTTTGCCCATAACTTTTCTTCTAAAGAACAAATATGGTCAATCAAAGTAATGGGACCTAAGTTGAGCCATCCTCTATCCATTAAAAAAAGAATAATCAAAATCGGTTCACTAGGTGAGACGCTGTGAGTGGACAAACAAACAAACAAACAAACAAAACAAAAAAAAAAAAACATACATACGGTATGAACTGATAACCGCCTCCTTTTTGAAGTCGGTTAATAAATTTCATTTCTATGTTTGGATAGGAAATAGAATGTAAGTGTAATCAGTTATTTTTTACTTTTTAGTTCCTGGGTATTTTTTGAAGGCGATTTTTTTTTATTTAAAAGTAATTTATTTTTTGCTTTTTAGTGGTGTCAATAACACGGCGAGCGTCTCGGAGATTTCCGACGACTGTGAAGAAAGGCATTTTCAAATGCGTAACTATGTACAAAAAATAATTGTCTTCGTCATTAGTTCAACTTTATCAAAGTTTGCTTTCCGAAAGCAAATGCACAAGTCATTAAAAAAATTGCTTTAAGTTTAAATTTGTAAAATTGCAAATTTTAGAATTGTAATATTGTAAATTGTAATTTATGTTTCGTAAAACGTGTCATGTAACTCGTGATAAAAGTCGCATGTTTCTTCCCATGGCCCCACTATAGATGAAGATTAAACATTCCACTATAATGAATTTTATGTTTGCTTCATAGAATCCTTAATTCAAAATTTTCATTATAATTACTCTTAGTAATAATATATTTTTTTAGTACTTTCTTTAACTATGGGTAAAGAAAGTATATACCTTTGTTTTATGGCCTTCGTTTATCAATGGGTTTTATATTTAATCGTTTGTGAGGGAAATTGCATGAAATTTATTGTTTTACCCTTAACTTTTCACTAAAGAACAAATAGGGTAAATCAAAGATTTGGAACCTAAGTTAGACCACCCCTAAACAAAACCACCACTAAACAAAAAGAAGCATAAAAACCGGTTCACTAAGTGAGACGATATACAAAGTTAATAAAGTACAAATCGATTTAAATGTGAGTATGATATTTGAAGAGTTCTTTCAATTTCATCAAACCTGAACTTGATTATCATTAGACCGCCGAGGTAGTATACGGTTTCAAACAAAAAAAGAATTTTCCTTATTGGTACAAGCAGGGGCGTGCACAGAAATTTTGGAGCCCATCACAAATGACTTTTCCTGGCCCCTCTCCATATTGTTTACCCCTATATTTCACCCTTATTTATAAAAATATTGGGCCCCCTTCAGGCTCGGGCCGGGGCCAACAGGTGTCCCTCCCCCTCCCTGTGCACGCCCCTGGTTATCAGGTGTCTTCGAGTATTTATGGAACATTGTACAAAGAAAAAACAAATCCGACGAGTTCAGAACCTCCTCCTTTTTTTGAAGCCTGCTAATTAATATAACCCTAATTTCAAATTGAACTGGCGGCATCGTGAAGTAGTAAATCTAGAATATTGGTCAAACTTCAGAAATCATACACAGTTATAATGTATGTTATTAAAGAATATAAATTAAAGCGTGGTGGAGAGGTATTCTGTATTCAATTCCCCATCAATTGAACACTAAATAGAAATCATAACCTCCTTTTTTGAAGTCGGTTAAAAGAACAACAGCAGCAAAAGTGACCACAGAACTCAATCACCATCTGGATTCACCAGTGTGAGTAATTACAATTAGAAGGTCACCTTTATAAACAGAACATTTACGGTAGAGTAGCGATTCAGAAAAGATTTTCCAACTGTTTCCATTGTTTTGATAACTACCTATATATCTGAACCTGTATTTCATAATAATAACAAGTTGTCATAATATAGCTGATTTTTATGCAGCTTTCTGAATGTCTCACTGTACCCCACTTAGGTGCACAGTGAGACAACTTGCGAGCCTCTCGAAATTAAACTTCCTAAAAAGGAATATAAAGAGGAAAATTTATGAAAGAAAAAAAATACAATGAGAGTTTAAAAGTCCTGTAATGATGTTCTGAAATTTACATTTCTTTAATACTAAAATTAAAGAAATTTCAATAAAAGAAATAAAAATTGTCCAACTGTGCCACCCTCTCCCTTATTTCTATTTGTATACCTTTGAATACAACTTTAAGAAGAGTACTTAGGACTCATTAATTGCTTTTATTTAGTTACATTGCTATGAATAAAAGGTAGATGCAACTTTCACACTTTCATTATTCAATATTGTTTTCTGAACAATGAATAACAACAATGCTTGTTATAATTCAATTTGTTTCTTCGCTTTTAGTTATTTTTTAAATCAAATTTTATAACATAAAATCTAAATATTTCGTTTGAATTCATTACATGTTTTTAAACGAAACCGTTGCAGATTTTAAAGTCTATTTCCCTTCATAACTATGTAATTAAAATGTCTCAAGTGCTTTGAGAGTTAATAACAACTTATTTACTTACTTATTCACGTCGTTTAATGTCAGGAGCTCAATAAAGTTTCTTATAAAATCCTCGAGTTTTTCTTTTGCAGTACCGTAAAGTGGGGCTACTTGAACAAACGAGAAAAAAGTGTTTAAAATCCGTCCTGGTCCTATATAACGCAATGTATAGACTTAAAAAACTTTCTTCATGACAGGTAGCTGTACTAGGTAGAGGCTGGAGCATGAAACAAAGTTTCTGCTATTTCCGCCTATTTCTGATTGAGTTATGACTTCAAGTTGTCTAAACAGTTGTTTTTTCTGTCTGCAAACTTTCACATGTAAGTTCATGGAAACATCTAATATCATCAAGGTCAAGATAGTTTTATGTTTGCATTCTATGGAAACATCTGATATCATCAAGGTCAAGATAGTTTTATGTTTGCATTCTATTTCTTGATAAAATAACAGTGTTTTAAAGTTATAGCTATATAATTAACACAGTAACTAATATAAGTTAGTAAAAGTGCACTGGTTGCCTTAAAATGAGGCTACTTGAACCCAGCGTTCAAACAGCCCCAAATCACATTTCAGCACTAAATTATGTTAAGTAAGGTTTGTAATCTTTTAAAATAAAGAGGTTAGTTACTAATAATAGCCGTTTTTTGCAGATCTGGGGACAAAGAGGGTCCAAAAGCAAAAGAGAACCCCTTGAAGTGGAAATAATGCGGATTTATTATGAGGAAAAATTACAATTGTGTCCAGATTCAACTAATTTCGGAGAAATGTCTTAGAGTGAGGCATCAGCCCATTTTAACTTATATCAACTCTAAAAAGGAAATTAAAAGTTCGTTCACAAAACAAGCCTGGTCATCCTGTAGCATTTAGTAGCGAGAAAGAGCAGGTATTAAATAATATCAGAGAAAAAAAATCTACCCAAGCCATTAAATTGAGGGGTTTTCATTCTTTCTAATGTTTAAATAGTGAGCATTTCAATTCGTTTTAACTGTAGTTAGATTATGTTTCTATTTGAGAAATTATGTTTGCCTAAAAATATATTTTTATGTATGCGTTGATTTTATATTAATTTATATAAATAATTTGCAATTTATATAAATAGTTAGCTCACTAGAATGTACGTTTTGAGTTTATTTTTCAAAATTATTGGCCTTCGTGATACCACCTCCTGTTTTATAGCTTTTTCTAATGGATTTGCTGAGTGGGACCAAGTAGCCCCAGCGCGGGGCTACTTGAACCCAATTTTTAAAAATAGGAAAAAAAATATATAAAGAGTTAAAATTGTTGTTTTAGGTGGTAGCAGAACGTCTGAAAAGTGGTAAAAACAAGGTTATCAGTTCACATTATAGGTTTAACAAACCATTCAGTGCAAAACTCGCAAAAAGTATGAAATTTCGGGTCCAAGTAGCCCCACTTTACGATATATAATCAATAGCTATTATTGAGACATTATTTGTTTTTCCATATTTTTCAACTACTAGAGATACTATATTTTTAACTACTAGCGATTCTACATTTTTCGACTACTAGAGAAACTATATTTTTAAAATAAATTACAATTATTCTTTCTTAAAAAGCATTTAATGTCCTTTAGTTGTTTTATTTTCGAACAGCATACTTAAAATTATTAGGGGGCACTAAACAAAAGCCATTTATGTTGCAACAACTGAAGCAAATGACAAAAAATAAATATTTAAATAAATAAAATAGTAAATGTAATATTTTCTGATTAAGGGGGGGGGAGAATATTTAATATTCACCAGTTTTTGAAATTATTCTTATTTGACAAGAAAACACGTATTCATAATATCGCAAGGAAAAAAGAAGACACGAAAATAACATTTTAAGGTATTAAATTACGGGTGCACTTAATCAATTCAAACTCAGCAACATTGAATAAATGAGCATTATGGTTTATCATTTATGTCACTGCATTTCCTGAAATGTCTTATATATTCTTAGCTCCATATATTTATGTTAGAAAGGTTTGAGAGAGACCTACAATGGAAAAATACCATTCAAACATTAACGCAGAACTAATGTACTACAATTGCTTAGCATTAATATCATACATACCTTTGTCTACCGTATTCTCCTGATTCACGATCCATTTCAGTCAGAGCAATTGCGGATGAATTGACCAAGGTGAATCCAATGGCAGAGAAAATGTTGTAAATGATTCTAAAAGTACAGTATAGGTAAAATGTGAGCTGCCTTCCACTTTTGGAATCTGCAGGATTTTCCAAGGTACTATTCATCATATGGCACATAATACTGCAATTTGATGGGATGGATGGCGAATGCAAATCGCATGTTAAAGATGAAATGTTTTTTTGGATGATAATGCTTTCGACTTCATGTGCACAGTCCCTTGAATTTTTCATGAGCTTTATAGTTAATGGCATGTCAATAAAGCTGTTTTTGAAAGTCAACTTATCGCAACGCATATTGCACATTTGTAATTCAAGCTCCTTTTCTGTCGTTTGAAGTAATGAAAAATTGTCACACCGCTCAAAAATGAGTCTTTCATTTTTACAGTAAATTTCTGCTGCAGAGTTATTTCTGGTTATGTTTGGGCTTATTGGTGGGACATAAAGCAGGGCTGTTGCAATTACGATTGTCATTAATATTGACAATAGCAGCACATCTCTGTATTTACCGATTCTATCAGCAATAAATCCTGCCAATGGTGACGATAAGAACTGAGTTATTGGTAGCAAAGTGTAAACCACCGCTGTTTCTTCTACAGTCAATCCGAGTTCTTTCATGTGAATTGTCATGAAGGGTATGGCGCAGGCACTTGCTAGGGGAAAAAAGTTAAAAAAATATTTTAGGTTCCTTTTCACATAAGCAAAATATCTATTGTCTAATTTCCCTCTAAACTAAAATGAGCAAAGTTATCTGCATCAATGTAATACAAGGATATTTTATAAATGTAGTACAAGAACTGCACTATATGACCAAAAGTATTGGGACACTTTCTAAAATTCACACGTTAAAAGATTTCTCGAGAAATAAAAGAACAATTACTATGTAACTTTTGTCACACAAAAGTTATGTTTTAGCTGTCATTTTTCACTGAAAGTTATATCACCCATGTATTTAGGGGACTAGCAACAAATTGAGGAAAACAATAAAAAATTATTAAATAAAAACAAAAAACCCGACTGCGTAAAAACCAAAAAAAAAAAAAAAAACTAAAAAGAAAAATGTATAAATCTAGTAGTTTAGAATGTTATTAAGTACTACTGAATAACTACACCGTTGAAATTGTTTTATAACCGTATACAGATAAGGCAAATCATAAATTCAAAAGCAGAATAGAAGGATCAAAAGTCGGGGCCCATTCCTTTCTGATTCAAAGAACCCTGTAAAATTTGAATGGTCCCGACTGTTGATCCTTCTATTCTGCTTTTGAATTTATGATTTGCCTTATCTGTGTACGGTTATAAAACTATTTCAACGGTGTAGTTATTCAATAGTACATACTTAATAACATTCTAAACTACTGGATTTATACATTTTTCTTTTTAGTTTTTTTAATAATTTTTTATTTTACACTTTTTAGTTAACTTTCATTGACTTAGTTATTACACTGCGATGCAAAAGTTTAGACAATGACGTTCTTCAGCTGTAGAATTTAGAATTGCGATAGTAGAAATACAAAAGTCTGCAAACACATTCAAAAACTCTTTTGAAATACTATAACCAAAATACGATTGTTTGATATTCTTTAACAATATTGTTTTGGATAAAAATAGAAATTTGCTTGTTGCAAAAGTTTAGACACTATTACGAGTTTCTGTGAATTTTTTTTCGTATATGCAAATTTAAAAGAGATGACATCACAGATCTCTTGTACTTAAGGTCTGCCAACGATAACACTTGGTAGTCGAGATGCCGCGAGCTGAGCAGATTGAAGCGGATGAGGTAACTAAGATTTGGCAGTTGAAAGCTGAAGGTAAGCATGTTCCTGAAATTTCGTCTATTATTAATAGATCAAAGAAATCTATTTATCGAGTTTTATCAAGTCACTGCAATTATAAAGCAAAACGCAGATCTAGGAGGCCGCGTGTGACGAATAAACGGGATGATCGTCAGATCCAAAGACTAGCAAGTACCCAACAAATGACTGTTCGTGAAGTTCAAAGCTCCTTGGGGCTTTCGGTATCAAAGGATACGATTCGTAGACGAATTTTGGAAACAGGGACAATGGTTCACTGCAAAATAAAAAAGAAACCAGCTCTAAAGCCACATCATAAATCACAACGAATGTTGTGGGCTCGAAATCATATGTCATATGAATCGAAATGGACATCAGTAATATTTAGTGACGAAAAAAAAAGTGGAATCTGGATGGTCCAGATGGCTGGACATCGTACTGGCATGACTTACGGAAGGAACCCAGATGTTTTTTTAGTCGCCGACAAGGTGGTGGCTCTGTGATGGTTTGGGCAGCGTTTTGCTACAATGGACAAGTGTATTTGATCTTTACCAGTGGTCGCCAAACATCACAGCATTACACTAAGACACTAGAGGATAATCTCCTACCATTTGCTGAATTTATAGGGGGCCCTCAGTGGGAATTTCAGCAAGACACTGCTTCGATTCACACTGCAGGAAACACAAAATCATATTTAAATTCAAATAATATAAAAATTCTCAATTGGCCAGCGTGTAGCCCAGACCTCAACCCTATAGAGAATCTTTGGGGCATCATGTGTCGCAAGGTTTACAGCAATGGTAGACAATACACTTCTGTATCGGAACTTAAGAGATCTATTGAGGAAGTATGGTACGAAATTGAGCTCTAAACCATGCAAGATTTAGTTTCTTCGATGGGAACTCGTATTTATGAACTAATAAAGAAGAATGAATGCACAAGCAGGTTTTTAAACTGTTTTATCCAATTTTTATTTCGTTTGTGTCCAAACTTTTGAGACAATGTTAATTTTTTGTTACGATGTAAAAACTTGTAAAATGCACAAGTCAAATTTTCATTGCTATAAATATTATATAGTATGCATAGCACCTTAGACTAAACTAGTCTTAGGAAAACTGAATAAATAGATTTCGAAATCTGTGTGAATTTGCTCATTGTCTAAACTTTTGCGTCGCACTGTATGATTATAAGACGGCACATTTCGCAACCTTGTCATTTCATTGGGAGAGTTTGTTTGTGTCGTGAGGTTAATTAAGTAACTTGCGGTGGTCTAAACTACTGATAATTAGTCCCTCTAGGGACCTAACTCGGCTTAAAGCTACATGTGCTTGACCTTCGGCAAAAATGCGCGAACTTAAGTCAACCACAGCACAGCTATATGAACAGCATGTATAACTCATGATGACGCGAAATCGGAAACGTCGTCAGTCAAGTCTTTCTCGCAAATCTAAAAAAGCCTATCAAGAAAGTACACGTCGCGAAACTCAATCCCTTGAATCAAGGCAAAAACAAATGCAACATGTTAGAAATGAAAATCGAATTAGTAGACTCTCTTTCTTTTGGTGCTTATTGCACGGGTTTATTTTGATGAGGACTACAATCTGAGTGTCTTGCCTTCATTACGCATAATATATTTTTTATTGCAGTACAGAATACATATAAAGAACACATGAAAGAATTTACATCAGAAAGAGGGGAAAGTACATCCGGAGTGTCGGTATCTTGACCTACCGCCTCAAGTGAGAGAAGCAATCGCTTAGACCACTCGGCCAATGAGACCCCAATTAGTAGACTTAGTAAACAAAAAAAATTCAGACAGCGAAAACTACCTGCATTCGTCGCACGCAGGTAGCGTGCGACACAGTCTGCAACACACAACGTGCGCCGATCTCAAACTGACAAAATATGGCAACTGGTTGTTGATATGGTGAATTTTCATTACTGTCATGTGTTTAGTGACACTCCCAAGGTTAAGACAAATCGATTGACGTAAGAATTACCAAAATTGGCCAAGGCGTTTAGCCTGCAGAACGTGGCATAGGAACAAACATACATACATAGACTAATAAACACATTACCCTCCTTTGCGTCGCGCACGCAGACGGGTAAAAATTCAGGCTGTGAAAACTACCTACATTTGTCGCACGCAGGAAGCGTGTGACACAGTGTGCGACACCCAGCGTTCGCCGAACCCAAACTGACAAAATGGCAACTGGTTTTTGAAATGGTACTTTTGATTACTGTCATGTGTTTAGTGACACTCATAAGGCTGAGACAAATCGATTGACGTAAGAATTAAAAAAATTGGCCAAGGCGTTTAGCCTGTAGAACGCCACATAGGAACGGACATACATACATAAACTGATAATCACATTACCTTCCTTTGCGTCGCGCACGCGCAGTCGGGTAAAAATAATTTTTGATCATCGTTCATCGTGAACAGCTGAGAATAAGCTGTAAATTTCAGAAATTATTAACCTTACTATTTACAATTATTTTACGTACTTTCGAGAAAATATCACTGATATTCATGAAGATATACGCATTTCTTTCAAAACTACGAATTTTATTTGAAGGTTTTTGGCTCATAACGCATAAAGTTTTCCATCAAAGCTTATCAAACTTTCAGAAAACTTGACAACACACAAGAGAAGTATAATATTGAAATTTGAAATTAAAACGTTAAAAATTTGATGAAATATGAACATTTAAAGCAATTAATTTTTCTCTGCGCATGCGCGAAAGATAACAATTTATTACTTTCATAATCTAAACCCCAACTAGATTTTCCAACTCATAATGAAATTTCAGTTCACTATCTTAAAAATTCAAAAAGTTATCAGCGTTCTAATAAGCTGAATTTGAATAGCTCTTGGGCCGACTGCGAGTCGTGAGGGATCGTTTGCAAATATTCTGTTTTTATCATGAATCACACTATGCGATTTCAAGCAAATGTTACACACTAGCGAACGACCCCTTACGAGGCGTTGCTTATCCAAGATCTATTCAAATTCGGCTCATTATATCGCTGATAACTTTCTGAATGTTTAGGATATTGAACTGGAAATTCTCATTATGAGTTGGAGAATCTAGTTGGTATTTGGATTATGAAAGTTATAAATAGCTGTCTATCGCGCATGCTCAGAGAAAAACTAATTGCTTTAAATGTCCATACCTTATTGAATTTTCAGCGTTTTACTTTCAAATTTTAATATTATACTTCTCTTGTGCGCTGTCAAGTTTTCTGAAAGTTTGGTAAGCTTTGATGGAAAACTTTGCGTATTATGAGGCAAAAACTTTCAAATAAAATTCGTAGTTCTGAGAAAAATGCTTATATCTTCAGAAATATCAGTGATATTATCTCGAAAGTACGTAAACAAATTGTACATAGATAGGTAACTAATTTCTGAAATTTACAGCTTATTCTCAGCTATTTACGATGAACGATGATCAAAAACCATTTTTGTTTTACTCAATTTGTTGCTGGTCCCCGAAATGCATGGGTGATGTAACTTTTGTTGGAAAATGACAGCTAAAACATACCTTTTATGCGACAAAAGTTACAAAGCAATTGGTCTTTTATTTCTCGAGAAATCACTAAAAATGTGAATTTTTGAAAAGTGTCTCAATACTTTTGGTCATATAGTGTATATGGTTATAATACTCCTAGAATTTGAAAAATACAACATTACCATTTAAAAAGCAACTACATAGTTTGGAAATTCAGTTTTTCCCTCTGAAATTTATTTTGATCTTTCTCCTTCTGTTTTGACATGTGTTTTGAATCCTACTATACACATTTTGATACAGTAAAATCCCTCTAATGCGGACACTAACGGGACAAATTTTTTTGTCCGCAGGACAGGGTTGTTAATATTATTTGCATTGGAACTTGGGAATTAAAAATTGTCCGCATAAGAGGGGTGTCCGCCTTTGAGGGGTGTCCGTAAGGAGGGGTTTTACTGTACATAGAAAATTCGCTTTGCCCATTGCTCATTTTGTTTCTACAGTGGATCCCTGGTCAATGCGAGATTCTGCGTATGAGACTTATTCCCAAAATGAGATACTACCATCACCCAAACCTTTTCTCAATACTTCTCCTTCCACTCCATGAAACTGATAATCAGAGCTTTGTACTGGAACACTTTATCTAATTATTTCCGAGAAGGCATCTCATCTAAAACCAGACTCAACTCCATTGCAAACATCCTGAACCAACCTAAAGTTCTAAGCAGTTGCCTTTTTCATGCTCTTGACGGAACATGATTGTGTAGCAAAACACCTTTACAGAATAAATGTGATCTCAATGATATCTCCGCATGCTTGTCTCGATTGACAAGCATTAACCAAGATTATTAAACCAACAGGTTTGTTTCTTCGGTTGGAGAGTAAGTAGCTTGGTGAGCGATAGACACTGTTTGTTTGCTTTTGAATATCTGGCTATCTAAACTAAATTAAAAAGTCGTTAATCGTATAAACCAGAAAAAGAGTGAGAGAGATTCATCAGAAAGGGATTGATGAGGAGGAAATTTCGAAATTAAATTACCCTCTAGTCATGAAAAACTTATATCTATTTTGAATGTTGACGAATCTGTTGCAGAAATCTCACGAATACACTTTTATTGTTTTAATTTTAAGATAACTTTATAAGCCTATAAACATTCATTTAAACCACCAATTTAAAACTTCTCTTACAAAGTAAAAGGATTCAAAATAGAATTAGTCAATGACGTTCGTCGTTGATAATTTTTAAACAGTCAAATGATAACTAGTGGAGAATTTAATAATAAGAAAACAGATTCATCAGCTGAAAAGGCATTGATTATCCTCTCCTTCAGATGTTTTTTCATTATTTAAGGGAAGTATTAGTCATCGCTTCCTGATTCATTGTAAAAATGCGGTATGTGATTTTCTTTCTTTCTTAGAGATTGATGATTTATATTGTCCTTCATATTTAAACGTTCAAACGGGGTGATTTCGATAAAGGCTAACTTGATTGCATATCTATATGATTTAATTTAAAACTTCATGGCATACTGCCAGTATTTCCTTATTTTCTTCGTCGGTTAATACCTTAAATTGTGCTATTTTGTTGGAGAGTCTAATATTCCTTTCATTGAATTCGGGAAGCATACCATTATGCGATCTCTACTGCAAAGGAAATGTCAGAGGACATTCACAAGCATCATTAATTAAGGAAGTAAGCTTGAAATCTATTTTATACATTTCAGCATAAAATGTTACAAAAGCGAAGGTCGCAAAAGTAAAGTAAAATGCTTTGAATTCTTTTTTGCGTTAAAGTTTAGTGAAATTTACTGATAAATTTGGGAAATTAAACTCAATGACTTGCATTCAGCATTCCTAATTCGATTTCATTGCGTTTGATATTTAATATTTAAGTCATGATCAGTATCTATACGATAAATGAAAGTTCATCAACTCTCTTTTTTGCATGATGCATATATATCTATATATATCATCAGTTAGGCTTTCTGAGGACGATAAAATCACGATCTAGAGAAGTTTTGCTATTCTACGTAGGGAAAAGCAGGGGATTTGCCTTACTGATGTGCATGATCTTATTTGGCGCACCCACCTTACATACAATTACATCTGGTTGGTTGGTTCGGTTTTGTTTTTCCATAGCTTACGTTTCTTAGTAAGTTATACTGTGTCAATAACTAAATTTGACATGACCGGCAAGCAGACTGTGCTATATATGCCACAGACAACCACAGCCCCATTGGCGATATATATGTTACTAAAAAAGACAGACTTGGTGATTGTAGACTTTTGCCGGTGAATGTTAACACTCATAAAGCAAAGACATTGGCGAAATAAGACCAAAGATTTCCGGTGAATGTTGAGATTTTGAAATTTTGGTCGTTCACAGTAACAAATAATTTAATGTAACATTTAACATAAGTAACATTTAATATGAAGAAAAATGCAATTTACATAGTTGAACCTTTTTTTTATTTGAACAAAACTTGATTTTATCGTTCTTGATCAGTCCTTATTAGGTCCTTACTAGTCCTTATCAAAGCACAAACATAATTTTAAATTTTTGTTAGCCGCTATATTCATTCCCAAAAGGTGTTATTGACTGCGAGTGTAAAGTGATCTAAGTCATTAAATAGTAATAAAACACTGCGTTTCACATCTCGGTAAATATTGGTCGTCAATTTTTTGTATGGTGAATATTCAATATCGGTGAATATTTAATGTCAATTTTTTGTACTCAAATTGTTTTTCCTTCCTTATGATTTCTCTAAATGCAATTTTGGGGACTTGGGGACCACATAAAAAGTTAGATTCCGTATTTTTTCACGATTTTTTTCCCAGTTCAAACTTTTTATATTTTAGCTCTGCATCTTATTTTGACTATTTTTGCAATTGTCTGCATCAAGGACTAACGGTTGCGAAAATAGAGGATTTTGCAGACTAAATGGGGACGCGTTGTTTATATGTCACACTGGATATTTAAAAAAATGGGAAGAAGTATGTAAATTTAGTTTTTTGTACAGGAACAAAATTTTACTTTTTCGCTCTTATTTGAATATTTGAAAAATATTTTCGGCAAGTTAGAGTTTTTAAAACTTCTCGTTTCTGTTTAGAAACATGTTTTTATGAGGAATATTTGAAGTTAGAAAAGCTTTTAATTACAAGATTGCGGCAAACATGTTGAAAAAACTGATAGCGCTGAATTTCATTTCTACTCTGGGATTTTAGAATCCTTTATGAAACCCTTCAGTATGATTCACTTATGTCAGTATGTAGGTCACAGCTCTTTAACCTGGGTTCCGCAAAACTCTTGTGTTCCCTGGAACTTTGACAGGTATTCCGCAAGTTGCCAAAATGATAGTAACCAAAGTGCCAAAATGTTAGTAAAATTTTAATTTTTATAGAAAACAGAATTCTTGACTAATTATTTTTTTCTGCTTTTTGATAAAGAGGTTTCTTCAAGAAAACCGATAAGCTCATAGCTTTCCCAAAACGTAAAAGGTTGAGTGCCCTTGACATAGGTCAACTATCACTAAGTGTCAAAACATATGTGTTTATGACCCTTAGATATTTAATTACGGCTGTTTCACCAAACTCTAAACAAAACTATATGCTGACTGAAACTGCAAAATACATATTTGAAACAATTTATGACAAAAAGTAATTTAAATCCATTAAATACAAATTTTAGAGATTATATGTACAGCTACTTACCACCAAACCAGCCAAACATAACAGCTTTCATCGGCAGGAGCCTGAGGTTTATTTTCGAGCAAGAAACCATAGTTGCCGATTGAACCTAAAAATATTTCCGTTTTCATTAAAAATACGTTTTAAGACGGAAAATATTTCATGTACTAAGAGCAGCAGTTTGAACTTAAATCACTTAAATCCTTTTTTATTCCTCAAGATCTAAAACGGATATACAGCAGTTTTAAAATTTTAAATGGAACCATTTTCAAGTCACATGTAATGCTTCCAAGCTGTGTAATAGAAAAATTCTGGAAAAACTAAAAGAGAAAGCCAAGTGAAACATCCTAAGAGAAAAGAGTGATGAGATTATGCAACTATTATACGTTTCAATCGTTTCACGCATCCTGCTTCCAGTTTATTTTTCCAGCTGCTCATTTACACGACGGAAAAGGAGAATTGAGACCTATAAATTCAATCTTTCAAATATTTCCACCTATATCCTGCTACTCAGATTTTCAATGATCGCATGTCATATCCTGCGTTATTTTTTTTTTTTTAAACTTTCATTACAAATGTGGAGAATTGATGAAAAGTCATCATAAAGAGATTTTGAACCACGACATTTGTTTTGAACTAGAATGAAGTTGAAAATTTCTGCTTTTCAAAACGAAAAACATTTTTAATGTTCAAAAAAAAAAAAAAAAAAAAACGTTCAGTAAATAGAAATGATAAGTATTTCTATAGTCTAAACAAAACATTTAAAGATACATTGTGTAATTTGAATAAATTTGTTATGTGGCATAACATTAGAATCAATACCATTCAACCAATACCCTAGTTAATAAATTTAAAAGAAGCCTATGCAATGCTGGGGCCTCCATGGCCGAAAGGTGAAAACACTTGCTTTGTATCCCGGAGGTTGCTGGTTCGATTCCCTGCGGCGCTCTTTGTGTTCATTCCTATCGCTTGTGATCTAAATCTTTCTTGATTTGTCCTCTGTGTGAATAAAAAAATGTACTGCGCATTGTTTTATTAGAAGTTCAAATCCCTTGTGAGGTAATGGTAACCCTCTTTCCCACAATTGTGTGATACCACAACAACTTAGGTTGTAACTTGAAAAAAATTCAAGAAAAGCTTAACTACCATTATTAAGTAAACTAACATACAGGGTGTGCATAAAAACTAATGAGACCGAGCTGTGTTCTAAGAATTGATTGCATATATTAATACTCACACCTAAAATTCTTAAAAATAAGACCCTTGGCCTTACACACACTTATCCCAGCGAGTCTTCTAAGCTTCGAAGGCAGCTTTGTTGTCTGCTTCCGGAATGTCCTTGAAAAGTCTTGTACTAGCGCTTTCACGGCATCCAGAGTTCCATGGTGATGCTCTTTTAGTGATGTTTTCATCTTTGGAAATAGAAAAAAGTCTGCTGAAGCTAAATAGTGGCTGCAGGTGGGATGAGGAAGCGTAGAGATACCATTATTGAGCAGGATCCAAGTTCCACACAAAACTTAATCTCGTAACGCTGCTCAAATGTTCTCCGCATTTCGGAGCTGGAACCGATGATCGCAACAGAGGTACACTATAACGACGATGCTGTCCCAGGCGACTGCGTACCAGAGTGAGTCCCACCAGCTTCCCCCACTTCAGACCTATCCAGTTTGTGCGCACTTGAGAGGGACAGTCGCATCAGGAAAAAATGAGTCTCATTACTTATTATACAGACCCTGTACTGAACGTGATAATGACGAACATTTTTCTCTTGATTCTAACCAGAATCTTCATTCTATTTCAAAACGATTGTTTTTGAAGCTCTTGTGTTTTGATAATGCTTTTAATATATTTCCTCTGTGGGGTGGGTTGACAGAGGGACAGGCTTTTTAATCGTTGCCGAAGGCAAAAATAAGTTATAGCAAAAATTAAGTTTATTGTTAATAAAATGAACAAATTAATTTTAAAGTCGAACCGAAGCAGGCATAGACTTGTGGAGGTCTTTTGGAACTTTAAAATCTCTGAAAATAATTCAGGTTTTCGAAGCTTACTTCGATTCAAGACATCTTGTCAAAAGCCTTTTTTTTTCACCATGTATGGCAGGTTATTTGAAATGGCAGGTTTTATGGCAGGTTATTTGAAAGATGTGCTTTAAGAGTTTTTGATTAAGGTTTCCTTGTGTAGTAGATTTTTGTTAGACCCTTTTATTGCTTGTGCACTATTTTTGGTTCAAGAGAGTTCATAGACTTATGTTGATATGGTTCACTTGAGGAAAGATTTTTTATAAATTAGTAGAGGAATGTAGAAAAGTAGCTAAACTGCTCATGTGTTTAAACAAAATCTCAAATGTGCTTTTGCCAAATTCAATTTTTGCCTTAACGTATGCACAAAATAATATCTATCGCTGAAGAAAGAGGTGAAATAATCCTTTTAAGCAATGGGGATTCAAAATTATTTTTATCTCTACAATGTAAGTGCTGATTGTAGGTTTTGTATTTTGAATTTTAAAACTGTCCAACTACATTCGAATTCACTTGGATTTTTATTGCGTCAAGGCAAAGTAATAAGCTTTAATCCCCATTCCCACTAGCAACCAATTGTAAGTTTTTCATAGATCAACTATTACACTACAAAGAATTTTCGAAACGTCAAAGATTATTTAGGGCTAATGTTCGGTATTTTACAGATTTTCACCAGTTTCCTGTGACAAACAAGTAAAGTTTCCTGTATCCCTACAAACTTCATGAATGCAGGCTTAAAACTGATGAAAAACACATTTTTAGCTTCCAGTTTGAAGATATGCTCAACTTTTTTTTAAATTAGTTAGTCGACTTCAGTTCTGTTGTGGCCATTCCAGATTGACTGAGTCCAAAACGAAGATGAAATGCACACTCGAAATATTGCAGGTTTGCAAGAAGTGCTTGAAAATACGCTGTTTTATATTTGCGTGCAGGTCTGCCTTAGCTTTGGCCATATTTGCTTAAAGAGCTTTCCTGGTAAATCAGAAAGAAGCCAAGCTATTATAAACTTTTCCCAAGCTATTATATTAAATTTTCTTGGACGGTTCCTGATTTAATCCAGAAACTTGACTGGCATTTAATGGGAATGTTTCTGAATTCTTCAGAAAGATTTCATGATAATTTGAGGAAGGTTACTGACTTTTAGCGAGAAACTTCCTTGTTTTTTGTCAGATATGTTTCTGGGAGAAATTAGGCACATTAGCTGCCAATTCTCTTCCAGGAACGTTCTTGATTTTTTTTTTTTTTTTTTTTTTTTTTTACAGTTGTATGGGCCTTACCTATTTACGGGCATCTTCGGGAATATAAGTGATACTTTCACGAAAGGTCTATGAAATTATTGCACACATCAAAAAAGTTTTTAGTTCCTTCAATTTGCTGCTGGTCCCCTAAATGCATGGGGGATTTGGATTTAGTATTTATTGAAACTTGTCAGCTGAAACATACCTTTTATGTGACAAATTAGCAGTAGAATTGAGACAGTAGAGAAGCAAAGGGATGTGAGTAAGCATTTTAAAGTTTTGTATAAAATGGGTTTAAAGTTCAGATTCTAGATAGGTTTCCAATGATTTTCTTTCTAAATCATGTTGTATAGCAGCACTTACTAAGACTACTAGTACTATCTCGTGCCCCCCAAAACAGAGAAGAGGCTCTCCTATTGTTTATAATGGTTAACTTCAAATTTTTAATTTGTGCACTTACATTCCTTTGCTTCTCACTGCCTCACTTGTTCTTTTATTTCTCGAGAAATTCTTTTAAAATATTAATTTTTTCAAGTGCTGCTGTGTTTTGACCACCGCTGTTTATATATATATACATATACATACATATATATATATATATATATATATATATATATATATATATATATATATATATATATATATATATATATATATATATATATATATATATTAGGGTGGTCCTTATTTATACGGGGAAATTTTTTTTTCGGAATTCAACAAGTGACGCCCCCTAGTTTTGTGACACTATAATAAAAAGTAACGTGTGCAAAATTTGAACTCGATCGGTTAATAATAACACGTGCCCCTAGGCCGTTGAACTTTAACACTTTTGATAATTTTACAACAAATCTTCCGAGTTCTTACTTCAGACTCAGTATATCGTTTCTCCTAGGTTTGCAAAATATTTTTACAGTGAAGTAGCACTAAAATTAACCTTTTTTAATTACTTTATATCATCTAAAGATTTTACGTTGAATAAGAATAAAATAATGCTTTAGAAACTTTCCTTAATCGTACGCTTTTCTCAATATATCTCGATAGTGTGTATTTTTTTCCGATAGTCTTGGACGGTCTGTAAAATAAATTGCTTTGTGACTCATATTTAGTAAATTAGTTGTGAAATTCTTCGATTAATTGTGCTCCTCTTTAAGTTGTATTATTCACAATTTTCAGTATTTTAACAATCTCTCTTCCTTTTAAATAGCTTAAACATTTTGACGTGAATCAGGATCAAATAGGAAAAAATCTTTTAGTATTTGCAACTTATCAAACAATTTTATTGACTCGTAATTGATTCTATAAAGAGGAAGATCTTTACTAAGAAAGTATTCTAAATCATCTACTGTTATCTGAAATTTGTTTAAAGTCATCAGACACGTCTTCCTTATCACAAGAATGTTTTGGACTAGTCTTTTCCTATCTTCAAAGTTAATTCCTTCATCCAATACGGACAAAGCTACTAGTTTATCCCCTAAATACCATAAGTGATTTATGAATTTTAAAATCACTGCTTCTGTTGCATGTTTGTCGTCATTTTGTACGCTGCTAGTTTTTCAGACATATTATATTATTCAAAGGAGCCTCGATTGGGTTGCTGCGAAACACTTCATACAGTATTTAATTGTAAAAGAGCTTTGTAAAACAGCATTGAAGGGCTTTCTTTTCATGTAAGGTCAATTTAAATTGTTTCTTAAATATAAAAATTTTCAAACAAAAATTCCTTTTGCCACCCATGTACCTCAGGGATAAGCTCCAAGTTGCCGAAAACATATCCCAGTAGGAGGAAATTCACCAGGAAATATTATTACAAGTTATGAGAATTCTCAGTAATCTTTCTCAATCCCGCTTTTTACGAACAATAATATGTCATCCACTTCGTCTTTTAGAATTTAAGTGGTATGTGTACTTGATTGAATTATTATAAGTTCTGAATGATGGAGATCTTTCCACAAAATTTTGAAGCTCTTAAATAATTGAATATCTGATCTAGAACTAAGAAAGGCGAGAACTTCTTTAAGGACACACTCTGCAGTATGATTTCAAATGCATGATGATGGCAATCCAAATGTAATATATCACCGTTCAGTTTTTGCTCTAAAAAATTGCATGCACGATTTTTACGGTTGGTATTGCAAGTCGTTGTATCAAACACAAAAGCTAGAGCAGTTAGCAATAAAGAACTATCATCTAAGATATCATATACAACTGAAGAAATATCTAAGGAATTCCGAGTAGCTGTTCAATATTAGGACCTGAAGCTATCACGGTAATCCTGTCGGCGTTCTTTTTCCAGTTGCATCTGGATGTAGCTTTGAATCCCAGTGAATAACTAAAAAATCTAAATTTAAATTCATGAAATTAAATTTTACCTCTCGAAGATTTTCTTTTGCTCTCTTAAGGAATGTACAATTGATCACTAGGTCATTTTGATTTAAATTTACTGCATCTACATAGGCTGTTAATAAATGAGCAGCATCTTTGTCCCTAATATGGCATTTGTTAACATTGATGAAATGCGAGCGGATCTCAATAGTTGTCAAGCTTTTTTGCGTTGTGGTACACCAGATATAGAAAAAAGGTTCAACAGGTTATGATAGATACCCATTTCGGTTTCTATATCTTTGAATTGCAAGAGGAATTTGATGATAATAAAGGACTGTGTACTGAAATAGAAGACAGTTTAAAGTATAGATTTTTACATTATTCCGATCTGGAATTTTTTTAAATTTATATTTTAGATTTGGAAAATACAGTATATTTTTATGTTAGCAGTAATCGAGGATTTTTCGAAATTTATATTTTGAAAATTTAAAATTGCATAGGCATTTAGGTATGTTTATAACTAAAGAACAGCGAATAAAAATATAATTGCAATTACTTATATTTATATCATTGAATCCTTGCGACTCTATTTGAAACACCTATTACATACACAGGGAATTTTGTAAATCAACCCCCCCCCCAAAGCCTGGAGGAGGCAATTTGTTGTTGTCAAAGATCGTTCATTAATGTCCTAGGTCATTCATTAATGGACTATAGAATCCCTTGTGTCCATCTTGATGGGAAGAAACGTTCCCCTGCCGCTTGGTCGGAACAAGCGCAGAAGAGCGGTACGCTTGACCCAAGGCCATTGGTGTACATTTTATTCTCTGTAATATGTTAAATTTTACAGAATGAAAGTGAGAGAATGGTCGATCTGGAAGATGCAGCACCTATTGAGGTTCAGATATACTTTAAATATAAAACGTTAGAATATTTTTACATAAAAATGAGAAAATCCGCAATTTTTTCTTCGAAACTCATAAAAGGGGGCCCTAGGGGCACGTGTTAATATTCATGGATTGACTTTAAATTTTGCAAGGATCATTTATTTGTACAATGGAACAAATTGAGGGGGCGTCGCGTAAAATATCTGCAACTTCAAAAATAAGGACCACCCTAATATATATATATATATATATATATATATATATATATATATATATATATATATATATATATATATATATGTTTGTGTTATTAAATATGAATTGCATTGCTGCTGCAAATTTAGATATCTACAAAAAAAAAATGTTTTCTGCATAAAATTTACATGTGTGTCGCTGTAAGGAGATATGAGTCACAATAACTTTTCCTGTTTTGTTCAAATCAATTTGGGGACAATTTTAAAATTCCCTGACTGTCTCAGATTGCTGGCAAACCTAAATATATTGTAATATCTGGGAAAGAAACGCGTTTAAGAAAAAAATTAGAGACACCAACTTTCGCATCTACACGCTTCATACATGTATATTATTTTATTAAAGAAATTATAGATTTCTTTTTTGAAATATTTTTTAAACTTGAAAATTTTACTCAATTGAGAGAAACGTTATTTTTCTCAAATTTTGAGGATTCAAAATTTTTCATTTTTCGGATTGCATGTTAACACTAAATTAAAATTGCAAAGAGGCTGGATCATAAGATACTAACAAAATATCAAAACCACAATCAATCAAAAATCTGACACCCTTAGAGCACAACTTGAAAATTTCATTAAGAAGTGAGCAAGCATCGAAATTTGCATGAATTTGCTTCTTAAGTTAATCTACCTGTCAATAAAGAGTGATGAAGTCTCAAACGGGGAGGTTACTTAAGTTGAAAATAATTTGGATTAAAGTTTAATCACTCACTGTCTGAAGTAGAAAACTTCTATAACCTAACCAACACAGTTTCTACTTCATTTAACATATTTCTTGCAGTTAAAAACCAACGTACAGATTATTCATAATTGTTTTTTAAGTTAAATACGACTCTTAAAATATTTTATGGAAGAGTAGTTCTCGGTTTTTAATAGGTTTGACATTGTAAAATGAAATTAATCACTGTAAAGTGATGCATCACAATGTAAAATTTGTAGAAATTAAAATACAAGGACATAATACATTCTTCCAGTAGAAAAAAAAATCCTTAAAAAGTTCAGAAAACGAATATCGCTCGCAAATTATTGCTAAATATTTCTCCTTTTCATGGAAGTTTCGAATACGGTTCATTCCTTTAATGGTTTCTTAAATTTATACCGAGTAGCCCCATGATGCACTGGATAATGTTTTCTGCGGTAGCTTAGCATAAAGAAAAATAGATGCTAATTTGGGTAATTGTAATGACAATGGTAAAACATTGGAGATTTTTTTCCTCAGTGCGTAGCAAAATTGTAGTTGAATGAAAAAACTTTCACATCATGCTTTATTAGATTAATTTTTCTAGTAGTAGTTACTAATTTTACATACAGTAGGCTATTTAAGTGCATGCCGAATGTTGTGTAACTGTAGAAACTGCAAAAGTGCTCATACCAAAAGTGAAAATTTTTATTGCGAATGTTGTCACATAAAGTCCAAAGACTTTGTTAAAATCCAGGATCTATACAGTTAAAGAAAACTATGGGACTAAGCACTATAAGACTTAGCAAAAGTTCACAGAAAGTTTTGCTATTTTGTTTTCGATCAAAAACAAAAACAAAAAAAAAAAAAAAAAAATCAAAGGGTCACCGCCAGCACGTTTAACACAATTTGAAATGAAATAAGAAGTGAAGACACGGGGGTTTAAAATAATGATGATTAATATTTAATAATGACTTTTAGTCATGGAGTAACCTTAAAAGTTAACGGTAATACTAAGGAAGTTCTAATATCGCTGGTAATACTATACTGCCATGGGCTGGTAAAGGGCAGTAACTTCAAAATTTTCACTTTTCATTTTTTTGTATTTTTGTCATCTATTTTACGTTTGATTTATTGCACAAGCTTGCTTACTTGGTTTCCGCTAAAAAAAAAAAAAAGTGCGAAAAAAACCCCTATCTAATCCCAACGTTTCCCTTTTAGTATTGAATCCAGAACGCGTTTCTTCAAATATTTTGAAACTCATTTCTGCAGATACTGCTGTTTAACTGCCCGAGACAGTATAAACAATGTGACAGAATTTAATGGTGTGATAGTAAGTTCCCCGTATGTTGAATCATAACAATCTAAAGCGCTGTTGAGAACGATAAATCGATCAAAAACAGGTGGCTGGATGCCACACTGAATATTCTTTATGACATGTCTTAACGATTAGAAATACTTTTAACCGATATCTTCTTGTTTTATTTTGTTTTACAATCTTGGATACTGCGCATCAGTCCCTACTAGTGGTACGTTTTGGAATTTTATTGTACTTTTTTTGATAAAAACAAAATTGCAATGTTTTCTATAAACTATTACTATGTTTGGTGACATTTGGTGTAGTATTTTTCCTTGTATGAGGGCCATCTCAAAGTAGAATTTTCATTTCAAACCTCGCTTACTTATCGATTTTGTTCTGCTGATTTAACAGATCAAACGGTCTGCAATTGTGACAACGTAGCTTTGCCAAATTTCCTTAGTTTCAGTAAGTTCAGTCAGCTAATTTTGAACTCAGATGATTAAAATTAGATGTTCATTTCTGATGAATCTTTGCACAAGGACAGAATAGATGCGATGCTTTCATTTAAAATGCATCCTGAAAATCGTTGAGATTTCACTTGTTTTGTACGACCTCTTAGGAAATATTTGAGGTAAATATGATGCGAATAGAGTATTTCACGTGGTGATTCATTTCAGTCTGATTACAATTGAAAGCGATTTAAACCATTTCAAAAGAAACAAAGAAGAAAGAAAACCAACTAAGCCTGTACAACAAATAACGAATTGATTTTCTTCAGCCAAGTATTTTTGGTAAGAATATATTTTTCTTTTCTTTTCTGTTAGAGAAGCAACTGCTTATATCAATATCAATGAGATATTCAATATTACAAGACGGAATACCTTTCTGCGAGAGAGAGATCAGTTGTAATTGCAACTAATTTGTGCAAAAATTTTGGTGTAACTTAGAGCCCAAATTGTGTTAAATGTATACTTTACTTCAAATCGTGTAACTGCTTTAACTGCTTCATTACGTAAAAATGCTTTTCCCTGTTCATGTACAGTTTTATGGTTTCGACTGCATAAAAATATATGCTCTTTATATACGCAGAATAAGATTTCAAATGTATTGCAATAAAATTGAATGATTTATTACTTAACAAGTGACATTGGGTTGTTTAAATGCAACTTCTTTGATTTTTTAATTTAGATGCAACTTGGATTTAATTATAGAACTTGGTGGATCATAGTGTTTTAGAATTTATACATGCATCAATAAGAAATTAAGTTTGAAGTGAATGAACATTTCTTAAATAGTGATATTTCTTGAAGTAATTTGAATAAAATTAAAAAATAAATAAATAAAAACGCAGATTATTGCGAAACAATGTGCTTGAACTTGAAACTCTTTTACGAAATACTAACTATTCCATCGAAAAAAATAATTTTTAGGATAAGTAAACTCTTAAATAATCATCGGCGAAAGTTCGGTAAAAATAACTACTTTCGTTGAAATATCAGAAAATGTAAATGATGATTATTTTTACATACTTTACATACCTTTGCACAAATACACTTTGCACAGATACACTTTGCACAAATACACTTTGCACACATACCTTTGCACAAATACACTTTGCACACATACCTTTGCACACATACCTTTGCACAAATAAAGTCATCTGCAACGAAATTAATTTAACGAAATGTACTTTAATGACAAAAAACGGTGAATGTTTACTCACGTTTCTGGTGGTTTTTCTGCAGTCTAAATTTTAACTCAAAAACAAATTTTCATCAGAAAACAGTCATAGTGCGGTTAATTATTTGATTTTTGCGTAACGAAAATATGTTTTGAAGCATTTTGGTGAAGTACAGCATCATAACTTCCCTTTTAACGAAGTAAACTGCTTATTGAGTACTGAAAAATTTTATATTTTCAGACGAATATTATCCACGTCGTGCTGGAACTGACTGGCACAAAAATTGAAGAGAAGCGAAAAAGAACTTTGACCTTAACTTTTCGTAACTAAAAAATCTGATGAAATTTTACTGCGAATCAAATAACATTTAATCAGATGAGAACTGAAGGTTTAATGTAGCAAGTTCGTTGGCAAATATTTTGATTGCCTTATCGCACGAGTAGCTTGTTTTGGGGCTTATTTCGGGTTTGTTTAACTTCGACACCCAATAAGATTACTCAGAATTTTCTCCATGATGTTTTTGGTGTCAAGGTAATTTTTCTGGGCGGTAATTTAATATTTCTATCGATATTACTCGCATTTTGATACGTGCGGAATGACATGCAGGTATATAAAAAATAAAATAGTAAAACTGGTAAATTAAAAGAAAGGAGCTTAGGAAAATGAAATTCAAACAGTTTTCAATCTGGATAAATACATTGATAAATACTTCATGAGGCAGTGAGAAGCAAAGGGATGAAAGTGGACATTTTCAAGTTTTGAGTAAAACGCGTTTAAAAATAACATTCTAGGTAGGCTTTCATTGAAATTTTTTTTCTAAATCAAGCTGTATACCGGAACCTACTCGGGCTACTAGTACTATCCTTTGCCTTAAGACAGAGGAGAGGTTCCCCTAATACTTGTACTGATTATCTCCAAATATTTAATTTTGTCACTTACATTCCTTTGCTTCTCACTGCGTCATATATAAAGAAAGAAAAATCACTCTGTCCGTACACGCTTTCATTTTAATTTTAAATAAATTAAGATAGAATCCCTTTTGTCTGCATGGGGGAAACTAGAAGAAAGGTAAGTGTAAGAAGCCAGTTAATTTTTGTAAGATAAAAAATTTTAAATACTTTATACGAAAAGGGAACAGGGATCCTCCCGTGTTATTTTCACATATATTTTTGCACACCCAGTGTCCAGTTCAATATTGTCAAAAGTACCAACTTTTATTTTTTGATTTTATTGCGATATTTAAGTTTTGATATAAATTCAAGACTGACCTTCATTGGGTCATATCCTCAAATATATTGTAATATTGAACTTAATCACCTATCTTACCTCCCTATTGGATACTCTAACATGAATTGCTTTTCAAAGATTTTTGAATTTCGGAGGACAATAAATTGTCGCCATTGTAATGTTCTAACATTCTGGCATCAGTTTATTTCACTTGACATCCAATCACACTTACTTTTTTACGCGCTACAGTCATTTGTGATTCGTCCGTAGCATTTGTCTATTGGTCTATGCAATTTCTTAAAAGATAAATAGAAAAAAAAATCATTTTTTGGTAGAAAATTAAAAATTATGAAACTTTTTTTTTACTATTGTTTGACATAAAAAGAAAAGCATCGATTTTCAGTTTTTTGAGACACCCTAAAATACACATATAAATTTTAAAATAAAAATTGCATGGAACGGTTTTGCTGCAACTTTTCGCTTTACTTCGGAAGAATTAATTAAAAACTTCCCCCACCTTCTAAACACCCTAAGATCAATTACTTTAAAACTTCCCTCAACCTCTAAACACCCTAAGATCAATTACTTTATAAGGATAATTTCAGTTAATTGCTCGAATAGATAATTAAACCTAGAATCATTTAAAACTATTCCTGGTCTCAACATAAGTGAGATAGAACAATTTTAATCATCCGTAAAATAAGAAGCATTTTAATTTCATCTTGAAACATTTCAGCCTTTTTTTTTGCAATTCCCTGGTGGAGTAAATCTTTCTAAGCGTGATAAATTAAAAAAAAATATACAAACATCATCTGCTTTTTAGAAAAATGCTGCAGCAGAAAAGCAAAAAATACTTTTTTTTACGAAATAATATTTAATACTTTAACTAAACTGCTTTTACTGTAAGAAATTAAAATTAAGAAGACAATAAATGGTAAAGAAATGTGGCTTAAGTTTGACTTTTCAGCCTACTTTCTTTAAAAAGATGATAAGTGTTTACATAGCAAAGAAAGAAGTCTTACCATTCCTCTAAAATTTCGTAAAACATACATAAAAGCTAGACTTTCGCGCTAGTGCGGTGGATGTCTATCTGCGTTACTCTACATAAAGCAGGTTTTTTTTTGGGGGGGGGGGGATTATCCAACTATGATACAACTATTTTCTCTGAAAGAACTTCGCAAGTAACTTCAAATCCACGTCTATTTTTTGAAAATAACTTTTTGTTTCATTTTGAACAGCTCAAAAATTAGTATTAAATTCTAGAGACATGCAAATCTCTATTCTCTGCAAAAGCAGGTTTCCTGAAGGAGTGTTCCTGAGCAAAAGCAGGTTTCATTCTGGTAAACATAATTAGGTTTAACTATTTGCTTTGAATATTTTTCGTATCTAGTGATTGTTAGAGAGTGTAGTAATGGACAGAATGAGCAAAATTCCTCCGAAAGAAAGTGAATGATCTAAATTTGAAACCTTGAAATTCCGTTTCCATTTTCCTCAACTGATCCAACTACTTTTTAGAATCTTGCAGATGATATTTGATATGAAAAAAAAGGGGAGAAATGAGTTTGTTGGAAACTTAAGATTTCGGGAAATTCTTTGATCACCAGTTCGTCGAATTACTAAAGGTTATTTGTTATAAAGCGATCTTCTTCTTTAAACTTGACTCAGCTTAAGGTTTATAGATTTTTATATGGAGCTGTGAGTTATATAAAGGGGTTAACTGCGATTGAGCAACAGGTCGTTCAGAATGCGTTGTTTTGGAATAGAAGTTCCTTGACTTTATTTCTGTTGTTGCGGACCATATTTTGAAAAGAACGTCTATTTAGTGCTTATCAAGCAGCCTGATAAGAATTGTCTTGACGTTTCTTTCATTACTTGAAACGAAGGTGAGGTGCATTGCCCCCTTTTTAGAATTTAGAAACCCGTTAGAAAGCCATTTCTTCCTGAAGACGTTATGTCAAAAGTAAATTTCTTAAATGGTCAAATAGAATTAGACCTGCATCTGTTATGCCGCTGTGTATGTGACCTTAGTAGATTTTATATTAATCAAATGGGAATTCGAAAAAAATAACAAAATAATAACTAATAGAGTAAATAATCAAGAAATCTAATTGCAACAAAGAGTCCTTGAATCAAATAGAAACATGATTAAAGTGAAAAACCAACGTAAATAAAGCACCAATTCTAAAGAAAATACAGCATTTCAAGGCTACAATGGAGCCTCTTCATCAGTGCAGAAAACGTAGGAGCTTTCTGCACTGATGAAGAGGCTCCATTGTAGCCTTCAAATAGCTATATGCTGTATTTTCTCCAGAACTTGTGCTTTATTTGCGTTGGTTTTTCACTTGAATCATATTGTAGCACAAAGCGTATATGATTTTTCATTTAAATAGAAACATGATGTTTCAAATGTTAAATTTTTTTCATGATAGTTCAAATCTAGCAGGTTTCAGTAAATTTTACTGGTAGCAGATATATTAATTATATATATTAAAAATGTAACGAAATAGCATTAGTTCATTAACTGATGCATCATTTAGTTTTATATTCATGGTTACAGATCGTTTCAATCTATTGAAACTTTAAATGAAACATTATCATTGAAAGTGAAACTTCTAATTTCCCCCTTAAGGATAATAGAGGCGAGCATCTTGTACTTAGACAGATACACATTTTGTGACATTTATTAGAGCCCCGAAACGTTTACGGCTTCTTCTCACCAAATTACTTCCACTTAAGTCTCAAGGACGTTTTCCGCAAACCTTTCCACAACCGTTAATGAAGATATCAATGCTGATGCAGTATTGCCGCATCATTTGCAAAGTTTAAGCAACAATTCTTACACTCTCAAACTATATTATATTTGACGCAAAACCTGAAGAATTTTCAGTGCAGGTTTTTTTTTTGTTTGCTATAGAGTTGTGAATTGGTGAATTTGTTGATGAAAATGTTTCTGAAATATTATTATGTAGTATATGAACCGCTGTCTTTCAAAGTGGCGTATGTTATTTTATGCTATTTGGGGGATAATTAATAGCTTGTATTTCAGCGGTTTAAAAATTTTTTGTTAGCTCATTTTCTATTTTTTAAATATTAAGTGAACTTCAGTTTGTAATGATATTGCTCGTTGAAAAAGTATTAGCATTTCCGTAGGAATAAAGTGTTTTATCTGATTTGGTGATTCTGTTTGCATGTGAGGAAATGACATTTCATCGGTTTCAAAAGTAAAATTTACAAACGTTCAAAAATGGAGCCTTACGAACGAAACATTGTGTAGAACTAAGCTCTGATTGAGGTTTAGAGACATTTTAAAACACTTCTAGAGAACAAAAATTCTTTGAAAAAAAAAAAAAATTCAGTTTGTTGCTTAAGAACTTGATAAAAATGCTTAAATATTTATAAAAAACCTTGCGTATAAAGTGTCTTTATATCATCTACTTATTTGGCATCAACGTGAAATTCAACTCTCTCCAGCAAAGGGACTTCCCTTTTCTGGAGAAGGGGGGGGGGAGGGGGAAGTTTCAAATTAATCAGATTTTTATGCTACCAGTAAATCAAGATGTCTTCAATAAGAACAAGGATTGCCTGTGACTATGACCTTGACTCCGCTCGAAGCTTAGGGAGAAAATTTTTGACCTTTGTGTTGCTATCAACTTTTGTATATATAAACTCAATGGTTCAAATGCGATACGATGTTGTGTAAGAACATTCAAGAGAAAGAATACTGTGCGGAAAGATGCTCTGAAAATGTTAACGTAACTTTAAAGTCCATTTTGACAAATATCCTATAATTTTTAGAACTACATTTTCTTTTTTTTTTACACACTTAAAAACAAATAATAACAACGGGTATTATGGTTATATTCTTACTATTTTAGCAAAAGTGATAAAAATACTGGAAAAACCAGGGTTTATAATGATTTTTTGGGGTGAGGGGGAGTATTAGTTCACACGCAGCTAAATGAATAAACATTAAATGCGTCTGTATATAAAAGAATGTCTCTAAGTTTCAAAGCTCTAACTTTAATATAGGTTTTTAAAAAATGTTTTGTATGTGTCCCTTAAGGTGTTACTACTGATTATCATTTTTGAGGAGTATACTGCCTAAAATAAATGCCGTATATGGGACATTGGATAGTTTTTGAACTTTTGTGAACTTGCGATTGTCCAATATTATTTCCGGGAAATATTTTGAGATCAAGTTTTTTCCTGAGCTGAGAGCCAATCAGTAGTCCAAGTTGTTCATTATTCCACTAGAGGCAAATTAAAAGCTCAAAAAAAAAAAAAAAAAAAAAAAAAAAAATTACTCATGAACACTCTAGACATTGAGGCTTCTTCAAACGTTTTGCTCTGTAATAAAAAGCACCTCGTGCCTTTGAGGGAACAATGAGAATGGACTAGAACATATCAATTAGAACAAAAAATCCCGATTTTACGTATCTGGGTTCGTTACTCGCAATATAGCTTTTTCTCCTTTTCTAAGTGTATGTTTCTAAGAGTTAAAATTGTATAGGAACTAAACTTTTAAAAACAAACTTAAATCATTATAAGGATGTTCCGTGTGCGCTACGCCTGAAGCCTGAACGATATCATACCTGTATTCAAAATGGTGCCACACACGTTGTAGTAGTAGGATCACAGTCACAAAAGCAATTGCTGCAGTGCTCCAATTTTTCTTTTTGTCAAGATTAGCAGGTAAGGAGGGTATAAACAGAGTATCCTTTGCAAATCCCTTAGGAAAAAAATCACATGGTGTTAAGTCTGGTGACCTAGGGGACCAATCATGAAGCGCTGAATAATCTCTCCCTTAATCACTGAATAATAAATAAAAAGTGGAAAACACACGATAACACGGATAACTCGCAGAGACGTCTAGCGGTAGCCAATGGAAACTTTGCAACTCGTTATTTGATTCAAGCTCCACCAGACAGCTGTAGGTCCAACATTCCCAAATTGGTGGGCATTTAAACCTCCATTCCTTTTGAACGACATTGAGCTCATTTTGAGCCCACAACACACCATTTTGAACCCATCAAAAAATAAATAAATAAATGAATGAGTGAATGAATGAATGAATGAATGAATGAAGAAATGAATGAATGAATGAATGAATAAAAGAATAAATGAATGAATAACTTAAAGAATAAATGAATGAATAAATGAATAAATAAATAAATAAATATTAAAAACGCATTAAACAACGAGAAAGTTTCTAACAAAATCTGAGTTCACTGTAACTAAATATTTCGTTTCTTGTTTCACCAGTACCAGTGGCTACTAACAACGTAGATTTCAGCAAGCTAATCACTAACTTTGATGATATTCAGGACAAAACTCATCTACGTTGAAACTAATCACAATAACAAAGAAATAATTCTAGGACTTGCAGGTGAAAGGGCATCAATTGTTGATGTCTTAATCCTGGTTCATAAAAAGATTGTTGCCTCTGGGGACAATCTGGAGAAAGGATTACTAGGAGAAAAGCTAACACGTATTAGAGAAAAACTTCTGATGAGCAACGTTGGAGAGTTAAGAAGTCTTACCAGGAAACATCACGAGTTTAGTAATCATGAAAAAAGTTAAAAAAGGTCGCATTCGAAGAGTATCTTTAGAAAAAAATTTGACCCAAATATTGTGTGCCCTCGTCCTTTTGTTTTTGAGATATGGGGGGGTAAAAGTCTGTCGAAATCTTACGAAAATTCGGCAAATTTAAAGACTTGGCGAGAAATTGAAAATACCACGTGATTTCATCGCCTGCGTCTAGCAAGACTCTTATTCCCATTTCTGGTCATCTTGCAAAGCGCGTAAACGATGTTTTGAATTAACCCTTTACTTGTGTGTGTAAAATTAAAAAGTAACTATGAAGCCTGAAAAATGGAAACTAGAGAGCTTTATCCAGAGGAGCTACAACTTTATAACGAAATTGAACGCAGGATTTAACTTTGTAATCGTGATAATAATGCATTTCAGAATTTAAGTGCATTTCAAGTGTGTTTTACTTAACTAATTTAAGTTTGTACTCTTGTTATAAAATGTCTTGTAAGTAATTAATAATTATGTACGAGAACTAATATGAATAATTAAAAAAAAACATATATCATATTGAAAATAAAATTGATAGTTTTTGATGTTGAAAGAAAATGATCATGGATTGTAGTATCCCAGCTCTTATTTATTTTTTCAAAAGTTATTATCATTCATGAAGTTTTATTGTTTGACCACTGCTAGCGAAAATGTTTAGTTTTTAATTTAAAATAATAATTAAAAAAAAAAGAATACAACGGATAGTAAATGTCAAAAATTTGCACAGCAAAACTAACGATGTCGGAAATTACTTCATAACAGATTCTTATCAAAAATTTTATAGTCGACGTTCATTACAACAACCCCTGTAGTTCGAAAAAGTCTGTCACTGCAATTGAAAGTCGCTATAACGTAAATGCACATCATATTGCATGTTTAGTCATTTTTAAAAATACTGAAGTCACTTTTACCAATTATGTTTCACGTTAAAAGGGAATTCAAATACGAAGCAAAATAAAAATTAATACAGTTATTTTTTTTTATTTGACTTGTTAGAGGGCTTACACATAACTTGAAAACGATACACATAACGAAAAACACACTGGAAATAACTGACAGAAATCGTTTTTTTTTTAAATTTGAGAACATGGTTTGAAATCTTTAAAAATGTCGTTTTCTTCGTATTTAGATACTGTTGAAGACTTCAGATTTACGACTTTAAAAAAAAAAAAAGACTTTAAAGTGTGTTTACCGTTTCTCTACGGTTATCATATTTTTTTCAAAACAGTTTCATCATCGAATAAACTCTTTCAGTGGAAATATTTCACCCGCAGAAGCATAAAAGTTTTAAACACCAGTTTTTTAACGGACAGTCTTAAGAATAACAAAAAAGTTTAAACTTTGAACGGTATATTCAAATGTATTCAGTTAATACGTTCTATTGGATGCTAAAATATCATTACATCTGTGAATTTTAAACGAGATTTTGTGCTCGAACCCTATGACAGATCGGTCGCAGTAATAGGAGGTCGTTCTTGTTGACTGCAGTTAGGAGCGCACTGGTGGGAGGCCACTGTGACCTCCCAAAAATTTTCCTTATTCGACAAAGTTCGTCTGACAGTTCGGCAAATTAGAGGACATAATTACAATTTTTTAACTCCCGAAAGTCACTTTTCATACATTATTATTTGCGCATACTCATATTTTATCGCTCGACAAAATTTGAATTTTCTTTCGGTAAATTGAGAATTTTTGGTTTCCCAAAAGTTTAAGCTCGGGGAACCTCTCACTGTATGTTTTAATTTGCTTTATTACTACAGTAAAGTGTCAAAAATCAGAACTAATTGGTACCATTGGTAGTTTGAATTTTTGGAAATAACCAAAAAAAAAAAAAAAAAATACCGTTTAAAAAACAGGATGTCAATCGATCAAATAAAGTTACAAATATGTGTGTACATAACGTACAATACAGCACATAACCCGACACTATGTGTTGACAAACCTATTAGTTGCTTATCGCTAGCGCCTCGACGATACTTTGTTTCTGCAAAACACACTTCTCGATACATTATTTATTGAGAGACTGACAGTTTCCAACATTTCATCTGGAAAGAACTTTCTTTTGTGACTCGAAAAATTTGCACTGATGCCAAAATTTATTTATTTTTTGTTTATTAAAATTTTCCAATGGATTTCCTTGCCATTTTGCGGGGCAACTATAATACTCCACCTCTATTACATCTGCAAACTAGTGAAGTAAAATCTACTTACATCTACTACTACTACCTAAAATGCTAAAAGACATTTTTATCTTGACCTTCTCCATAACATTTTACAGAGGGAAGGTTCAAATTAAATTATTCGAGAAAATTACTTTTAGTTATTCGAAAAGCAACAAAAGACACACCCACACTCACATTTCTGTAGTTGGAAACAAATGTTTGAAGGAACTCCCCTTGGGGTCGAGGGGATTCGCCAAAAGAAAATATGATTTGAAGTCAATATACATTATATTTCCATTGTTTATACAATAAAACAAATATTTCGGACGGTGGCGTTTTCCCTTATACAGTTGCACGTTAATATCCCGGAACACAAGCCCCTAAAAATTTCAATGCCGCAGTCTGTGCCACGACACCCCGCGCCATGGTAGTCACCCCGAGTAAAGAATTAATGCGATATTTCTCAAGCGCTTTGGTGGTGACCAAATATGGAAGTGAAATGTCTTGTCAGATGCAGATGTTAAATTCGCGCCGTACCTTCCATTTCTGAACAAAACTCGCTAAATTCGGCGACTTTACTAAAAATTTCGGCAATTTTTAAGACCTCATATTTCGATAACGTGGTCACGAAGGCACGTAGTTTCAGTGCCATAAACATGTTTTCCAATGCTCTTTCGAATGCCACCAATTTGGAATTTTTTTGAATTTCCTTCATCGTGATGTTTCCTGGTTAGTAATATTTCCATGAAGAAATATTTACACAGAATTTATTAGATTTCAGGGAAGCTACAACCATTACTGCTTCTTATCATACATAAAGTATAATAAACTGATGCTATATAGTACAGTTAATATTTTTTCCATTGTTTCTTACAATCAATTGATTCTTATTAAAAATTAGTGTTTCTTTAAAATTACGATAATATTGCGAATTTTTACTTGGGAGACATTCTATAAAAGGCTTTTGCGTCGTAATATTAATTCACAAGTGGTTAGTTTCAAAAAGGAACACATTTTTTTAGCAAAAAATAGGCTTTTTAGTTGCCGGAGACATAATTTTTCTTCTAAGGATTAAAGCCATCCAGGAAAATTTCTAGATGGTGTCCGCTTTTCTGCATCAGTGGTTAAAAGTAGCATTTGCATAGTACATTCAGAACTGAAGCTACGAGGTGGACCAGAAGCGGATTATTTTAAAGAAAATATAAAAAGTGTAAAGATGTGTGTAAAAAGTCTTATTTCCAAGATATTCTCTTCAACATTTTAATATACTTGCTTGAGGTACAAAAGTTCCTTTTCGAATAAGCACTACGTTTTTTTTTCAGTTGAATAAAAACCTTTTTTTTTACGTTAAGAAGAAGGTAAAAAATAATAGCATTTATCTTCTTAGAAAATTACATATAACGTAAAAGGATATTCAACATAAAAATTTCTTTTTCTGCAAACAGTACTTCATTCCTTCTTACCATATTGCATCACAGATAACGCTCCTTTAAGGAGTTCATTTACAAAGTTAGCTAAATTCTGCAATATTAGAGAAATGATTTTTATATGTAAATTAAAAGTTATTATTACATTCTGATTTTACGCTACCATGAATTTTACCAAGACATTCATTGAATGAAACTTTTGATGGTGATTTATTGAGATAGCTTGAAGCTCAAGTTTATGCGTGCTTTTAATGTGGTTCTTAATATTTTAAAAATAATCAAGTGCATTTCACTTGAAAACCATCTTTTTGCGTGGGTAAAATGATCATTTCTTTGTAATTGGTTAATTTGAAAATCTGGTTTATAAAAATTTAAATGTTGCTTCGAGTTCAAAAATAATTAAGCATGCCTTATAACCACTGATCGCATGTAAATTGAGTGAACAATTTGCATTTACATAATTTGAAGTGCTAAGTCAATACATTTTAGTTCATTATAAGTTTTAGTAAATACGAAATCCACTCAATGATAAGGATGTCGTGGTTGTTTGTAAAGCCAGTAAGCTAAATTTAAAAATAAAGCGAGAATAAAAGAAAATTTTCATTTTGGAGAAACGAATAAAAATATGAAATTCAATCTTATTAACTTTCCTGAAAATAAGCGGTCCTTTAAGCTATCTTCGGTGATGAGAGTTCATAGCATTACCATCTAACTCGTGTTAAGAAAATAGAAATGAAAAATGCTCATGCATATCATTACGAATGAATAAACGGAAAATATTTTGAACCAAAAGTATTTTAAAGGAGAAAAAATTCCTTTTTGAATACAGGGCGATCTAATTTTTTTCTTTTATTCGCTTTCTTTCCGCTGAAATATTTCGCACAGCTTCGTTTACCTGAGTTTTCAACATTTAGTCTTTAGATTTTTTATTACTTTCACATCTCCAATTTTGCACAATTTCTCTCTCTCTATCTCCCCCCCCCCACTTTTTGTTTCTCGGAAATTCACACTCCTTTATACATCTTGGCACGCTTTGATTATTTAACTTGCAGTTCCGTTAATGCGGAGAAAAAGAGAAATCATCAAATCTTCATGTTTTTATTGAGCACAGAAAATATTTCAGAATTAATAACAGAAAAGTAATACCGGAAAATTAATTAATCAACTTGGATTAAAAATTATGATATTAATTAGATTGAAAATGGGAGACTAAATAAAAGTAGTTTTTTCTAAAAATTTGAAACACTAAGCAATATTTACCCATTTTTACTACTAGCTTTGTTTTATTTCCAACAAAAACAAATAAATTTAATTCACTTAGGAATACAATTTTCTACTTAAATTGTTTATTTGCCACACGAATAAATAACTTTAACTGAATGCGACATAAATATTTTACTCAAAATAAGTATAATTGGGTAGTAAAAGTAAGCATAATAACCTTTTGGCAGTAACAATGATGTTTAAATTAACCGCAAATTTCTTGTAAGCTGGTATATCAGCTTTTCATAAATGTAAATTAAAAATAACTTGTGTCAGAGTCAATCTTTGGCTTAAGAAATGAAATAATTATTTAATTTTTTAAATAGTTTCGGTGAATTTTTATTCTTTTATTTAATTATATTTTTATTTATTTTTTATGAAACTTGGTGTTATTTTACTGCATTAAATTTATCGAAGTAAACTAATCTGCTAAGATTCCATCCAAAGGTATTTTAGGGTCATTTTGGGTAAAAGTAAGCAAGGGAAAAAAGGAAACAAACTCTATTACCACACTTGTGGTAATTTGTGAGTGACTGTTATAGTGTGAGGACTAGGTAACATACAGAAGATAATCTGAAATTTTAGCGGTTTTTTAAACTGTGCGGGCGTCATTATTGTTTGAAGATGACACTGAAAAAAGCTGGTTTTTTGAAGCTTAGTGATTTCACACTGTAATTTCCTCTCCAGCAGGTCTGCAAATGCGAATTAACTTGTTTCAACAGTTTTACTTGTCATCTGAAAGGTTACTGAAACATTCATTTATGATTTTGAACTTCCCAGTTGTTTTTGACGTGCAGTTTAGGTATCTCCATTTATCACATAAATGTTGTACTCTGTGATAAAGGAAAAGTTTATCATCCTTATTTTTTGGAAGTTTAAGTTTTGATATAAATTACACTTTTCTGTGTATTTTGCATAAATTCAGCGCATAATTAAAATTTTAAAATGATTTTCCATTTAAAGGATTGCAGATTGCACTTAGCGAGTGATCCCATACAATTAGATCCCATGCGACCTTCGAGCCACAGATTTAGCATTCTTGGTGCAGAGCTTTTTAAGCTTCTAAATTGATTGTGTATAGTGTGATTATCTACCGACATTAACCTCATGGGGAAATAAATGGGATGTTTCCATTTATCCCCTAGTATCTGGGGGTAAAAGGAAACACGTTGAGGTAAAATAAAATATGTTTTCTTTCACTATCAATTTTACCACCTTTCTATAAATGTGATTTTCTTCTTGTGTTTTGTTCTAAGAATGTACAAAAAATTTTTTAAAGTTTGAAAATTGTTGTGACGTTGTACATCCCGAAGTCCTCGGATGGACTTTATTTGTAAAGTAGTACCGATTCAGTAGTTTGGGGATCGATTCATCCTTAACTGGTGAATTTTTTTTAAAAATATGAGTGATTAGGTGGGGGTGTAAGTAACCCCAACATTATATTTTCGGTGCACTCCACAGAGTTTACCAAATTAAATTTCTAATGATTTTTGCCTCATTTACAAATGCGCAAAATTTCATGTCTTTGTTCAACAATTCGCGAGAAAATGAAGAATCTAATATTAACACGTTGAAATTCTGTCCCCAAACAACCCTAATCTACATTTCTAACCAGCTGCATTTGCATGCATGACGCGCGAGTGCTTATTTTTTTTTTAACCCCAAATCGGCTGCATAGCACTGTAATTCATGTCTCTACAGAGCACGTTGTGAAGTTTCAAGAGATCACCTCAACATTAAACTTTCTGAAAAATTGCACAGAACTTGCATTGAATGCCGGCGTGGCCCTTAATGTCGAGGTTCGTAGCAAGTGCCGTGGTAGAGAAGAACCTACATGTGTGATCGCACATCAAACCAGTTGAATCAATCGTTAGCCCCAACGGTGTTCATTACCTCCTGCTTACATCAACTGAAGTATAAACAGAGGGTAACATGAGAAGACAGCCTATAACTTACGTGTCTGCTATTTATTTTTTCTTCGTCAAGTGAAGTCTAACAGAAATAAGCTGAATCGTGTGACAGTTCAAATGAGCCTAAAATTTTCTGTCCGATTAATCAGAATAGAAAAGTGAAGCTATACACTTCAACTAAAAGATGCATATATTTATTTATTTATTTATTTATTTATTTATATTCATATATGGTGCTATAGTTAGAAGTTGGAAGAACGTTTTAAAGGGTAGGTGTTATGGTTAACGAAATTTTGTTTGGACAAAGAAAGATCAGTTTAGATATCCCAATACTTGTGCCATCTCCCATTCAAAAATCAGACTTTTCTTTCAAATAGGTGGTTTGAAACCAATTTAAATTAAATTCGCAGTATTCTTACAATAATAAGCACATATTCTGGGATACGGCGTTACCTTCGACTACAGCACTGTGTATATATATATTTTTTTTTCTGTGGAAAAGATGGGCACATGTGAACATGTTATGTTTTACTAAGGTAACTTCAAGCAAAATATATTGAAAAATTCTCAAATATGGTTGTACGAGTCCTACCTTTTGGCCAAACTTTCAGAGCAATGAGCCGTTTTAAGTATGTTTCTGTGGTGAAAACTACTTTGTTTTTGGAGGTGTTGGTGTGTATAATTTTATCATTGTCTCCTTCACGTGAAATCATATTTTAAACTATCGAATAAGTGAAACTTCATTATTGCAAACCATTATATAAACATTCAAGTAAATTTATCACATTGTTTAAATTTTGTTTTTAAATGAAGAATTCATCATTTTTGAAAATTAGTCCCAAGATATATAGTGGGGCACTTGTGAATACAACATCTAGAAACACATGTGAACTGCTCCTATATCGTCTCCGTAAATATATTAGTGTAGGATAGTATAAGTGTTAAAATTGTGTAACTATTTGTAATTATTTTTTTTCTGTAATCAGTGTTAAAATTTATAGTTAATTGTTATAATTATTGAATATTAATTTATTTAAAATTTATTAAGAGACTCTGTTTAAAGTTTTAAAGCAACATATAATGAGAATAATCTTTACATTATAAAATATTCATTGTACTATGTGAGGCAGTGAGAAACAAAGGGATGCAAGTGGACATTTTGAAGTTTTGAGTAAAACGCGTTTAAAGATCAGATCCTAAGTAGGCTTTCATTGAAATTTTTTTCTAAATCAAGCTGTATACCGGAACCTACCAGAGCTACTAGTACTATATCTTGCCCCAAGATAGAGGAGGGATTCATCTACCATTTGTACTGGTTATCTCCAAATTTTTAAGTTTGCCACTTGCATCCCTTTGCTTCTCACTGCCTCATATGTAGTCTTATAAGTTTTTACCCTGCGCGTTAGGTGATCAGAATAGGCGTTGAGACTCCAGAATTTGACAGTGTGCAGATTTTTATATTTATGACAAAAGGTTTTCTTAATACGCAATTATTGTACAGTTTAAACTGACACCATATATGTTAAATTCTTAAATGTAATTGTTTTATACGTATATGTTTCGTATTAAAGAGTTTTACGTTGAAATATGATGCTTGGCCTGCATTTTAAATTATGTTCCTATGTACCCCAAGCTTGATCACAAGTATACCCTGGGAGAAATGTAAACAATTGAAGACACTTTTTAAAAAAATACATTTTCTATAAAAACTATCAACAAAACGAAAACCAGATTTCAAATTTCACTTGAAAGATAAAAAAAATGTATATATGTTTCTAAAATACTATAGTAGAAGACATAGGTTGATTAACGTTACTACCGAGCACTAATTTTACTCCAATTCAGGTAAAAGTATTTAAAAACGCCCCGTTTTCTTGTGATATAGATTTTTCCCTAAATTGTCACCATTATTAAAAAAAAAAATAAAAAAAAAAAAACTTTCAACATTCTGTGTCTCAATGCTACTGTTTCAATTTTTTATTTACAACATATATGACACAAAACTGACTAAAATAGACTGATTATCAAAAAATTACCTACATTTATTGATATCAACATCAGGATTAGTACTTTCATGGGATTAAAATTCATTTACAGATTTAAAAAGGGGACAGTTAACCACACATAAGTAGTTGTTTTGTAATTTTTATTCTTCATTTATTATGACCAACACAAATACACTCTAACACTTTTAGAGATCAATATTTCATGATTTAGAGCATTATTGATCTATTTTTTCATAACTAATTGATTGATTGTGACCAAAACTGGAATATGTTATAAATTTGTTAGTGTTAAGTTATATGTTCGAAAATATGTTAGTGGAACATTTTTTTCGTTTAAGCGAATAGTCTGAAAAATATAATTATTTGCACAATACTTTCAATGCCTAAAGTTCGATAAAGGTTTATTTTATTATGTTTATTTTAATTTCATTAATTCGTTTATTTTAGAACTTTGAGGACTTGTTTAACCCTTTATTCAGAGACATAAAATGTAGCTGCGAAAAATATTACAGTGAGTAGTAAAGCAGGTTGTAATATGCTGTCAAATGATAAGACATTTCTAATTGCGCCATAATCGGAATATTTTTTGTAAATAATACATTTGTTTTACTTAAGCTTTTTTTTGGAACTTTTTCGTCTGCCAAAATATTTCTTTTCCAAAGTGTTTATGCGAAAAATTGATACTTTTGCAGAAAAAGCTCTTAAATTAATTAAGTATTAAAAAAAACAAAAAAACAAAATATTCTTTTTCAAGGATTAAATTCTGGTAAAAATAGATGGCCGTTTCATCTGCCATAAATTGTGTGCATTTGGTTTAACTCCGACGACTATCCTTTTTGACTCATTAAAGAGTCCGGAATTGCTTTTAAAGTATCCGATAAATATTCATTTAAATGTTTCTCCATTTTGAAAATAAAACATTTATGGAAATATTTCTTTCAAGATAAGTTTATGTTTGTTTAATTATTATTTTTTTAATATTTAGCATTCGACGACGTTTTAGTCAATTGTACCTAAGGAAACCAAGCGTAAAAACTGCTAATGATTTTCATAATGCATAAATACGTGTAAAACCCTCAGCCTTTTTTTTTCTTCTACGGAAGTATTTAACTGCCTTTTGAACGAAAATTTTCGTTGAAAACGGAAGTTCTGCTAAAAATTTAAAATAGTTTTTATCTTCTGTGAAGTTTTCGTTTCGAGTTTGGAATTTTATCTTAATTTCTTCGTTAAAATGAAAGGATAAAAATATTTAACGCTTTTTTTTTTAAACGAATACTTGTTAGGAGTGAAACATTTTTACGAATATTTTTTCTTTTGCTTTAACTTTTCTTTAAGCTCTGAATAAATTTTGCTCAACTGAATTCTATTTAAGAGGTTCAAGCTTAGAATAAAAATGTTTATGATTTTCATTGCGGAAGTAAAAAGTTCGATAGAAGATTTAAAAAGAAAATTCGAGCTACCCACTCCCCCTTCGAGTAGTTTTATAATACCAGCCATTCATTCACCATGCATTTTTCTCTCTTAACGTTCCTCGCTTTTTACTTTCGCATTCCTTTTCTTCGAATATTTAATTTTCTCCGTTTGTCAGTTTTCGTATTTTATCAGAGTTATTTCTCCTTTTCCCATTCAAGCCTCATTATATCTTTCGATGCGTTTTTCTTTGCAGTTGTGCAGATGAAAAAGGTGAATCCTGAAATATTTCTGCTTTGAACCCCTCCCTCTCTCTGCTCCTAAAGAAAAAGCACAGCTCAGATTTAATTACAGAAAGAAGAATTTCAAAAAGCTCAATTATTTTATTTCTTGTGCACAAATAAAAAAACCATTTTTTATATAAAGCTAACTGTAGGTGAAAATGTAATTTTTTAAAATTCAAATCACGCAAATTTAATTGGTATTTCTTTTCATTTTTGTGCGAATATGAATGAAGTTTTAACTATGAAAAAAAAGAAGAAAAAAAAAAAAACCACTCGAAAGTTTTATCTGAATTTAAGTGGTGCTTAATGAATATTTTTACCTTTTCATAAGCTTATTTTCTTATGCCGATAAAAAGGATTCAAATGCAATTTTAAAGTTTTTAAAAAATAAACTCAACTATAAATTACTGTTATTCTTTCACATTTAAAATTTGTTGGTGAAACAGCTTTTCATGAAATTATTATTAAATGCTATTTTCACTCTCTGTCTAGTAATGAATCTTAATTTGGCAATTTTGTATCGTTGCTACATTCAGTAAGTCTATTTTATACAATTCAGGGTTTCATACACAATTACAAAATTAAAAATGTCTATCATATGTTCTAAATTTACAGAAAATCATAGCTGCAATATAATTCCAACTAATACTTAAGTTTTTGCAACTATACTGCTTTGATGTTAAAAATGTCTGTCATACGTTTTAAATTCACAGAAAATCATAGCTGCAATATAATTCCAACTAATACTTAAGTTTTTGCAACTATACTGCTTTGATGTTAATAAATTCATTGTTTAAAATATGGTTAGATATGAATTAAACACTGTAGGTCACGTTATTTATAATGAATTTAAATAAGTTTCTAAAAGTGAATAAATAAAATACAGTTATGTAAATGTTTCAACATAATCATATTTTAATATTTAGTGCTTGAAGAGTTGGTAGTCTTTGCTTTATGCTTTCGTTTTCAAAATGTATAACAAAGACAAGATGAGATAACAAAAACAGGGATTTTTTTTCGTGCTACAATGTGCAAGGCATTCATCTGTTCTTGGAGGGCTTTGGGAAGCCTATTATTGACCTTTTTTTCGTAACCCCCCTCCACTACCAAAAGTGTTAGAAGAACTCAAGGCAGTGATGACCGTTACGTAGAGTAACTCGCCCCACACATTTTTTAGTGTCTTTCTGGTGATGGTACTGCTGCATGGAAGCTATCATTGAGTTCCTCTAATGCGTTTGGCAGTGGCGTACATAAAAAATGTAATTAATGTGCCCATAAAGTACTGCAAGACGAGATAAACATCACGTCTATTGTAACATGCCAAAAAAAAAAAAAAAAACTATTTTGTTACTTTGTAACCATTTAAAAAATACTGCACTCGCATTACAAAGTGGTTAACACACTTCCAGATATTGATGAGTTTGTGGTTATGTTCCGATATTCCTCATTTTGTAAGTACTTTTGGATGTATTAAGTTTTGAAATAGAATGAATCATCTTTAGTACACCTACATTGTATTTGATAACTTTTTAACCGACTTCAAAAAAGGAGGTTATGATTTCGTATTGCGGTTTCTTATGTATGTTTTCGTATTATTCAACGACTACTGGACCGATTTGAAAATTCTTTTTTTGTTTGAAAGGGTATACTTCCCAGATAGTCCCATGGTAATTTGGTCTGGATCTGATAAGGGGTCCCGGAGAAATCCAAGAAACTTTGAATTTTACACTATGTGGATATGTAATCTAGCTTACGTCACAGTTCACGTGGTGTTTCCTTGACCGGTGTATTTTCACAGCAAAGGTTTTACCTTCGTCTTGAAAAAGAATTCTCGCGGCATATGGATGATTAATTTTCGCCGCCTGTTAAGTTTTACTTATAGTTGTTACTAATGTTTTACTATCTAGCAGAACAGTAAATTAAATATATTTTGCTACTTTAATAGCTGAATCAATTACCTTAATATTATTTTAAACTAAAATGTTTTTTTTTTTTTTTTTTACATTTCAGTTTTTAAACATATTTAGTGTTCAATCCAAGGAAAATTTAATACGGAACACCCCTCGCTCGATGATTTTATTTATATTCTTTAGTAATATGTTGTAACTGGTGTCTGATTTCTCAAGTTTGAAAAGTATTTACTATTTCACAATGCCACCAGTTTAATTTGAAATTAGGGTTATACTAATTAGCAGGTTTTAAAAAAGGAGGAGGTTTTGAACACGTCGGATTTGTTTTTCTTTGTAAAATGTAACATAAATACTGGAGACACCTGTACCCAGGGGCGGGCACATAGGGGGGGGGGGGAGAAAGAACATCTGTTGACCCGGGCCTGAGAATAAAGGGGCCAAATATTTTTAAAACTAGGGGTGAACTATAAGGGTAAACAATATGGAGAGAGGCCCGGGAAAGTGATTTGTGACGGGGCCTAAAAATTTCTCTGCACGCCCCAGCCTGTACCGGAAAGATTTTTTTTGTTGTTGTTGTTTGAAACGGTATACTTCCCAGGCGGTCTAATAGTAATCAAGTTCCGGTTTGATGAAATTGAAGGAACTCTTCAAATATCATACTCAAATTTAAAGCGATTTGTACTTAATTTTGTATATCGTCTCAATTAGTGAATCGGTTTTTATGATTTGTTTTGTTTAGTGGATAGGAGGTGGTCTAATTTTACTCTAAGGTTCCAAATCTTTGATTTACCCTATTTGTTCTTTAAAGAAAAGTTATGGGTAAAAAACAATAAATTTCATGTAATTTCCCTCACAAACGATTAAATATAAAACCCATTGTTAAAAGAAAATGCCATAAAACAAAGGTGTGTTTTCTTTACCCATAGTGAAAGAAAGTACTAAAAAACATTATTATTAAGAGTAATCATAATGAAAATTTTGAATCAAGCATTCTCTGAACCAAATATAAAATTCATTCTAGTGGAATTTTTTACCTTCATCTATAATGGGGGCATTTTAAGAACCATGCGACTTTTATCACGAGTTACATGACACGTATTGATGTGAAACCTAAATTATAATTTTACAATTAACAATGTTACAATTTATAATTTACAATTTTACGACATGCTATTTGCAGTTTATTTGTAGTTTGGGAAACCGTAAACATTTAAATGCTTCTAACTAAATACCAAATCCAGTCTACTTTTCATCAGAAATGAGATGTAGCAATTGTTGCATTTCTGCTAATGCTTGTTCATCGTGAGGTTCAGTTAAAAGTTTAAATGGTTTTAAATCAGATCGAGCTATTACTTCAAGCCTTGACTCTGCTGAGAGCTACGTATACTCGTCCTTTCTCAAAAATCACTTTTCCTAAATCTATGACAGCTTTATAGAGGGTTGTGTGATACGTATTGTTGTGAAATATAATTTACAATTTACAATGTTACAATTTTAAAACTTACATTTTACAATTTTAAACTTAAAGTGATTTCTGTTGTTTTTTTAGTGACTCGTTCATTTGCTTTCGGAAAGCAAACTTTGATTAAGTCCAACTAATGAAGAAGATAAAACATTTTTGTACATAGTTGCGTATTTGAAAAAGCCTTTCTTCACAGTCGTCGGAAGTCTCACAGTAAATGGGTCTATTTCTTTCTCTATCGTGCTCATCTTAGTTGTTTTCAGACTCGTGTGCTTGACGCTTGCTTACTCGAGATGCACATAAGAAAGGCCTCGACGTCATGTAGCACAAACTCTATCCTACGAACTTATTTTATATTTACACCACTAAAAAGCAAAAAAAAAAATTACTTTTAAATAAAAAAAACCGCCTACAAAAAACACATAGGAACTAAAAAGCAAAAAATAACCGATTTCACTTACATACTATTTCCTACCCAAACCCAGAAATGAAATTTATTTTACAATTCCAGCACAAAAATCAACTAAACTACTTAAAGACCCAATTAAAAAATAAACGCTTATTTTAATAATTATAAGATGAATTATTTTAAATATCTAACAAATTATATACGATCGCTTAGTTTTTAATAATCTTTTGAAGTCTGGGCCTCTTATAATTACTTCTTAACGTAACTGACAACCCACTGAATCCTGAATTAAACACTAATTTATCTAAACACGAAATTAGTCTTTAAAAATAAATCTACTCAGTTACGTTAGGTAGAAGTTTATAGGAGGCCCCGACTTCAAAAGGTTTTTAAAAATTAAGAGATCGTATATAATTAGTTAGGTATTTAAAATAATTCTTCGTATAATAATTAAAATAAGTGTTTATTTTATAATTGGATGTTTAAGTAGTTTAGTTGATTTTTGTACTAGAATTGTAAAATAAATTTCATTTCTAGGTTTAGGTAGGAAATAGTATGTAAGTGTAATCGGTTATTTTTTGCTTTTTAGTTCCTAGGTGTTTTTTGAAGGCGTTTTTTTTTTAATTTAAAAGTAATTTATTAATAGCATTAGAACGGCCGAATCAATAAATGTTTTCGAATCGACTTAGAGACATTACTTCAGACAAACTATGCTTGTGTGTTGGCTGATGGAACATTTAATTAAAAGCCAAAAGCTTTTTTTAGATTATGATTAGGTTCAGGAGTTTTTTCAGTCTTCTCTAATTAAATCATTTGTGGTATGTAACTGCAAAGCAATATTTTTATTTCAGCATTTATACTTTGCACAGCCTTTGTCAGCAATGAAAAGAGTTCTTATTTTTCTTGAAAAGCTTAAATTTCAACTGAAAGATTTCTGCGGACACAATATCAGACAAATAAAAGAAACATACAATATTTAGTTTACATAAGATTTAAAGACATATTTTAATTAAATACAAACGTTTTTCATTATTGTAAAAATCTAATAAAATGAATATCTATACATAGTTATGCTAAAATGTTCAGCTATAGTTTCTAACTTCGTGAGTGAAAAATTGATTTTTCTCCATCAATGTGTATGAATATAATATCATTGGATTCATATCGAGTTGGTATTTTGCCCCTGAAGTTACTATTATCTACAACACTCATCAGAGTATCGAGAAAATATTTCTTAATTTTGATGCCTGTTTTGTGTCTGAGATGATAGAACGTTCATGATGGAGAACACTGCTAAACTTCAATTATGAATGTTTTTTTAACCCAATGAAACTTTCTCATAGTTTATGAGCTCTTGTTGATGATGAAACATCATATTCATTATGCATGCTCATTCATGTTGATCTTCGTTTTCATTGCTTTCTGGACGGTGAATTTCACCATCAGATGACATGTGCTTGCTATTTACTTGTATCTCCAAACGGCTTTGGTCTTGGTTGGAAGTAGCGCCATTGGTGTAGGTTATGACTAAAATAAACAAAAATGAAAATAATTAGAAAAAATAACTGAAATAAATTTACATTCGAAACTGCAACTACTCAAGGATTAATTTTTATACAAGCGATAATCATACTAAAACCTGAAAACAAGAACTCATTATAGCTTGTTGTCTGAAAATTATCAAAAGTGTTTCATCCGAAAAATGAATAAAATGAAAAATTAAAGTAAGTATTAAGTGTTACAAAACTACAGAAAACATATTACAGCAATTTTAAGGCTACAGTAGACACCATTGTATTCTTAAAACAGTTTCGCTGCAGTATATTTACTCTTGTTTTTTGACGTTTTGAGCTTTGCTTACTTAAATTGATTACTTATGCACAGTAATAGTTCGAGTTTGAAATTTCCAACTTGAAGGTTTGTTAGTTTTCATAATCTCAGCTGAATGTTTTCTAGCAAAATACAAAACAATCGGAAGAAAGAGTTTTTGGCGCGTCACCACGGAGCAAAATCATTTTTCGTCAGCAGCCCTGATCTTTTGTCCTTGATGAACCTGCGTAGGATTCATAGTGTCTCACAGCGGAATTAATGATTTTTCTGTGTTCAAGGAATTCAACAAGTAGCTGACCTCGTGCGTCGAAAAAGACGGTCAATCGGACGGCGCGGCGCTCTTTCTAAAAACTTCTGATCTCTCCTGCGCATGCGAGCGTTCGCGCATGCTCCAATCCACGATGGGTACTCCAATCACATCCCTGTCTCGCTACGTTCTCTCATAGTGACATTCACAAATATGTTAACGGTTATGTTGTTGTGAAGTTTGGTACCTTTTCGTTTGAACACCCCTAATAGTAACTGAACTTGAACTTTTTAATTTTGAGCTTCATATAAAAGAGTTTAACAATTAATGTTGCAACACAAAAATTATGCATTTCATTAAAACTTATTTAGAGCAAGAACTTCAAAATTTTCTTCTTTCATTTCACTACATAATTCAGTTTGTACAGATGTTTTCATGCTTGGAATTGGCATTCGTATTTGGTAGTTATCGGGGTCTCCTTGGCTCTGTGGTAGAAGCTTCGTTTCGTATGGCGAAGGTCGTGAGTTCGTTTTTCACTGGTAACCAGGACATTACTTTCTTCTCTTTGGGATGTAAATCTTTTCTGTGTTTGCCATGAGGCAAAAGTGCTTTGTTTGCGGTCTTCTGTGCATGTAAAGCTAGTTAGTTTCTGGTACAAATATTTTTTTTTGTTTTATTTTATCAGTTGAGTTTTAGTGCGAAGTTACTTTATCTCCTTATTTTTTTATAGAGCAAGTATTTTTTATAGAGCTAGCTTCTTTAATCCCTCTAAGTATAAAATTTCAATAAGTATAAAATTTAAAATAAGTTTTTAATCAAAATATTAGATTTTTCAGTATTAGTTATGTGAAGAGTGTTAATTTGTTCTAATGCAGATTTTTCGGGGAAAATTTTCTGCAAACAACATATTTCTTATGTTTTAGTTCAGGTTTTAGTTTATATGGTGTAAGTCGAACTTTTTAAGTATCATAAAAGCTAAAGTAATCAATCTGTGTGTTTGTAGTTTTGGAAAATGAGACAGAAATGATGAAGAAATCATGGTAATTTAGGAGTTAAACTTTCTCCGAAAGAAATCATAAGCACAGATAAAGTGAAAATTACTCGCGAATTAGTTCACGTTCAATTGAAGTAAATCATAGAAAACTTGTTATTACCTGTATAACCATTATTAACATAACAAAATAAAGCTCAAGACTATTTGAAATATGCTGCACCAAAAAACTGGAAACATGCCCATCGCATGGCTTCAATATGCTTTGGAATAAAATTAGTCATTTTCGCAAATGCTAGTTCTGTCTTAAAAACAAATACTTTGGTACGAAATAAATGTTTTTGTCCGTTTTCAGTTGATACTTTGCAGAGCTATCATTCGTATGTATTCGTTTATGTTATAGCTTAATGAGAAACTTAATTGAAGTACAAGAAATTATTTTGTGATAAATTAAAAATACTACATCATGTATTTTTTTATCATTTATGATTCCCATTTTGATTGAAACTCTGAGAGCTATAATGTTTAAATAGGAATATATTGATAAAAATAACATTGAATTCATAACTAAATCCATTCAATGTGCATGGAGAAATTTAAGGAATTACCTTCTGCAGCGTTGTTAGAGACGATGTTTCCACTGCTTAGTTCTACTTCGTGCGAGACGGGTTTTCTCTTGTCTCTGTCTCCTCTTTTTCTTAACCATCCATAGTAGACTAAACCATAAACGAAGAGCATGACGCCAGCAGCAATCCCCATGACTCTGAATGCTAACCTGGCACCAAAATGGCTCATAAGAGTGCCACCAGCAAAACTTCCAGAGCCACGACCTATTAAGAAAAAATAAAAAAAAATTTAAATTTTAAAGAATTAAGGTATTCAAAACGAACATAGTTAAAATAAAAACTTCAATATATGATGTTACATTACACTCAGATACGCCTCAGTTTATTTCTCAGGATATTTCAGATTTCCGCCGCTTTTTTTGTTGCGAAAAATAAGTGCGGCATATCAACCTTCTGAGCGGTCGCCATGGAGGAGTATACTCACAGTGGTGATTTTTTTGATTAATACTCAGCAAGAATTTCGTATTTGGTTCTAACTTGGCCGAGGTGATCCAACTCGACTAGAAAAACTATTCACGTTGGAGAGATCACTGTATATTTTCTTACATTCATATTAGGAAAGCGCTGGACTGCTGCATGTTTATGAGCTTAGAACTTTGGAGACTCCTGGATGAACGCTTTCACACGTGCCACATTTTTTCAGCGTTGTAAAGGTCTGAGATAAGTCCGGCGTTTTTGTTTTTATTGCAGTACTGCAATACCTGTGTTTCAAAGTTTGATACCCAAACATGACTTTTTTCCATATGGAACATGATCATGTCGGTCAAATTGGAACCGTAAGTGAATTTCTTGCTGAGTAGTAATCAAATAATCGCCATTGTGGATATACTGTATCACAACACATGATGATATTCACCGCACCATCCATTGATACCACTAAATGACACGAATACCACTACCCATCGATACCCCTTCCAACGCCGTATCCCTCCACAACTCACACAGGGCTTTCTTTAAATGCGGAAGGTTGATATGCCGCACCCTGCTTACATGCGAAAAGTTTCTTGAATTGCCGTTCGTTTCTTCAATGCAGATTTCTCATTGTTGTTGAAAGTTTCTTTATCTACTAGTGTAGAGGTGTGCTCTACTTTTCTTTAGGTGTTTCGCCTTCAGCTCAGTTACTGCCTTTCCAGCCACGAAGGCAATCTATGGATATTGTAGTTTTGCAAGACTTGGTGTATTTTGGAAAAAATAGCCATGTTTATATGACAGTTTTAACTGCAAATCAGATTTACGTTTATCAACTAACTCGGATTAAAATTTTAAGTCTTTTGTAAGTTTTCTATAAAACTCTTAACCTCTCATTTCGTTGTTTATTACTTCAGTATAAAACTTTATTCTTTTGTGTATCAACTTTATCCACATTGCGTATAGCTATAATTGATGCATTTCGAAAATGTTTTGTAAGGTTTCTTCAATGTGAAAGAATTACGTCACTCAAGGTGTTGAATGATAATTTGGTAGGAAAATAGTTATAGTACTTCATGAAATTTTACTTACGAAGCACTAGTAAAAAAGATCAAAATACAAAATTTGTACAAGCTATATTCTGTGTCCCTTGATATCATTTTTTCCATCTACTCTTACTATCATTTTTATCAATGCAAACAGTTTGTAAAGTTTCATATGTGAATGCGAAAATTAGATTTTCGCGAAAAAGTTGAAAAGTAGAATTAGCATGTACTAAGTTCCAAAAAAAAATTAGATTGTTTTTGAGAGCTGGAAGCGTATCTGGTGAGATATGAATATGTAACCACATAAATGATCAGTGGTAAATTTGTTCAGTACAGTAATCATACGGAAAAAAATAGCAAATAGTAAAAAATAACAGCCAGCTAATACAAGGGAAAATTCTCCTTGCTGGTACAAATACACAAAAAGTTGATATCAATCTATCTATCTATGTATCTCTGTATCTATGTATCTATCTATGTATCTATCTATGTAGCTATCTATCTATCTATCTATCTTTGCATCTATCTATTTATCCATCCATCCATATCTATCTATCTATCTATCCCTCTCTCTCTCTATGTGTAAGCTAAACAAAGAGAAACGATGTTTCGCAAGCCTCTTGGTGATATAATATTAAAAGCAAAATACAAAACATGTGTGCATTGCAGTTTCATTTTACCGAATTTTTAATTTACAAACCAAGTAATGAAGAATCCTTAAGTCAATGCATAATAATTTTATTGAAACATTTTCTGTTCAAATTCGCTACTGTTATTCCGCAGGAATTAAGTACGGCATCATATACGTTGTGCATATGATTTATTCAAACTCACTTTACCGTAATATTTTAATGACCAAATTAACAAAACTTTGCTCGTGTGTTATTCGAATTCCAGTGATCCTAAGTCAAGTATGGTGTTGATAGCGTAATTACAATGTTTTGAAAATGACAAAGATTGTTTATCTAATCAGCCTTGACGCTTTGTTTGAAACTGCTGTAAAAAAAAGATGCTAGCATTAATATCATTAAGAACAATGCACTAGAATTTTCATTAAGTCTAAAACTAGAAAAAAAAAAACTTTTTGTGCATAAAAAATTCAATTCAATGTTATGCACTTGTGACTGCTATTTTGGAATAGTCTTATCTATTAGTACATTATCAATTATTTTTCTGCAGCTTAGTAAAACTAATGTATCGATAACAATTTAACTTAGGACTTGCAAACAATGGTAGGTTCAGTTCAATTTGGGTAGTTTTAATTATTATTTAACTGTTGAGGATATTTACCGAATCCTTAACATATTAGAGAATTCCTTAATCACTGTCATATATTCCTTAGCAACAGAGTTTCCCGAAATGTTTGAGTTAAAATGAATTAAATGGATGAAAAGTTAGACATAATAAACAGCGTAATTCCAAGATAGTATTTAAATACTTACCAACACCATAATGTAAGCCTCCGACACAGCCTTGGATAGTCGCCAGGAGTCCTTGTGGTGCAAGTTCGGCTCCATATGTTGCAGCAGCTACCCACATGAGGTGGTAAGTAAAGGCTTCCATCGCTTCAAAAGGAATACACCACCAAGGATTGTGTATGTAGGAGTAGCCAAAGAATCTGATGAAATAAAACAACAAAGCAAGCAATAGGAGGTTAACTTGTCCTGCTTTTCTGACGAACCAATCAGACTCATACAAAAATGGTAGGCCAACAACAGCACCCGTCGTTAGAGTAAGTCCTAGAAGAAAGTTCGGGCTTCCCAGGTCTAGAAGGTACCAAAAGAGAAAAGATTCTACAAAACCCCACATTGCGCCTAGCCAAAACACCACTACCATCAGCGCAATTACAGGTGGAACCTTCAGCAGCTTTCGAAAATTTTTAATTACATTCTCTGCTGGAGGCGGCACATCAACACTCATACACCACACCGCAATGGCAGTACAAACAGCCAGTACATTATAAAAATGAAATGCAGGAGAATAATCCATATATCCTTTATGTTCACTGAGCAAATCGACTAAAAATCCTGTCACTGGAGAAAAAATAGCTTGTGCAAGAATAGCCCAGAATCTTTGTCTACCGTATTGCCCTCCATGTGCTTCAACCATTGCTAAAGCAGTAGCATCCAATAGAGTAAGACAAATCGATGCAAAAATATTGAATAAAATTCTGAGGATAAAATATAGCCAGAATGTTAGCACACGATTTCCTGTTGTGCGGACGCATCTGTTGATGTGAGGGAAGGTCCCGTTTTCATCATCAGGTAGTTGAAGAAAGGAGCATTTGATTGTACAGTTGCTTCCAGCTTTATTGACAACAACCGGACAGATGCTCTGAAGTATATTTTCTTCTGAGTATGTATAGTCAGGAAGAACTGGAGTTACTCCGTCCACAGGATACAGGCAGGTATTTCTTTCTGGGTAAGGGTTGCGCAAATTCAATCGTAAAGTAAAATTGCTTTCGATTAATGGATACCTGAGATCATTACCTATGAAACAATGGCTGTCATTTTTGTTACATAGCTCATCTGCTGCTGAAAATTCTTTATTGATTAGTCCTGGACAATAAACACTACATCCTTCTAACCTCATAGGATTACTTTGATTTGTATAAAACACATTGCACGGTCCTCCCCAGCATTTTTCTACCACTACATGTGGTAAAACTACAGGTGAACAATGTAGATCTATATCTGGATGCTCTACTCTTGGATCCGGAGCCGGCGGGACAAATAAAATTGCTGTAGCAAATGCCACTGACGATAGAACAGATAACATCAAAACGTCTTTATAGCGTCCCAGCTTATCAGCTATCATTCCAGCTAGTGGCGTGCAGAATAACTGTGTGACAGGGAGGAACGTGTAGATAATAGCAGTTTCTTCCACTGTTATTCCGAGTTCCTTCATGTGTATTGTCATGTAGGGTATAAGTGAAGAAGAAGCTGTAAAAAAGCAAGCATATAATTTTGATTGACCCCAATACAATATAAAAATTGCAAATAAAATCGAAAGAAAAAATAATTTTTAGAAAGCGGAAATTTAATTTTTATTTTTTAAATTAAAGTTTTCGCTAACAAGGATTGTAGCCCGATTTAAAAACTGCTTTCTAAAAAAATTTTTAAACAGTTATTTTTCTCTTCTCAAATTTCTATGTTTTGTAGAGAATAACTCTCATGTTTTCAAATGTTACAGTTCGAGATTTTTTATTCTCTATGAATATGAGGAGAAAAGAATAAAAACACTAAATTAGAACACTTCTAAAATTATACCATAATACATGAAGCAAGCATCAAAAAATAAATTTTTTTATGCCGTAAGAAGGGTATTGTAATATTAAACAAAATGTACACTTTAAAAATTGTAATGTTATAGAAACGTTCATTTTTAAGCAGACAAAATGAAAATGAAAAAACATATTTTTTATGAATTCAATTAAATATCTTTGGTATAAATAAATTACTGAGTTAAATATGATTTAAAGAGCAATCACAGTCATAATTACAGTATTTTAGGGTTTAAAGGTAAACAGTATCTATAAACGAATGCCAGAAATCATAAAAGTTACAAAGAACATCTAATCTAAAAGAAATGGTTAGGAACAAATAGTTTTTTAAACATTAATTAGAAGTTTATTAGGCATCAACACGCGGGCAAAAAAGTAGGGGAGGGTGGCTCAAAGCGAGTAGGCCTTCGTATGTCCTCCCCCCATGGTGTGTTAGCGGCGATGAATACGTATGTCGTGTTTACCCGAACACCCCCGAGTTATTATCAGTCCCAGTGAAGCAGCAGTGAAGCGGCATGACGCAACCAGGCTTAAAAAAAAAAAAAAAAAAAAAAAAAAAAAACTTGTGATTAGTCGAAGGCCAGCTTTTTTTTTTTATTGTCAGTAATATTAACTTATTCTGACACTATCCACCTATAAACTACGATGGTCGTTCCGTTTTTTAAAATTATTAATTTAAGGTTATAATTATTGAAAAAAAAAGTGCCTTTGGGCAAAGCGGGTCGAGCAAAGCTGGTATAGGATTTAATCATATATTTATTTAAAATTTCTTGACTCGTGTGCTGACTTAGACTTTCTCTTTCAATAGGAAAAGTATAATTTTAAAAAGTTATTTTTTAGGATGGCAATTAATTAGTCTATTCATTAACTCAGTTATTTCTTTATGTTTTATGAACAAATGTACTGACTTTAAATTGGATAAGTAGGGGAATATGGGGCAAAGTGAAATAGCGGGGAAAAATGAAATGGTAAAATATTTACTTTGCTTTTAATGCCACCTATCTGGTGATATTTTAAATGTGTAGTAGCACATGTAGTCTATTCCAGTCAAGAAAAAATTACCTCTGAAAATTATAGAATATGATAATACAAGCAATTTTCAAAACTTAGACTCATATTGTAATATTTGTTGTAGGTAGAAAATTATTTTTGCTATTATTAAATGATGTTCTTGTAATTGACAGTTGAAATATTAATTTAGATCTTCTAATATTCGGTGCAGTATTTATTTAGTTAATATTAAGCTTATTTGTATTTTAAATATTTTGTACAATTAGACAAGTACATGCGGGGCAAAGTGGATGGAGCAAAGTGTAATAGTTAATTTCGTTTTATTGTTACATCATTTACTAAATCTTTTACGTATTTTTTTTTATTAATTACAATATTTAAGAAATCTAATTTAGCAATTCATTTATATATTTATTCACTCATTCACATATTTTCTTGTGCATTCACTCTTCTACTCACTCATTTATTCGTCCTCATGTATTAATCAGTTAATTTACTTAATAATTCGTTAATTGTTTTACAGTATAATTTCATTTATTCATTTAACCTTTTATTTACTGATTCATTTGATCAAAAATAGTTTTTATAATTGAATACATAATATTTCACTACAAAAATATTTCATTTTTCATTTTGCCTCATGAGAAAAAAAAGTGAGAATTTTCCACTTTTTTTAAAGCAAAAATTTACTGCGCAAAACAAAAAATACTATTTCAATGAAAGTTTTATGATAAAGTACAATGTTCTTTCTTTATGTACTGTAATTTTCAAAACAAATTTTCTAGTTTGTTCATTTTGAAAAAGCTCCGTCATCTTAACCATTCCACTTTGCCCCACATTCCCCTACAACTGTTTTATATTTTGTTACAATAATGGCAGGTAGCTAATCAACTATTTTAATCATTTATAACTTTATATTTAATTGGCAAAGTACCAAATCACTATTAGTAAACCTAACCTGCTTTTGGCTGAATGGTAGGGCAAACGGGGTTTTCACATGTTTGTTAAGTTTCATAATAAATAAATATTGGGTTTAAAATATTACAAAAATCACATTTTATTTTGAAGTTCAAGAACCCTGCTAAGAAATAAAACCAAAATTGTTGCGATTAAAATCTAAAAACTACATTTTTCTAGCGTTCTTCGCAAACCTACCCGCTTTGAGCCACCCTCCTCTATCAGTTAAAATAGTAGTATTAATTGTTAGAGGAAAAAAAACGGTGACAGCTAATGAGATTAAAAATCAGAATTTATGCTTGAGACAACACTTCAGATTGTGTGCTAAAAAGCGTTATGACTCCAGTTTCATTAATCTAGAAGCTAATTCTATTTTGCACAGAAAAATCCGCTCTTTTGACAGGTATCAGAATTTAAAGTGTGTTAGTGTTTTAACATCAAATTCTCTAAAGAATGTTAATTACTTTTTTTTTATAAACATCTTCGAAAATTATAATCATACAAGGATGAGATCGGATTGATGGGTTCTTTGGAAATTTGATTTTTCGATACCTGGCTTGAGCCTTAGTTCCCAGATGTTCTCGAGCAGTTTAGCATTTAAAAATGCATACGTTTGCTGTTTTAAAGAATGATTTTGAAGAAGGAGCTCAAATCCACTGACGAAGAAAACAATAAGCAATCCTTAATTGTTGAAAAAAACACTGTTGAAACTTAACTTTTGTATCACGATGCTCTTTTGAGCACAATAAAGGCAAATGAAGGGGCAGAGAAAAGTCACTTTAGTCTGAACTGTCACTTGTTGCTTCAGCTACAATGTTGTTGTACAACTATAAGAACTGCATTGTATTTTCAGTAACAAATCTCAGATCGCGTCACGTAATTTTACATTTGTAAAACATTTATTATTGCTTTATAATAATAACTATTTTTTGTCAAAAGTGGAAAAAAAAAACATTATCACTTCCATTAATAATTTTCTTGACATTTATTCAATGAATACATAAAAAAGACATGTTTTCTTCTTACCTCCATACCAGCAAAACAATACAATTTTCAGAGGAAAAAGCGCTCGATTTATTGTTGGGGCCTTCATTTTGCAGCTTATGGACCTAAAATTAGAAAAAAAAGAGAATCAAATTTAATGTCTTTAAACACACTGTCATGTTAGCGGGTGATTATTTTAAAAAGCATATATTGGCATGCTATTGACCAAGTTTGCTTTGGGTCAGAGTAATAGCGATGTTTCCAGAGAGAAAAATGCATGATGTTCGAGACGTTCATGTTGCAGTTTATCAATTTAAAACGATAAATGATTTTATCAAACAACGTTTAGAGTGGAACCATTTAAATATTTTAATGTATTTTAATTTACTTTCATTTCACTTATGACACATATTTAAGCACGTGTTGAAGAATTTGCTTTATGTTGTGGATTATGAATAATCTTTTGATTCTTAGAATAAAATGATGGTACGAAAAACTGTGACTGACCTCACTCAACCCCTAAGATTTTTTTCCCATTTGAGGCAGTGAAAAGCAATGGGATGTAAGTGGCAAAATTAAAAATTTGCAGAAAACCAGTACACATGGTAGGTGATACTCTCCTCTGTCTTGGGGCAAGAGATGATACTAGTAGCCCTTGTAGTTGCTGCTATATAGCATGATTTAGAAAAATATTTCAATGAAAGCCTTACCTAGGATGTAATCTTTAAACACGTTTTACTCTAAATTTGAAAATGTCCACTTACATCTCTTTGCTTCTCACTGCCTCATTTAATCACTTACTCAGCCGTCTTCATATTATGGCCCTTAACTCGAATTAATGTCCCAATTCGTAGTCTTCTTCTTTTTCTGAATTAACAGATGATCTTTTTTTGAGGGATCTTTCCTTTATTTTCAGGAAGAACTTGAGGTCATTCTTCGAGCATAAAATGTACATATACATGCTTCGAACATAAAATATCCTCCATTTAGCACCTGAAAGTACTTTGTACAAACATTTTTTCACTGGATACTTTTTTTCGCAGTCCAAAGATTTACTTCATAATCTAATAGTCTACGTACCTAATTTTGCTTTCTGGATGTAAAACCATTGAAGTAGCTCTCTTTTGAAACCAAAAGCTGTTGGGGCTGTTTGCGTAATGTGAGTCTGTAAATACGAGACGCGGCCTTTCCTTGGTGGTGGGGTTTGAGCAATGTTAGCCAACAGATGTTCAGTCAGTAGGAATATCTTTGAGCAAGTCTGGATAACTTTGAGTCGTCTTATATTTAAAAATTTATTTGACTTAGAAAAGGAAGCATTCTTGTGGGCGAGGTCCTAAAATAAGATTTCTCCCCGTTAGTATTTTAAAATATGATATATCTTAAAAAATATAAAGTGTCGCAAAGTTATTCGAACCGGCTCAAAGATACCCTGAATGGCTGTATTTGGAATTATATGTATGGATAATAATCATACATAATATTATTTATAATCATTTCAGAAGGTTGAGCCTTTTTACAGTCAGAGAAAGAAGAAAGTTTTAGAAAGCTAAATTAAAAACAATGTATTAGACAAAGACCATCTTTTAAAGTATCTTTTGTGTAAACCTTTGTCACGTTAGAAAATAAAATATTTGTTTTTGCTATTTTAGATTAGAAAAGTGAAAATTAAACCTTTTTTTATAACGATGTCGTCAGATATCGTATGCAGGTCAACTAGAAATCGTTATTGCAAGGACCTAATGGTCATTGCTGTAGTAAATCTTAGTGTGCTAGTGTCTCCTCAACTCGCTGAAATTCTTAAATGTTGCCAGTCTATGTGCATACTTAGAAAACACTGTTACCATTTTCTGTTTCTGCAAGGTTGGTTACCCTGATTTTTCATTATTCTGTCATACCAAATGGCATCCAAATCTCTTTGGAGTCAAATGTTTAGCTCTTTCTTCCCAAAAAAGTCAATTTACCCATTTTGTCATTGATACAACAGTTATCTTAAGTTCTCTTGAAGGACTTTATTTTATATGTTTCCTTGGCTTAGAACATAAAATTTGAAATCTCTACTGAATGAGATAACGTTTTCTGAAACATAAAGCGAAAAATCCATTATTTTGAAACATTTCAACAATCCCTAGAGCTTTTTGTTAAAAACAACCTCTTCTCCTCAAAGATTTTTCTAAAATATGAGTAAAGTCTGATCTCGTAAAAAAACCTAGTAAAAAGTTGAATTTTAATTTAATGCATATTTGTACTAAGGTATCACAGGCTGTAATTTGGGATTTTGGTGAGGAAGTTAATAAACAATCACATTTTTTGATAAAATCAAAACTTATTAAGAATGTTTTATAAGACTTTTTCAGATTTCATTTTTCGAATTCTGAGAACGTTTTGTTTCTCGTGTGAGAAGAAATATTCGGAAACGATTTTGTTTCTAACGCTATTAGTTACTAGGATCTACATCTTTTATTGTTGCGCCTGCGACATTTGTACGCATATATTTGCATTTTAATCTAGGAATTTTAGAGTTTGACTTTTCATTTTTATATATTTAAGAATAAGTAATTATTATGTATATCTTAGTATAAAGTATAAATTTTATTATTATTTTTTTTTGTTTTTTAAAAATAATAACTTGTATATGTTACGGGGTGTGACGTAAAAAGCCACAACCGCAACATACACTTTAAAAATAAAGAAAAAAAGCTAATTTTTTCATTTAAAATAAATGCCATTTACCTCAATATAGTAATATAATCTTTACGAATTGGAGAAATTTTTCTATCATAAAGTTAGTGGATGTCGAAAAGTTAATTTCATAGTTTCATAGCTCAAACGTAAAAACAAATTTTGTCTCTTTATACTAAAACAAACTTCAAATTAAAAAAAAAAAATGAGTTAACAATATTGCTTATGATATAAACAACCTTATAAGCAATGCATCAATAAATAAAAAATTAGTAAAAATATTTTATAACAAAAAAAAAAAAAAAAAACTCAGCATGGCAATAAATGAGTAGGTTTGACAGTTACTACCCACGTTTCGCATTTTAAGTACTTGGCCGTTATTATTGATCACAAAATGCAATGAAAAGAATGATGTATCACACAAAAAAAAAAAAAAAAAAAAAAAATCAGAGAACTTTTATGGTAAATATTACTGTAAAATGGAGTGCTAACAGTACAGAAAAAATGTACAGTAAATTGTACCGATATAAATAAACGATTGCAGCGCCAATTGATACACTACGTGACTTACAAAGCAAAGCATACAACACCGCATATCCCCTCACTGGATGTCTTCCAACTGGTATGGTGGACAGCAAAGCCGCTTGCCAGTACGAAATTCCCAAGATTGAACCTGTTTAACTCTCGTTTACTCTACCGTTGAATTTTACAGTAAAATAGGATTTTACGGTAAAAGTTACTGGCAACATGGATGCAAGTAACTTTTACTGTAAAATTTTAGGATTTTTTTAAACAGTGTACTTATACAAACAGGGAAAGTGAAAAAAAAAAAAAAAAAAAAAAGCAGATTGATAAATGTTTGGAACAATACCTAAGGTGAAAAACAAATGTGCTTCAATTGATTTATAAACAAACTTATATCTTATACATCCGGAGCTTGGGGAGTTACTCTAAAATAAGATTAATAGCAAATTTCTTAGAAGAACTCAGCTGAGGTTTCTTATTCGAGTCGGAAAACAGAATAAGATTATTATCTAGGAGGTGATTTTTGTTGTCTCTGGTTTACCTTCCATTGATATGATTACTTTGTATAATCTTGAAGTCAAGGAGAGTTCTTTAGTATCAGTTTTGGCACCATGGTCGGGAAAATTCTTGTTTCTTTTTTGCCTTACCCAATTTTCAGGAAACCAATGGAGCTAATGAGGTATTCAAATGATGTTTTTCAGCAATACAGAACTATTTGCTTCACTGATGGGAGTAAGCTAGAGGGAGGAGTGGGATTGTCTTGTGTGGCACGTGAGGATAGAGTTGAGAGGGCTGTATTTCAACGTCGACTGAGAGATGAATGTTCAGTTTTTCAAGCTAAACATGTCATTAATCTTGTCGTTAATTCCATTCAGAACTCTTTTTGAAAGAATAGAACTCAGAAGTTTCTTATTTGCTCTGATTCCCAGTCTTCACTTCACATCTTTCGGAACACCACCTGCTCGAAAAAAACTGGTCGAAAAGAATAAGTCGGCTTAGTACGCCATTCAAGAAAATTTTGAAATTCACTTTCCCTATGTTTAAAGGCAAAGTGGAAATCTAGGCAATGACAGAGCTGACTTTATGACCAAAGATGCGACTAGCCAGAAGATTGATGAATCAATGTCAGTTCCGCTGTCTCACTGCAAGCATGAAGTCTAGATTAGAACTGTTCGAAACTGGAATACTTAGTAATTGGCTGCACAAAAAGTTTTGTGGGCCATAAGATTCTTCCCAACAATTTTTCAGCTATTAAAATGAGAAAAATTCTTTTCTGATTTCAAATTGACATGAATTCTCACAGGACATGGAAATTTAAAGTTATCTATTTAAATTTATAATCTGGAAAATAATGATATTTGTTCAAGTGGACATTAAGCTGAAACTGTTGAGCAAGTTTTATTGTTTTGTAATAACTATTTAGGTTCAAGAGAAATCTTAAGGAAAAATTTAAAACGTGTGGATTGTTGGCCACCTAGTTTGTTTTTATTTGTAGAGAGCTTTAAGAACCTTAAAGTTTTTCATGATTTTATTTGCCATTTAAATTTGCAAGCTGTGTTTTTATCTTGTTTGGAACTTTCTTGAACTTTGTGTTTTCATTATGTTGCTTTCATATATATATATATATATGCTGATACCTTCTGGTTTGTCATTGTTGGAGATAGATTTGAATACAGTAAAATATTTATTTTTACAAATTGTGTTTGTTTTTTAAATTTGTAAAATGTACATTTCTTCTTCAGTCATCTTTTTAACTTTTGTTTTTGCAATGTTGCAAACATATATGTGCGCTGTTTATCACTCTCTCGTACATCTGTAAGCATTATAATATACAGTGTGTGTGAAGCATGAAGAGTTATTTTGTGATTCCTTTAAATGAAAAAAAAAAATACACATAAGTTTGAAATAGTTTCTGAAAACAATGAAAGAAAATATGTTCAAAAATCAAGAATTTGATACTTTTTTGATTAGTACTGTGTGGGTACACACATTACACAATATGTCACACACACACATACACGCGCACAACACTTATTTAACTATTCCATATATCTTATATCTGTCTCTGTCTCCCTACATATATATATATATATATATATATATATATACAAACATATATAATATTTATGAGCGTGTGTGCGTATGTGTTATACAAATTTTAAGGATATAAAAAGCAATAATTTAATTTTAGTTCCGAGCATTACCATACTAGAAGAATATTCTTCATAGTCCGATAAGTTTAGAATATTTATGTAATTTTACTTCTAACTGTGAATAATGCTACAGCGTAAACATATTAAAGGAAAGGCTAAGGAAAACGTTGAAGAGAAAATCGGAGTAGGAAACTATTTGCGGTCCTAGATTTGCTTCTTTTAGTCCCATAAAAATCCAGTCCATTAGTTGATTTAGATTTTAGCGATGTTGATGTACTCCCATGAAGGAAATTATCTTATCAAGGAAATTACGGGAAGTAAACCTTTCTAAGATATAATTCTCTGTGGACGTACGTACCTACAGTTTTCTAATATGTTCAATGTGATTAAAGCCATAAATTCTGAAAATAAAATCGGAAATACTTTCTTAATGGTGTACATTTTGATGATTTATTTGCCTTTCAGACACTTGAAAAACACTTAAGAAACGAAAGTAAAGCCTTGTAGTTCTTTTATTTTGTCATTTTTGCAAAAAGAAACACGAAAAAACTCTTTGAACTTCAAATAATAGAAATCTGTAGCATAATTTATATATATATATATATATATATATATATATATATATATATATATATATATATATATATATATATATATATATATATATATATATATATATATATATATATATATATATATATATATATATATATATATATATATATATATATATATATATATATATATATGCAGTTTTGGGAAATTTTAAATCTAACTTGACTGCAATTCTATGGATATATCATAACTTATTTATTATGTATTTAATGTGTCCGAATTAAAGAAGAAACTATGATTTAAACTACTTCCACATGGGATTCCTACTTCCAAATAGACTGTTTAAGTAATTCATTTTATTCATAGTTTAATTAAAGAGTTAGAATGAAACGTATCTATAGTTTTCTGCTTTAAAACAATTCGTTTCAAAATAATATGTAGAACATACAACATTTATGTTCAATATAAGCCTTTTGTGACGAAGTCCATAAGCCCAACATTTGATAAACATTTATTGTCCACTTAAACATGCTGCTAAGTTTTTATTGTAGTACCCAAAACATTTAAGAACCAACATGTAACATATGCAACATATTGTCAATGAGTTAGTTGCTTTTAACATGCTTCACACTAATCACATTTGTGTCGCGTATTATTTCCAAAAATATATCGATGCATAAAACTTTTCATCCCGTTTTACCTGTAAAGAAACTCACATATTCAGTTGTTTATATGAAATTTATTAAAAAACATATTAATTTTTTTCGAGAAAATTTCTTAAACTCAATTTTGAGATTAAGGAGTTTTTCAAAGAAAAATCGCAGAGCAGACGCACTTTTGTCTCCCTTTCTTCACCACAAGGAAAGGCGTGTTTTCTCATAAGAAGCAGATTTGTGCAGCATGCCCCATATTGTGCTAATGAATATGATGCATTTGTTTGGTAGAGGATTGTCACATTAGGGTAAGAGGCGAAAATCAAATGAGGGATCATATCGAAGGCATAAATTCAAAACCCTAAAAAGTCGAGAGTAGATTAAGTATTGAATAAAATAATTCAATTTCTTTCATCTGGCAAAGCGGAAGAAAACTTCTTTACTCATGAAAATCTTGTAATCTAAACAAATTAGATCGTGCACTGATATTGCATGGTGAGAGCAAAATTACAAATAATTATAATATAGTAATTAAATGGTACACACAGAAAATAAAAAAAAAATTAGTTTGAATTTTGAGATCTTGAATTGAAATAATATTTTTAGCAACCTCAAATTGCGATAGGACCCTACTCGTTGGTTTTGTCGTTTGAATTCAAGATCTCAAAATTCAAATGAAGGCCAGGGGCTGGATACTGAATGTTATGTCTTGGATGTTGGATGTTGTGTGCTGGATGTTGGATGTTGTGCGCTGGATACTGTTTTCACGTAAAAAAGGAATTTGTAAGTCGAGAAGGTCGTTTATAAATTATTCGATTCCGAGGAACATGAACGCCTGACTTATAAGCTAAAAAAACAAAATCAAAGGACGGACGTCATTCAACGCTCAAGTGAAAACAATAAGCAATTCGTGATAGTTCAGTAAAAGATAAAGTAACATAGTATAAGTTATTGATATACTTTTATGGAAAAAATTGACACTTTTGACTTAAAATACTCCACAATATTTAAATAATATATACGCATAGAGCATACGCTCTATGCGCATATATTATTTAATATTGCGCAATTTGTCCGAATTCTTAACTGCATAAGTGTTGATGATGAGATCTATCATTATTTTTCATATTCGTTTATGAGTTTTCTTCAATCTTCTCTCACTTTGTCAAAATATTTTTTTAATCTCCTTCATATGCTTGAGATTAGCCTTAAATCAATGAAAATTTATTGCGGATCCGGAGATATGAATGGCATGTTATTTGCACTCAAAAATGCGATGAGAAAATGGGGGTCGTTGAAAGGATATTCCACCTTCTAAGAGGAATTCAAATTACTGGACAAAGAGCAAGGCCGTCTAAATGAAATAACCTTGTCGGAGTTATCCACTCTAATCTTTAAAAACTGCACGGCGAAAAGATGCAACATTCTTGTACTATAAAAACAAGTTAAAATAGAAAGTACAACGTATAATTGCAGAAAAATTGCAGGTTACTGCATACACGTGTTTCGGGGTTACAAGGAACCACTTTCTCAATGCAAAATAATTGAGCTGATGGATGAAAACACATCCGAAAAAAGCATTATTTTTTACTGTATTTTATTCACACTGTGTAAAGTCCAAGTACTGACTTTCATGAGCAGGTTAGAGTAGTATTAGTTTGTAAACAAATAAGAAATATTTTAGCGCGATCTATTGAAATTGGAGCGTGTCTATTCCCAAAAAAATGGGTGCAGTGGAAACTTTTATGACAAATGAAACTTTTCAAATTTGTTTAAGTAAAATTTTACAAACAAGATTCAATTGCACTTAAAATCTATCTTTATGTTCTAAAGAGAAAAGAAAAGAAATGAAGAGCCTCTGCCACCCAACCCACGTACACATAAGCGAAAAATAAAGCATTAGATCTTAAACTTCGTTACTCTGACACGTTCATTTGTTCTGTGTTGATATCTTTTGAAATTAAAGAGTAATTGCTTTAAGATGAAGCGAGTGTTTTTCGAAATACACATTACCTGAGTTAGTAAATGGTTTAAAACTATCTAAAATGAATTGTTCAAAATTTTCAGCTCAAAATGTTGGAAACATTGGATTCCACACCTCAAATGAATAGTCATACTTAAAAAAAAAGAAAAAAAAACCCTTACAATTTCTTATTAAATATCAAAAATATGCACTTTGCAAAGTCAATTTTTTTGTGGTTTTGCTCATTTGTCATGCGTCTCAAGAGAACTGAAACGCCATACTATATGTTTTGGGCGTTTAGCTTTTAAGTAATTTGATTTTCGAAAAGCGAAAATTGAGAATTAAAAAATTGATAAAGAGTAACGTCATTCTCTTTTGTTTTTTAAATATTTTAATTGATCTACAAAATGGTTATAGTAGCAGGAATTAAAAGTTATAATACATGAAGTTCATAATTGGAAACTAAAAAATTTCAAAATCTCACCCTTGAATTTTCTTCAATAATATTTTGTCTTGAAGATATCAATTGTTTATTCGTGTGCCAAATTTTATAATGGCTTACGTTCCAATAGAAAATATATATTTTTTTGTATTTTCAAAGTCTATAAAAGGTGCTGCGTAACTGTCTTTCATCTTAAAACAACAGCTATAAACTCATACGCAGTGATTGCAATACCATACAAAAATGCAGTACCTGTATTTGGCATTATTAGGAACGTGATATCGGAATACGGACAGGGGTGTGCACAGAAATTTTGGAGCCCGTCACAAATACCTTTTACGGGGCACCCTCCATGTTGTTTACCCCTAAGAACCTAAATATATTTCATCCCTTATTTTAAAAACCTCGGGCCCCCTTCTGGCTCGGTCCAACAGGTGTCCTTTCTCACTCTCCCCCTGTGCACGTCCCTGAATACCGGTATTATACACTTCTTAAAAAAGGATTTAAAATATACTTGGTAACCTTATTCTGTGGCTACATTTCATACTTTTATACAAAAGATGCATTTGTTGTGAAAACTTGTTAAGGAATATAAAATGAAGGAACAAATGTATGAATAAAAAACATAAAACATCTATTGAATTCTCAATTCGACTAGAACCCTTTTTGGTGCAAAAAATTCTTGCAGTTAGAATTCATCTATATGAATTCACGCTGGGTGATGGTACTGTTAATTATGTGCGATACACTCCTTTCAGTTGCTTCGAAGCCCTTTATCTTTACATAATCCGCTATCCTGTGTGCTGAGTTTGGACACATAGCTTGTGTGCTTCTTTTGTATTTTGTATATGCATAGTAATTTGTTTATTTATAAATAGTTATGATTTCCCTTCGGCGGACGATTTTTTTCGAAAAGTAACGTCATCTTCAACGACTTCCTCTTTATCAGGATGTGTTTGTACTAGATTTTTGTTAATTCTTTAGTTTGAAATTTACGATGAACCCTACTGAATTTGATCGCATTATTTTCTTTTATTCGTTTTCATATCCTTTCAAAATTCGTTCTATATACTATGTAACTATCTGAAAATACTTTCCGATTTCCAATGCAAATTTTAAAGGCACTTTAAGATTGCTAAGTAATGTCTCGCAAAGTTCAAAGCGAAATAGTTCAAAACATGACAGCAAACCAACACCGGTGGCAACAAATTATCATTTGTTATTCTCACAGAAAAGGATTTTCTCAAGATTCAGTGCAATTGGGACAAATATTCAAAAAAAAAAAAAAAAAAATATTGCTGCTATTGATAGTTGGAATAAATTATCCATAGCACATGGACATTTGTAACTGTACTTCAAATTACCTGTTAAAAAAAAAGCTGGCGAGTGATTAAGGAATTGGAAGAAATAATAATAAAAAAAAATATGTGTGCAATTCTCTAGAAAGCTGTTATTTTGCACTCCTAACTTTTTAATTTTTCAACATTTTGGTAAGGAGTGCACTTTGGCGTTTTTTTTAAAAGAAAGGTAAGATATGTATTTCTCTATTAAACTGCAAAATTTCACAAAACATCTTCATTTATTTTAGAGAGATTGCGGGTAAAATTTGTAATTTTGCCAAATTATATGAATGCAATGTTTTTCTTAGTTTTCTTTGGTTTTTGTTCATGAATCAACTGATTAATTAGGTTTAACTTTATTCAGTTATTTTCCCAAAATCAAAACATATAGACTAAAATGCCCCATACCCAAACATATGTTCACATTGTAAAAAAAGATTTGCAGGGATAAGTTAGTTCTTCAGGGTACTTGAGCAAAGCATGCGCTCAATGAAAGTGTTTTATTGTATGTTTTTTGTTTGCACACTTTATATTATAATAACACAAAAAAGTTTTACTTCTAAATTTAACGGCCAAAATAATAACGCTTTTCTTTCTATAAAACAAACTCATGGGCATAAGATTATGAAAAAGTGATAAAAAATGGGCGCGGTACATCTCCGTAGAACAATAAATATACATTAATGCTATATTATAAACATACTTAATTTTCGTTTTAATCCAATTAGTTCTGTGAATATAACTTGAATAGATAGAAATATCACGGGAGGTTTTTTGTATGTCATATGCGACGCTTCGAGGATTTTTTTCAAACATTCATTTGCATAAAAATCAGCGAGAATGTGTCAACAGCATTTAAAAAGTTTCTTTTTTTGCCGCGTAGTGTCATTAATCTTTTGTTATGCACAGTAAAATTACATCTTTTACTGCATATTACTTAGCCAGTTGTGTTTTACGGCTTGGATTAAATAAACATTATGACAAACAGTCAAAATTGTGGAATTATCTTTAAGGTTATTGTGAATAAACTGAAACGCTGAATAGTCAATAAATCTTAGTCTCTGGTCAAGCATTTTCTTTCAGCGCTGAAAGTGAAGTCAAGCACTTTAGACAAATAAATAAGATTAAAGGTTGAATAATAAATCACGCGCGTATTTTGACCTTCTTAACAGATCATTTACTTTCATGATATGGTTGAATCAAGATTTCAATCGTTGTTGCAGTTATAAAATAATCAATTATGTTTTACCAAGATAAAACTAATTGTTGATATCAGTATTGTTGCTATTTATTGAAATGTATAAATTCTTTACAGTTCATTTAAAGCTACTTTTTACGGTAAAAGTAAAAAAGGAGTCGATATGAGCGTTTCGTTTGTTAAATCCCCTGATTTTTTGTTCGATTTAACGGGGTTCTTTGAATCAGAAAGGAATGGGCCCCGACTGTTGATCCTTCTATTCTGCTTTTGAACTTATGATTTGTCTTATCTGTGTACGGTTATAAAACTATTTCAACGGTGTAGTTATTCAGTAGTACTTAATGCATTCTAAACTACTGGGCTTATACATTTTCCTTTTTAGTTTCTTTGGTTATTACGCAGTCTAGTTTTTTTGTTTTTATTTAATAATTTTTTTTATTGAGAACATCTTCGTTGAAAATCAACTTCACATTTCATTTTCTTACCTTTCTTCACCTATGTGTTGAAGCACTACTCATCTATTGAAAAATTTGTTGCGGAATTTTTGATGGAATTCTCTGAAACTTAATGCTTAACAATTTGAGAAAACCAATTTGATGTAGTTTTATAATTGATAATACTTATTATATATTTTTTTAATGTTTAATTATGTTTAATGTTTTTTTTTTGTTTGATATCATTTTTATAATTGATCTTTTTTGAACTTATAGGCAACATATATGCATAAATAGTTTCAATATAGCTGTATAACTTGTGAAAAGGATCGTTTCAAATAATCTAGAGCAAACATTTTGTTGTACCTAATGTTACAAAATCAATGTTCATACACAGCAAAGTAGACTCGTTTATTTTAGGATGTACTTACATTTATGGATTTATGGACTTATACGCTTATTTACGAAACAAAATTTTAGAGTTAAACTATAACTGAGAGGGAAAAAAAAGAAGAGATTTTTAAAAATATTTTGTGGTTTTTATAAGCATTGTTCTTTTATAAGAAACATATATTTTCACCCCAGTAGCATTGTACTGCTTTTGTTGATAGTAATTGTAAGAATAAGTATTATTGATTAATATATGTACTGGAATACAGGTATCGGAGTGAAATGAATAGTTTTATCAGTTATAGCTAAACTACATTTGCACTAACTACATTTGCTTGATTTTATTTTGAGAATTGCAGATGTATTTTAAAATAATAAACTTTATTTCCTTTCTTATCGCATTCTCTTATTCTTCCTAGGACAGCTCCACTACATTCTCAAAAGCATTAGATTATGCAAGCCATTTATGCTTACTTAATCTTCTTTGTTTGCGTCTGTATGCTTTCCAAGAGTGGTTGAAAATTTCGTAATAGCATTTATTTAGATAACTATATTGAAGTACATGCAGATAAATTTCACGTTGCGTTATAAAAGATGAAAATATGTATTTGAAAACTGAAATATGCTTCAAGGATTAAAGATTTCATTTCAAAGAATAATGTTTTCCCTTGAGAGATGACGATGCACAATTGAATATTATAAATAAAGACGCATTGCGGATCAAGTTTGGGTACATGGATGAAAACAGGAATATGATATGAGGAATTTTCAACTACAATTGTGTGTGTGTTGAAGCATGCAAAACGTAAAAATGAACGATGGTTTTCTTCAAAATGATTGCTTGATGAAAGGCAAGTTTAAAGATATTAGGGCAATTCTAAGGGTAACTGACTGACATTCACAATGCAAAACAACAAAGACTTTGAAGCATGATTAAGTGCTCCAAACAAGGCCAACCTAAGGTTCTGGGCCCCTAATATCTCGCTCATTTATGATTCAGTTGCATGCACGTTTTGTACATCCATCAAATGACTCAAAACATATAAGAAACAAAAAATCATTCCATGTGAAAATTTAAGTTTGAATTATGTTTTTAAGCAGTTTAACAAACAAAGGCAAATTGGCCTATTAGGAACATGGGTCCCCAATAGGGCAAACTCCAGAAAAATGCCAAATGGTACTCTTAAAAAAAAAAAAAAAAAAAAAAAAAATATATATATATATATATATATATATATATATATATATATATATATATATATATATATATATATATATATATATATATAAAACTCAAATACATTATTTGAACACATTAACTTCAATTGAAAATAAAAAGATCAATCGACATATTCAGGGCACCCATAAGTAGTTATTTTCTGTTTTTTTTTTGGTCACTCCTGCGCGCATCTGCAGTTGCGCGTTACTTCTAGTAAACTGCAGTGAACCATGGAGAAGAGTAATTTGCTTTTGAAGAATAGCAAAAATTAGCAACTTTTGCTATTCTTCAAAGAAAAATAGTGGTTTGGCCTTATTGGTCTGCATGGCTTTACTTGGCGGAACCGCCTTGCAACAAAAAATATAATTTTATCAAAATATCTTTGCGCTTAACTTATGGCTTTTAAAGCGGAACTTGGTGGTGGTGTTGAATTTCTAAATTAAATTTTGGATTACTTTAGAAAAACATAGTTAAGAACAATAACTGGTTGTCATTAATGCATTTCATATGAATAGTAACAACTATTTAATGAGAGATGTCTGAAACTAAAAGGAATTTTAAAGAATGTAAATTAGGACCAGGAAACACATAATAAAGTGTCGGAATATGGCATCCGAGTGGGAAAATGTTGCTACAGCTAAAAATTACAGTAATTACCACAACGTAGTAACTGAATAACGGATCAGCAAAAGACAGACAATTTTAAATTTGAACATATCCTAATACAAAAAGTTCAAACTTATGCAGTAGAACATACAAATAAAAATAGATAAAAGCAGAGACTGCTTTGCTATTAGGCCTGTACTTAGCAGCAGTAAATAGTTAAAATATGTTAAAATAATATAAAAAATAATTTATCCATACTTCGGAGTTGAACATAAAATACTATGAAATATATGTTCCTCTAACATCTACAAAAGATGCAAAAAAAAAAAAAAAAAAAAAAAAAAAAAAATGCGTGTTTTATTGTCATTTTAATGAAATATTAATTTGATTTCGACAAAAATATTTTTGCATTTATTTTCCTTTTGTGAGAATTACTTGTAAATAATAGAAGGTAATAAGACCTGCATGCACTTAATACACGATTTAAAAAATAATATTGGTAACTTTAAACATAAAAGGAAAAAAAAAACTGGATGCGCATATTCACAAAAATATTTCAAATTTTCCTCGAGTCAGAGTTTTCCGTTAACAATAATTAAAAAAAAAAAAAAGAAAGGAAGGAAAAAAAAACGATTTGCATGTTTTTCCAGCCATTCATCTTAAAATTTCGGCCCGTGACATATATATTTGTATTGTTTTTATGTGTACATATACACACCTATATATGTAAATAAATAAATAAATAAATAAATATATATATATATATATATATATATATATATATATATATATACATACATACATATATATATATATATATATATATATACATACATACATATATATATATATATATATATATATATATATATATATATATATATATATATATATATATATATATATATATATATATATATATATATATATATATATATATATATATATATATATATATATATATATATATATATATTGAGATTGATAGATCGGCGGGTTTTAGGAGCTCAGTTTTTTCTTCAGAGTTTTAGTTAAGAGATTAATATCCACATCCCTTTGGTAGATCTATTGATTACCATTGTGCTTTGATTAAAAAAAACCTAGGGATGTATAAAGTATTTCCATGTGTCTACGAAAATGAGTGATAATCAGCAATACATTGTTCTCCTATTGAGTAGGTTATGAAAAATTTAAAATATTTGAAACTAAAATGCACTTTAACAAAGAATACTTTTTAGACAGTTTTCTAAACTTAAAGCATTTCCTGATTAGAGAAAGATCAATAATATTGAAAATAATTGTGTATCTACTGAATAAAGCAAACGCTCAGTAGGTTAAGCAAAACAACATTGTCGCCATAGGAACTGAAACAAATGATTAAAAAATGCAAATAGGAAACTGACTCTTTACTTGCCTTTCAGCCTAAGCATGTAGTTAAGAATATTACACATGGATATTTGTTTATAATGAGGCGTTATACATACTTCATAAGTAAAAAAACCTTCCTGGCTACTTACAGGAAAGGCTACTTAGTTTTATGATGCTAAGCTAGTGCCTAGAAAAATAAGTTACTTTTCTTAGTAATAAGGTGAAAAACGAACGTCATATATATTTTTAAAATAGAAATATAGGAATCGATATCACATTTGTGACTAGTAAAAAGAAATACTGGCATATACAGTCTGAGTAAAAACTTTAAGTCCAGTGCACTTTTTTGAGAAATTGGACACACCTTAATCTTAGGACCAAAAAGTCATATGAGTGATAATTATTAACCTCTAATACAAGTAAAAAAGACAAAAAAAATTTAATTGTGTTTCATTATCAGAAAATATTACAGATCAATATTTGAACTTGAGTAAAATCTTTAAGGCCAGCAAAGAAAAAAGCATATGAGAACAAAAATTCAAATATTTATAAGCTTGTGTGGGAGCCATTCTTTCAAATTACTTTAAATATTCTTGTTTTCATGAATGAAGCTAGTTTTTGACAAAATTCGGGATGTATTTTTTACCATTCATCTTTGATGGTAGATTTCAGCTCTATTGATAAAGTAAAATGTCTCTCCTTTGCATAAACTCTTCTTGCTAAGTCACCCAATAAGTTTTTTATTGGGTTAAGATCTGGTGACTTAGTTGGTCATTTCAAAGTTTCAGCATTGTTTACTTGGAGCATATTTTTTGCAGTTACTCGGATGGATAGATGCAGTGTTTCGCTGATATTTCAATTTTCTCCAGCAATAAATTCAGCATTTGGTAAAAGATGACTTTGGAGAACATTTTGATATGATTGTGAGTTCATTTTACCTGAAACAATCGCAACTGAGAACACACCATTGTAAGTAAAGCACTCTCAAGTTCTGACACAGCCTCCATCTAATTGGCGCTTGAAGAATATTTCTTTTTCTTTTCGTAAATGATGCCAATAGTCCGTTTGGTTCATGCAAACTCCCCTTCTTTTCGTTAGAAAAAATTATTTGTATTCATTGGCTATCCCAGGTCATGATTTCCTTATCCAAAGTTGAAACGCTCTGTATTGTGCATTTTCAATAAAGGAGATTTAAGCAATTTTGCAGCATTAATAAAATTTCCACTCCTTCTAATTGTGTTATATATAGTTTTTGACAAACACTTAAACCTATCGTCTGAATAAGTTTCCTGGTTGAGTACTTTTCAGGTAATGTAATAATTTCCAAACACTTCTTCCATGACGCGAGGACAAAGCTTTAAGTTTTCCCGGGTTTTCTTTTTACCATAATTGTGTTTAAATCAAAAAAAAAAAAAAATGTTGACTTCAGTCTCCGATCTTCTTATTTTTTCGCAATAGTACGCCTACTTATCCTTGTTGAAGAAAAAGCTTCAATCTACCCTCTTTCTTGAACAGTTAACTTTTCACCTTACGAAATCGTCACAAGTTGGATAAAAACTTTGAAGAAATTAATCACAGAACTGCTTGCAATTTTTTGAAAATACTAGTGGCCTTAAAGTTGAAATGCTAACTTTAAATAAACCACTGCTTTTCTGGTTATTGCATGCTTTACAAATCCTGTCTGTTGCGTTATTTCTTACCAATGAACATTAATAATTAATAATACAATAATATTAAAATCCCTTTAATTTCATTTTCCTTTTTCAAAGAAAATCATACTGGCCTTAAAGTTTTTACTCAGGCTGTATGTTACTGTTTAAGTCCGAAATCTAGTGAATATCTATGTTAGCCGGTGAATAACTTCATTCAAACAACAAAGATGTGTGCGAAACACTGAATATTTCAGGTGAATCACCGGTAAAAGTCCACGTTCTCAGTTTAAATCTTACACGGCAACACACACACATATACTTATACAGAGGCGGACAAAGAAAATGCATCACTTGCAAAAATTTACATTTTCTAGAGAAATAAGAAAACAGCTGTTTCGTATCTTGCTACATAAAATATTATGCTTCAGCTGACATGTTTCAATAAAAATGAAATCTCCCACGAATTTAGGGGGCTAGAAACAAATTGAAGAAACCTGAAAACGTTTTTTGATCATCCTTCATCGTAAGAAGATGGAGAAAAAGCTGCACATTTTAACAAATAGAGCACTTACAATGTGCAGTAATTAATTAATGTGCAGATTTTCGTTAAAGTAACACTGTTATTCACAAAATGAAAGTTTTTCTTTCAAAAATGTGAATTTTGTTCGCATGTTTTTGGCTCATAATACTCTGAATTTTCGTCAAACTTTATCAAACTTTCGGAAAATTTGACAGAATACAAGAAAATCATTATACTAAAATTTGAGACCGAAATATTGAAAATTTGAAGAAATATGAACATTTAAAGCAGTAATTTTTTTTTATTGCGCATGCGCGAGAGATAACAATATGTAACTTTCATAATTTCCTTGGCAGGTGTATGTGCCAAGAAAAAATTCCACTTGAATATTTTAAAAATTTAGTAAAGGTATCGGTGATTTAATGAGTCGTGTTTCAATGATTCATGCATACTCGACAATATGTAAGGAATCATTCGCAAATTGACGACACATTTCTGAAATCGTTCAGTGTGATTCCTGATAAAAACAGATTATTTACGAACAATCCCTTATGCTTCATCGCGCTTCCGAGAATCATTAAAATACAGCTCATTAGGTCGCCGATATCTATCTAGATTTTAAAAATATTCAACTGGACTTTTTTTTTAATTTGACGTACACACAAAAATTATGAAGGGTATGAATTGATATCTTTCGTTCAGATGCAGAAAAAGTGTTTAAATTTCATCAAATTTTCAGTATTTTCATTTCAAATTTTAGTATATGATTCTCTTGTAAGCTATCAAATTTTCTGAAAGTTTGGTAAAGTTTGACGTAAAACTCTGCGTATTATAAGCCAAAAACATGCGAATAAAATTGATATTTTTGAGCGAAATGCTTACATCTTGGTGAATATAACAAATACTTTCACAAATATCTGTAAAATCATTGTATATAGTAAGTAACCTAATTGCTGAGATTTAGAGCTTTTTCCCAGCTTTTTACAATGAAGGATAATAAAAAAAAAAAAAAAAAAACGTTTTTTGATCTTTCAACTTGTTGCTGGTCCCATAAACCTGCTGCTGATTTATTTTTTATTGAAACATGTCAGCTGAAGCATTCCTTTTATCTGATAAAAGGTGCGGAACAAATAGTCTCTTATTTTTCCAGTAGTTTTCTAAAATGTAAAGAAGGGCAAAGGCGGTATACAATGTGTTTATGAGTTTATGAAAAATATTCAATCAATTACTTCAATTCTGAAAATTTCCCCAATGTATCTTAAATTATATTAACTGTACCAAGCTTTTACAAAACAAAAGCCCATTATTACGGTTAGGGGCGACTACATACGCGTCTAGAGAGATTACCGTCCTAAGGATTACCTTCCCGTAGTCCCGTAGGCACTCGTACTAAGAATGCTACTATATATATATATATATATATATATATATATATATATATATATATATATATATATATATATATATATATATACTTTAAAGATTAAATATTTGAGAATGACAATAAGTTTTTCGTTTAGTGTGGCTCTGAAAAATTGAGCTATGCCCTTGACAATGTTTGCTTTTTTGTGGAGTGATACGGATAGGGGAATTTACCAGAGCCACATAATACTTCAGAATCATAAGAAAGCGAAATCTTAAGGGAAGCACTTTTTGATTGAAAATATCATGTGTACTTGCACGTATATATGTTCTCTTATTGTTTACTATTTTCACGGAAAGTATTTTAGACGGCAACATGTTCGTTCATAACTGCCAACTCGAAAGTTATATTTTTCAGTGGTTTGATGTTGTGATATTAGTCAGATTCTTTCAAAATTAGAAGATAATTATTTAGTAAAAAGTAGTACATTCTATCTTGATTCGGCGTTTATTTAGTAAGGGAAATGGGACAAAGTGAGATACGGGCGAACTAAAATGTTCAGCCTTGTTTGCGGCACCACCTATATGGCTATATTTGAACTATGCTTTTAAACATCAAGGTACATAATAATGCAAACCATTTTCAAAATTGGATACTGATATTATAATATTTTTTGGTACATCAAAAATAGTTTATGTTGTAATAAAAGATAAATTTCTTATTATCAACATTTCAAATATTAATCGAGAATAACCGTTGCTCAATGCAATATTTATTTGTATAATATAAGGCATATCTTTAATTTGGAGGTGGAGTTCAATTTTTCAAGTCCACAGTGTAACCAGAATTTAACTTCTGAACTTCCGAAAAGAATGGGAGGGGGGGGGGGGTGTCACAGACCGTCTGTGTATAAAAATAATGTATCAGAACTGGTTAAGTGCGTGTTTTGGAAAAGGTGAAATGGTTTTATTCTTTAGGACTCCTTTAATGTATAGCTTTATTGATTCACTTATTTGTTCATCATTCACTAATTTATTTATTTATTTATTCCTTATTATTTATTTTGATTATTTAGTCATTTATTTGTTCTGTCCTTAAAAAAAAGCATTTGAAAAAACATTTTAATTACAAATGGGCCCCGTGTGTGGGCAAAGCGATAAAATCTACCTACTTCTTTTATTTGAAAAGAATAATTTAATGACAAAAGAATGAAAAAAAAAAGACATTTCAATGAATTTTGTAAGTATAATTCTTAAGTTTTAAAAATTAATTTTCATTTTTTTTTGATTTTCAAAAATTTACTTTCTCTTATCTATTTCTCTTTGCCTCATATTCCTCTCAGAAAAAAGGCATATTCTAAAAAAAATAGTATTTGTTTTAGTACATTTCAGTTTAAAAGATTTTTTCGATGATTAAAGCAACTATAAATCTTTCTCGTGCACTTTTCAAAAGAAAAGTGTTTAAAACTTCTATTTAAAAGGTGAAATGAAAACGGGAAGAGAGAGAGACTATTGTAAAATAATATATAATCGTTAAATGTTTGAAATATATTCCATTTTGTGTTTTAAATTAGTTGGCGAACAGAAAACCACGGATATTCAAGAAAGCAAACTTTAAAAGCAAAAGAAATTTTATCAAAACTCGAAATAAAAAATGAAATGACTCACTTACCTTCAACATGCGATTGAAGAAATTATAGTTTCTAGAGCCATTGTATTCCTAGAGTTATGGCTTTCATTTTTTTTAATTTTAACAGCTCAAAACGAAATATTAGTTACTTTCATAACCCCAATTCTGATGCTTTTTTACAATTGTGAGGTAATTTCCAACTATAGAGAATTTCTTAACCGCGAAAAACTAAACCATATCACAGTAACTAAAACAGAAAGGCTTTTCATCAATGTAATTTCCTTTGAAAACAAATTTTGCTAGACGCTTTGCCTTTGTTTATAATCTCGGCGCCAGACGTCCTTTGATTCAATTGGTTAGAAAGGCAGCCATTCACGAATCTATTCTCCAGTAATTCTAGTTGAAGATATGTGCTGATGACTCGCTTCCACCTTCATTTTACCGCCTTGTTAAACAGAGACTACAGTGAAGTAGACTAAGTGCTGAGCTATCGTAGTATACTTAGTAGCGCCGGCTGATCGTGATTAGATGAGAATTGATGAATGATTAATCATACAAATACTTTCCGTTTTATCAACAATAACTGTGTTTACTCCAGTTTTCAGATTAACATAGTTTATTTATTAACAGAGTTGATTTTCTTTATAATAATTCCTCTCACTCAATTTCGTGATACTGACGCTACTTAATTTCTAGCAAAAGAAGTGCGGGAAACCTATGTTGAATTCCAGCGCTAACGGAAGAAGAGTATGAACAAAAAATCGACGTATTTCTGTCTGTAAGCATATCAAAATATATATTTTTTCAAAAATTGATGCATAGACTTTTATACACATTATAGTAAGTTGCTGAAAAAGCCAAACCAGTAACTTTGGCCAGTAACTTTTTTTTTTTAATGAAATTTAAAAAGCGGTAACGGAAGGACATTTTTGCGACATGATTTTCACACAATCATGTTCTCCCTAAAAGTCCAGCCAAACTATAAAAGGGAAAATTCTATAAAAATTAGAGCACATACGGGAGTGTTCAAGCATTACAATTTCACCTCTAGTTTTAAAAAATAATTATTTTAAGCTTACAAATTATGTATTTGTGAAGGATGTTTGGAAGGACAGTAAAGGAAGGACGAGAAGTCGAAAACAATTTAACTTGGTAAATTTCAACTTACAAACATTTATTCAGCTAATACAGCAGCCTGAAACAACGACATCTAATACCTGAGCCATCTGTTACAATTCTGAATTCTTGAAATACTAAAAAATATTATCAGAATCCATAGAATATTTATCTTCTTTGTCAGGGAATACAAAGATCATTCCCACATTATTATGCATTCTCAAACAAGATATTTGTACTCCTACATCTTCGATATGAAGTACCTGTCCAACATTTTGCCCTTTGTTAATTTCTCTCTTTTCCATTCAACTAAAAAAACTTGTCCAAATGTTGTGAATACTTTCGCATATTCTCATTATTTGGTGCTGTTGATTCAGCTGTATCTTCTTTTTAGTATTATTTATAACTGTCAGTCTGTTGACTGTCAGTCTGAAGTGAAACCTTCTTCTATTTGTTGAAATACTGACTTTATTTAATAACATAACTTGTTACAGGGTTCAAATAGTGCATATTTTGTGTGTCAGCATGAGAATGGATATTACTCCATCTTTTTGAAAATTGACTTTTGAATTCACTGATCTCTTCGTAGTATGTTTAACGGTTGAACTAATGCTCTCAACAGTCCTTTCCTGTGACTTGCGTTAACAAATCTGAAAGCAGTTTCAATATTGTATTGTTCCAATATAAATATCAAGTTTTTAAGCAATTGTTTCTGCTTAAATTGACTTGTCATATTACAAACTTGTCATACCAAAATGATTTTCTCATGCTTAGGAGCTTTTAAGTGTAGTTTTATGATTTTTATCACATACAATAGAATAAATAAAATCCCAAAACATGTTTAAAAAAAATTAAGTAAAAGTTTATTTTTTAAATGAAAGCACACATAATTTTTGTACAAATATTACTTATATATGTTTTAAATGTGACTACTAACTTTAAACAAGAGTTTGTTTTCCACTAGCATTCTAAAATTTTACCCTGTATAGGCTTATAGATAAATGTCCTTCCGTTACTGTATTTTTTTTGTCCTCCCGTTAAAATTAAAAAATATGTAAATTAGATCTATATTAAAATTCTAACTGAGCCTCCTTGACAAGGAACATAATTCTGTTTTGCTTTAAAAAAAAAACATTAGTTTTTATACCCAATAGGTTCTTGGGGAATTAACTGACATGTAGTATTTTGGTAACGAAGGACATCAAACTGTCATCTTAGTAATGGACCTATTTCGCGATTGAAAAAAAAAAGAAAATTTCAAATTACTTACCGAAAAGTTTAACCAGACATTCAAAAGATAAAAGTTAACCTAAGTATTATATGCTGATAACAAGTATATTAAAATTACACAATGTAACAAAAAAGAGTTTTTTTTTTGCGCTGTAAAAACGCAAAGACAAAACTTGAATTTGCACTTGATTTTCTGAAAGTCATCAAATTATTGGGGAAAAACAGGTTAAGATTTAAGAAATTCATTTATTTATGAAGAGAATGGTATATGGCAAGTAACAGAATATTAATTTTTAAAATTCAAGTGTCATGTCCCCTTTTTCCTGAATTCACTTTATAGTCTTCAAAACTTATTTTAATATATCAATAGCCCAAATTCTGTCTCACCTGCACAAATTCACGCAAAATAGGAAAAAAGAACAAGAGCTGAGCTCTCGTTCGAATTGAACCCTGGCGGATGTCACTCTAGTACGAATTTTTCTCTTAAAAAGAATCTCAAACATTTCCAGTTTAACGTAATACTGAAAACTAATTTCAACTTCTAACATTTTTTGTTTTAGAAAAGAGTTCTTCAACCTGGGTTCCACAGAACTCTCGAGTTCCTCGATACTTTGAAAAATGTTTCGCAAGTGATTAACATCTGCCTAATCAAAATGGCAAAATATTATATTTTGTAAAAGATCACGTTCCTAATATAAACAAATATTTCATGGATAAAAAATATTATTCCAGATGTAGAAAATGCTTCTCATCTATAATAATAGTTGTAAAAATATTTAAAAAAAAACATTCCCAAACAGGTGATTTGAAAATAATATTTTAAATTATTTTGCCATAGTAAAAAATGTAATTTATTTTTTTTAATTACTCTTAAAATACTAGCTGACCTATACAAATCACTTGCAATCATCAGAAGTAATTCAAAATTTTCAAAAAACCTCCAAACTGTAAATTGTTTTTTTTTATTTTTTGCCGATAGAATATATTTAAAAAAAAATCATGACAAACGTTTAAATCGCGTAGAAAAATTTTTAATAGTAAAGTTCCAGATTTAAAAAAATGCTAATTAATAACTCATGTACACCTAAAATTGGATAAATGATTTATTGAATGGAAGAATACACTGAAATACTTTGGTGCAAAAACATGGTCAAAACAGTTTAAAAAAATAAAATACAAATACATAAGCCTTATCACAGAGTATAATTGTTATTGCACTATTTTCAGACGCATTAGCTGAAAACATTTTAGTTTAATTATATATGCTTGGTAAATTTCGAAGATACTGTTTATAAATTTTGCATTTCAAACTGAGAAAATGCTACTTTTAAATGGGTAAGTTAACAAATAGAAATGTCGATTAGAATTTGATGCCTTTAAATAATGCTAATATTTGAAATTACGAGATAATTTAAAAAAATAGTAAGTCAAAATTAAAAACTGATCATTTGACCAACTAACACATATTTGCAAGGTTCCATGCTTAATACTCTGCCGGCCATAAAAATATAAAAAAATTTATAAAAACTTTTATCTTGTTTCGTTACAAATGAGCTAAGAGGCTTATATTTTGAATCAAATTAAATTTTTAGTAAAGTTCATAGAGTAAGGACTAATAAAAATATTGAACATAAAGCAAGTCTATTAATGCGTAAGTACTTCTTTTAATAATGGATATCCAAAGAAGCAATACCATTTTATGTGCTTTTTGAAAGAAGCACAGGATAATGCTTATAGAAAACTTTTACCATCATTTCGGCACATAATAAGAAAGAATTAGTAGCCATTTAAAATGTTTTGAGTTAAGAAACTTCGGAGAACGTCTGCAATAACTTGCTATAGTACAAAAAGCATTTATGATAATACTTCTTTTACAGTCGCAGTCATTTTAAATAATGGAATATTTTACAAAATAAGTTATCTTGTTATTCACCAAAAGTGAATTTAAATGATAAATGAAGATCAGTTAATCTTCAGTTCTCGAAGTTAATATTTTTTGCCCCAGTATTAGTTTCTCGTTAAGGAGTTTGAGTTCATCCTGATTGTGTTTAATTTTAAATTAGTGGACGGCTTCAATTAAAGGTACACTTCTGTTGTTGGTGTGAAGAAATATGCTGTCAGTCATACGAGCTAGATACGTGTTGGAATCGTTGTTAGAGCTTGCATTTATTCAGGCGAGTAACTCAGAGCTTACGATAAATCATTTGACAAATCTTGATTTCAGCCGTGAGAGTCAGAGGCGTTGCTTATGGCTATTTTATTCTGATATTCCAGCTCAGTGATAGATCATTTGACGAAATATGTAAACAATCAGACATATCAGAGCTTAAGTCATAAGTAAAAGCTTGCGCTCCGTGAGGAGCACTGTAACAAGTGGTAGATGGTCGTTGGAGGAAATTACGCTCAAACATAATCAAAGCTGGTTGTTTTACGTTTTGCAAAGCTTGAGTTTAGCCGGATGCATCACATCCATTGTGAAATAGTTCGAAGGAATTAGCGTTCTGCCAGTTGTAGTAGAATCAGTGGTAGAGTTTTGAGCGAAATTATTCCCCGCCAGATGTCATTGAGGTATGGACGGGATGCCTTGATAGGTAAGTAGTTGGACTTGTAATTGGAGAGTCGCAGGTTCAATGCCTGATGGCTGAAGATCGACTGTGTACGCTAATGGTGACTGGTGGACGTTAAATTTGTCAGTGTAGGATCAGGAGCTGCTTGGCTTCTGATCGGGGTACACAAAGAGCTGTGTTCAGTGCCGCCCAACCGGTTACATCGCATTTACTGGTAGATACGGCGCATACTCAAGTGTAGTATAGTGTAAAGGGATGTTTCTGTTGCCCATTTGACGAAGTTTGCATGTTGTCAGATCTAACAGAGGAAGAGTTTGATGGATTCATGAAGTTTGTTTACATGCGCGCATAATTAAGACTGATATGAAGCTGAAATGGTGAACTTTGGGGAGCAAGAAAGTTATAAATAGTAAACGAACAGCATCCAAAGCAGCAAATCCTTCTACAAGTATACAAATGATTAAATGATCATGCCGATACTCCGTTCAGTGTGACAATAGAATGCCTCTCAGTTCCATACAATTCGCAAAGTCGTCGAGCATTAGGAGAGTCCTTACAAGCTGCTTTTCAAATTCAACTAACATTAGGGTGATTCTACTTCGTTTAACAGATCGGGCTATAAATAGGTGATACATAGCCTACAACACATCAGACAGTTTTGACGTATTATATCTCAGCAGCAAAGGTGAGTCGATCTTTTATGTTTATTTGAAAATAAAACTACTAACCCTTCACGAATAACAGTCCTTAGATATGGGTTATCAAAAATAGCACAACCTTCAAGGCAACTATTCACATAAAACATTTCCTTTTTCCTCAAAAGATTGATGTGACTTGGTGATAATGATGAATTATAAGTTCAGTATATCATGTGCTTTGATGCAGTTCTTAATAATGATAAATTAGTTCCTTCTTGGAAGCAGCATTCCATTCACAGGCATGCGTTCGACCAAAAGAAGACTGGAGCCATTCATGGATTGTCCTACAAAAAATTGAAAAGAAAATATCAAACTAAGAGGAACAAGAGAATTAATTTACAGCATGAAAAATATTTACATTTTCTAACTAGGGTAAGTGCTTCAGTAGTCGGCCACAAGGATATAAAACTGCTTATAAATAGAATATGTATAACTCAAAATCGGATATAATGCATTCAGACATTCCTTTATCTGTCCCCAATTATCATCAAATAACTGTGAAGTTGTAAGTAGGTTTTATTAAGTATTAATGAGTCATTTTATTTTAAATGGTATGCCCATCATCCAAGTTTGCGATTCTGTTTATTTTTTTTCTTAAGAAGACACATTATCTTTAAATGTTAAGTACCCTTCTTTTTTTTCATTTTTATGTAAATTTGCTTTTACTTATGTTTTAATGGATGGTATAACATTACGTTTCAATTAAAAAATAAACTCCTTCTTTGACTCAATTATTTTTAGAGGGGTGGCTAACTACTGGGTACTAAATTCTTATGCATTTCCAATAGTCGGTCACGCAGATTGACCACTGCTTCTTTATTGTTTGGTTGATCCACCGAGTATTCAACTGCGTACTTAATATGGATTTTATACTGTTCATCGAATAATAATTAAAACAAAGTATTGAAATAGCGGCAATTTAGCTGTAGGGGAAGCTGCTGTTTCCACGAACAAAATTTACTTTTGAATTTTTGCTGGTCTCTGGGAATGGATAATCGATCGGAAAATTTTTCTGGCAGAATCTACAACTTGCCATCTAATTTGGCAATTTTTGTCAAGTGAAAATCTCAAAGCTTTCAACTTCAAATTTTTTTTCTTAAAAACCATCTTTTTTGTCCGTGGGTACAACACCCCGTTCAACCCGCGGACAGGGGCCTTTGAACCCATGGACATATAAAAATATGATATATAAATAGGTCTGAGAAACTCAATTATACTCAATACATTTTCATAGGCCATTTTATATTGAAATGCTTCATACATCCATTGAAAATAACGTTAAATAAAATATCAAAGAGAAATTAAACTTTGAAAATTTTTCCAAGGCTGTTTTCCCTTTTTTTCAAACTTTCCTTAATTTTTAACATCATTGAACTCTTTAAAAAGTTATTAATCTTAAGAGAGTTAATGATGTTATGAATAATTAATATGCTTTTAAACAAAAAAATAATTTGATTCATGATAGTACGGCTCATTTTGTACCTACATAATAACTTCAATTTATAGGAAAATTGAAACCTTTAACCAAAATTAACCCATTACAAAAAACGCAGTTTAGATTAAACCAACAAAAATCTAGAAAAGTCGACTTCAAATGAAAACAGGTGGGATTGACGGCCTGTAGATGTAGATCCTACAACAGGTGGGGGTTACTTCAACATCATAACTTCAAGTCCTACTTCAGATCCATCATCATTGTTGAAAGCAAATTACGGACGTTGATGACAAGGCACCATTTTGAGGTACTTCACGTTGTAAGAAGACTAACGTGTGACCCAAGGAGACTAAAAATTGCCGGTACAAAGGTGCGCCATTTTGGTTTTGCAAGCCACTCATATCGACAGGACCAGTTTTAAAAACGTTAAAAATCAGAAACAAAACCTTCAAAATATAGGGAATCATGATACCTACAACAAAAATGAATAATACAATCCACGACGGATGAAATAAAAAGAAATTGCTCATGTTTTTTTTTTTTACTTAGATCCTACTAAAACCGAAAAAATGTGATAGAATCTTAAATGTTCGTTTGATGGCGTTGAAACTTCCTGGGGGTACTGGAGAGGGCTGTGACACACACGTTGAACCCCAATTAGGATCTCTCTCGACGATACCCGGAATTTCCGGACCAACGTCCGTAGGTACAACCGTCCGTGGGTACAGCAGCTTCAACTAGTGAATAAAAATTCCCTTTCTAACGTCATTTCTTCAAATGAAAATGCTTAAATTTTGTGCCTCAACTTTTTTTTTTTTTTTTGACAAAAAGAGTCGTTTAATAATTTTACTGCTTCTAATGTTTATTTTAGTTTAGAATTCTCAAAAACGAGGCTGAAAACAGGTAAATTTAGTCCGTCATTACATTTAAAATATAAGTTCTAATACTCAACTTGTCATTACCAAATGATAATTTATCGGGATTTTTTAAAAATTATATCATGATACGTTGATGAAATTGATAAAACAAATGATGTGTTTGGAATTAATATTTAATCGGCAGTAAATAAACATTCGCATTGTAAGGAATTACGATGCAATACTTCAATAGTTGCGTTAGCTCAAATTATTTCAATGAGCCCTAACCTGTGATTATTTTCTATTGCTCATTTTGAGAAACTATTTGCTTCACCAAAGGTTCAAGAAACCTGTATTCTATTTAGATTAACTATTCCAAAAGTTGGTACTAATTTTTATTGGAGATTCTAACCAAATATTTAATTCATCGGGTTTTCTTCGCAACGAAATCAAAATTTACTTCTTGTTTAAAAGTATGCAGAATTTGTTTTAAAATAACATGGCTTCAAAGTGGCATTACGTTGCTACCCTCTCCATTTTAAATTATTCGTTATTAGTTCTTGTTGAAAGCTGTAAGATTATCTTCCATGACATCTCCCATTTCCCGATTTCAAATTACTCACATACAGGCCCGTCATTTGGGCAATCAAGGGGGGGGGGGGGCAATTGACCTTTTTTTTTCAAAACATAATTTAAATATGCTATTTTTGCTTGTGTTTTGATTCTCATTTCCTGTACAATTCATATCCTTTGCCCCCTCCCAGAAAAACTTTGAAAATACGAAAGTCTAATGAACATGGACCAGTCAAGTGTCAATCATATCGATCATTAATCCGCTCTTTATCCATCATGAATTCTATTCAGTCCTTATCGAAGCTTACACAGTCAAAACCGAAACTTTGTGCGCCACGAGGGGAGGGGTGGGGTGGGGGGAGAACCTACGTTCTCAAAATTCCTTTACCATAAAAACCGGGTCTTTTCCTTTCTTTAATTTCTATTTTACAGTTATGGTACTACTTTAGTAAGTGATGTAGAAGATAAATAATAAAAAATGTATTACATATGATGCATATCCAAACTGGTTGCAACCTGAAAAATAATATAAACATAGATGTTACAAAGACATCTAGAATGCAGAATTCTTTCGAAATTATTGGAATAATTTATTTTGTATGTACATTGCTGTGCTGTAAGTCTCGCATTAAATTTTGTTTACATTTATGCACTCATACCCCATAAGAGTAATGAAAATGAAACGGCCGACTACTGGGCTCATACATGGCCGAGCACTGGATTTCTATGGCCGACTACTAGAGCATTTTCTGGTTTTAACAATAGGTTAGTTTTTAAATTAAAAATATTTGTATTTCTGAAACAATTTAGTGAATCATTATCAGAAAGGTATAGCCTTAAGTCTTACAATGTTCTTATTGTTGAGTTGATTGATTAAATTTACAGGTTAACAAAAAACTGCAATCACTCTCTTAAATGGCAGACTGCTGAAGCTCGTACCCTATGCAATCGTGTTTTTCTACGCAAAAGACGACTGTTATGGGTTAATTAATTTTGAAAATGTTTCCGTGTTTTGAGTAGTCCGTATTCTGTTCTGAGTATGATGAAACAAAACCAAGGTATTAATATCTTCTACATGTGCTAGACATTTATGGCTCATTTGCATGTTGCTGCTATGATAAATGTAGTCAAATAATATTGTCAAATAGAAGTTATAACGTAATGTAAAACATCGATCAGAAAAGAAATTTTTAATTGAAGAAGAGTCAGAAAGTACAGATGAAAATTCATAATGGTTTCTCAATTTTATTTTTATATGCTACTGTAAATAATTTAAATATATACGTATAAATGCATTATTTGTCAATGGTGCTTTTTGTGAGTAAGACGTAAAAATTTCTTAATTCTTCATCAATCTATGGAATTTTCAAGTAAGGAATCACTTAAAAAAATATTTATCTGCTATCAACGAAAACTACACAAACAATTCATTTGTATATATACGCATGTCTATGGGTATTAGAGGTGGGCAATGTTGTTCTTTTTAATGATCCGTTCATTCAACTCGTTCATTTGAACGACTTCGTTCATTTTTGAAAAAGCTGTAGGTGATCTCTCTGCAACGACATGCTCATGTACATTCGAAATGTTTCATTAGACCAGTAATATTCTTTGAAGGAAAAATAAATAAATTAATCTAAAAGTAAAAAAAAATATGTCTATGAAAAATGAATCGAAAAACTTTATACAGGTTTAAATGCATTAAGCAATTATATTTATTCTATAAGATATTTCTCAGCTGCGGAATGGTAAGATATATTTTCCATTCCAAAAACCGCAGGTTTCATTTTCAGCATGTCAAAAAATTAAGTTATTAAATTTTTCCAACTACAGCACTAGATTGGGCCAAAAAATTGAAATCCTGCAAAGCAGTTACCTTAGTCCGGAAAAATTTGTAATTCCCTAACACTAATTGCTGTGCAAAATTTCGTGACTCTGAGTTAATGTCTGCTCTGGCAAGAGACTTAAATTGTTAAGATTTTTAGAGAAACATAAAATAAAGAGAATATTTTCAAATTTTTGAAATTCATCTGAGCTTTTAAGCCTTAGTGTGGTATTTTTTTAAATTCCTAACACAAACTACTGCGCAAAATGACTGTGAGTTTTTTCTGCTCTGGCAAGAGGTCTGAGTTTTGAAAATTTTATATAAAATTCCTGAACTACGAGTGACACGTTACAAAGTAGCTGCATACCTAATACGCTACAATACTTCGAATTTTTAATCACATGAACGGCATAGGACCCCCTCTCCCCTTAAACCACGTGTTTCCTTTTAGGGTTGGGGGGAAAGGGATCAATGGCCCCCCTTACTTTAAAAAAAACTAACGTTTTTACATATAAGTGGCCGTGGTTTTGTAGTTTTTAATAAAATTTCCTTGAGTTCACACCCTTTATCCCCCCCCCACTGAAAAGATCGAAATAACGGGTCTGTTTTGAACTGAAATGGGCTCTATTTCCTTGTTTATACGGGGAAAATGATAAGGAAATCACGTGGTTTAAATATTTGTTAAAAGTTGTCTGTACAGTACTTTTAATTCACTAGGGGAAATCAGCAAAATTCGCAAAAAAGTGGTGGCCGCATGGTAACAGATTTTTATGAAATTTGGTATACAGGTTCGTTTTATGCCTGTATAAAAATATCTAAAATATTTTTGCTTAAAATTTTTTACTTAAATAGTTACATGCGATTGAAAATTGGTCAAATTGAACAGCATTCTCATAATTGCTAAATGTTGCACTTTTGAAGGCTTGTATCTTGTTAACTATTAAATGAAAACATAAAAGTTATATGTTTTTGCAATCTATGGAGTAGGGTAATCAATCTGATATCAGTAAAATTTTCAAAGTTATTATAGTTAACTTTTAACCGAGTCTCAAAAACTGAAAATATTTCAATTTTCTCATAATTAAGCATTTTATTTTTTAATCTCAATCTTTAAGGAATGCATTAGCTTTGATGAAATTAATACCCAATACTGTGCTAAGTATCATAAAAGAAATACCTTACTTTTGAAGTTGTATTTTAACTCATTTGTCTTCAAAATCAGTTTTAAACTTAGTGACATTTTGTAAAATGATGATTTTCCCCTTCACGTACACACAAAAATTCAAATGAGGGAAAATTAAGACAACTTTAAAATTTTTCAAGAATATAGAGCTGTGTTTCTACTATTTGCTTGAAGAAACTCGAAATTGGTTTTTGATTTCCAAACGTAAAATAAAATTCAGAGAAATAGCATTTTCTTTCTGTTTTATGGGTCAATCCATACAGGTTCGACGGATGGTTGCGCTCGACCATTTTTAATTTTTTTGAAATTCATATCCCTAAAAGCTGCATATGAAAGAAGTTTAAAACCTCTTTTATTTTTTCTCTCAACTTTGATTTTTTGGAGGTCATCAAAAGTGATTTTCGTAGTCAAAAATGGGACTTTTAGACCTTTGCATTTTGGCCAAAATCTATTTGAATTACATTTATGACAGTTAATTTAACGCTTTGATGTTAAAGTGCATAAGTTGATAGTCTTACATCCTGAGTTACGTAGCTGTACGTTAATAATTAAAAAAATGGCAACAGGTTAGTTTAAGACCAAATGTAAAAATTTTACTCATTTCAAAGGGGGATAACTCACGTAGGGGACGGAAACACAAAATGAAATACGGCAAAAACTAATCACTGGAACCATGCTAAATAGAGTATGTAACTGTTGCTGTGTGTTTGTGTACCCTTTATTAATTACAGCCCCTCAAAATTCGGAAAAATGACAAAAATGACATTTTTAGACTTCTATAAACCAAAAGAGGATTGAATTAAAAATAAAATTTCCTGGCCAATTGAATATTCTATTCAAGTATTATACATGTTATACATATTGTTTTTTTTATTTGGTTTGTAAAAAAGATACAGGTCTTTGAAATTAAGCAATTTCGCTAGTCAATTCACACACTAAAACAGAAATAAAAAGTGTAAAAACTTCATGGCACCTTCTTAAATTACGTATATTGTGCCCTATATAATACATTATACTGAAAAAACATATTGTAATTTTCAAAATAATTATTTTAATTTGATAACTTAGAAATACTTGGACATGAATGAGAAGTTTATGCCGTGTGGAACCTGTATGGATTGACTCTTATGTGAAATAACGAGAATTCAAAGAACTTGATAAACGACTAAATGATACAAAAGCAAGTAAAACTGACATTTATTTCAATTTAAAAAAATGTACATTTCAGCATGTACTTCATAAACATGCTTTTGAGAAAATGAAACACGAAAGAAATGTATTCAGTAAATTACCGCCCATTAGCTGTAAAGCAAAAAGTTCCCATTAGCTAGGAAATGACTGAGCTAGCGGTGTATTTCACGAAAGAAATGGTTAGTTTTGCTAAACTTACAAAGTAAAAAGAAGTAACTAATGAAATTTTTCCTTAGTTCAAGTTACTCTAGTAACAAAAATACGCCGATACCAATCATTAAAATTTAGTAGCATCTAAAAGAGACTTCATTATGTTACGTAAAAAAAATGAGTAAATTTAGAGCATTCCCTCATCTTCAAAAAAACATCTGAAATAGAGGAAAAAATGAAATTTTCGGAAATTTTAGATTTTTTAAAGTACGATTTCGTTATCAAGAAATTCATAAACATTTACTAAATTAGAGCAGATAGTTAGTTATAGATAGTTTTTCAATCTGAATCATTTTTAATGTTATTTTTTCATTAAAAGAGCTAGAAGAGTGATTTGAAATCTGAAGTAAATTGGCAAAATTTCAATCTTTGTTAATATTTCAGATTCAAAAAAAGATCCGAATAAATTTTACTTTGCTTTTTCCCAATAGAGATTTGTTCATAGAGTGCGGAAATATTTATTTTTAAGTGTACGTTTATAGCTTATGGAGTTATTGAGTCACAAACTGGCAGCAATAAACTTTGAAAATTTAGGCTTAGCGTAAGCATCAATTTCTAATTTCAATAACGAAACAACAAACAGATTTTCAACTTTCATACTTTGCATTTCCTCATAGATATGCATGGTTTACCTAAATAAAAATTTTCATTGAAATCTGTGACATGTCAGCCACAGCTGATTTGCTCATTTCGCATGGAATGACCCTAGGTTAAAAGCTGGAATTATTCACCAATTGGAGTAAAAACTTCGCAGACCCCTCCAGTGGGCTGTTTTCGTTTTACATCTTAAGGAACTCTCGTTGTGGCATCTCTTACAGTTTATTGATGGTTCAACGTCAGACAACAAATCTTACTCCACTAAAATTAGAAAAAGGCTGTGCGACTCTGAAAAGCGCCCCATAGTTGTTTTAAGCCATTTGAATGCAAGTTGATCGGACGATATTGAGTAAAGACCAACAATATTTCTTACTAATATCATATGCCATGAAGTAAGGCGTATGCTCTTCTAATCTTCCTAACCGCGATCTGGGTCTCTCTGTCTGAAAACAGCTATAGAATATTGAGATTGTACAATTCTACTATAAAAGCACCAACTAAGTTTCAAATTTTGGTCAAATTTATTAATGTGTGTACTCCATCCTGGTTTAGAATAAAAATCAACCATTCTATTAGAAACAGAGCTAAGCATGCGTGGGAGTTCCTTCGTGCATCAAGATACTTGGCAAAAAGGTATCAATGTAATTGATTCCATCAATTGAACGCATAGTTAACAAGTTTTATAAGTAATTTAAAGAATTTTCCTCAATGAATAGAACTCTATATCCTAAATGTAGTTTTAATTTTTTGCGTATTTCCCAGAGAGTTTTGTAACCGTATAAAAACATTGATTTTTAGTCGGACTTGTTCTTACATGCTATTAGATTATCAGTAAAGACCTTGTAAATTTTTTATCTTTACCCACCTCAACAGCCACACGATTTGTAAAAAAAAATGTTTTTTTCCATTGAAATTTAGACCTCTTGCCAGAGCAGAGGAAACTAACCCAGAGACAGTAAAATGTGCATAATAATTTGTGTCTACAAAATTAAAGACAGGGCTCTTATTTCACATTTTTCCAGGGGGAGATAAAGGTCGTGAACTCAATGAAAATTTATCGGAAAACCACAAACCTACGGCCACTTATATGCAAAAGCGTTAGTTTTTTAAAGTAGGGTGGTATGACCCCCTCCCCCCTAAAATTTTAAATTACGGACTTGACTCAAGGGGTGGGCTGATGTCATTAATGTGACTGAAAATTCGAAGCATTTGCAGCGTATTAGGTTTGTAGCTACTTTGTAATATATCACTCGTATTTAGAAAGGAAATTTATATAAAATTCCCAAAATTCTGGAATCTTGCCAGAGCAGAAAAAATAACTCACAGGCTTGAAATTTTACGCAGTTGATTGTGTTAGAAAGTTAAAAAATTACCGCACTAAGGCTTAAAGTTCAGCGGAGTTTAAAATATTTTGTAAATTTTCTCTTTATTTGATGTTTTTCTAAAAATCTCAAAAACTCAAGTCTCTTGCCAGCGCAGAAGACATTAACTCGGAGTCACAATATTTTGCACAGTAATTAGAGTCACAAATTTTCCGCACTAAGGATAAGTGCTTTGCAGAATTTCGGTTTTTCCGGCCCATCCTAATGTTACATATGGTATTACCAATAGACTATGTATAACGAAAAAAGTAACAACAAATACATCTGTAGCTCAGCCGGAATACCGGATAACTTTATTTAAAAAAAGACTCGCCTAAATATTAGGGAGCTTCAAAATTATTTCACAGTACCGATGAGAACAGAAAAAAAAAAAAAAAAAAAAACGCAACACTTTTTTAAATGGGGGAAAAAATAAACAGCAATAACCCGTTTTTAAAATCTCAGGATATTGAATGTAAAATAAGCGACTTGAAAGTCATCAAGTAAGTTAAAAATAAAGCCATTTCAATGCAGATGGAAGTTGATAGGAATGTTATAGAAAACATAATAATGACCAGAAAAGTGATAAAGGGTATTTTTAGAAGGATTTTAGCAGTTGCGTGGGGACAGGAAGTGGGCATTTTGTTAGTAACACAAACAAGTTACACAAAACCTAACTAATGGATACATTGGAAAATTGCAAATGAACTGCAACGGTTAAATAAAAATGATGAATAAAATGCAGAAAGGCGGAGGGGGGGGGGGTAATAAGGTTCGGAATGAATAGATTGTACTGCACTAAGAAAAAGAAAATTTGGAGATTAAAAGAGAGTTAAAAATTTGAAGATGAATGTTTTTTTTTTTTTGAAATTCTATTGTATCACAAGTGTATCAATAAAATGTTAAAAACTGCGCACCGTTCAAAGGAACGGTCGTTCATTTTTTAAGTGAACAAACGGATCCGTTCATTTTAAGGATTCGTCCTTTTTGACCCGTTCGTTCATGAACGACACATCTCTAATGGGTATCGTATGCGTAGCGAAATCACAAGTTTTCGTCTAGCTGCAGCAGCATAAGCATGTCAGTTTTGCTATCAGATAGCACTGAAGAAGAACAGCAACGGTGAGTAATCAGATTTTTCTGTTTAAAAAGTGCAGAAATTCACCAAAAATGCTTTATCTCGCATAAACGTTTTTTTACATCCTTTTACAAAAAAAGGAAGTATTGTATTCGCGAAAAAATTTTCACTCAAAAATCGACCTTAATATCCATTTTGCTCACCCCCGAATGAATGTTGAGTTTTTTTCTTCCGACCCGACCACACGTGCATATAAACCTAAGAACGTATAGAGGCCTGAAATATCCATTTTGACGATTCCTGAGTCAATCACAACGAGTTTTCTCGTGACGTCTGTATGTACGTATGTATGTGCGTATGTACGTATGTGCGTATGTACATATGTGCGTATAATGTGTGTATGTGCGTATGTATGTCGCATAACTCAAGAACAGTATGTCCTAGGAAGTTGAAATTTGGTACGTAGACTCCTAGTGGGGTCAAATTGTGCTCCTCCGCTTTTGGTTGCATTCGTGTGTTTCTAAACGGGTCTTTTGCACCTTTTTTTTGGGGGGGGAGGGGGAGTCATTGTTAATTTCGATGCAAACTTAAGTGGTGTTATAATTTGGCGGACACTTGGCGATATATCGCCAGTCTTTTGGTCACCAAGTTTTGTCGCCAACTTGGCGACAATTTTGGCAATTTTTTAAAAAATTATCTGGTTTCAATTTGGCCACTGTTGATGATATTTAGAGAGTTAACTGTTGAATCACATAAAAATTGCCAATGATGGGGAAATAACATTAAATTGGTGTAAAAGGAAGTCATGTGATGTACACATCAGCTCGTTTTTTTTTTTTTTTTGGATCCAAACGTTTACAAGTAGCTGCACAAGCGGAACACAAAACCAAGGATGACAGTCTACCGTTATCACTGATGACGATTGTCAAGCCCAAAATATGGTTACATTATAGCTGACTGATCATAGATGAGGTTGCATCTTTTTAAAAATTAGCTATGGTTCTGGCTTTTAAATTATTCACGACATAGATGTTCAGAATGCGGTGTAAAATGGCTTCACGAACAACCTAAAACCTACCAGGAAGGCATAATGAAGCTTGTGACTCGCTGGACCAAGTGTATTTATCACTGCTCTAATGTATACACACTGAGGTGAGAGATGTCATGGGATACTTCCTAATGTTGTGTCGAACTTCTTTTTGGCTTTGAGAAACGCAACAGCTCGACGAGGCAATAGCTCAACAAGTTTTTGGAAGTTCCATACAGAAAAAGTGAGCCATACTGTAGCTCTATATGTCCATAATTGCGAAGGTGTTGTCGTTGCGGGATTTTGTACAAGAACTTATCTCTCGATTATGCCCCATAAATAATTGATGGAACTCATGTCGGTTTTTCGCCAAAGTTTTCGTCAGTGTTCGCCAAACTGGGCCCAACCTAAAAAAAAAAAAACAACCCAGGATATTTCGGATGGGCCCACTTGAAAAAAAAAAAAAAAAACTCACTTTATTGATTTTTTTTCCAAAATTTTCTGCATATTGAAAACATTTTCTTCATTATGAATACCAAGTCCAGAAATTGCCATCTACCTTTCTGGACAATTTATTAAGTATAAGAAATTAAAATTGCATACACATTCCCAACTTCTCGAGGAAAGGAATTTTAAAGTACTTGATATTAATCATGTGTACGCTTATTGATACCCCTTTTTATCTTAAAACTGATCATTAGGTTAGCCATAGTTTTTCCATAGGTTGCAAGAACGAACTATAAAAAAATATATTACTAGAGAATTTCTTTCGAGATTACAAAGAGCAATTTCTTAAAATGTTACTCACACAATTTTTTTTTAAGACACGCAAGTTTTTAATTTTTGAATGGTATGTTTTAGAAAAAAAAAACCGTCCCTACAAGCTTATTTTACTCGTTGAAAGTCGATAATACACTTCAGAATTTTAGTCAAGTGTATTTTCACGCTTTGCGTTTCAAATAAAAACTTATCTTTGTGGAAATGGGGGAAAAATCCGTTTGAATATTTAAAATATTAGATTTGAAAGTTTTTTTTTAATTTATTAATTTAGACATTTTATTGGTCAAAAAATAAATAATAAACATGTTTGTTTTTCCCGAATATATTCGATTTCATCTCTAGAAGATTAGTTTTTTTATGGAATTGATCACTGCTACAGTTTCTACTATTTTCTCAACTCTAAAGTGAATTTCACTGTTTTAAAAATGTCGAGAAGTATTATCCCTTGAAAAAAAAAAAACTTTTTTTTTCTCAATTTTCATTGCAAATTCTCTATTCCCCCCCTAACTATACCACTTTTTATTTTAGTTTCCTACAAACTGTTGTTTCTGAGTTTTAGAATTTTGAAAAATAACTTTTATTTCCTAGTAGTAATGATAGCAGTTATTTACGAACAATAGTGGTTGATTTAAACTACATCTCGAAAATATCGTTCTTAAGCCTTAAAAAAAAGGAATGGTTTCATCATTTGCCTTCGCCTCATTAAGAAATAGAAAAAAGAAAAAGAAAACAGATAAAGGAGATATATTTCTGGGAAGCATAATCTTAATAGCAGCATTAAAAGCGCTTGTGGGGAATTTTTTTTTCTCTACGCATAGGGCTTTGGTGATTAATATAATGATTTCCGAGGTGTCGTAACAACATTAATAACAAGTCCGCTCATGCAAACAATAGAGCCGGTTGGCTCATTTATTTTAATGAAATGAAATTGAGATAATATGCAAGAAAAAGTAATCCATTTTGTGACCTTGCAACTGTTTTAAAATAAACATTTCAATATCAGTTTAATCTTTTGTTTTATTGTTGGAAGAACATTAAAAAATATAAGTCGAGCTTAAAACGTATGTTTAACATTAAATACGAATAATGAGGGTATTTAACGTGTAGATGATACATGATGCAATTTTTTATTCACTTTTTTAAACCAGTGTAAAAAACGGCATTCAAATTACAGTGAAAAATTTCTGTACATTTATTTTTCTCTCATCGTAAATGAAAGAGTAGGATTTTTTTTTTATCATTTAAATGAAATAGAATAGAAATATTTTTCAGTCTTTTCATGATTTTTTTTGTGCAGTATATATTCCTGGTTATTGTACTTGTTTACGAATCCTCTCATTTTTAAAATAACTATTTTCTCTTCATTTATGATTTAGTAAGATTTAAGTTCCTATTTAATTTTCTTTATGGTTTTCTCTCACATTAATTGCATACTTTATTGCATTACTTTTATTACATACTATTTGTTACATTTATTGCATTTTCACAGTAAGCATGTTTTCATTTCCTTCAACTATCGACTTTCCAATCATTTTTATTACGCTAATCTTGAGGGTTTTCCCTTATCTTTCTTAATATATAACTTAAGCTTACATTTTATTTCACTTAAAATTGTTTCATTACTATTTATGAATGAAGTACTTCCCGATCAATTGCTTAAGTTTTCCTGCGCGTTTCTCTAACTTTACTTCAGATAATATCTTAACGAGTATGTACTATTATTGAGTAATTGTAACAGTTTACACTTGATGTTATATGCTTAATATCCAACGACCTTTTAACAATCATTAGGGAAGATATTCTACTTTAAAAATCATTCCGACAATAATCTATCAGAAAAGGAAATTCTAACATTGAAGGAAAAAATCCTTTTCGTTTCCTCATTCAGATAGCAAAGTAAAAATGAAGGAAATGATAAATGCCAGACATAGTTTAGGAAGTGTGGTAAGGGGGTGGCAAAATAACTAGCCAAATTTTGGGGCTTTAAAAATGTTAATTAGATGTTTTCAATTAAAATATTTTCAAATTTGCCTTTATTGAAACAAAGAATAAATGAAAAATAAAGATTTTTCTGATTGTTTATTCGCGTTTTTAAAAATCTATGGTGTATTTTTTTTATTACTCAAAATTATCATGAGCTTAATATTACGCATGTATTAATTGTAAATAGATCGACAATATCGTGACTAACTGAAACCCATCGTTTCTAATAGTTTTATTGAAGCTTTATATATTTCTTTTTGAAAAGAGAAAAAAAATGAAAAGAAAAAATCAAATGTTAATAGTATTCACAGAAACGTGATCCCCTATGAATTAAGGTATGCGTAGATTATTATTGGGATAATTGTCTAATAGACTAATAGAAATTAGTTATTAAAATGCATATTTATCGATTCATATATGAATTTAATTTTAGCCATATTGAAGGGATTTTTTTAAACTCAAAAAGGAACTTCATTTATTTACTTTTTACTAGTCTGCAGTAAATGCAATTCTTATTTTAGAAAGATATTTTGAAAAGACTGGTACCATGTTGAAATTTAGTGTCAAAAGTGTTTTGTGGTAGTGTATTTTATTCGATGCAGAACCTCTTTGAGTTTTGGCACATGTTTTGCAACAAAGATGTTTTTAACAAACTCTTGACATTTTTCTCATGCACAGAAGTTCAACTGAAAATAAGGGGAAAATGCTAATGATAGAACACGTTCTACCCATCGAAGATGCAATGCAAAAGTAGAAAAATTAGGAGCTTCTGTTGTTCCCTGATTTGTTTAAATGTGATTATGGGAAGCTATAAAACACAGACAGTTTAACTTAAAAAACAGTTTTAAAGTTTTGTTTAAAGTAGGACCGGATAAGTGAATGATATTTGAATAAATTAAGAATAATCCTATAAAAAGTTTGATAAAAAATAAAGATTTTTTAAATCGGAATCTTTATTATGTACAGTCAAACCCCGCTACAACGAAACCCTAACTGACAGACTTGAAAAATCGCTATAGTCGAGGGTTCGCTACATCCGATTTTTCAAAAAACGTTCGAATACCCCAAAATACTTTTTGTGATGAACATGTTAATTATGTGATGTTCATTACAAAAGTATCTCATAAGTATCTTTTTATTAGTAAGTAAAATGTATTGATCATTTTGTACTCAATACTAAGCTAACAAAAAATTACCCTTTTAAAAAAAAATCTATGCATGGAAGAAAGGTGTTATTTTTGGTTACAAGCTTTTAGATTTTGCCAATATTTTAGTCCTTAATCGTTTTGGTCTGTAGTTTCAGTTGCGAAAAAAAAAAAAAAAAAGTTCTAAACATTGACAGCTGCCTTTGAGCAAAAATCGAAAGTCGACGACTAATATCTTTTATTACTTCATCAATATCAGAAGACGAGTCTAGTCAAGTTGTTCTCGTCAGATTCTTTTGATTTGTTTAGAAAATACCAAAGCTCATAAGACACTTCTTTATATATGCTCAAAACAAAAAATTCGTTTGAAGTAAATCCACTTTTTAGATCAGAGGTTCACTGCAAATAATCAAACACTTTTTGAACACTATTTGCACACGTACACTTGTCTCCTTTTTAAGAACATTTTTTTTTTGTAATAGTTATTAGAACCGTTTTGTGAACACATGTCATAATACTTTTTGAACACGTACACTTGTCCCCTTTTTTAGAACACTTTTTCCAGTCAGTTTTCAAAACACTTCTAGAAACACTGTTCGGAACATGTATATCCTTTTTAGCGCACATTTTCGACATTTCATGAATAGTGTAAAAGAATGGTTTTTGAACACTTGGGCTAAACATTTTGTGGCACACGTTTTAGTACAGTTTTTAGGATATGTTTCGGAACACTTACCGATCACTAATACTCTCGCGGAATGTGTGCTACCCAAGTATAGAAGAAGCTTATAAAAAGAAAAAATACTCACTAAATTCATTTTTGTTGAGACTGCAGGCTTGATGATGTCTTTAGGCTTTGAGTGAATATGATTATTAATATATTATTAGTATGAAAATTTAAAATCTAATGGCATCTCAAAACCAATTGAACAGTTTACAGCAAAATGACAAACGAGCAAAAAAATTAGCAAGAAATTGTAGTACAAAATCGTATTTACTACAGGAATGACAACTAAATTTGAAATAAAAATTTTCATAAATAAGTTTTCAAAGCCAATCCATAGTGAAAAAGTAAACAAAAATGTGTCAAAAACAAATGGTTATATAAATTAATTTAAAAAAAATAATTCGTCAAGAACAAAAACTTTTTTATTACTGTCTATAAATCTAATTTGCTTACGTTCCTACTACTTAGCTACTCAGTAGTCTACTGCTCGGTTTATGATCAATGACCATTAAAAAAGGTAGTGTTCTTTTATACCATTAAAATGCAATGAAATTCTTTAATAACTAATCATTTCTGTGAAACTTCACTGTAAAGATGGAATTACCAATTAGTTAACATTTAGTTTTTCTTCCTTGTGCAAAACCAATTTCATTTGAATTAGGCCAAAAAAATTCCATTTAACTCATTCCCAGATGTATGTTTAGTGTTTTCGACCCGTCTTCAAGAGCAAATGAATGTACCGGCAATGAAAATGCCCATTTTTTATAATTACTGAATTCATTATCACGAGTTTTCTCGAGACGTCAGTAAATACATATGTAACAGAGGTGAATTCGTAAATGTTCCAGTATCAGAGACCCTAATGATAAATGATTGAAAAACGATTTTTGGCCAGTTTAGTGTGTAAGCGGAATTATTTTTCTTGAAAAGTAACGGCGTTCCAGTAAGACCAAGCATGAATTCACCCCTGGTTTTAACGTATCTCGCATAATTGAAAAACTGTATGCCGTAATAAGTTAAAATTTTGTATGTAGACTGAGTGGAGTCTGGTTGTGCATCTCTGTTTTTGGTGTACACAGAGGTTCCAAAAGTAGCGTTTACACTTTTTCTTTTTTTGAGCCAAATAGGTGTAGTTTTCAATGACGACTAAGAAGCATATTTTTCTCGATTATGTTCGATTCGATCGAATTCTATCTACCAGTCACGTAGCGAGACATTTTCTTCTGGGTGGAGTGAAGGAAATTTCTGGTTTCACTTTTGGTTGATAGAATTCGTTCGAATTGAATTATCAATTATGTTAGATTGAATGTGCCCCTGAAATGATGTTATGAATGGACGCCCACTTGGTGAAAAATTGAGCGAGAAATATTTCACTCGGTACTATTTCTAAATTGTTATTTCAGTATGATTTTTTGAAAAATTACTTCTGGAATAAAATTTTGTGAAAATCCGATTATTAGGTTGATCGAAAGTTATTAAACGTAACTTGCTTTTTATTAATGGCACATTCAACTCGATTTTGTTCAATGCGATGGGATGCTATCTACCAGTAGCGCAGTGAGAAATTTCAACCGGATAAGGCAATGCAAATTTTTGACTGTGTTATTGGCAGATACAATCTTATTCGAAACGAATTACGTTGGATTTGAATGGGCCACTTCAACTTAAAAAGTTTCAGTTGTACTTGAATTTTTTCAATAGTGCGATTTTCTTTAAATAAAAACACGACTTCCCAGAAATTCCTGGTCAAACTCGCTTAATTATACTTTGAAGTACAGAGTGCTGTTTAAAAAGTTAAATTGTCTCAAGGGAGAAATAAGTTCCCTAATGCAGCTAAAAATTAAAACACGTATTTAATTTACATTTTAAACTGATGCACTTAGAACCTCTGAACTCCTATTTTGCAGTTTACTAAACACATTTTGTCGTAAAACAAAATATTTTTTAAATTAACCTAATTGACATAAATACACATTTTAAAATTTACATCACATTGATGAAAGTAGTATTGCGGAATCCTCATCGTCTTTGGGCAAAAGTTTAATTAATTGAGTGTTGATCTATTTTGACTTATTTTGTTTCAGTCAAACGTTTAAGTAAATTTAGTGTGGTAGGTTCATTGTTTCAAAGCTTTTCAAAATACGAAAAAAATGAATTTAGTTTCAAATGTCTGGAAATTTAAATACAAACGACATCAGGAAAAAGTCTTACATAACTCGAGCTTAAACAAAAGTATGTTCATTTTTTTTCAATAAAAGGAAATCTTGAAACGCATCTGCAGAAATCGTTTGCAGTTTTACTACTTAACAGTCATTTAACTCAATATTTTTTAAATTAATTTATTTGACACATGTACAAATTTTAAAATTTACATCACATTGCTGGACAGTTGTATTTCAGAATCCTCGTTTTTACATGCAAGTCGATTCGATTGTAAAATTCCATAAAACTTAATTTATAAAAGCTATTTTTTACATTTATAAACTTTATCAGTTGAACACAAATAATATATGTCCCCTTTAACACTAAATTCTCTTGGATAATTGGATAATATTTTTCTAGGATTCGACCCCCCCCCCCCCGTCCTCCCTTCCCTTTTATCATCAAATATAGCTGAAATGTTCTTAAGATATATATATATATATATATATATATATATATATATTTTTTTTTTTTTTTTTTAAATTTACGGCGAAATTCTCCGAGTCTTCTTCCTCTTCAGCTTAAAACTATACTTTCAAAATTAAATTTTGAAACATTGAAGTTGGATATCCCCTTGAGTCCACTAAAAATTTTCTTAATTCTTCACCTCTGAATCGTTTTCGGAGGGGATCATTCATGGAAACTCTTACCCTTATAGTTTACTAAAGACCAATCTAAAATTGCAATTTTAAAACTCCAGTTTAATTCATTTTTCTAGAATTCTCCCCGCCTCGTTTTCTCACCTTTACATCACCCAAAGACAGTTTAAACGTTATTTTCAAAACATCAGCTTCAACAAATATCTCGGGAAGGTATCCCTACACCTTTTTTCCGAACATTAAAAATATGGCCTAAAATTGCGTTATTAAAGCTAAAATTAGATTTTTTTTAAAATTAAAAGCCCTGAAAATTCCGAGTATTCCAGTCTGTGGCTCTCTGAGCCTCTCTTTTATAGTGTTAAATAGTTTGCATGAAATATATGTATAATATTGAAATATTTCTTTAATGTCTGCAACAGAATGAACTTTTTACTTATCCAATAATTACACGTTTTTCATCAAAATTTTCATCATATGTTATTTAATTTTAGTTCATCAGGTTGTATATTTTTCTTAACTAGGACATGGTCATTTTTCAAAACATAATTTTTTTTTTATTAACGTGTCGAACAGCAAATTGAAAAATTGATTTAAATAAGGCAAAAAAAAAAGGTAAATTTCTCAGAATTATCTTCTAAACCAGTGGTTTTAAACGTTTTGTTTCCCAGTCCTATTTTTGAACAATTCCAGGCCCGATATATGTACTGAGACACACATACATTTATACAAGTCTATATAAGCTTTAGTAGTTTCAGAAATCAGATTAAGATAGCTGATATAACTTTTTGCATATATTTCGAGCTCAGAGTAGAAATTCAAACATCCTTTTTTTTTGCTTTACTATGCATTTGTGTTAAATTTAAATTGTGAGACTCAAATTTCATAAATTTATAAAGTGTAACAAATAACAATAAAGGTTATTGATCTTTGTTCCAAGCATAATCGATGGTCAAACATCTGGATTACAATTGTATAATTTTTAAATTTAGTTATTCTTCTACAACTTAAACAGTATGATGAATAAAAGTTTATTTAAAACAAAATATGAATGCTCAGAGATGTACAAGTCCTTAATGTACAAATGCTAACGCATAATGTACACAAAATATGGAGCTCAACAATCTGCGAGTGCTAAGTCAATTTTTAAATGTTTAAGCATAATGTAATGAATAGTAATGGATATAAGTAACTTGCATTAAATTATTCCAAAGCAGACCAAAACAGCTACAGATGAAAATTCTGAAATCGACATCAATGTTTACTAATACTTTTTGCGTAACTTCGCAGAATTTGGCACACGTGACGTCACAATTTGGTAGCACAAAGTTCTTTTAATTAAGTTTATAATTGAGGGTATTGAAAAAATGTAACGAAATTTACAGTAAAAATAACGTTCTTTAATTTAATAGTGTATACATACAGTATATAGTACAACCAACCAATCTTCATCTAGCCATTCTCATTGCAGCAAAGAAAGTAATGATTTTACAAGTGTGCCCTAATGTGACTAAATATGTTTTCAAATGTGTTGACGAACCATCTGCTGCCTGGACTCGTGTGTTGGCACTCGAGGTTCAGTATCTAGAACATATTCGGAATACTTTCCTTCTGACGGAGCTTATTCAGAACACTTCATGGCGCACATTCACATATTAGGATCACTTTTTCTGAAACAAACTGTTCCAAATTGTGCAGGTTTATTTGCAGTGTTCGTTTACGAATGATAGGATGTCTTTCTCACATTTTCACCAGAAAATCTTGTAATAATAGAAGATTTTGGATTGCTATAGCCGATTCTCTAGTATTTGAGGATCGTTACAAGCATCAGTTGCATTAATGACATATGACTTCAGTTCGGACCATTTGAAAGGTTCGTTACGATCGGGGGATAGCTATATCTCAGGTTCGCTATAATGGGGTTCGTCTGTAGTCATAAAAATATCACTTACGTTGTAACGCACATCTTTCAGCAATTCGTTTTCGACGTCTTGGCTTAAGATGCAGGTGATGAAGTGCCAAATAAATGACAGCCATTACTAATGATATTAAGGAGGTTGTTCTGTATGCAGTAACCATCGTTCGATATTCTCCAAGAAAACCGCCAAGTAAGCATCCGAATATTCCACCTATTAAATATTTCATGAAAAGAAAGATTTCATTAATAGTTTTTAAGCCTCATTATGCATGAGTATTAAAAACTTCTATTTTTTAATGGTTAAGAAGTTTTTAATTACACAATAGGAAACATCCTAGCATTTTATGTCTTGTGAAAATATAATGACAAAACATTTCTTTCCATTCGATTTTCTATGATACTCTTTTAGGGAAAAAAAAAATCAGTACTTTTGTTGGCGATGATCAAAAAGTTATTTAGCTACTGCACAAAACCTTTTAGACCCACCCATGTTGTTAATGCAGTCTGTGAAAAGTCATTAAATTGAAAATTTAAATTCTTTAAACATGGTATTGAACATTAAGAGTTTATTGCTAAACTAAATATTCGTGAAGTTTTTAAGTTACAATGCTTATTTTCAATAATGTATTCAAATGAAAATCCAGTATATGAAACTTAGATGACTTAACTGAACTTAGTAAAACTTTGAGCTAAAAAACCCAGTAGTTAAATAAAACATGAAAAATAAAATGTTTTCATTTTATTAAATTTTTAATCATAAATGGCAATTAATAGATGTCAAAAATATTTTGACGCACGAAGTTCGCGAAATACGAAGTTTAGAAATATTAGAGTATCGAAGTTCTCGATACTCCAACAGTATCTTCTTAGCTTGCAGTAAAGCACTTCCATTAATGCAGACAGAATTTTTCTAGAGTATTTGCTTAAAACAGACCAAAATTCTCTTCTAAAAGAGGAGTTTTTAATACTAATAGCCCTCTCATGTTCTAAGGTTTATAAATTAGGATCAGCAATATGGCTTCAACTAATCATTTTTAGGGTTAGAACCCAACAATCCCTCGCTGTCTTTTGGATACTTCATATTCGTAAAGTCTCAAACTATGAATGCATTTTAACGACTAATGGCCTACATTCTTTTTTTTTTTTTTTTGTCTTTTCGTAATGTCTGTTCCATTTTAATAGCACTCAAGGCAATACAAAATTTAACATTCAACTCTGAATTTTCTAAACGCATTCCTAAGTAAGAACGAGACAGAAAAAAAAAAAAAAAAAAAAAAGAAAAAGAGACAAATCCTTACCAATGCCAAAGTGGAGAATAACCAAGACGTAATGCATCGCAATTCTTCTTCCTGAGCGTTCGTGTTCCACCGAAGCAGCAAGAGCTATCCACAAAATGGGCGTCGTAAAAGCTTTCATCATCTCAAATGGAACAGCCCACCACCAATGCGACCACTCTTTGATGAAAGACAACCCAGCCAGGTGAATGGCGTGAAAAGCAAAGGCAGTAGACACTAGATTGGCCTCCCCGATGTTCTGTATGAGGTTTTTGGATACCCATAAAAAGGGCATTCCAAATAAATATCCGAGAGAGGAAGTTAGGCCCAGCATAGTACGATTGAAACCGATGTCTTCGTACAGCAGAAAGTCAAATATCTGAAAAAGAGAAGCAATCTAAGATTTTTTTTTTTTTTGACTATTTCCCCCCGTTTTTTGTTATATATTTGCAATGAAAGAGGAAAACTTTTTTGGGTTTCGAGTTTTTACACTATCGATTGACAACGGGTTTGATTTCGAAACAAAGAAATTAGTTTGAGTTTCACTCAGAAGTTGCCTTGAGAGGTGTTCCAGTTGTTAGCTACTCTTCTTTTCTATTTTTGCAAACACACACAACTTATATATATATATATATATATATATATATATATATATATATATATATATATATATATATATATATATATATATATATATATATATATATACTTATCCTTACTAATATTATAAATGCGAAAGTGAGTTTGTTTCGTTTTCGCGAAGAAAATGCATTAGAAAAAATTTGGTGAATATTTTTTTTTCTTTCGATCGATACCAAAAATCACGCCACTTTATGTAAAATAATCTGGTAACTAAATAAAGCAAGCCAATAAATATATTTTGTTTTCCTTTCTATCACATTTAAAAGAAGATTTATTTATCACCTATGATAGCCAAGCACGTGCATAGCCGCTGCTCTTTGGTGTTTTCTTTTCGAAACTAAAAATTCTATCTTATAATTGAAGAAGCAAATATTTTTTACACAGTATCAGAAACTTTGCAAGTTCCCGGCAGACTCACGTCGATGTGGTCCATTGGAGATTAGCAATGGACTTGCATTATTATATGGCATTTTGATTTATTTTGTGGGCGGAGTAACGATAACGTGGTCGTGACGAGTCTTAGAGCTGCAGCCATTACAAAAGTTGCATTAAAATATAAAAATTCCTCCGAATAAATTATAGTAAAAAAATCAATAAACGTTGTAGTTAAAAAAAATCCGCCAAGTAAATAACTCCCCTCCCCTCCCCTCGCCTTGAAAAACATTAAAAGTTCCGTTACAATATAAATTAATCCACCAAATCCTTTTTCCTTCTCTCTGGTCTTGCCAAGTGACCACGTTAGCGCAACTCCGCACATGTGGATAATTATTTTGAATTTTCATGGAACGTTCATGGTTTTCCGTTTTTATGGACAAATGAAGCTGACTAGTGTTCTTAATTTAGTGGTGACAATGAGGAATATTGTTCTTACTGTTCATTTATGCGTTCTTATTATTTTATTTATGATATCGGATCCTTTCTGATGACGGTTTTCGGAATTCTTCCAGACTGAGATTTTCAGAGATAAGTCTACGTTATTTGAAAACAGTTACCCTTACTGTATCGGGGATTGTACCGTAACTAATCTAGTTTTATTTATTTATTTTGCTAAGTTTTTCTTGTTCTTTGAATCTACTATACAAGGACTAGAGAAAGTTGCATTTCTCTTTCCGCAGTAGTAACGTGATTCTCTTGCGCTATGTGCTGAAGAGAGGTCCCCGCAGTTGTTCTGTTATAGCGCTGAAATGAAGTACAATTTAAAAGCCAAGCAAAGTAATAATGATAAATGGATAAAAAGATTTACTAAAACACTTTTTTTAAAACTTAAACCTGCTAGAATAGAGAAGAACTATGAGCTTTTCATCTTCAATTAGTGCATAACAGTGTATCTAAATTTACGTATTAGGCAGCAAAGCATGTACCAGAAGGAGGTGGGAAGATGGAAAAGTAGTTAGTACACTTTAAAAGATGGGCTTAAAATGAAAGATATGAGTGGGCTCTGGGGTGGTTCAAAAATACATGTTAAAAAAAAAAAAGTTTTCCTAGATAACAGGACACCCCTCAGTATTTTTAGACTTGTGGATATTAATATACTTGAAGAATTTTAGCTTCCTATTTCAACTGAAAGAGGGTGCCCAAGTTTATAAAAATTCGGGTCCCCAAACTTCATAAGTATGGAGAGGGGGTTAAAAATGAATTGAACTGAAAAAACAATGCTACAAATTATAATATACACTAGTAATATGCATATACATTGCAATAAAATAATTATTTACAAAAAAAAAAAAAAAAACCAGCTGCAGAAATTAAATGTTTCTAAATTTCTGGCATTTTCTAAGCTATGGCTAATGTTAAATTATGGGTTCATTGAGCACTCTCTTAAAACTTGAGTAAGAAGCTAAAACTTTTACAATATAATACTATTGATAATTAAAAAAATAAAAAAGGGTGTCCTGGACTCTAGCTGAAAAAAAGAACCACCCTAGTGGACTTCGAAAAAATTTGTTTTTGAAAGGCCTACAAATGTATGCACACGGTTGGCATTGGTACTAAATTTTTACTAAGTCTTATTGAATGGGATCATTATGCATGAAATGGCTTAATTAATGAAAATATGAAAGTAGTTGGAAAACAGATATTGTCGCAATTTACAGAAAAAATTTGAATGTGAAATTTAAAAGTTTTTCCACACATTTGAATTGACTTTGTGTTGTTGAGACTTATCTCGTTATTTTGATATTTATGTTTAACTCAACATTGACCAACATTTCAATTTAAGAGTTGCATTTCTTTTCTTTCTAACGAATTCTTATTTAATTGGAATACTGCTTTTTCATGTTTAAAGCGTAGTCTGAAAAGGTAGAAATGCTGATAGCTCCTATGATTTACAGCGTGCTTGAGATAACTTATTTATAATTTAATCTAGATTTTAACTGGCCAAAGATGGCGGAAACAATGGTTTTGAGTTTGCATGAGTAAGAAAAGCGCGTTGCCAGTGCAAATTTTCTAAGTGAAAAGTTAGGGCACGAATCTGCATTTTTATAGGCTATTAAGTATTCAGGAGATCTTTTAAAGAAGCGAAATGGAAAGTGGTGTAAATTACCATTTCATTTGACATTCTTAAAGTGTATCTGAATAAAGCAGCTGCAGCTCACGTTTTTGTAGAGACGTTATTTCATCCTTTAGAAGACTTTCTTTCTTTTACTCAGTCTAATGGGATGATAGATTTGGAGGACAGAAATGGTTGATGACCTCGAGATTTCCAAAATCTCGACAATGGTCGAGAAAGATTAAATTCAATTTGAAGAAGTACACTTTAAAGAGCGTTGCCGCACCTGCAGTGTTACATTTATTTCCTTTTGTCCATTTTGTCGATGAAATTCAATCTAATCTATTATGAGATTTCTTCCGCTTTTTTTTCGAACAGAGCTTATAAGTTTTAGTTATCCTTGCTTTCAGGATTGAAAATTTAATTTGCTGAGATGGTATAATTTTACTGGATAAAAATGTGGGTCAATTTCGTCAGAATAGATTTCCATTGAGCGCAGTTTATTTTCTTGCTAGATTAATTTTTGTATTGCCATCAATTAACCGTACTAATCTTGGTCTTTCTTACAAAATCATGATTTTTGACATTTAAAGTTTTTGAATGTGTTACTCAAACTTAATTCAATGAGTGTATTGAATGGAACAACCAATTATTTAAAAGATTTTAAAAAAAGTTCAATTCATTGTGTTGTTACATATGTATTTTTTTTATAAGTAAAGTAAACAAATGGGATCAAATGGTGTAAAGAAAAACAGTTCAAAATTTCAACTTTAGATCATTCCTTTTCTTTCGGAGGAATTCAGGCATAAAATTTTGTGCCCTGAGAGTAACTGGGTATGAAAATTTTGACTTTGTGTCTTTTTGTTAGAGAATGAAATCACGTTTACTTTTACCCCAGAGACTAGAGGGTCAATAGAAATGCTCCATTTCCTCGTCTATGAGGTTGCTCTAGCTAAATAATCGCACTATTACATAATCAGTATAGGTGCTGAAGAAGGTCTACACCAACAATACTCTATTTACGGCCTGTAGGTAGCATCATAGAGAAAAGTGAATTGTGCACTGAATTTATGTAAAATGCACACAAAAGTGTATTTACATAAAAATTTAATCTTTCCAAAAAAGGGGAAGAATGCAGAACTTCGTTGTTTCCATTGATCCCAGAGTTCAGTATTTGTGGGGTAAATAGGAATACCTGAATTGCACACCAAAATCGCCGGGTAAGTGAGCTTTATAACTAAATGGCTTTAAAAACCTTGCACATAACAAGTAAAACTAGTTTAAAAACCAGTTAGCTCGCAACTGTAGAATTTCTGGAGAGGAAAATAAAAGATCACTAAACCTTAAGAAACAACGTTTTTCAGTGTCATCTTCAAACGGTCATGACGCATATACAATTGTTTTGGAACACGTGAAACTCTTAGAAGCGCTTTTATTTGTTATCTAGTCTTCACTCACTAACTGTTTAGTTTCAAAAATTACCACGAGTGGTTTTAGTTAATGGAGTTCATGTCCATTTACTCTACGTTACCTTTTACCCTAACATACCCTAATATACAAACTAGTGATGTGATTTCTATTTCTATACGACTTTGTCCATTTGTCGAAAAAAAAATAAACAGTAATTATGATGTACCGTACATCACGCAATTAGATAGGGCCACTATTTTATAAGTAAAGCAAGTTAATGAGCAGCTTAAAGTCAATCATTGTTCAATTATTGTAAAAAATACTGTATTGAACTGCTTAAAGAGCAGTTGCACATTTGTTTGTTTACAGTTTAATAAATATATTTGAAAGAAATACTGCTAGAGAAAACTCTAATATATTTGAGGGTAAAAATTTTAATGTTAGCAACTTTTCGTTCAAATATTTTTTATTAGGTCAGATTGGCATAATTAGTAAATAAATATTTGATTTTAATGTTAGCAACTTTTCATTCAGATATTTTTTATAAAGACAGATTGGCTATAACGAAGTAAATAAATATTTGAAAAAATAAAATAAATAGAAATAAGAAAATAAATAAATAAACAAAATAAAAATAAAGAAAAATACATAAATATAAATAAATTAAATATAAAAAGAAAGAAAGAAACAAAACAAAAATAAAACTCATTGTTGCAGCGACTGCAAATACATCCTTTTAAAGCTATTTGAATAAATTTTTAATATACAATTGAGGTAACTTTGCACTATTAGTGGTAACTATGCATTTTACCTTTTTTTTAGCATATTTGACTTCACAAGGAATTTTAGAGGGCCTAATGCTGTCTTGAACTTGTAGACCCCTTTTTGGCTCACATTGAAACTTTCCTCAAAATATAATAAATTATATAAATCGTGTGATGTGGTAAAAGAAAAATAAAGAGTTGTTCGTAATTCATGAGTTGTTATGCATGAACTCGTACAACGCATCAACATACATCTTACATGCATGTGGTTGAAAGTTCACTAGTTGTTTGCGTCAGCTTTTTGAACCAGGTTATTTATGTATTTTAACCATATTCTAAAATTACTGTTATCAAATTTTTGATAAATATTTAATTTGTCGTCATTTTTATGCCAATGAATACTGTGCACTATTAAAACATACGTAACGCAGTTAAAAATTGAGAAATTGTGGATAGAGGGGTTACTCTGACTGACTGAAAAAAACTCACAAATTATCCAACTGTAACAATTGTGAAAAAAATAGGTGCTGCGAGTTCTGTCTCTATCTTTATCTTAAATCCGGAAATCTGGCAATGTACTTACCTACATACATAAATATGATTTGAGCTCACACATCCTTCCCTGTTTGGCCTTTTTTTCTTTTTCTTCTTATTGCTTCTTAGTAAAATTCAAATAATTTGAAAATAATTCGATAAATATGACTTACTAGCGCAGGCAAGTTTTGCGCTGAAAGGAAGTTTTAATGAAACAGTCTTTAAATATAAACTATTGGGGGGGGGGGAAAAGGGGGTGTTAGTCGTAATTCAAACGATTCAAGAAATTATTTAGAGGGAAATATTTTTTTTTTTTTACATGCATTTCAGTCTCATTAAGTGTTTTTTTTTTTAAAGCTTTGTCTCACTCCGAGTGCCTGTATTGTGATTGGTCAAATCTCTTTTTAGGTCCTTCGTTTCTATATTTGTCAGGGAAAGGAGAGATATATTTGATACATAATTCAAAAAAAAAAAAAAAAAGAAACAGAATTCATACACATTTGCATAATTGCACTAGGTTTCTAAATATTGGGAAAGGGTGACCATGTCTCCCATCTGTTATAAAATAATATGAGCATGTCAGCTTCAATGCCCAAAGTGACGACCATCTTAAAAAGATCATGTTTCAATTCCGTCCTTTTGAGGCTGCTGAGGCTGCTGTTAACCATAACAAATTATCCCCGGAAGGAAATAAAACTTAAATAAGTTTAAGAAAGCTTAAAGTTTGTTTATCGGGATAAATATTAGATTATAAATTTGGAGAGGGAACAAACAAAAGGATGTAAAGAAAAAAAGAGAGTTTGAAATGGTTTGACAAAATATCTCGCCGGCTAAACAAATATTTTAGTGGTGGCTTTCAGCAAGATAAGAAGCTTAACTTTATTATCTGGCTTCTTCAGCAGCGTTGTATTAGACAACTCATCGAGAATTGGGAATGAATCAGATTTCGAATGTTACCCGCGTCATTTATTTTACTATTCAAGAATAAAATATTCAAAAATGATCTAAGTGTAAACAAAAATATAGCATATGCAAGGAAATGGGTTTTATTTTTAATAACATTCGCTTTCATGATAAGAGAGTACAACGGACGGAAAGAAAATCTTGTTTAGAAAACGTAAATTTGCAACTTAAACTAGTTGAAGACACTAGCCTTAAGAAAATAAGATGCCGTTTTTGAGTAAACAGTAATAAGTACTGTACTAAGAACACAAGAAAAGAGGTTTAAAAACAGATCGAAAAGTAAACCTAAATGCATAAATGCAAGTGTGTTTGCGTAACAATGAAACAAAGTAAATAATTTAAGATTCACGTACCGTTTTTGTGGCGGATAAAGTATTCTTTAAAATTCATTGATTTTAAATTATATTTTTGAAGTCTGAGTACGTCCTATCATATTTCCTCAATTGATGAATTCTGTTTGATCTACTTTTTGAAGTGAAGCAACTATTTTCCTGTAGAAACCTATTATTTATTTATGTAACTAAATTTTAAACTAGTCTTCATTTTGTTTAACTCTTGCCAAACTTTACTGTATTTGCAACGAAGCAAAAATGTATGAAGGTCAGTCAATAAATAACGAGTCAGAGGCTATGAAACATATTTTATTCGACATTCTTCAAAAATACTGACCGAAATTGTTTAAAAACTTATTATCCCAATAAGAAATTAGTCTCATAATTCCGTGCTCATAAAAGTCATTGGCTGCTGCTGGAACCAATTACGCCACGCACTCCTTTACTTTATCGTCCTAATGAAATCGTTGTCCCCGAAGTGCCTTCGTGAGTTCCCCAAAGATGGGGGATCACATGGGGATTGTAAAAGGGCGGTGATTCAAGACTTCCTACTTAAATTTCCGCAAACGTTCTTTTGTTGCATTATCTGTCTGTGGTCTAGCGTTGTTGTGCGACAGCAAGTGAAAGTTTACCAGGACCACGCGCAGCCACTGCAACAAAGGAACTTTTGCAGAAATTTAAGTGGGAAGTCTTGAACCACCTTCCTATTCCCATGTGATCTCACATCATTGGGAAACTCTAAAAGGCTTTTCGGGGACAACGATTTCATTCGGACGATAAAGTAAAGGAGTGCGTGCGTAATTGGGTTCCAGCAGCAGCCAAAGGACTTTTAAGAGCACGGAATTATGCGACTAATTTTCCAATAGGATAAGTGATTAAACAATTTCGGTCAGTATTTTTGAAGAGTGTTTTATAGCCTCTGGCTCGTTATTTATCGACTGACCCTAATAAATTGAATTGGACTGGCTCTCTGTAGAAGAATTTCAGTAAAATTATTAATTCTTATCCAAGAGCATCAACGTAAATGCAAGTAATTTGAAATTTTCTTCCCTCAAATTTGACTAAATGGTTCAGAAATGATCTGAAAGCGAATGAACAAAATAGTTAAATATTTTAACTAATAAAATATATACCTGCTCCAAGCTCCAAACAGTGCCGACAATAGCAGCAATCACAGATATAATGATCATTTCTAAAGATATTTCCCTCTTTTCTACACTCTCGCTCAAGTAGCTTTCAGTAGCACTGGCAGTTGAAATATTATAACGGACAGTGTTTCCCACCAACGGGTAAAGGCAGAACAAAACATCAGTGAACATGCAGTTATTTCGAAAGCTGCAAAGATAAAATAGGCTGGAGAGAAATCTGCAAACACCGGCAATGTTGGTGAAGTAATCTACCAAAACACCTACAATCCACCGGACATATCACAAATGTTGATGCTCGGCCCCACACGTGTTCTTCCGTATGCACCTCGATGATAGGGTCCAGCTAGAAATGAGAAATATAATTATAATTAAAAATTTCAGGAAAAAAAAATAATTTGAATTTTGACATCTTGAATTCAAATTATGTTTTTTCGCAATTTGTATGTCTATGTAGGCGTGCGTGTTTGTGTGTGTGTGGGGGGGGGGGTATGTTTGTTTGTGTGTGGGGGTATGTGTATGTGTGTGTAGGCATGTGTGTTTGTGTGTGTGTGCGGGTAGTGGTGTGTTTGTGTGTGTGTGGGTAGTTGTGTGTTTATGTGTGGGAGGGGGTATGTTTATGTGTGGGTAGTTGTGTGTATGTGTAGGTGTGCGTGTATGTGTGCGTGTGCGTATGTGTGTGGTGTAAGTGTGTTTATGTATGGGCGTGTGCAGGTGTATGTGTGTGTGTAGGTACACAAAAGAGGACCCCGCTCTGCTATGCCATTTAGGGCTTCCAGAGAACGGACCTTTCGGCCGGGGCCCCCTAGACCATCACGGGAACGAAATCCAACCACTTACGACTTTAGGCACCGTAGACCCAGGTACAGACCTGACTCCGGTGGCACCAATTGCCTACTCACTGTTCAACTCGATAGCCACTGGGCAGATACAGATCTGCTCAAAGCGTAAGTAAAGAGTGGTGGTTTTACATACGTGGATGCTACACCTTCGTAAAACCCTCCCCATTTACCCGGGCTTGGGACCGGCATAGGGACGGGCCTGGTCCCCCCAAAGTCCAAACCCCACCTACGGCTGGGTTGTGTGTGGTGTAGGTGTATGTGTGTGTGTAAGTGTAGGCAAGTAAGTGACGCAACCTGGAGACGGTTTTCGCTAGAGGAGCAGCCATCATGAGGCGGCCGACCGACGGTGGTGCTGCAGAGGGAGGCGCGGGGGAAATAAAATCATAAGACTTCAAAACAGTCAAGTGAGAACAATAAGCAATTGTGATTGCTCAAAAAAAGAAAGGAAAGAGAAAGAAAAAGAAAGGAAAAAATGTTTGAATTTTGAGATCTATAGTTAAAATTTTGTTTTTTCGCAATCACGAATTGCGATAGGACCCTACTCGTTGGGTTTCTTGTTTCTACTAATGGCTTTTTATCGCAACAATTATTTTAATTCAAGACGTCAAAATTCAAATAAATGCCAGGGGCAGGATGCTGGATGTTGTGTGCTTGATACTGTTTTTATGTGAAAAGGATTGTGTAAAGTCAAGAAGGTCGTTTAGAAATAGCTCGATTCCGAAACACATGGATACCCTCATTATAAGCATAGACAAATTAAAATCAAAGGAAGCGGACGTCATTCAACGGTCAAGTGAAAACAATGAGCAAATCGTGATTGCTCAAAAAACAGGGGGGGGGATGAAAGAAAGAGCAGAAGCGATACTTTCAAAAATTTTACAAAAAATACTGGTGAGCACAAAAACTTTTCATCAAAATAAACCAAATGCGCAAATTAATTATCGAGTAAACTTACAACGTATTGCTAAAATTGTCATGAAAATTATTCAAAAAATGATATAATTAAGGACTTCATAAAAACATTTCAAGCATTATCCAATTCGTAGCTAGTTGTAAAATTGTTTTCTAACCATACAACCTTTTTCGGTTGTATGGTCTCGGATTTCCGAAAAAGCTGAAGTCCATAAAGAATCACTCTAAATAATTCGAAGTTAGAGGGTTTACTGCGTTACTAGTTCAGTGGCTTTGAGTTATAAACTTCGAAATATGCTCCAAAATATACCATTATTTTGTTTTCCTGGTTTAACTTATAAGGTAGACTGGGGCACGTTTACGTGGGTTTTTTTTCAATGAATTTTCCAACTTTTATAGTTTTAACTTAAGAAATTTTAGACATGGCGATTTTATGAAGCAGTTAATGGAGTCCACAATTTGTATATTTAGTTGTTGCTCAGTTTGTGTTTTCAACTGTTAAAAAATTATTTTTGAGGTCCACGTCGGTTGCGTAAATTTGCCCCGGACACGGGGCACGTTTACGCATATTTATTTTGACATCTAATGTGGTTATGTTGATGTTTTGAACATAATGTCTTACCATCGTTGAAATAAAGCAAATTTATCACGAACTGAATAGTGTATTAATTAAAAGTTGAATAGGCATGAAGAGAGCACTACATGATTGTAACCGATAAGATACAAATTTGTAACTCACTTAAAAAATAATGGTGATTTTCAAAACTAAATAGCCAGAAAATACTAAAAAGGTTTGATCAGGTTCGAAACAGTTCGGAGCAAAAAAAAGCGTCAGGCCACGATTAGAAGTAAGACAACCCGTAAGAACGTGCGTAAAGGTGCTCCGACGTCAACGCGTAAACTTGCCCCGTCAACCAAGTTTGGATTTATTTTTAACGTGAAAAAAAAATTAATAACGATTCAGTTCATACAAGTACACTTTTTAAAAGAGGATAAAATTCTGCAATTTTTTATACATTTGTTCTTTCTTAACTGAGCATTATATATTCACAATAAGCTTCAAAACATACAAACGTACAACACAAAACTTACTCAACTTGGTAGAAAACAGATTATTTTTTCTGCATACTAGACCGAAGCCCGACTGATGCTCAAACACTTGTGAGAATATTTGCTAGGGAGCAGCATCAATATGTTATGACTTTGACTCTCCAATTATAATTTAATTTGAAAAATGGGCACTGCGTAAACGTGCCCCGGTCTACCCTACAGTATAAAAATAAATTCGAAGCTACTGAAAATAACTTTTAACCATATCCAACCTTTCATATAATATAGCTTAATACAACATTCCGATCTATCAATCTGAAGCGTTTGATTAAAAAAAAAAACATTTTAAATGAACAACAGGTTGAAGCTTATTACAAAACAAATTCTAAATTTGTTCATACATTTTCAATTGCGTTACCCTTTCTAAACTATACTTGTATTCTTCTCTATAGATAGTAAAGTTAAAAAATCTAAAAAATTTTTCCTAACATCATACTTTAAATTTTCACTATACACAGAACTATCTTAATCTGAGATAAGAAAATAAAATGCACTTAAAATGACATTAAGTTAAATTCTTATTTTTTTCTTATACACTGCTTGATATCTTCTAGGAATAAGCACATTTTAAACATCAAAATGTAATACAACAGCACATCTTCAACTTTTGTTTGTGACATTATCAGAAAATATTCTCACTTTGAATTCATAAAAAAACGAAAGTCTTGTACGATCATATTCTCTTTTCGAAATAGCCTCCAATTCTGTTGGTGACAGAGAACAATGTATTTACATATTCATGTAATGCGTAATATTTTGAAGAACGCTTGAAAATATCTCGACTTTAATGTCCCAACTCCGCAGCCCATCTTAAGGGATGAATGACACTAGCTGTGGCTCGAACAGCTATTGAAGAAAGAAAACAATAGAAAAGTTTCATTTATCTTGGAGTTTATGACCGTCGGTGAAAAGTCAGTGACTAAAATGGTAGCTGTATATTTTGTTTAAGTGGCTTTTTTTTCTACTCAAATTGAAGAAAGAAAACAAATTTATTTCTTTTAGCGGCTTTAAGTTTTATTTTAGTTCCTTTTTTTCACCATGAAGTAAAATGCTCCTGTTCGTAATTTTAATATATGGTTAATTGGTAGTAAAATATTTTCGGATTTGTTAAAAGCATTAAGTTTAGATTTAGTGCAAAAGCGTTAAGTTAGATTTAGACTGTACTGAAATATTACCTGGATAATAAGAGTTTATGACTCACTATTCCGTAAATTATAAGCTAGTAAATTGTAAATATTAAATCTGTATTACAACAAAAGCGTCTAGAGAGAACTATGTGTCATAGAATTAGTAAATTTTTGTTTTTATAAATTTCTAACAAATGAAAAGTATTTTTAAAACTGCTACCTAAAAATACAATTATCAGTTTATAAACCAACTGAGCATACAAGGCCATGTGCACATCTAGGGAAAAAACAAATTCAACTTTAAAAGTATTACAAAACTGACATTTAATCTTTGTTGGAAAATGCTCTCGGAGTTGAAAAAACCCTTTTCTTCACCTTTTATACGGCTTTAGCGCATGACGTGAATTTATTTGTTAAGGAGATTTATTGCAAGTTCGGCACAAAAGTACTCATAAGTTTCAAGAACCCTGTAGAAATATTTACGTTTAAATCGTATTTATTAGAGTGAAAAAAATGAGTGTGTTGAGATTTAACTCGTAAGAATGGTAAGAATGAATACGTAAGAATATAATGTTTTATACTGAGAAAAAAGTTACGTCACAAGTTGTACGGATACGTAGAAAGCGTTTTCTGTATTTTGATTTGGAAAATTTATCAAAATATTCAGGACTCCGTCTTTTCTACCACAAAATAACATAAACTGAAGCATTAGAGAGCATATATTTGATTTGTATTTTGTTTCCATGATTTCAACCTATAATTACTAAAATATCTAATTGCTGTTATCGTATATTAACTTATTCATTTAAGTCTTTCCCTAATATTTTATAACAAATGAATAAAACTGAGCTTTTCACTGTGTGTACATAGGCGAGCAGTAAAAGCTTAACAGCTTACGCGAGCTCGCTGATCCTACCTATAATAACTCAAAAGATAATAGCACCATATGACAAGTCAATTAAGAGGGGAAAAAACCTTTAAAATATCAAACTCAGTTCTTATAAGTACTACTTGTGAGTTTAAGTATCTACCAGCTACGAAATTGGCTATCCAGTAAAGTATCTGCGTGCCGCGTGGATGTTTAGCGTTCATATCTCATGCTCGCTCTCTCACCTTTGTTTTTTTAAACAAAAAATCAATATTTAATTACTTTTACTGTTAAATACTAAAAAAAACCAATTCCATGCAATTAAACGTTTTGCAATAGATCGCAAGATTTTTGTATCCACGGATTTACAAGCACGTACTGTACATGAACTCAGTGGATATTTTAAAACGTCGGTGGTTGGATTCGGGGGGGGGGGGGAACCAACGATCCTAGATTAACTAATGTAATTTATAATTGAATTATTAGTAATAGAAATTAAAACTCATAACATGTGATACTAACCAGGAAATCACAAGAACAGTGGAATGATGGAAAAATAAATAAATAAATAAATATGAAGGAATTGATAGAGCATAGTGAAACATGTTTCTTGACATACTACTAATTGTCTTCGCCCCTCCGTTATCGAAATATAAGGTCTTAAAGTCGGGCAACATTTTAAGAAAAGTCGCCAAATTTGGCGAGGTATGGAATATATTGATCAGATTGTCGATATCTTTGACTATTAACGAAGCTACAGCAGCTGTTTAAGTGTTCATTTCTAGCTAAATTTCGCATTTTTTTAAAAATGTTGCCATACTTTAAGATCTTACATGCCTATAATGAGAGAAGACAGCAGATGATTATGCGCCAAAAAACATATTTCACAATGCTGATGCCTACTTTTTTTTTTACATTATTACACTGACGATTGGTTTCCCAGTAAGAAACAGTTTTCATCATATTGAATGGTAGCCAAAAATCTTACCTTGTATTACTCTAAGGGAAATTCCTTCTAAGAGGCAAACAGAAACGATAAGAAAAGCATCAGCTGCACATCTTAGACCCAAATACATCCAAAACGTAAGTGACAAGTTACCAACAACATCATAACAAACGGGACGAGGTCCGTCCACTTGCATTTGCAACATACATTTAATCCCATCGATATCTTCTCCAGGCGCTCGCTTACAAAACACACTGTCATGTGTCTTATTGCTGACAGTAATAAGTGTACCAGTGTTTGCTGGACGAAAATTGCACAGATTAAGAAAAGATGGCAGTTCGTGATCGTCGGTGAAGGAAAAGTCTTTTACAGATACATTTCTGTACTCTGCGTATTGCCAAAGAGTTAGGTCTGAGCTGAATTCTAAAATATTGTTTTCTCTTACATGAGGATCGTACACAAGGCACAGGTTGGATGTGTTGATCGTTGATCGGAAGCACATATGAAGAAGTCTTTGGCCATCGTACTTGGAAGTGTCAAATGAGGAATAGGAAACTTCTTCTTGCTTGCTTTTGTACCGGCAGTGAGATAACCTATGTTTAAAAATATTAGTAATGAGTTGAAGAATAAAATGATTTACAGTACATCAATCAATAAATCTATATACAGGTGTCCCTCGTATAACACTGTACTTCTTATAACACGGTTTCGATATTACACGGTTCCAAATTTGCGATTATTATAACACGGTTTCAATATTACATGGTAGAAAATTTGATTTTAAATACTACATGGATGTAACCCAAATTTTAAAAGAAAGAATTTCATTTTTGTTCAATACACTGTTGAAAAATGTATGAAAATGACTGTAATAAGTTTTTACTTCGTTTTTATGAAACTTTTACGAAAAATTGTCTGACGTCGGCTCAAAAGTTTAGTTACTCCGTATAACACTAACTTTTAACTTTTAAATACATGCTTTATTCTTCTTATCAGTGTTCTAAAAGCAGAAAGATGAATATTATTTTGTTTCTAATGCGTTGTAAGAAAATAATATTAGGTTAAACATAAGCTAAATTTGGCAAACGATAAATAAAAAATGTAGTCGAAACAAAATATGAAATAAAATAAAAAGAATAATTCTATTTATTTTATTTTATATTTTGTTTTGTTGTTGTTGCTCAGACGAACTTGATTGCTGTAGAAAAGCTCAGATTTTTTTGTCTTAAAGAATGCGTTTTGTTCTTAGTGAAGAAAGTTGATAAAGTTTTTTCTTGTTGTGAATAACAGTTTTAGTTTGAGGTATGTAAAATAATTAAATTTTATCGTATATAACAACTCTTATTTTTAAACCAGTGGGTCTTTGTTCGTTCTGGTTGCTAGTTTTCGTTTGTATGTTCTATTGAGCAGAAATTTCAGCTATTTTAAAACTTGTACCTTAAGACTTGGTTTCGATATAACACGGTACACATTCCTCGATTTATATTATTTCAAGGTCTCGTATAACACGGTTTCGATACATCACGGTACGCATTGATATTATTTATGATATATACATAATTAATTAGGTTAAAAAATAAGTAAAAAACTATTTGTAAAAAAGTCTTGCATAACACGGTTTCGATACTACACGGAACGAATTAACCGTGATATACGAGGGACGCCTGTATAACATGTACGTGACAGATGAAAGAGAGTTAAATATTATGGTAAAACGAAAATTAAAACTCGATTATTGAATTTGCCCTGGAGATTAACTAGATTACATGAATAAGCAATATGAAAACACAATTGAAAAGTTTTGTATCAAATTTACTGTATATCTAAATTTTAGAGAAGTTATAAATTTAAATTCACTTAGTATGCATGCATTCTACGATGTTTAATTTAACTTTGTATTAATTAAGTGATTATGCGAAGAAAAAAATGGAAAGAACTTCTACTGTATAACTGACCAGATTTTCGTGTTTTAGAAGTTCCATATTTTAAAGAATATACCCCGTCGTCTCATATTTTAAAGAATACCCGTCTCAAAAACCATTGCATTAGTAATCCATAAATACAATAGACCAAGATCTGAGCCCCCAAAACGCGATTTATCTCTTTTATGGCTTGTGGCCGGTTAAAATAATAAAAAAATGAAATTAAAAACTTTGGCTCGAATCCCCCCCCCCCCCCACTAATTTTGGGTCACACGGCTGCGTGGGTGGATGAAAGGTAAAAAAAAAGAAAAATATTAAAGTGATGAGTAAAATGGCTAAAAATTACATAATAACATTAAATTAATAAGAAAAAACACGTAGCGAATTTCTCCCCCAGCTATTTTGGGGCGAACGTGGTGGCCCCCCAGGGGTAAAGTATTAATTATAAAACTTTTTAAAAAATGATCACTTTCGTGGGGGGGAATTTTACAGGCTATTAGTTTCATTATTTTGATTGCCAAAAAAAAATCCCCCCCCCAGTAACTATGGGTCAATTTGTCAAAAAAATTTTTTTTTGTTCCTCTTTATTTGGTTCACGTCGAGTATTATTCGAACTTACGCATGACTGTTTAAATTGCAAAAAAAAAAAAAAAAAAAAAAAAAAAACCCAAAGTTTGAACGTTTATTCGATTAAAAAAACTCGTAGCAATCCCCCCTCCACACCTATGGAGGGGGTTGCTACGCGGTGCGCGGTTTTACAACGTGGTGCCCCCCCCCCAGGGGTGAATTATCAATTGATTAAATTAAAAATTAATGATCACTTTCGTGGAGGGAATTTTACAGAGCATACAACTGTTTTAATTGCAAAAAAAAATCTACCCCCACTCCCCCTCCAGTAACTACGGATCAATTTGTCAAAAAAAAAAAAAAAAATTTTTTGTTCCTCTTTATTTGGTCCGAGTCGAGTACTATTCGCACTTTAGCCTGACCGCTTAAATCAAAGTTTGAATGTTTATTCGTTAAAAAAACTCGTAGTAAATTACCCCCATCTATTTGTGGGGGGGGGGGCTGCTACGCGGTGCGCGGTTTCACAATGTGGTGCCCCCCAGGGGGTGAACTATCGATTAATTAAATAAAAAACAAATAACTGTCGTGAGGGAATTTTACAGAGCATACATTTAATTGTTTCAACTGCAAAAAAAAAAAAAAAAAAAAATCTCCCCCTACCCCAGTAATTATGAGTTTATTTCACAAACAAAAGTGATTTTATGTTAAAATTGAAATAACGATTTTTTTTTTAAACTTGTAAATGTTAATGCGTTAATCCGATGCGTTAAATGAATATTTAAAATAATAATTTAGAAATTCATATAGATTTATTTACCTTCGGCATATTGGTTGTGAGTGTCTATCTAGTTTGATAAAAATGTTCCAACAATCTAGATGATATAAATCTGCTTCTGTTAAGAACTCGGAAAAATCTAAATCACGGAATTTCAGTTTTCAGTGTTTTCGAATCTTTGAAACTTTTATTCCTTCAAATCAAGTTTCCGTCAAAACATTATCTTTTATCTGGTCCTGGCTACACTTAAAATTATCCTTTAAAACACTTATAATATAAAAACACCAAAATATATTTTTGAAAAAAGGATTTTTTTTACGTTTTCAGTTTAAGGATGCGGTACAGGGTGCTCCGAAAAGAAAAACCAACAGCTATAACGACTTCACTGTGTTGGCTACAGTTGATCACTGACGAAACTGCCCTCGAAACAGCAAGAAGAAATCATCACAGACGTATACTTTCCCCTTCCTTCTTTTCATAGTGAGAACACAATGGTAGAAGCAGATGTACGGACGCTGAATTGCTTCCTTTCATTTTGAAAAATAATTCAAAATTTCTAATTTAAATTAAAAACATTTTTTTTTGAGGGGGGATTTTTTTTCCTGCTACAATCAAAAATATACTCTGAGAGAATCCCCCCTCTCTACGAAAGTAATCTTTTTTTTATTTAATTAATCGTAATTCACTCCTGGGGGGCAACAAGTTCGCCCTAACATAGCTGAGGGGGGGATTTTCTACTTGTTTTTTTTTACCAAATAAATAATTGCAATTGTTTTTTACAATTTAAGAGGTCATGGGAAAGTTCGAATAGTACTCGACTCGGACCAAATAAAGAGAAACAAAAAACTTTTTTTTTTTTGACAAATGGATCCATAGTTACTGGGGGGGGGGGGGAGATTTTTTGGAAGTCAAAATAATGAAACAAATACCCTGTAAAGTTCCCCATCCCCAACCCCACGAAAGTGATCTTTTTTTTTTAATTTTAACAATCGATATTCACTTCTGGGGGGGGGGCTCCCACATTCGCCCCAACATAGCTGGAGGGGGGATTTGCTGCTTGTTTTTTTTTTTTATTAATTTAATGTTATTATATAATTTTTAGCCATTTCACTTATCATGTTAATATTTTTCTTTTGTTTTGACCTTTCATCCACCCATTCAGCGTGTGACCCAAAAATAGTGGGCGGAGGGGGGGGGGGATTAGAGCCAAAATTTTTAATTACATTTTTTTAATTATTTTAACCGGCCACCCGCCATAAAACAGATAAACCGTGTTTTGGGGGCTCAGCTCTTGGTCTACAGGGACGACGGGTTCGAACTGAAAAATTCATTTTGTGTTGAATAGTCCATTTATTGAGTAGGCTATAGGCTATATAACATTGCGCTTTGACTAATAGGAGTGGAGCAGCAATAAGAAATGTAATGAAAACGGGAAAATTTATATAATTGTATAAAATGCTTGGAACGCCGGATACACGTACGTTTTTGAGGTAGACCGTGCAACGCCTGGCAATGCATCTAGTAGACTCATAATTGCTGGGGAGGAGAGATTTTGTTTTGCAATTAAAACAATTAAATGTATGCTCTAAAAATTTCCTCCACGAAAGTGATCATTTATTTTTAATTTAATCAATCGATAATTCACCCCTGGGGGGGGGGGCATCACGTTGTAAAACCGCGCACCGCGTAGCAACCCCCTCTATAAGTATGGAGGGGGGATTGCTACGAGTTTTTTTTATCGAATAAACGTTCAAACTTTGGGTTTTTTTTTTTTTTTTTGCAATTTAAACAGTCATGCGTAAGTTCGAATAATACTCGACGTGGACCAAATAAAGAGGAACAAAATTTTTTTTTTTTTTGACAAATTGACCCATAGTTACGGGGGGGGGGGGGAATTTTTTTTGGCAATCAAAATAATGAAACTAATAAAGTAAGACAAAACAAATCTTATCTAATACCCTGTAAAATTCCCCCCCACGAAAGTGATCATTTTTTTAAAAAGTTTTATAATCGATACTTTACCCCTGGGGGCCACCACGTTCGCCCCAACATAGCTGGGGGAGAAATTCGCTACGTGTTTTTTCTTATTAATTTAATGTTATTATATAATTTTTAGCCATTTAACTCATCACTTTAATATTTTTCTTTTTTTTTGCCCTTTCATCCACCCACGCAGCCGTGTGACCCAAAATTAGTGGGGGGGGGGGGGGGGGGGGGGGGGATTCGAACCAAAATTTTTAATTGCATTTTTTTATTATTTTAACCGGCCACAAGCCATAAAAGAGATAAATCGCGTTTTGGGGGCTCAGTTCTTGGTGTACAATTACAAGTGTTGAAGGTTTCATTTAGATGGGAGGTAGTTTTTATCCGATATTTCACACACAATGTTCATCTGGTGTACACAGTTCCACCCGTATCGCTGACGCACAAAATTAGAAGGGCTTTACTGCTGACAAAGTTTCGGCATTTGAGGACTGCGTCTAAGACTTTAGGACCCTATTCTTCAAACTACTTGTTAGTACATGAAATACACCGCCAGCTCAGTCATTTCCAGCCGAGGACTGCAATTTCGTTCTGATTAGCACTCATCAGCCCAACATAGGAAAATGACTGAAGAACGAAACTGCAGTCCTCGGCTGGAAATGACTGAGCTGGCGGTGTATTTCATGTATTTCTGCCTTAGCCCTGGCTAATGGGCGGTAATTTACTGAATCTACTTGTTAGTATTTCAACTCAAATTGACTTCACAGCTCCTCGAAAACAAATGTCAGTTTACGAAAAATCTATGCTGAGTTGGTTTGAGACAAGCTGCGACATGAGTATAAAGCAAATACGAAAGAGTTTATTCTAGAAAAGATTCACAGGTTTATTGAAATTATGAAAAGGCGTGTTTAACCTTACTTGAAACGGGTATTAGATGACCAAGCGGCCGCAACGTCTGAGCAAGTCTCCCAATTTCCACATTTTTCTAGATTGACTACAGCATTTACTGGTGAAGAACAATCAAAATCTACCAACTGCTGCCTTGGTGTTCTTTGAATTCTTGGTACAGCGAGCAAAGCAGTATATCCGAACACCGCAAGCAAAAGAGAAAATACAAAACAGCATTTGTAGAGATATCTTCTTGGTTTTGAAGTCTTCATCTCAGCGAGAGATCCAATAAAAAGAGGAGCTAAAATGCACACCATGCCTGATGCAACATAAACCCATATAAGATGTTTTGTTGTAAGTCCAATTGTCCGCATATGTACACTCAAGAATGGTGCAATACATGAGATGCCTGAAAACAGAATAATTAATACATATGAAACAAATAGTAGCAAAGATAAAAAAGCACAAGTGTCAACGTGCGTTGTTGTTTTCGTACTAGAGTTAATAACCCCTATGAAGATACTGAGAACCATTACCTTGAGGGATTGAACTTCTTAATTAACATAGTGTAAGACAACACACGAAAGATTTACAGCACAAAGAGAGGAAATAACACCCTGGGCTCCGGTAAGAATCGAACCCATGACCTCCAGCATTCGAAGCGAATTTTCTATATCAGAACCATGGATTCCTCAACAAAGTGCGTTGAAATAATCAATTGGGGAAAGTTTTATCTGTTTCCAGCTGCATGAATGCCAAACACAAACAAAATAAAAATGTGCTCGTTCAACTTAGAAACACATGATTTTCCCACCTGAAAACCTTATTCTGGGG